>NC_071401.1:172609591-173809591 GCF_017976375.1 Cuculus canorus | reverse complement strand
TGAGCAATGCCGTATCAGCTTGTTCTCTTTGAGCTTTAAAGCATTAAAGCATAATCCTTTTAAAATTACTATGTTAGACTGAAAGTGTTGTCCATGCTCTTCAGAATTTAGGCTGTAGAGAACAATAAGCTGTATAAGGGAAGTATAAAGCTTTGGGGGTTTCCTCTAAGAAAAAGAGAACTAAAGAATAAAGCAAAGAGGCAGGTCTTGTAGTATCTGTAAAGAGGGTGGTGAATTTCTTCAGCGGTTCTTCCTGTGCACTGCAGAGAGAAAGAAAAGAAACTGACTTGAAATGCACCAATTTTAGAATTAGATACTGGGAAAGAACTGACAGGCTCAGGAAACATTTGAACAGGCAGTTTAGTAAGCTGCAGAATTCGTTTCATTGGATCTTTTTAAGAGTAATATGGGGATAATAAAATATGTTGCTTCAGTGGACAGACAAGGCTAGTTGTTCTCAGAGACACCGCTCTGGGCTAGATTGTCCCAATGGTCTTTTTTGCATTCTTTTATGGGCAGTTAATAAATTAAATTATTAAGCTAGGAGGAATTGAGGATTCTTCCATTTCTTCATTTATCTTATTTCTGTAAACATACATTAAGGAAACATCAAATCTAAGCTTTTCCAAGCAAGAACCTCCTTCATTTATGTCATTTTAAATAATATTCACTACTTTTATTAGTGAATTCAACATAAAAACGACACTGTCATTCCACAGAACTTATATTATATGTAAGTCTGTCTTCTTGCGCTGTTGTCCAAAGGACCTTCAGATTCTGTGGTTGAAAGACCTAGGATTCTGTTTTGCAAGAGAAATGCTGCATTTCACAGTTTTAGGATTTTCTGTGATTACTTAGGTGATTTGAGATTCTACTGGTGCCTGGCAAGTGAGGAGAGGTTTTTATTGTTTGGGGAGATTTTAACCTCTCATTTAGAAAGAAAAAAATATTGGTTGTTACAGCTGCAGACAAATTTGAACTCAATTAGTGTCTTCCTGTATCTGCTCTCAGAAATTGAAGAAATGTAGATGTTCATCAGTTTTTTAGCTACTGCATAATTTGCATGACCAACTGGTCTTGATGATCTCATTTAATGCCTTTGTAGCTGCAGTGGTATTCTTGAGAACCTTGCCAAGTTTTTCTGTTTTAACAGTGTCACTGAGGTACAGTTTTCAGTACTGAGAGTTATTGATCTTGGAATAGTTTTCTTAAAGAAGTGATCGAGATGCTGACAATTCTTGAGTCTGACAACTTGTGTGAATATCTGTAATTTTCTACTCCTATTGAAGTATAATTTCTTGACTTTACCTTTATGACCTCTTTCAGACCTGCTTTCCCTGTAGTTCCTGTTCTTCTGTGGTACTCTTAGAGATGTGGTCTCGGTTACTTAAATATGACATTACAAATGCTTTCATACCCTTTACTTTGCTGCCTCTTAGACCATGGTCTGGAACATGAGACCACATTTCTTGTCTTTAAGCGTCATCTACCAATTAATGGTTTGCTTACAGTGGGCAATAGTGACGAATAAGGGCTAACAGCACAGCCCTAGCAGTCAGTTTCAGCGATTTTTTTGTCTCTCCCAGAATTTCTCCACTATGCTTCTTTTGTCAATTGCTTGCCATAGCAATTTGTGAGCAGGTGAGACTATAGATGTTATTTGTATTTTTAAAAGCAGTATTTGGAAAATAATTAGGCTGTTACAGTGGACAAATAACTATCACAGGGAGTTTATTTTGTGGCTGAGGAAACAAATGCAATATTTAGATGTTTGAATAGGCAAACTGAGTAGCAGTACAAAGATGTACTGTATGCAGTAGTGTATTTGTGAAACCGTTCTTACTGTCCAGTTCTGGTGTTCACATGCCACAGGAGGTGTTCATTTGAAATAAGTTCAAAAGTCTCAGAATTTAAAAGACAAGGTGTAAGCCTTGCCTTTCACATAAAAGCTTTAAAAGCCTTTGTCTGTTTTGATAGAACATTGAATCCTGTGCTGAAATACTTACATAACAAGACAATGTCTTCTAGGATGAGAATTTTGAGACAAGCAGATAAAGGTTTAAGACACTGTAAACTGAAGCTAGTCAGGATTAGACCAGAAGGAAAAAGGAAGATGTTGATATCCAGCAGTGCTAGCCAATGAATTTTGGTGCCAGTCATCACTTCACAGAGTGATGGGATAGATTCTTAATCTGTTATTGATTCTTAAAACTTTCATATTATGAAAACGACAGAAGTATAGTATTTTGTGTTATTTCAGATGTGTCTGTGTTACACGTTACTTCTGAAATTCTCTTGAGTCTAGAGGGAGTATTGTTGTTATCTATAGAGTGCATTTCTTGAAAGGTGAAGAAAATATTCTGTTTGGGTTTTTTTTCACTGTGAGAATTTTATTGTCTGTTTAATTGTAAAACTCATTCACTGTAGAGAATAAGGAAAATTTTAAGTGGGGAAAAAATATCCCAGTGAATAATCAGTAGATACGAAAAGTTCAGCCTTAAAAGGATTTCCCCTCTAGAAGTGTATTTAAAGAATTTCACCACAGAAAATTTATGAACATTTTAATTCTGGTTACAATGAAAACTCATGAATCTTGATGAACAGGTGCATATAGCCCTGCTTGAAAACCCTGCAGTGTCCGTCATTGATTATAACCTTGATGCTGAAGTGCTTAGCTTTAATAGCATTGTACACTGTGGTCTTCTCAGTATTTTTCACACTTGATTATCCATCATTTTGCCATACATGAGCAGCATCTAGACTGAACATGAATGGAGGATTTTACTTGTTTTTGCTGAGAGCATGATGAGATGTTACAGACCTGCACCTCAGGTACATTTGGAATAGTATCCTAAGCTGTTCTGATGGCTTCTTTTAATGAGGAACAAGGAACACTACATCACTGTTCCAGGGATAGAGTTGAGAATTGGCTGTTTTTTCTTTCAAATGAGGATTAAGTTGCTAATTTTTGCTTTTAAGACCTTGTGGTTGAAGTTTTGTGTTAGATTTGTCTCACTGCCTGTGGAATGGTGCAGCATTTCACCAACAGCTTTTGAAGATATAAAAAATGTTCTAGTTTAAATCTTTCTGGAAGAATACTTGCAGTGGAAATGCGTAGGTGCCAGTTTTCTTCTTTTAATTGATTAGGCAGAGTGAGAGTATATTAAAATTATGTTTGTGTAGGCTTTTGCCCTAAAATTGGAAGTCAAACATTGATTTAGGAGTTAGACTTTCTATTAAAAAAAAAATCTTTACTTAAATGGCAAATTTCTAAGCGTATTCAAAGTACATACAAGTTTGTCAATGTAGTGTTCACACTGAAATTTTAACATAAAAATGCAGCCCATAATTTGCACTGAGGCAGGCTTTTTGGTCAGCCTCTTGATGGTAAGTGTGAATTGCTGCTTAGACTATTGCAGCACACTGTGGGAACCGAGCATGTAGGGAGTGATTAGTCAATATGAAATTACCGTGGGGCATTTATCACCAAGCCGAATTTCTGCTTTCATTTCTGAAGAGGGATGTTAAATATTTAGACTAACATTTCTTACAATTGGGAGCTAAGTGATATATTATTTTTCTCTCTTTGACCCCTGGATTTTTTTCTTGTGGATCTATCTACAGTTTGAACAAAATGATGGTTTGATTTGTATATAGAGTGGAATATTCATCTTCATCTTGAACTTTCAAGAACTAGTTAATTCTGAAAGAAAATTTAATTTTGGAGACATCTATTAATCTTGAGTGTACTTAGTCAAGCAATTTTAGCTAGCCTAATCAGAGTAGGAGTACAGGTACAAATTCATTGTTACCTTTCCTATTTTTCTAATTGCAGTTGTGCAAGTAAAAAAATTGGATGCTGTGGCTTTAAACAGGAGTCCTAATTTGCTTTCGGCGACACAGGTGTTCCACTTTGTCCTCAGTATTGCTTAATCTGTACTCGTGCACAGTGAGAAGGGTAAAAAAAAAATCTTTACCTGCCTCTGGACAATTTGCACAGTTTTGCTGTTAAAAGTGAAATAGCTTGTGGTCAGAAGATACATTTCTCAGCAGTACACAGCGATGGAATGGGTGTCTCTCTGTGAAGTGTCATTATTGCACATTGATGTTAACTGTTTTGACATCAAAGGGCTGACCTGTTAGTCAAGATAAATAAATAAATAAATCTAGGTGACATGTCATTAACTTCTGTATGTATAAAATTGAGGAATGCATTCAGAACACTTTTGACAGCAATGGGAAATACCAAGATGATAGTCATGGTATTCAAATATTTTTCTAACAACCTGGGTGTTAGGGTAAAGAATAAATGCTGTTGTTCTTCTGTGATGTTGGTACAGTGTTAATAAGTTTTATTAAATCAAACTGTGCAGTAAATCACAGATGAAGTTAAATTACATGAAAAAAGTACAAACCATTAGAGAATTTTAGAAACCAATTAGTAATTTACCTGCTAGTACTATTATTTTCTTTTGTTAAAACAATGAACAGTGTCCTTATATGGTCATGCAGCTGTGAAATTTTAAAACTTGTGTAAATTTATTGTTGATATTTATTATTTGTTGAATTTTTGCTTAAGAAACAAGGCTGTTTGGTTAAAAGTAATCCCATTTTGGGATGCCCTAAGTCTTTACACTTGATCGTTCTTTTGTTGGCAATTTTAATTGACTGACCCAATATGAACATATATTTGGATATAATGCATGGCAATGAACTAGTTATTGTGTTTTAACATTTGACTGTTTTGTGTAGGAGTAAAAGGACCAAAATATTCATGCTGCTGTGCTTATATTGGGAAATATAATAAAATAAGTACTCTGTAGATTATATTGAAGATACTCTTGAATCTAGTAATTGATGAGAACACAACCAGGAACCAGACTGATGGCCTTTAATCACAGAGATGAGCAGTCGTATGGAAATGCCAGAAAATAACGATGTTTTCATCCCACTTCAATGGGGCCCAAGGAATAACAACACCTGCAGTGAACTGTTTTCCCAGTAGTATTTTCTGTAGGGGCTATATGAGGTTGGAATAACTGAATTAAACTCATCCTGAAGATAGATTTAGTCTGTTGAGTGTCTTCAGCTAAAGCAAGTTTAAAATGGCAATGACTTTAACTTTTTTATGTTGGTTTATAATGCTTCTAAACAATCCTTGTTTGCTTCTGACCATGAGAATGAAGTAAAAGATCACATTTTTTATATAGCCTTAAGGAATATGTTCTTTTACAGGAAAATAACGCTAACTAAAAATAGTTTAGGGTCAAAAGTAGTCTGTGCTTTGAAAACAACCTGAGCGTAGGAAAACATGAAGAGGAAAGTAGGTTGTTCAGATAAAAGAATTATTTAAAGGAAAGTTATGCCTGATCAGAAGTATAGTGTGGAATGAGCTAGGTATGACCAACAGCTGTCATTGCATTTTGAGGAAATGAAGTGACTTGTAATATCAGACGACATCCAGGAACGTTCTAATTCTGTATTTCAACCCCTTTGTGTGGTCAGTGGATTCGCATTAGCCTGAACTAGATTTGGAAGATGAATAAATGCCATCTGTGAGGACCCTCAAACCTCAAGTAAGGCCTTTTGTCATCAGCTTATGGGAGGAGAAAGCTGCAGTTTATATTTGCAAGGTTCAGAATTTCATCTTTTATTTCATCCTTTGCAGTGATAATGCTGAATCCATATGCTATCAAAACCTGTTGTGTATCAAAGGGAGAACATGCACTTTGGTAAAATACATTGTTGCGTGCTCCGCTTATCATTGCCTGGGTTTTCAATGTCTTTATTATTAGAACAAATTCCACTGTTGTGGGATGTTTTAAGGGTGTTCTGCAAATTTTGATACACTGCAAGTCTGCAAAGGTGGCATTGACTTTGGTTATGCGTGCTCCTATCGTGCTCTGAAGGCATATGAGGTTTTCATACATTCATAGAGTGTTTTTAAGTTGAAAGGGAACTTGACATCAAGTCAAACTCCCTGCTCCTCACAGGACTACATAAAGCTAAACCATATGACTAAGAGCATTGTCCGGATGCTCCTTTAATTCTGACAGGCTTGGTGCTGTGACTGCTTACATGGGGAACCTGTTTCAGTGACTGACCAAGCTCTCAGTGAGGAAACTTTGCGTAATGTCCCATTTGAACTTCCCCTGATACAGCTTCATTCCTTTTCCTTATATGTTTTTCAGTATGTATCATTTCAGGGGACTCGAGAGTATAAATTGTCTCTTGTATTTTATAGCCTGCTTCAGACAGGCAAGAAACGTTTTGCAGATGAGAGCAGATGTATCTTATGAAGTGATCCACTCAGAAGTAAATGCTGAATACTGAAGTAGGCCAGGCTTGAACTGGGAACATGTTCACGAACACATTCTACAGTTTTTTTGATTCTAGTTGGCTCTAAGTGACTTGGTTGTACAGTTTTCATAAAGCAACTTCAGGTGACTGATTTATTTGAAATGCCTGTAAATGTCAAATATTTGCTGATTTAGAGTTCATCATTTCACCTTGTTGCAAAGTTGTCTTAAAGTTTACTGAAAACAACATATCTAGAAAGTTCTTTCCTTCAGTCTCTGCTACGAATCTTCCGGATGTTTTACCTCTGAAGGTGGTTTGGTTATCCTGTTTGCTGTCTTGACTGATGACATGCGAGAGAGCGACATTTGTGTTTCCTGCTTGAGTGAAATCTTGATTCCGTCAGTAACAAACATTTCTGAATCATACATTTAAAAAATGGATAGGCCATATTTTTTAACTTTGCTAATGTGTCCTAGGGTAACTTTCTCTGTCAAGTCCACTGTTCAAAAAAATACTGTAACTTTAGATTGCTTTGGATTAATTTCCTGTATTAGGAAATAGTGTAAAAATAAAAGTGAAACATTGTACCAAGTTTAATGTACAGACATTTTGTGTCTCTCTTGTTAATGCATGGTACGCTATTTTTGTATCTGGGACAACACATATTCAGTGAAGCGTATCTGGTCTCAAGTGCATGCTACAAGTTTCTAATAGTTTTCCCCTAAAAGGTATCTAAAAAGTGGTCAAAACTTATCTAAGAAATGAGGTTTTAGCAGATGTAGTTCTGTTTACCCAAGGTATGTTTTTTTCCTCTTAAATTACTGAATGTCCTTCAGAGGTAATACTTAGTTTTCATGTGGTTGGTTGTGTCATGGATATTGTATCATTGATGAAAATATAAATTTAATTTGCATTTCTACGGCTTGCACTTCTCTGGTTTGTATAGATGAATAATCTTGGTGAGAATCCTATATTGTATGTGTTTGTAGGATCAAAAGCTATAGTGTGTACATTTCTGATTTTTACTTTTACCCTTAATGCTAAGAAGTTTGGATTTTAGCTGCATAAGTGCTTTAGCACATTGATCCTCTAAGCTGAGTCTCATGTAATTGCATTAATTTTTTCTTGCAGTGTAATCTTCAACATGTTATATCCTTTTTCTGTAAAGATGAGGGAGGTGTATGGTATTTGAATGCAAATTTCCATTTCCCCTAATCTTATTCGAAAAGCTGTATTTCCTCTATTGATTAATAACAAGTTTTTCTAAAGGGGGAATATTATAGCTACTGCGGCTGTATTCCATAGTAACTCAGAACAATTTTTCTTGCCTGTGGCAGATTTCTATTGAAGTAAAAGTAGCAGAATGATCATTAAAGTGCCTCAATATGTATAAGACTTATATATACATAGGCATATGTCTGCACATATGTATACATAGCCAGTATTTCTCTGTGAGAATTCGCAGCTACAGTGTCTGTTAACATTTTTCAAAATATATATATATGTATGCTTTATATATATGTATGGCTCTATAGGTTCACTAAATCCTCCTTTTGCGTGTAATGCATTGGTTTCCTCAACATTGTTGTAAACTGATCTACTAAGTTTGCTCTTACGAATATCTGTATGAGAAAAAAGACTCCATACTTCTTTAAATTAAGAGTTGTAAACAATTTTGATAGATCCCAAGTCAGTTAAAAGCAGTTGTCTTTAAATACAAAATAAATTAATTACGACTTACATAAGTATCCTGCTTACCTTTGTTTATAGAGGGTGTTAAGAGCTGAATATTGGGATAGTGTTTAAGGCTGTACTTTCTAAGCTAAAATCTGTGGTCAACGGATAGTTCACTAGGCTCTGGTAAGACTTGCAGTGCTGTATCAAATCTACAATATTTTTGTTTCAGGTTTAATTATTAGAGTATGTGGTGATCTGTAAGAATCCTGAGAGCTGAATAGTATTTTGCACTCAGCTTTATTTTAATGTTCCTTGCAGCTTTATCCATATGCCCAAAATACACCAGTCTTAATGAAGTACTTAATGAAGTGAAATCAAGTAGGAGAACAGGAAAGGAGAACATATAAAGACAAAGTCATTTGAGTAGCTTTCAAATTTTTGGTGTTCATGCATTCTTCAGTTTGCTTTTCTCCACTGTGTTACTGGGTAGACTGCTTAGAGAATTCTCAAACTTAGCGTTCTTCTGCATTTTATTTCCAGGGAAAGAGCTTGACAGTGCTCTTTGTTTCTTTTCACACTTGCATACTTGCATGGCCTTTCAACTTTTTTTGTGCTAGAAATAGTTATCTCTTATTTGAGTGTTTAGGTACAAATTCTTAAATTTGAAGAGAAGTGATATAAGTTCTTTCACTTTGTGTTAGGAAACAGAAACATTACAGCTTTTCCGTTGGGGAGAACTGTAAAGAGACATTGCAAAGCAAAATTTGGTTGGTAGCAAAAATAATTGGATGAGGAAGAATAAAGTTGTTTAAGTGTTGAAACTGGTAATAGTGGACATTTAGAATCTAGGACCCCAAGCTTTCTTGCACTGTTAAGTCCAGTTATCAGATTTTTCTATTAATCGCTGTATTACTGGTGCATGATCAGACATTCATCGCAAAACGTATGGAAAGTAATATGGTTCTGCAGGAGCAGTAATTTGTTAAGCATTAATTAAAATAATGGATAGTTTGCCTATATGATAATTTCCCTCCTGTGTAAAATTATAGTCTTCCTTCTTTAAGGTTCGTAGTTCATTCTTATTTATAGATCAAGAAAGTAGAGGTTGTTGGTGGAATAGGGGACAAGGCTAGTGGAATGGATGCCTGGGGGTGACTTCATTCATAACCACAGACAGTTGTGGCTGTTAGGGAGTAGTGCTGGATGGCCACAGCAGAAGAGAGAGGTAAGAGTACTCTTGTTATTGGGTATGTTCATAAGAATGAAAACTTTTTTGTATAAAGTGAAAGGAAAGAGCATGTCAGATTAATCAAATTCAATATACCGTCTTCCATTTATTAAAGAAAAATGAGTCAAATGGTAAGAGGCTGTTGTAAAAGGAATTAAGATTTCTATAGGCAGAGTGAAAGAACTAGATTTTTGGAAATGTGTAAAGAGCTGCTGCTGCTAGTATTTTAAAAAGAAGGTCACAAATACCAGTTATTATAGTGACATCAGGCTTGTTCTAGCAGACTCAGGGTAAAGGAAAAATATATTTAATATCAGATTATATTCAATTATTTTATATATATATAAAATACATTTTACATACTATATAATAATATGTTATTATATATTAATTATATGTACCACGTAGAATAAAATCACTCAATTTAACATAGTCATACTAATTCAACTTCCATGGTAAAGTCTAGTGTCTGTTTTCTCTTCTGGGAAACAGTACATGACACTCATTTAATTTCAACAGTTATTGTTTGGTGAAAATTTGCTAGTAGATTTTTCTTTCTTAAGTTTGCAGTGGACTGTCTTTGTGGTGTTCACTGAATTCTTCAATTCTCACTTGTGATCTTTGGGTTAAACAGGCTAAATGGCCTATTGCAGGCTTCTGTCTGCTGTATTCTCTTACCACTTTCCAATCTAGTTAATAGGTAAATGTGGCATACCTTGGGCATTAATTGTATAGAGAACCTGTTAAAGGAAACACTTTAAAACCTTTCTGCATTCACTGTTGACTCCAAAAGCATTCTTACCTTCATTGAGCCAAATCATATCCAAAGACATCTGCATCAAATTATTGATTGTAGAAAAGGAAGCACAAATTTTAACCTAATTTGTTTTTTCTCTCCTTATATTGCGGTATGGCTTAGGACTTTATGATAGTAAAAATATAGTTAAACTTTTTGTAATAAACATGCCAGATGTTTTAAAGCATACAGTAGAACTGTTATGATGTTGCTTCACTTCCTCTGTCTATTGCGTGATGGCAAACATGATTTTTTGAAGCAGCTTTTCAAGTTTGAAAGTTTACATCTTTGCTTTCATCTGATATTGAAAGAAATAGCTATGGCACTTTTTTGCCTTCTTTTTTAATGGAGTGCTTGTTTTAAACAAATGGTAATACGTGTGGATAGACACATTCTATGCCTGTTTCCACAACTGGTCATTTTCGATAGTGAAAGTTGATTCTCGTTTAATTTTGCAACAGTTCGAGTTCATGGTTTCCTAGGTTTTGTTGCACTGACCTTTAAATCTGCTACTGTGTTAGGAGGACCCGAGAAGTTGAGTTCAGAAGAGGCTTTTAGATAAGACAGTAAATCTTTACTTGGCTACTTTCTTGTGTTGCAGAATGAGGTTTTCTGTACATAAAGATCTGAATTATTTTAGGAAGCACATTGCTTTTTGAGGTACTGCTTTTAACTTCACTGAACAGTATAGACAATGGAAAGTGGGGAGGAAATCAGTATATTCCAACTGAATGAGTTTTGGTTTTGAAGTGTGAAATGTTTGAGGGACTTGAACTTACTCAGATATGAACAAGGCGAGTTTTACCATTTTCCAACATTGGTGAAGTTTATATCTCTCCAATTTTGTATGAGCCTGCATTTTTATCTTTTTACCAGGTTTTATTCCAAATTTCATGATCTCTAAGGCAGCTTAGCTTTGTCCAGTCTTGTTCGCTATTTCATTCTAAATGTGCTCTAAACAAAACAAAACAAAACTCATCAAGGGAATTCTGCCACAAAAACTGAAATAATCAGTGCTACTTTAGAAGATTCAATATTGTAAAATCATAACGATATCAAGTATCTCATCATTCTGGAATAGGACTTTAACCGTGCTGTTTCATTACTGACTGGGTGGTATGCATTGTGCCCAAAATACCTTTGTGAGTCTCTGTCGGTTTCTGAGTTTGGGAAAAGTGGAAAAGGACATTTTTGCAGCAAAATATTTTTCACATACATTTCCTTAATAGTGCTTAAAACTGAACTTATATATAAAATGTGATGCAAAAGGCAAACTGAGACAGTTTTCTGAGCAATTTATTAAACGTTTAAAATTCTGGAAAGAAATCACATGTTGTAAGTTCAAGAACAGAGTTGTGTACAGAACAATTGAGATAACAATTCATAGTAACTACAACTCTTAAGCAGTAGTAACAAGTTTTGATAATAGAATAGAGAGTTAATGTTATACTTTTGAGGTGGTCAAGAGTGCTCCACATCTGGCATTGGTGCAATAAGGGAGAAATGTCGTCCCTAACCAAAGTTCTGCTGCTGGCAGAATTCTATAGTAGTTGAGACACAGCTCTGCCTTTCCAATTTGTATTGCTTACTTAGGGCAGTTACAAGCTAAGGCTAGGAGTAATTTGTTCAGAGACTCACTGTTGATGTAATCATGTTTTGAATCAAGACTGTCTACCATATGAATTACGATGCTGTTGTCATAGACATTGTAAAGTTGCCTTTGAGACCTCAGTCTTTGATATTTTGGGAAGGAACGTAGTGGAAATGAGATCCAAAGAAGACTGTGGTGATCTTATGTATAGCTTTCTAATGTCTTTTTCCTCTCACTTTCCAAAGGACTTTTACCTATAGATTCACAGTCTGAAGAATACACTCTATAGAAATTGAAAAATTGAGTAGTAATTCGCTCTATACCAGATGTTTGTTAGCAATACTTCTGGAGGCTGGCTCCAGGTTCCGTCTGTGTGTGTTAGGGAGAAAAACTGGATTTGAGAAGAATAAGTCAAGAATTACATGTCTTGAATTTGTTAGTTCTTATTGTAGTTACATCATTTAGAAACACAAATTTAAGGCCTCGCTAATGTATTTTTTTAAACCTATTCAGTAAAATGTGTACTGAAGCCATGTTTTTGTGCTGCATTGGTTACAAGAGTGGTGGGTGCTGATGTTTTTGTTCTGTGTTTTTGTGTGGTGTTCATGAGTAACTCCTACAGACTGATTGCCTAGTAAAGCTATCTGTATTAGCAGATTAGTGTTTGTTTCACCAGGAAGTTTTAAGAGCTCTTGAAGATTCAGTAGCATATTCTTGCTATGCTACAAGTAACAGTTCAGTAGTCAAACGCTGGAGAAAAGAATGAGGATCACTGATGATCTTTACTTTGACCTAGCATTTCATCCTGATAGTAATGTTGTGAGATGTATTAGCAGCAAAAGGGTTCGTACAAACCAGGCAGAAGGAGATGGATACTTTTAGGAAAGAGAAATAATAAAGGTGATGTCTTAATAAAATCTGAGGATCACTGAAGAAATGTTGATAATTTAATCTTAAAGAAATTCTGGACAAAAAAAAAGATATAAAAAGTAGGTATTGCTGGACTTCGTAAAAGCCAGACTGGCAACAGTTCAATCTTTAGAAATAATTTGGAGCTGAGTTTAGAGATATCCCTTTACATGGAAGTGTGAAGTTGATAACTATATGTAGGAGGAACATCTAGTACTGCCTCAAAAGCAGAACATTTTAATGTATGTGTTTCAAAATAGGAAAACACTTAGACTCTCTGGTTCTTGGCAGACATCAGAATTCTAAAGTTTTTTAACTTGTATATGAATGTTATAAATAAAACTCCATCAGGAAAATATTTTAGTAAAAGTTATCTCATTTTTTTAAGGGCTAATTCTAAGGATTTAATTTGAATCTCCTGAGTTTACAAATCAAGAACAGGAATTAAAGCTCGTGATATTTCATGCCAAAAAGGGACATGTTTTTTGAACTTGCCATTCTTCAATTTCTGATATGCTGTATTGGCAGTCTTGCAAAACTGTTTTTGTCTACTATGATCTTTAATTGTCCGCAATGAAGTCCTTGTTGGTAGGAGATGCTGATAATGGTTAGCAGACCAGATAGAAAAACATTCTCTGTTTTGTAAGGTTCATGAATTAACAAGTGTGTTGATATGTATTAATTGGTACTTTAGGAAGTAGTAGCATGCCAATAACTAACTTGTTCATCTTCTTCCGTTTAAGGTATCTAGTCGATAGTCGCTGGTTCAAACAGTGGAAAAAATATGTTGGTTTTGACAGCTGGGACAAATACCAGATGGGAGATCAGAATGTGTACCCTGGTCCTATTGATAATTCTGGACTTCTCAAAGGTAACTGCTTTTGATTGTGTAATAAGCTAATAGTAACATTTAGTGCAAATTTGTCACAGGTTGGTCATCCTTTGTGGTTGATAGTGTAAATGAATCTCAGCAATGTGAAGCTGAAGCTTTCTGTTTGTTTGTTTTCAGACCATGACAAGAGAACTGGAGTAGATTTCCCTAACAAATTACAATTTTATAAATAAAATTATTGGAACTGCTTTGTAATGGTAACTGAATATTTAATAATGTACAGATTACTGGTTTATAATGATATTCTGGGAGACCTTGGGAGTTGAAATTTAGTCAAGTTGACAAATAGCTGGCTTTAGTTCACAGAGATTTAGGTTTTTTTTAGCTTAACTGAGTTGGTTGATCTCAAATAATATTTTTAAGTTGAACTCTAAAGCTTCTTGTAGATTGAAGAGCATGTATTATGCAGTTTAGTGATAATGTGGTGTGAAATGCTGGAGGATAATTTCCTGATTTTTTTTTATGATCTTCTAAGTATGGTTAAACTCCATCACTGTTATAATTACTAAGAATACTTTTCCAGGTATTTTGGTGTTTAAGTCATATTCTTTATTTAATGTCCAGTATTGAAATACTATTAGAGCCATTAGTATTAATCTGCAAAATCCAGATAATAATTGGTTTCCTTCTTTACAGGAAATGTAATCATTCTGCAGAGTTTGTTTGCATGTAAGACTGCAAATTTTCACAACTTCATGGGGTTCTTGATAAACTGTCTTTCTTATTTCAAAACTTCTCAACTATAACCAATAGCTCCTCATTTTACAAGTTGAATGTTAAAGATGATTCCCTCTTTCATAGGACTTGTCATACCACGTTGCAGTAGTTGTCAGTGTGAGTGTGCATGTCTGACCGTGACTCCTATCGCTGCTTTTGAAGGGGGTGCTGTATTGTCCTATGCATGTGTATGTTTTCTTTTATCCACAAACTTGAAGGTCTTCTTGCTCCACTTGAGTGACATGTTCTGTTTTCTGAAGTGTGAGGATCTAAATCTTTTGTATATTTCTGTAGTAAATCTTGCAGTGAGGTAGGCATGTTTGGGTGGTACTTTTCAGTTGAAATCAGATGTAGCAAGATCTTTTTTCTCCTCAGTGAGGCAGCATCCTTTTATTCCCTCTTCTGTGTTTACCCACTTTAACAAAAAGGTGATTTCTAGATGTGTAAAGCACTGTGTTAGCTGATCCATATTATTTATAACTTAATCTATGTATGTGTTCACATTATGTTTAAAATTGCTGTGGATATGAAGCCTATATTAGGATTAGCTGTACAAATCTAAAGTCATGTTAGCCATTTTGCTAAAAGCTCTTGAAAACCTGTATTCTTACTGTTGTTTTGATGCTGCCCGTACCCCTTTCAAAATAAACACAGCATCAGGGTTTATGAACTTCACTGTTTGCCCATTCATGGTTCTAAAACTATTATATTGGCAGTGATACCATGCATCCAATTACTGTCTGACATCTAGTGTTCCTGTGCGAAGGCAGTTTTAAGGGCATTAGTGCTCAGCAAATAGTACCTACTGCCTTCACCTGCTGCAAAGCAGCAGTCCGCTGTATGAGATTTCCTATGTAACGTAAACTGAACCTGAAAATGCTTGGGTTTTAATCCTGTCTTTGGTGTGTAGTATGCGCTAGGTAACTCTCATACTGCTTCTTTTAAGCATTGAGTCTGCAAATTTGCACCTGCTTGAAAGGACATAAAATAATCTAAAATGGGATTTTTTTTATTTGCAGTGTAATGCAGTGGTAAGAAAAACAGTTGTTAAATTCTAGATAGTCTGATTCCAGGAAACTGAAACACTATTTTGTACTTCTCTTACATGTTGATCCCTTATTTACAGAATATTTGGATGAAGTGTGGGCAGCAAAGAGTAACAGGCAGAGCTTTCAGTTGATCTCAACATATGCAAAAACGTTGTTATATGTAGTGGAATGCACATATGCCATCTTTAGAATGAGAGATATATAGTCAGCTTTAGCAAAGCAAGCACAAGGAGGTAGTAAGTCCTCTTTTCAAAGATACCTTTATAATTCAAAACCTTACCTGCCTGTATCTTGGGGGTTTTGTTTTTGTTAGGTTTTGGGTTTTTTTGTTTAGCCCTTCCCACACTGACTATTTTTATCAGAGAAAGTGCATGCAAAATATATTGTACCTTCGTGATCGCATGAAGTCATCTCTAAACTGCACAGATTACATATGAAAATGGTATTTTTTGCCATCTCTGAACAAGTAATGGTAGTAACAAATATTGCACATTTAGAATACATGGATGGAGAACAATATGCATCTCCCACGTTTTGCTCACACATCAGGATGCGTAGCTGAAGAAGAAAAGAGTCAGCACCAGTGACAATAGGAGCAGAAGAAAGCTGTGCATCCTTCTTTGCCTGCATTTTCACCATTTGGATGATTAAAGCAAAAAGCATTATTTTTTTTCCTGTATGTTCCCTTAAAATCACAACCTGTTTGAACAAGCTGGAGGTGTAGCAAGTGCTGGTAAAGTTGGGAGATTTCTAGTTTTGATAAACTGAATCTTGTTTACTCTTCCTAGCGGGAAGTGAACACATCTCTTCAGCATCTCTTAAATGTCCTCAGCAGTGCTACCCTCTAACATAAAAGATCACGTTGTAACACGTTTTGTTAAATTTTTATTTTAAAAAAATTGAATAGTAGTTACTATTAAAGGAGCTTGTATTTTTTTTTTTAAGTGTGCCTTTTTTAATGCTCAGGATATTTTTTTTAAATTGAAGTCAAATTATGCTATGTTTGCTAAAGGAGAAAAAAGAGAAATATGTACAGAAATGTGATCAAATGAGAGGGCCGTAGTGCTTTTCTTATGTGTATAGCACACACTTACTTTTTTGTAGAAAAATGTAGGTAATAGTAAACATTTTGCTTAGAAATGTTACTGAAAAACAACAAAATCTCCTAGAGGAATGCTGATATTGAAGCAATTTGTGATTATTTAAGGTTACTTTTATGCTCAGTTTTAATTGTGCAGTGTGTAATTCTATAGTTTGTTCACATAAGATAATGAAAATAAATAGGTTGTGTGTTCATTACAGTCTATTTGTTCTTTATACATCGTCTATTTATTTTCATGCTACATCAAGTTTGTCATCCTGATTCATTCTTTGGAGCTGAATGTGTGAGTGTCCCTGTTTGATCTCCATCAGTCCAGAAGAATGCTTGCTACTCTGTAGTTGGATACTGCCAAACAGAAAGACAGCTGCCCTAATTGTCTGAGGATCACTGTGGCTCAAATCTGGAATCAATTTACACATCTCTTACACATATAGTATAGCTGCTGTCTTACTCTTGTAATAAGGATTGAACCAAAGCTAAAAGCATACTGTTTCAGTAAAGAGGTTGCCAAGATGTACTTCTCTCAGGTGTTGCATCTTGTTGTCCCTGTGAAGAATTTTCTAAGGACTGTTTCCAGATCATGTAGGCTTCTTCAAGTAGGAGAGTTGTATCATTTTATATTCCCAGTCTGACAGGAGGTGAATGACTTTGAACTTTGACTTAGATCTTCTTTAACTACTGATTCCTGCAGTGAAGGATGCAACTGTAGCATGAAATAGAAGTATCCATAGTGATGTGGAAATGTGTGTGAAGCGGATGGAGAAATGGATTAATTTCTCTGAAGGCTGTGGTGGTGTGTGTTTGTTAATAAGTTAGGAGCTTATGACTGCATGAGGATATGAAGCTGTCATTTGGGTTCCTGAATGTAGGAATACTACCTGTAATGTGTGTGCTATGCATGAACTGCATAGCTTGCCTAGTTAGTTTCACAGAATGGTCACAGTTGGAAGGAACCTCTGGAAGTCATCCAGTCCAACCCTCCTGTTAACGTAGGCTCACCTGAAGCAGGTTTCAGAAGAGTTTTGCTTTGAACACCAGTATGTTGATAATGTAACTGTGACTCAAAAAGATATTTTTTTTTGCTGTTTATATGAAAAATGTTACATTAAAAACTCAAGTAACAGAATTACAGTATTCAAGTATAAATATTTTCCACCTTCCGTTCTTTTACAGATGGTGACTCTCAGTCTCTCAAGGAACATCTCATTGATGAGCTGGACTACATTCTTTTGCCAACTGAAGGCTGGAATAGACTAGTTAGCTGGTACACATTGATGGATGGTCAAGAGCCAATAGCCCGCAAGGTACTCTTAAATGTCCCACTGGTATGAATATGATTCAGATATAGTCCTGCAAATATGCAGGAGTTGCACAAGAATTTATTAGAAGATCATAAGTCCTGGCCTATGATGATCATATAGACCTTCTAGATGCCTAATTTTTATTCAGATTGTAGAAGCTTAAGGTTTTAAAAGTAAGAAATGAGGATCCAAAGGATCCATATAATACTTTCTGTTTAGCTCTGTAATATTTCAAGAAGAACCTGCTTTAGGAGCTTATTAGTCTATTAATGCAGTTTATTTTGTAATTAAGTATAAAACACTAAAACTCTATTGACTATATTAGCGAAAAGCCTAGGTCTAATAATGTTAACACTGGCAGAGTGATTGGTAGTTCCTTTTCTGATAAACAGTCTTCTATATTCAGCAGCTTGCTACGGGAGATTTTTCTTTAAGCAAAAAGCACTCCTCAAAACAAGTAGTATATGGTACAGTAGATACTGTGGTAGTCTGTCAGTGTGAGATTCTTTGATGTTAATTCTTGTTTGCTCCAATACGTACCATCCTTATTATTTAGATGATATGACATTTTACCAGTTTATTGATCAGATAAACTTTTTTTTGTTTGTATTATTTCTTAAGATTTTCAGGGTAGTGATACAGTTGCATACTCACTGGACTGAATTGCTGAAGTTTTAAAATACATTTTGATATGTTTGCCACTACTAAATTGACCATTAGGACATATTCTTTCAGTTACAGGAAACTTTATTTTGATTCCTCGAAAACTATTGAAAGAGTGTTTATGATTTGAATTTAGTTTGATATAGATTCTGGTGTAATGTAACTTTTTCATCCTATGACATGAGTATAGTTTAACTACATGCTTTCTGGCCACTTACTTAAAGTGCATTCCTTTCAAACAAATGCCAGATATAGCCACAGAAGAAATTTTGTGTCCTCCAAATTGATTTGGACAATGATAGAAGTAGTTTGTTGGGATTTTTTTATCATTCTTTTTAATACAATAAAAGAGATCTTTTTTAAGGAGGCATCCCTGGAATGTCTCTTTCTTTTTTTGTAGTTCTGTAGGAGCTGAAATCTATTAAAATGGCTCTCCTTCTTTAAAGATATATCTGTTATCAACTTGTCCCTGAAGATGGATTTCAGCAAACTGAATGCTCTTCCATCATCATCATAAAGTAAAAGTTCTATAATTTTTTCACTTTGGGGGGGGAAATGGAAGGAAATGGCAGGAAAGTTAGAGTAACTTGCCTTCCACTTTGAAGAAAGTAACTGGAAAAATACATGCAGTGTAATGAGTGGCCAGGTAAACTGGCATAACTTCATTTTTTTTTTGACAATGTAAACAGTAGTTATCCTCAGATATTCCAGTTCAGATTTTTTCTTTCTGATGCTTTTGTCATTTGTTCATGACTCTTTCTCCAGTCTGCTTTTTTTTCATAGAGGTGGGATGATACATTTTTTAATCTCCGTTGTTGTATCAACTTTTTTTGAGATGTGGATTCAGATTTTAAATGGCTAAAATGTTGTATTTGATCCTTGTCAAATAACATTATGAATTTATGTAACAGGATGTGGTGATACTACCACAACAGCATGAGTTTTATTCTCAGAAATGTCTTAGCCATACTGCAGTTTTGTTTCCTGCAGCTATTTTGTCTTTACTTTAGTAGCTGAAAAGCCATTCACTAATATATATATTTTTTCCCAATGGCACATGCATACAAGTTATATTTGTACAGCAGATAGCAGGTCTCTCTTAGCAATTAGCAGGTGGCTTTTTTTTTTTTTTACCGTATTTGTCAGATGTATCACATATCAGGCCAGTGGTTATTTTTGGAACAGTCTACATGACTAAGTGCTGCAGTTACACTTTGGAAGATCAAAGGGAAAAACATTTAAGAGGTGACCCTGAATATTTTTTTCTACATTTTACTTTTATAGAAAAAAAACCCAAAACCCTCTATGCTTAACTGTTTTATAATAGGTGTTGCAAAACTTAACATATAGTAGCAACTGTAATAAGTAGATGAAATTTCAAATGAATGTATTCATTATCGGAATGTAAGTGGAAGATTTGTAGTATTTATTTAAATACAGATTTTGTTTAAAAATATGATATCAAGATTTTAGTAGGCTGTATTCTGGTTTTGATAAGTGTTCTTTAGCTGTCAAAACTAGTTCTTCCTGTTTTGAGCAAGTAGCATACGGAGAATGTGTTTTGAAATCAAAATAACTTTTGGTGCTTTTTACCTTTTAGTTAAGTATCTTATGTTTTGTTTATGTATATTTGTGATTTGCACTATACTTAACACTTGGAAAGTCATGGTGTGGTTATACACACGTAAGTTATCATCGTTATGGAAAAAAATTACATTGTAGTTTACTGTATTTCTAAATAGTTATAGGAGAATTTAATTTCTAATTTTTGACACTTATTAAATGTTTTGCATATCCCGAACTTCAATTTCTTGAAAAGTTTTCAAAAATATTTTGAAGTGTGTATATGAAAACATTTGGACAGATACCTGATCCCAGTCTGTTTTTCAGGTCGTTGAACAGGGTATGTTTGTAAAGCACTGCAAAGTAGAAGTATATCTAACAGAATTAAAGCTCTGTGAAAATGGAAATATGAACAATGTTGTCACACGAAGATTTAGTAAAGCTGATACAATAGGTACGCACAACTTCTTTTAAAAATAAATGATTGTTACTTGTTGAGATATAACAAATCCTGAATAAATAAGTCTACATAAAATGGTAGATGGGTGTTGTGACCACTAAAAAGGATGGGACTAGTCTTGTCTGAGTCAAAATCAGAAGTTAGATGGTTTGGAATATTTGGGATTTTTAATACAATTTTTAAAAATTAAGCATTTTATGATCTAGGCATTTGTGTTAACTCTAGAAGTTTGCACTTTTCAGAAAGTGAACAATATAATGTTTTTCATTATCTTTATTGGATTCCATACATAGTACTTTTCCTTGGGTTTTGGTGCATAAGAAATACTTTTTCATGTTTTTCCATTCACATCTTTCATGAGCAACCCTCCTTAGTCATATGTATAAAGAGAAAGTTATATTACAAAACACCAAAAGGGATTTAATTTATAAATCAATGGCTTAAGGTGACCTACAAAGGCAGTATTTTGTGAGTTCTGAAGTGGCAGGCAAGGCACAATATTTTACAGTAACTGAGTCCTGTATTTATCTTTATTTGTAGTTATTTTGTCTGCTCTTTGGGCATTGTGTCATAATTTGAAACCATATTCTGATAACATATTTGTCTCAGAAAATAACAGAACATATGCAAAGATACTGCTGATCATATAAACTCAATTTTTGAAGTGTTTATGTGTATGTATCTGGGGTGAGAGTCTTTCAGTCAGCTGTGCGGTTAGAATCATACTTTTATGTCCAGCCACTAATCTTTGTTCACATTCTTTGACAGCAACGTGTTTTGTTCAGGTTTTGCTTCTCTTTATGTTGAGTAGTGACTTATACTTGCTTCATTTTAATTCTTTGCTGATTGCTTGCATTATGAAGAGTATCTTTTTCCTTTGTTATATTTTAATCTTTAAATTATACAACTAATCATCTGCTTGTGTTAGAATAAAAACTTTAAAATTAGGAAATTTATACTGGAAAAAAGGCTTCAGTGTTTTATGTTAATTGGCCTTTTTGAGGTCTGGTTTAACTTGGGAAGATGTACTTCATTATTCTCTAAGCAAACCCAGAACCTTAGAAAAACCAATTTAACATTATCCTTCCCTGAGGACCAGATACAAGCCACTTTGCGACTATTCTGAATTTAATTGTGTAATTGGAATTATAGGTAATGGCTTAATTTCTGATATTTTCTTTCTCTAATCAGAAACAGGGCAATTTGGAACAGCTGTTACTCGGAGGTGTATTCATTTTTTTCTTAGCAGAGAAAGAATTACAGTTAGGAGAAAATGGTCATGATGGGTAATGAGAAACAGTCACACTCACTGGCAGCCCCTCTCCAGGTGCTGGCCTTACTTGCTTTCCTGATATGTGGATGACATGCTCTTGGAAGCCTTTAAAAATATGCCCTTTCTGTAGCTGATCATGTTATGCAGAGCACCAACCAGGGCCATCCTAGCCAGAACATCCAAAAGAGTTTGTATCTTAGAAGAAGAGCTAGAAAATTTAAAATCACTGAAAGAATAAGTGATCCCTGAGGGTTTTCTCTTATTATCCATTAATAAGATGGTGACATTTTTTCTTCCTGTCCTTCATAGCATCATAGAGTGTTTTGAATTGGAAGGGATCATTAAAGGTCATCTAGTCCATTGAGTCATTGACCACTACACTTTGGATGTGGCTGTCCAACCAATTCCTCATCCGCTCAACAGTCTGCCCCTCAAATCTGTATCTCTCCAATTTAGAGAGGATGTTGCGGGTAGCTGTGTCAAAGGCTGTACAGAAGTGCAGATAGATGGTATCTGTAGCTCTTCCCTTGTCCTCTGATGTAGAAGAATAGAGGCATAGAAAAAAAAAAAAAAACCTAGAGGCATAGAAGGCCTCTAGGTTGGTCAGGTAGGACTTGCCCTTAGTGAAGCCATGCTAGTTCTGTTGAATCACCGTCCTATCCCCCATATGCTTTAGCATAGCTTCTACGAGGAACTGTTCCATGATCTTGCCAGGCACAGAGGTGGGGCTGACAGGTCAGTAGTTCCCAGGAAATGCACATTTCCTTCTTGAAATTCTTACCTTAATTATATTTAAGATAGTTTTGGAATTCATGAAATACAAAGCAGAGATGCTTATTTTTTCAATAAGTAATATGCAAGAGGATTCTTACAGAATCTTGGTTTTTCACCGTTTCTTACATGTGCCGGTAAAGGGATACATTTTCATCATGGTTGCAGAATACTGCTAGTACAACAGAGTCGATATCAGCCCCACTGATATCAGGGGACATAAAATATTATGGTCTTTTCAAGAAGTTTTAATTTTTCTGCCATCTTTCACCAATTATATTATTTACTACCGTTAAAAGATCAAGACCTTACTTAACTCACATAAACAGAGAACTTTTTGGAGTACCTTAAATACTCTGAACACAATGTAATATTCACCTACCACCTTCAAATGTGTGTTTTCTGAACACAATGTAATATTCACCTACCATCTTCAAATGTGTGTTTTCCCTGGAATAGCTTCGCTTTTCCATTCAAATAGAAATTAAGCTAAGCTGTATGTCAGCAGGTTAGTACGGGGTAGGAAAAATTAATTGTAAAGGGCTGACCTAATAATAATAGTAATTTTCTTGGGGTGGCACTGGAAACGTGTTATGTGTTCTTTGAACCTTCTTAGGAATCTCCTACAGTTGAGGACTCTCACCTTGGAAGGCAGCGTGTATACTGATTGATGACTAACTCTTGGGGGTTGTGGTTTTTTAATTCTAAAAAGAAATCAGGGGGACAATAGAGGTAGTTCAGGCAGCATTTCAGTTTAGTTAATGTTAGTTATCCTAGGAAACATCAGTGCTGCTGAGTGAAATTAAGTTAATGATCCATTCAGGAGTCTTAATCATATGAAAGTATGATAAAACTAAATCATCAGCTAATGTGTTGGCCTTTTCTGCCTGTGTTAGAGAGTTTTACAGATGACAAAATGACCAAAAGACCTTCTGTAGCCTCTGTTATGGCTAAATAGGAGTCAGGTTGCTTCTGCAATGCCAAAACCAGTTCCAAAACTAGGCTGATAAAACTTGTAGGAGGTTGCACCAGTGGCTCTGCATCTAATGGACTTTTGGACCTCTGCTAGTAAGTTATCCTGGCAAATGGCATTAATTCATCTTTGCCGTTAATTTGCCACGGAATACAAGAATTTAAAACTTGACACCCTTGATGGTAGTTTGTTCTCTGACTAACCTTTCGCTTCTTTAGGAAGCTGGGATTACTGTTCCATAGTACACATTAAAATTTTACTACAGCTTCCGTTACCTGGTATTTGTGATAGCACTAGCCTGTAGAAGTCAGAGTGTACTTGTATTAGGATCCACTGAACTTCTCCAGCATCTCATCAAGGCTTTTCCACATGGTCTTGCAAAATGTTATTTAAATCATGCAGCTGTTTTTTGGAGGAGCTATATTATTTTCAACAATACAGGATATATGCTATATGGGATTTGTAACCCTTAACTCTCAAATTGAGCTATCTCACATTGTGGCTATATAGCTGATAGAGTGAGGGGCACCTTTAGAGGGCAGTTCTTCCTGTCTCTCTTAGTCATTGTCCTCGTAGTAATCATTTCATACGTGGGATGTGTATAACACTCACAATATGCTTCTGACTACATATCTGAATGTAATATTTTCATTTATACTGAAATAGGCACTTTCACTTTAGATCATAAGCCAGCACTTCAATGATACTTGCTGGGAGGCAGAGGAAAGGATTATAAAGTGTGTATTTGTTGTGTTCATGGCTGTATGTAGAAGAACCAATCTCAAAATTAGTGTAATAGTCAAGTGGAACATGGTCTTCCCAGAGTCTTGGGCACAAATGTGTAGTCATCTGATAGGATGATGCTTCCTGTCTCGTAACAGTTCTGTTAGTGAGGCTGGAATATGTTAGTAAATGGTAACTCAGTACTTGTGAAGAATACAAGCTGCAATGCTCAAATAATTCATTCTTATGGTATTAATAAGATAATGAAAAAATATGTTCTGTAAATTCTTTGATAAATCTGGAAATTGTATTTTAAGATTGTTGCTGATTAGATTCATTCTTACATTCAAATATAGTTATTTGAATTCATTGATCAAGAATTGATTCAGACAGTACATATTTTTTTTAAAAAGCGTCAACAAATGAAGTAACAGCCTCTTGCCTTGTTTATAGCACCTATCTTGCCTACATATCATCTATATTACAGAAACAGATGATCCAGTCTTACACTTGTTTTTGTACTAAGATGTGTGTTAAATAATGTGTAAGGAAATTGTACTCAGTTGCCTACAATATCTTTTGGATTTTAACAAGGTACTTTTAAGCTTCCAATCTCATTTTTACTTTTCATATTTAACACAGTGGTTGATATTAGAAGAGAAAATGGTAATCTTAAGTAAAGAGGAGCAGGGGGTGTTCTAGAGGAGCTGAAACATTGGTATTTTATACTGAGACTTTGGCAGAATGTCTCTAAGTGCTTACAGTGCCCAGTTTTGTAATAGTGTTTTCAGTGATTATCAGGAATAAATGGTAAATTTCTTGACTCCTGTTTTGTTTTCCATGCTAGCTATTGTGAGACTTGGCTGCCGTTGGGCTTTATGAGTGTACCAATCAAAAAAAAACCATCTAAGTGAGTTTGCTGTGGTATAGCACTGCACATACTAGTTCAAATTAGAGAACTCTCTAACAAATTCTGCTTTTGCATAAGGAGAATGGAGTTAAGTGCGATCTACACGAATTCCACTTGTAGACAGTAGTTCTGTTACCTTAAAATTATGTAACACTGATTATATTTCTGTTAGGTAGGGTACGAGCTGGTAGACCTTTTTATGTTAAACCTTTCAGAGACTTAAAATCTTTCATCATCCTTTTAAAATAGTTTTACGCACTTCAGTTTTACAGAGTAGTCTTTATTTCTGTGAGCATGTAAATTAAACTTTCTGCATGTGTATTGTGATTAGTGCTAAGTGCACGGGAATATGGATAATAGAAGAGTGAAAACCAAGAAAAGGGGGTTGATTTCGGGAGAGGAACAGAGTAACTTGCAGTTACTGTATGTGGTTTTGCTGCCAGTCTCTCTTCTGATCATTCGCTTCCCATCCATACTTCTACGTTACCACACTGAGAAATTAGTAGGTGGGTACCTAGGTACCACCTATTATCTGTTAGTTATCAGTTTGTCTTTTATTGGCTACTTTGCTAAGAGATTGAGGAGGGAATAAACTAGTCCTCTGACTGTTTCTGTTTTAAAGACAAGTGAATTAGCAACTTCCTGCTTGTCCTACGACATGATGCAGTTGCATGGCTATTTCTATGGTTTCGTTCATATTTTGAGTATAAGAAAAGGGTATGCAGTTCTGATACTTTCTTTGGCCTTATACTGTTTGTGTAATGAAATGCTAAACTTGTGTTCTCTCCCTTTCCAAACAGATACAATTGAAAAAGAGATAAGAAAAATCTTCAATATTCCAGGTGAAAAAGAAACCAGATTGTGGAACAAATACATGAGTAATACTTTTGAACCTTTGAATAAACCAGACAGTACCATACAGGATGCTGGTTTATACCAGGGACAGGTACAGTGTAATATTTTTTATTTTGTTATATGTTTTTTTTTTCCTCTTGTGACAGTATAACTGTACGCAATGAATTTTTCTTCTTTTTAAATGAAAACTGCCCCTAATAGGTATTGTTAGAAATATAGGATTTTATAAACAAATTCATCAAAATAAAAGTAATCTTTGAGAGTATTTTGAAGATTCCAGATGAGTTTAACTCTCCTGGTGAATTAAGAGTAAATGAACATGACATTGCTGACTTGAATCTGGTAAAAACTGAAGTAAAAAATATTTCTAAAATCTGAGGTATGTTTCCATAATGAAACCAAAAATTTGAAGAACTTTTTAGGTACTCCAAAGCAATAATGTCTTCTACTTGAATTCTTATATCCAGATTTCAGAAAGAAATTAATAACAAATGAAAATGTTTCAGTTAAGAAATACAGAGATAAGAGCTTGAAAACCTGCTTTAGCTTGAGACTGTATCATGATTTTAAAATGAATTTATGGGAGCATTTCTTAAAAGATTTTTTTTTTTTTTTATGTTTCCAGATGAATATAAAGGATAATATTGGATGTAAAAGCTACACAAATATAAATGTGAACTGATTGAATATGTTATCATTAGAATAACTTTTCAGATTATTACAGTGATTCTTTAGTCTTCAAATAAAGTTGAATGTTTTTGCAACAACTATCATTCATGCTGTTGTGCTTCAAATATCAATGGATGGAATTTGATGTAATTGTTGACAAGATTATATTAAAGTATTTCCTTTTGCATTGAATTACTTGGCTCTAAACTACTTTCCAGCAGTATTTATGCTGTGCTTCAGTTTTCTTTTATGGCATAGGAGGAAAGTAACCTGTGTACCAAAATAACATCTTGAACTGTTGTGCCCTTTACCTTCATGCTGCACGCACTTAGACCCTCATGCAGGTAACTCTAACAATGCAGACATCCTCTGGAAGAGCCTCTATTTCCCATATAAGTTTTGTGTCAGAAGATGTAACTTGTAAATTGCCACTGTCCCAGTAAAACATTAACTATGAAGCAAGCATGGTCTAATATGGCTATAAAATATCTCCAGGTGACATCTGTACTTTCAGCAAAACAAATATTGTTCAAAACAGTTTGAGCATGGTTTCTGAAAAAGGTAAATGTCATGGTAAACTCTGTATGTTTGGTCAGTTGCACTTGCTGGCGCAGAAGGTAGTCATTTTTCGTGCTGAGCTTCCTAATATAATAGTAGTTACTCTGACTGTTACAGTCTATCTAACTGAATAGTAATTTTTTACTGTGTAATTCAAAACTTTGTATGTGATTGAGTAAATTCATGTTTTAAATTTATCAGTTGATTTCTGAAGTGAGCCTTTAGGGCTTCACTTTAGATTGAGCTTTTAAGTCTTTATCTTCCTTTTGTTTAGTAGCCTCTTAGAGCCAATAGAAGGAAACATGGCAGAATCTTGTCCTACAGCATTCATGACCAAAAATAGCAGACTACTGTTTTCCACATAGAAAGCAGCTTATGATAGAAAACTGGTTTTCAGTGTCATGTCTCAGTGTGATTGCATCCTGAAGTGGCAGTATGGCTCATGTATAAGGTTTTGAGTATTAGTACGTATGTGAATGTATGTCTCTGTGTAGGCACATACAGGCATAGCAAGGCAAGTTCATTAGCATCCTGAAACAGCAGTGTCTGATTATACAGAATTATATTGGAAGCATTGGAAATTAAGAATTAGATTCAGTTTAAATATTGGAGTCTGGTTGTCCTTTCAGATGATCTAGGCTGCCCTGGCTGTCAATCCAGAAAGGCATGAGTTTCTTGTAGGTCCTGTGTCATATCTGCCAATGTAGGGCAGATATCTCAAAATACCCGAAGGCATTTCAAATGGCACTTGATGCCTGTGTTTAGGACTGAGTGTTCTGTACTCCCTTTTGTACCAGTAACAACTTGAAAGAAGTTAATTTCACTAGCCAACTCTCCCATTGGAAAATTAATATTAGATGAGTGCTTTTGCAAAAATATACAGGAGTAACCAGATAGATATGATTTTAAGGATATCAAGGCATAAATTTATTTGATTTGGGGTTATTTGTTGTGTTTTGGTTTACTCCTTCCCCTCCCCCCTCCCCAGTCTGTGGTGTGAGAGGCAACATTCCTTCAGGGATATCCTTTCCTTAACAGAGCTCTTGTATAGACATATGATTTCTATATTTGTGGTTGCAGTTTAGACATTGCAGGCAGTCTACTATGAGGTAGGATCTTGCCATTTTATCCGTGGATTGTCAAGGCGTAAAAATAGTAAGTGGCTTGCCAAAAGTTGCACAAATGAAGGTCTGGGGAGAAAAAAGTGAATAGAGCGAGAAGGTGCAGTGTAATTAAATGGAATATTCTTGAACCTCAGGGAATAGTAACTTGAACGTCAGTCTTTTCTGTCTCAGTCACATGTCGGCATATCCATTTCAGTTTTGTTGTTATACTTATTGTGGTAGGTACTGGTGATAGAACAGAAGAATGAGGATGGAACATGGCCAAGAGGTCCTTCAACTCCAAAGTAAGTTTTGAATTTAAGTCATGTTATTCACTATAGCTTACCTATTTCCACATGTTATTTTGCTCTAAGGAAATCCTGTTTTTAAAAGCGGTGATTTATTTTGAAAATCAACCTTCAGATATACAAAATACTGTGTAAGTGCTGCACGTTGTAGGTCATGATGTAGTAATGGTGGAATCCTGTGTATAGGTGGCTTAATATTTCTACCAGTGTTATAAGTTATCCTACTTAAAAATAGAAAAAAATCCAAAGTTGAAACCTATAAAAATGAAGCTTATTTTATTTAGATTTCTGTTTCGAAGCATGTTAGGTGAACATACATACATGTATTTTATCAATATTGTTCTTAGATGTTTTCATGGATAGCTTCTTTTATTTCCAGAGCAAGATATTTACATATAAACATCATTTAAATTGCAGTCCACATTACCAGTGTGTTGCTTTTGTTCTTTGTTGAGCTGCCATTAATTAACAGACTACCCTGTTCTTTTTCTTTTCTGTTCTTCCTGCTGCGTTTATCGACAGCACCTTGGTAATGGCAAATCAGTAGGAAAACTTGAGTGGAGTTTTTGTCATTTAGATGAATAAAATTTTGTAAATATTGTTTCGAGAATCTAAATCATGTTCTGTTGATTTTGAAGAGCAGTTGAAACTATTTACTAGCAGACTAACAAGATCTCAGCCATACAAATGATTAACTTTTTTTTTTCCCTTTGTTGGCTGGTTCTTGAGCATATCTTTCATAAAAAGTTGTTTTTAAGTGTCTTTTATTCCTGTTGGTATTCTGCATTTGTGTAATTGAGGTTCACTGTTGTTTTAAAACATTTTTATAGTATCATTGCTCATCATTTGGAGGACAGAGATTCTTTCGTGGTGTTTTATCTCAAGCACTTTTATTAGGAGTACTAGCTTCTATTAAGTTGCTTAATGAAGTCTGAGTTCAATTTAAGCTCACTATGAACAGTATAATCTTGCTTAGCAAGATGTGGTGACACAAAGAACTGAAAATGTAGAGCAGCAGAAAGAATAGGATGTAAAATACTTGAAGCTTAATCCCTCACCTCAAAAAGCATCTAGTAGAAATATAAATTCCAAGTCAAATTTTATTTGTATATTTTGAAGGTTAAAGGAATTTAGATAACCCAATGCCACAGATTCTTTTGGAAGTGTTAATGGGAAAATATTATTGGTCATGGTACCTACTCTTATTCTGCCAAATTTCCATTCCACTTCATGGAAAGCATTCAGAAGCAGTAGCATAAATTAAGGAATATTTCCTGGAAAATGTTTGATCTGGGAAAAAGTGATAATTCAGAATACTGGTGTCAGAGGAGGCTATAAGAAAACCAGCAAATGAGAAAGAATAGTATTACTGTGAAGCTGGGGGATGTTTTTGAAGTTTGGCAGCTATCAGAAAGATTGACTGAAATTTGGTATTCAAATGTGTTGTAATATTGGAAGACTTGCAAAATTTAGTGGATTCAGACAGCAACTATCAACAAGCAGTAACAGGGACAGGGTTTTACATCTGTTTAAAACTTTATGAAAAATCCAATACATTTTTAATGGAGTAGAAATATTAAGCACTTGCTTTTGAGTATTCTGTGTGAGATGCCTTAGGAGTATTAAGTTTGTCATCACAAATAGTATGCATCCTGCTACATTCCTAGAGTTGTCATTGGTCATGGCTGAGACTGGTCTTTGTAGCCCTTGTTTTATAAGAGTACAAACTGTAATGGAAAATTCTGAGGCCAGAGAATAAAATGCTGTATTTAGAAAGTATGAAAGATTTGAAATGCTTTAAAAGGCCTGGATCATTTCAGAAAATCAGCTAAGGTTTTCACAGAATTACAGAACAGTTGAGGTTGGAAGGCATCTCTGGAGATTGGGTGGTCCAGTCCTCTGCTCAAAGAAGAGTCACATAGAGCAGGTTGCTTGGGATAGTGGCCAGTTGGGTTTTGAGCATCTCTAGAGTTGGAGGCTCCACAGCCTCCCTGCAAAAGCTCTTCCAGTGTTTGATAACCCTGATTGTATAACAAAATTTCTTATATTGAAATGGAATTGCCTGTGTTTAAGTTTGCAACCATTGCCTCTTCTCCTTTCAAATGGGCATCACTGAAGAGTTTAGCTCAGTTTTCTTTGCTTTCCCTACTCCAAGTTTATATAGATTTTGGTATGATTGTGTCATACCCTGATCCACAAGCCACGTACTCATGTTTGGACCTTCTTTCGACCTGCATAGTGTAAGAAGGTGCTTCGGTTATCTGTGCGGTGATTTGGAGGCCAACAAGGTCAGTCTTGGGGTGAAATAAAAAAGCAAAACTTACTGTGACTTCAACTGAAATAAACAGACCAAGAAACTGGGTGCACAGCCAATATATCGGGAGGCAACTTCCCAAAGTTGCAGAAAATGGATTTCAATATCATCAGATTTCAATCTGATCCCTGAACACGGTCAAAGTCACTCGGATTTGATCTGACATACACTGATACTAGTCAAGAGAACACAATAAGATAAATGATACATATATATGCATAGAGAGAGAGCGCGCGTGGTGGGAAAGGGAGAGAGAGAGAAGAGAAAAAGCAAGAGTCACCACTTAAGTGGGTAACAGCAGTTCCTCAGGAGCACGTGATCTCTCTGGCAGCAGCTTCAGCAGCACCTTCTTCCAGGCAGCATGGTGTAGGGATCTGATTGGAATGTAGGGCCTGTACTACAATCCGTTGATCACCTTTGTGGTGTCTTGCTGGACTTTCTCTAGTATGTCCCCGTCTCTCTTGTGCTGGGAGCCAGCACATGAACCCAACACTCCAGATATGTCTTGCAGGTGCTGAGTGGAAAGGAAGGGTCACCTCCCTTGACCTGCTGGCCATGTTTCTCCCAGTGCTGCGCACAGTGTTGTTGGCCCAAGGGCACATTGCTGGCTCATGTTCAACTTTTTGTCGACCAGGACCCCGGATGCTTCCCTGCCAAGGTGCTTTCTTGTCTGGTCGCCCACCCTGTGCCCTGTCCCAGTGTGTACCAGGGCCCGGCTTTATTCCTCCCCAGCTGAAGGCATTTGTATTTGCTTTGGACTTGATGAGGTTCCTGTCTGCCGGTTTGTTCAGCCTACTCAGGTCTCTCTGAATGGCAGCACCACCTATGTTGTGACAGTTGAAAATGTGCAGAACGTCTTACCATCTCTCATTTTCTATGCCTCTTTCTTGTTAGTGGAAGCATAGCAGCAGTTTTGCTTTCTTCCTACAGGAGATGAACAGCAGGTGATGAACATTGGCAGGTTTTTATAAGAAACATGTTAAAGGACATTTCTTTTCTTGCAGTAGAAAAAAAAAATATTTATTTTGAAAGAGGCCAAATTGAGACCTTAGCTTAGGATAGGAAGGAACACTTTCAGAAATGTTAGTTCTATTTCTCTTAAAAGTATTCTGAATCAGTACAAGTGAAAAGATTAAGTATCAAAATATTATCAAGTAATTGATTATTCAAATCTTCTTCTGAAGAAACTAGGAAGAAATTGTTTCAAGTTTGGGATCCTTTTTACGTAGGACTAGAGTGCTTGCTTTGCAACTTAGAATTTCAGCTCTATGTCTAAGGTTTTCAGTGTCTGCATTTCTTTTATGTGTACTGTTTTTCCAGCTTCTGAATTTATTTAATTTTGGAAGTAGTTGCAACACCTTCTAAAGTTTAATGATAACTCCTATTGTTTTGCATTTTAGTGCTGCTTAGAAAGTCGGGTGGGTTTTTTTTGTCTGAAAGTATCTGAATGTGGTGTGCATTCTTTAAATGTGCACAAGGTCATCAGGTTTAGGACTATCTGGATTTTTGGCTCTCTGAAAAGTTCTGTTTGTATCAGCTGCTGGGAAGTTTGTTGTTCAGGAAGCTTGGCTTCTGTGAAACATATCTAGGGAGCTCATAGTGATTCTTCTTGGAATGTCTTTACTGTCATCTGCCTCCAAATTACATATTAGTAAGCATTAATGGGCAGTTCTGCAGAAAAATTTGCTATATTAGCTTTTCTGTGGATAAGTGTCTCCTCAGTGTCATATGTATGACAAACTCATCCAGACATAGAGATCTCAGTTGCATTGGTGGCTTAGTGGCTACTGATCCCACTCCTTGAATTGTGATTTGTGTGCAGACTTTTTTTCATATCTGTATCATTCTGCGGGAGATTATTCCATGGGCAGAAAAACAACCAAATAACCAACCCTATTTGAATGGGTTGTAGTTCAATCAACTAAAGCAACTTCACTACAAAATTAAATTACTTGTGTTCGGGGGTAAAAGCTATAATACAATCAAAACCTTCCATCCAGTCTGTGATTGTAAAACTTGACACAAGGAGAAGGAAGGGGCTAAAGTTTTGAAGTTCCGCAAATTACCAAGTGCTTCGCACAGACCAAGTTTTCTGTTCAGAAGTTTTTACCTGTTTGTGTGCAAATATAAAAGCAAGTTAGAGAAATGTGCAAATAAGTTGTTAACTAGAAACTTACTTCGTTGTGAGTTTAGAGAAGTATTGTTTGCTGTTTTCGAAGAAAACTTAGTAAAGTGTTAAATCTATTGATCTATCATATTCTTCAAAAATGCTGCTTATATGATACAAAACTAAGACTGTATTTAATCTATCAATATATATCTGTGTAGGTAATAAAAGTAACAGATTTAATTCTGATCCATTTTTTTTAGACTTCACTGGAATACGTCATCCTAATTCTTGTAATAATGGAGGTTTTCTTAAAGTATTTGTCACGTGGCAAATTTTTCATGTTTTTACTGTAAGCCTTTTTTTTTTGATCTTGGAAAAACACTATTGGCTCTTTCTTGCTTCTTTTTTGTTTCCGAGATGGATCTCATAATGTTTTTAAGAGAAAAAAAATATTAAAAGAAGCTTAGCTGTCCTTTTTGAAATAACTTATTGCTCGTGTATCAGAGGTTTTTAGGAAAAAAAAATCCATGAGTCTTCAAAAGATGAATTGTTTGGCTACTGAAAATTATCTTTAACAAAGGGATTTAAAAAAAATAAGGGTTTTATTCCATGAAGCGCTTGATGTGGAGACCGGTATGCTTTACTGCTGGCTTTGTTGTAAGAGGTAATTACGAAGTACAGAGCTAACTAGGGACTACTCTGATGGCTTAAATTGTAAAAGCAAGAGCTGTCAGAGCTTATCTGCCAGTCAGTAGCTGGACTGCTGTTTGCTGGTGCATAATGATGTGGTAACCACATGTCTAAGCCCTTGTAGGTAAACATCAAACATTGATAATAAACAGCAGACATTTTCAAGTTAATTTAACAAATGTTCGTTAATACCAGTTAATGCAGGGTTGAGAAACTCTTAACAAATGCATGCCCTGAACATTAAAATCTTTTTTGGTTACTGGATGTTGAAATATCAACCTTTAATGCACGCTCCGCAAAGTAGCATGATTAACTGAACTTGTTGGGCTTTGTAAAAAGAGAATAGTCTAAAGTGAAGGTTAATATTTGAAAGCTTGCTTGCTTTTAAAATAATAAATTGTATGTTAACCTGATTATAACCACACCTTCACAGATGAGAGTGCTTGAGGATGGAAAGACCTCTCGAGATAATCTCTTCCAGTCCTCTTACTCAAAGTTGAGGCGGCTGGAACAGGTTGCCCAGGACCATGTCCGGGCACATTTTTAATATCTTCTGCGACAGAGACTGCACAGTCTCTCTGGTCAACCTGTTGCAGTTTCTTACCACTCTCACTGTAAAAAATGTGACAGGTTATCACCTTTCTGTGAACATCATCTTACATTCAGATGGAGTTTCCTGTATTTCAAGTTGTAGCCATGGCATTTTGCCCTCTCAGTGGACACCACTGAGAACGGTCTTGCTTTACCTTCTTTATTGCCTCTCGCTGGGTGTTCATACACATCAGTAAGATCACTCTGGAACCTTCTCTTCTCTAGGCTGAACAGTTCCTGCTCTTTCAGCCTCTCTATGTAGCTCAGATGCTGCAATTCCTTGCTCATCTTTGTGACATCTCACCAGACTTGCTCCAGGATATCCCTGTTTCTCTGGCACTGGGGAGCCCAGAAGTGAACTCAGCAGTCCAAAGCTGTCTCCCCAGGCTGAGTGGAAGGGAAGGATCACCTCTCTTGACCTGCTGGCCATGCGTTTCCCAATGCAGTGCACAAGGTTGTTGGCCCAAGGTCACACTGCTGCTTCGTGTTCAGCTTTTTGTCCACTAGGACCCCAAGTGCTTCTCTGCCAAGTTGCTTTCTGTCTGGTCACCTATCCTGTTCCCTGCCCCTATATGCACCAGGGCCTGGGGTTATGCCTTTGTGTTTCCTTTGACTGAACTTGATCAAGTTCCTATCTGCCCATTTTTCCAGCCTGCAGAGGTCCTTCTGAAATGGCAGCACATTCATCTGGTGTATCAGCCCCTCTTCCCAGTTTTGTGTCATCCCTAATCTTGCTGAGGGTGCACTCTATCCTGGTGTTCTGGTCATTGATAAAGACGTTAGAGAGTATAGGGCATAGTATTAACCCCTGGAGTATACCACTAGTGGCTGGCTTCCAACTGGACTTTGTGTTGTTGGTCAAAATCATCTGTGCCCAATGATTCATTGATAGGATGAGAGGAAATGACCTGAAGTTGAGACAGGAGAGGTTTGGATTGGATAGTAGAAAAAATTGATTTGCCAAAAGATTGGTCAAATTTTGGAACAGGCTGCCTAGGGAAGCAGCCGAGTCTCCATCCCTGGGGGTATTCAAAAAGCAGATAGAAGTGTCAGTTCAGGACATGATCTAGTAGATATGTTGATGTTGAGCTGGCAGTTGGACTCTGTAATCTTGCGGGTCTTTTCCAACCTCTATGATTCAGCTGGTTTCAGTCCATTTCACTGTATACTTCCATAACCCATGCTTGTCTGCTTGTGTATGAGACTGTTACAAGAGACTGTCAAAAGCTTTACTGAAGATCAGATAAACAATATCCATTGCTCCTCGCTCATCTGCCAAGCTAGTATTTTCATCATAGAAGGCTATCACACTGATTAAGCAACATTTCCATTTCATAAATCCATGCTGACTAGTCCACATTACCTTCTTGTTCTTCGTGTGTCTGAAAGCAGTGTGCAGAATTAGTTGCTCCATCACCTTCTGCAGGATTGAGATGACACGGGCTAGTCTGTAGTTCCCTGGGTCTTCTCTCTTTCCCTGTTGAAGATGAGAGTGCTGTTTGCTGTCTTCCAGTCTTCAGGAACTTCTTCCAATAGCTAGGACCTTTCAAAAATAAATGAGAGCCGTCATGGTAACGTCAACCAGCTCCCTCAGCAGTTACTGCATGCCATCAGGCCCCATGGTCTTATGTATCACTGCAACAAAGATTGTTATTTAGCCTGTCTTTTGAGGGACTGTTAAAACACTAAAATATAATAATTTTGTGGGTTGCATTTGTTAGTTAATAAAAAGTTAACCTTTCAAACCTATCTATTATGTAGTCCTATTGGTTTTCCAGCTATGTTGAGTATTTGGTTCATTCTTCTACTGCATCAGAGAAATAAGGCCATTTAGTGATTACTGGGTTTTATTTACAGCCAGAGTTTAATGTTGATTCTTTTTGCAAGCAAGTAACTGTATTCTTTGGACATCTTTTGTGATGTTTTAGCACCACAGTAACACTAATACATACTGAAGTTATTAAACTACTGAATGGATATTGTCTTTTTCTTAGAACTTTGCATTTGAAACATAATTGAGTTCTTGTTGCATGTGTGATTACTCTTTTTGTCTTAGAAGATATCCAAGTCATTGCAGTTAATTTTTTGAGTAGATACTTTTGGTCATTCTTTTTGTACAGTTTTAAAGGCAGAACTGAAGTAGAGTGATACATTCTGCTTTAGCACTTACTGTCTTTTCAGGGGTTTTTATTATCCTTGGTTTGATCTTATTTTTTTGTTGTATGGTATGAGAGGGATTTCTGCCAATGTTGTTATGAAGTTTCCCAACAAGTACTGAAAAGTGTTAAATGCTGAAAGAGCTGTGAATGCTGTTCTTCTCTGCACGTAGGATTTAGCAATGTAAGCAGCTGGTTGCAAACAGAAAGGCTGCACACCTCAGAGCATTAGGATCTCTAAGTGTTTTGCATGTTATTATCATTTTGTATTTTGGTAGCAAATGCTATGAAAGAGTAAAGCTACTAACTGTCATGTTCTCTTAAGAAAGATATTAACTTACTTATCGTTTTTGATGGAAACTAGACCTTTATTTATGTAGCTTAGTCTGGTTTATTTTAATTTTTTAGGCAGCAGTTGAGTTTTTTTAAATTTAAAGCTGTATTGCATTTGAATTTGGTTTAAATTCTATAAATTCTAAAAATTCTTCAAAATTTATTTGAAAAGGTCACTTTCAGTTCAAAATACTCAGTTCAAATAGCCTCTTCTAAAACAGTTACGTGTGTGATGTGCATAATTTAATGTTTGTCTTGAATTTAAGTAGGGTTAAACTTATTTTGATTTTGTATCTTTCTTGACACTTTTACTGCTTTGAAGATAATGTTTAAATAAGACAATTTAGATTAATAAAGGAAATCTGCAGAAAAGCTTTATGAATGTCAGTCAGAATGTTTTAGAAATTAAATGACATTTTCTTGACACTGATTTTTTTTTATTGTTTTGGAAAACGTTTATTAATAAGAAGTTCAAAATATTAATAAAAAGTTGAAAATAAATGTGAACATATGCTTGGAAAAAATCCCTGTGTAAAAGTCTTTTATCTCCTCACAGAGTTTAGTTCTTTAAAGGTGCTCAAAAAAATCCTGAGCATGCAGAATTTCTTCTCTTAATATTATGACACATATTTTAAAGCTTTCCAAGGACAGCTGGAGCTTTTTGCAAAGCAGTCAGAGTTGCATAGCTCCTACAAAGACATGAAGGTGCCTAAATTCCTTTGAGTTTTCAGTGCTTTTTCCATGGCTATCTGCAAAGTTTGATCAGAAAAAAGACAAACAGCAAGATAGTCATGTATTTGTTGCATTCAGAGGGTCTTTGTGACTAAAATGATTGCTATTGTTATTTTTTAAAAGTCTTGAACAATGGGGATGAGTGATTATGCTATTATTTTTGACAAAAAAGGGTTTTAAATGTTATTTATTATTGTGCACAATATCGTGGATTTTTTAACGGTATTGATAAGACAACTTTAATTAAAATTATTACATGCTGCTATTAAACTAACGTTGAAATATGTGTCTTAATTGTTTTTATAGCTCATGTCAACATCCATTTATGGTTAAAGAAAAAATTCATGAAATATCCATGTTAGAAATTTTATATTCTAGGTTTTAGAACATCAAAACAACTGTAGTCATACTGTAAACTGAAACCAATTTTTTAGCACAGTGGCCTGTGATTTGTTTGCTTGTTTACTTTTTGTTTTTAAATAACTATTTCTTGAGCATGATATGAAAGGTTAAAAGCACTGTGAAGTGTTTCAAGTTTTAAAAGATGGATTCTGAGGGCTGCATGTCCTGGGCGTAGTTAGTGCTTTGCCCGCTTTTAAGAAAAGATTTCTTTTCTGTGCTTGTGTTTATGCATTGTTCACTTGTTAGCTTTCTTTCCTAGTTCTTAATATCTTAGCATTTTTTTCTAATGTACCATTTTCATATTTTCAAAGGTCCCCAGGTGCATCCAATTTTTCAACTTTACCAAAGATCTCTCCATCTCTATCAAATAATTATAACAACATGAACAACAGAAAGTAAGCAATATACCTTAAAACATTATTTAATTTAATTGCCCCAGTGTGACATAAACAAATTTTGATGTTTTATAACTCCTATCTTAAGGGTTTTGATTTACTTTGCAATATTTGGATTGTGGGTTGTTGCTGATCCCTATTTTGTAGTGTAGGTATTGTGAAGTATGGGAAATGAAATGTAGTGTTTGGTAACTCCTAATCCTCAGTAGAATAGACACTAAAAAGAATTTTTAGCATTGTAAGAAAATATATGAAGACTTTGATTAGAATTTGTCATGCTAAAAAGACACTGTTGTTTTATCTTGCCTGAATTTAGGTGAACCAAAAAAAAAGTATAAACTACTTCCCTTTACAGTGGTCAGATTTTCCCTTATTTATTGGTGCTAAGGTATTATAGCAGCATATATGATACCATGCATTGATTTGAAACCACTACATCTGAATTGATCCTAGCTATAATGGTTATCACAGTGATTATAGCGATCAATTAATTATTAGCAACTTAATACCTGTGTCGTAGTGCTGGAAGATTTGAGAGAGATCCATCTGATCGGCGTGCTTGAGTATTACAGTGAGCAGAGGCTTAGTGAAGGGGGCTTCTCTCTTCTAAGGGTTTTCTCTTTTATATTCCAAATTATATTCCAAATCAGAAGTTGAAGAAAAAAGTGGTAACACTCTAAAATAAGGGCTTTCATATTCCAGTGGCCAACTTTGTGTGTAATCATTTTTTGTTGTACACAACTGTAAAAAAGTTGGTAAATATAGAAAAACATAGAATTATTTTGCTTTGACAGATAATGGAGCATCTTTCAAATGCTTGAAACCAGAGAGCACTCATCTTTAATGCAAGCTGGGGGAAATTGAAGAGGCTTATTCTTACAATTCATTCAAATTTAAAATCATTTTCCAAACATACATTTTGTGGTCATATATGAGGATGTTAAATATTGAAAAGGTGACATAAACGTTAAATGTGTTACACAATATCTTCCAGTTAAATACTGTATTTATCGGAAGTGATACTTCTTAAGGGATGAAGTGTCACTTGTGCTCCTACCAATTGTGAGTAGCCCCAACTCTCACTGTTAAACAGTTGAAATCCATGTATTTTAACTGCAGTCCATTGTACTCTGTGTATTGATGTAAGTAAAAAAAAATCTGTTGTATATATGGTTGTGTGAAAAATTACATAACCAGAGCTGAGCCTCCAGCTGAGAACTAACCTTTCCTTCCCCCACTGCTTATGCAAAAGACAGGTGTAATGCCAAACCCAAAGCTTAGTGGTTACTTTTTCCTAGGGAGCCACCATTTTAAATCAAGCCAGCAAGGCTTTCTTTTTTTTTTCACTTTTTTCATTTCTTTGTTTGGTGGTGGTTTGGGGTTTTTCTTTTCTTTTTTTTTTTTTTTTTTTTTTAATGTTAGCTTCTCCTTAGTGATGCTGTAGTCATTTTTAGGAAGCACTTATGGAACTTGTTGCCAGCTCTTGCTGATTTAAAGGTCTTTTCTTCACTTGCTTTTGCTGATCTTATTTTTATTTCTTGGTTTATTTTGGAGGCAAAATGGGAGCTTTTAGAACTTAAAGTAAAATTCTGGGATTGTTTTTTGGGTTGTTTTTTTTTTTTAGCTTGAGAATTTCAAGGGAAACAGGTATTTAAAAGGAAGTGATGTAAAATTCAGATTTGATAGGGAATTTGTCCTTTGAAGTGCTTTAACTATAACTTAGATATCTGTAAATCAGATAGTAGGTACATGTAGTAGTGCTAGTAGCCTGGAACCACCTCCCCTGTGAAGAGAGGCTGGGAGAGTTGGGATTGTTCAGCTTGGAGAAGAGAAGACTCCAAGGAGACCTTATTGCAGCCTTAAAGGAGGCTTATGAGAAAGTTGGGGAAAAACTTTTTAGCAGGGCCTGTAGCAAGAGGATAACAGGTAACGGTTTTAAACTAAAAGAGGAGAAGTTTAGACTAGATATGAGGAAGAAATTTTTCATGCAAGGGTGGTGAAACACTGGAATGGGTTGCCCAAACAGGTGTTAGGTGCACCATCCCTGGAAACAGTCAAGGTCAGGTTAGATGGGGTCTGAGCAACCTGATCTAGTTGAAGATGTATCTGCTCACTGCAGGGGGATTGGACTAGCTGACCTATAAACGTCCCTTCCAACCCAAGCCATTCTATGATTCTGTGTTTCTCTATAGTATTGTGAAATACTAGCCATTTTTCTCTTGTAACTCAAAATGCTGTATATCTGGATGTTGTGTAAGGCAGTGCAGAAGTACATGGTGTTCCTTACAGTGCAATAATTCAGTCATGATGAGTTTAACATAAAATATTTTAAAAATTGCAAATTTTTAATTCACTGAATATATAATACAGGAGAATCTTTAGCAGTGATTTTGTCAGAATACATGTTCAAGATTGACTAGTTCAATGATAGAGAATTCATATTTATTGATACAAGATATACTTTAAAATACATGCTGTTGCATTAAGAATGTTTTGCTTCGAAAGGTAAATGGAAAGATCTATCTCTATTTAATTGTATTATATCATTCTGGGTTCAGATTAGTTTATTCCTACATTCGACTTCTCACAAATATCTCCTTTTCTAAGAAAGCACTTCTTTCCCATTAGTTAATACTGTCTTTTCATTACTTTCTTAATTAACTACTTAATGTCAGCTTTGTGTGGAATTTATTTTCATGTTTCTGCCGTATTGTCTCTTACATTGCGCATTAGTATAGTAGCAGAATTGTAAATGTGTGGCTTTCTGGGATCCACTGGCACCTCCATATGGACAAAGAAAACGCAGCATTTGTTTTGAAGATAATTTTAGCTGACAAAGCTGATTTGTAAGACAGAAAAAGCAAACAGGTTGTGTGTAGTACTAGTCATAAATGCTAGTCATTGCAAGCCTGTTTTTGTGTTATAGCTCAGCTATAGTGTACAAATTGTTTTAAAACTCTGTTTCTGTATGTGGTATGTTTCTGTATATGGTATGCATTTCTGCAATGCTTGTCTAATCCAGGAATTGTTCTGAGTAATAGTAAGCCTGAAATTGGTAAATATTTAATTGTGTGTTGAGCTAGTCATACATTAGGTAATAGTAGTAGGTAGTGCACATTGTATCAGGTCCAGAGCCTTCATTTCTGTGAATGTGAGTTTGCATTTGATGGAATGAAGGATTACAGGTAATTGGTCATTGATGTTCTTTTGCCTTTGCAGGTGATCTTGTTGAAAGAATGACATAGGAGGATTAGCATAATATGTGTTAGTGGATTCAGAAGAGCAGGAAGAGAGACACATCATTTAGGTCTTACTGAAATTTTTGTTTATTGCTGTTATAAAGCAATATATTTCATGTCATTTGTGGTATTTTTTAAATTATGTGAGCAGGGGATTAAAAACAGTTGAACAGTGGTTTTGCTTGGGGAAATTAAGTGAAAAGTTGTTTTATTTTCTTCGTTTGTAATCATCATTCAGTAGTGTCAGTTTGTCAGAAGACAGCTGGCCAGCTTGTTCCCATGCTTAGTATATCTCAGTATGTTAATTTCAAGAAGTATAAATGTTAATTATATCTGTACAAACATGTTACACCCAACACAGGCAAATATTTTGGGGAAGGTGATTTTTTTTCTAAGTAGTTTATCTCTTGCTCTCCGGGCCATGAACATGAATAATAACAAAGACACTAATCTTTGTGTAGTGACATTGGCCTCTCCTGCTGCTTCAGGCATCTCTAAAATTCGATGGAACTCAGTTATGGGTTTCTTGAAGTGACTGGTTACAAAAATGCATTGGCAGTGCATTGAAGTGGTTGAAATGTTATCGAGGTCGCTAGGTGATCCAAACTTAATTTTCTAAACTCATTCTTGCAACTCAATTTTCTTTTGTAGCACCTGTTCTGATACGTAGCACTCCACTGTCAAATTGTGTCCTTCCCAAAGCTAGTGATGCTTTTCCGAACTTCTCTGTTGCAAGTCGACATTTTCCAGAACTCCAGCCACACAATAAGTGCTCTGGATTCATCATCATCTGAAAGCTGCTTTGAGGTTTAAAGGCAAAATACAGGCAGCCTAAGTCATTTCAAATATGGTACATGCAACTTAATTTATAGATTTACAGGTTATAAAATCTCATTCAGAAGCCTTTCTTTACCATTTTCACTACTTCAAGAACTCTATCTAGCTGTTCCTGGGTCTGAAGATGGTTTCAGTTTTTTCAATGCTTGGCTTAGTTTGGAGCAGCAATTTCTTCTAAGAGCCATCAGTGTTTTCTTTCTGTTATTGCCCTTAATTGACTGCCCCATTCTAATACTACCCCTCTGCTTTTCCATACATTGTTCCTTCATTCAAAGCAACTTTCTAAAGGTTTTTGCAGGACAAGAAAATGGAGGCTGGAGACGTCGTATCACAAGTTAGTTTTTCTAGGATGTTTCTGTTTGAATGAAGTTTGTATAGGCTTCCTTTGCATCTTTACTTGCCTGCTGTTGTTGTTCATTTACAACTGTTAATAGGACTTTCTTTCCTGTCCAGTCTCAAAAGCATGAAAAGCAGAGGCACAATGTAATTAAAATAAAAATAATTCTTCCAGAAAAAAAGACATTTACAAACTCATAAGTCTGTAATGAGACATCTCCTGCATATAGAAGGCACTGTACTTTGATACTTTTTGCTAAAATAACACAGCCAAGTGATTTTCTTCCCACCTTCCAGTTACGGGTGGTGACATTGTAAGGCTCAGGCAGGTCCAGTCAGTTAATACATGACTCTATGGATGGTGTCAGCAGAACAACTTGGTTTTTTCGACAACTGGATGGCCTATACGGCACCAGGACTACAAGTATCAGGTGAGAGCCACCTTTCTTAAAGAGAGAGGAGGGTCTTTGACCCAAATTGCAGGGCTCTCAGATAGGGCTTTAAACTAGATGTGACGGGGGAGGGCGATAACATCAGGCTAGCCTGTGACAAGCGGTGGAAGGACAGGTGTCTTGTCAGGAAGGATACTTCTCCAAAACAACTTGTAGGTAGTAAAGGATCCACTGGGAAAGTGATGTGACTGGCAGCCCAGCTGAGTTGCCTCTATGCAAACACACGAAGCTTGAGTAACAAACAGAAGGAGCTGAAAGCTACCATTCTACTAGAAAGCTATGATCTAGTTGCCATCGCGGAAACTTTGTGGGATGAATCCCATAACTGGAGTGTGGCTGTCAATGGCTACAGGCTTTTCAGAAGGGACAGACTAGGACGGGGGGATGGAGGCATTGCCCTCTGTGTCAGGAAAGGGATAGAATGTGAATAGGTTGAAAGCTTGTGGGTCAGAATAAAAGACAGAGGAACCAACAGGAAATTTATGGTTGGTATGTACTACAGGCCACCCAATCAAGGAGAGCCAGCCAATGAAGCCTTCTTCCTGCGGCTACAGGAGGCTTCATGCTCTCATCCTGCTCAGGGTCTTACATAATAATACCAGAAAAAGCATTGTCCATACTGGGACCAGTGCTATTTAATATCTTCATCGGTGATATCAACAGTGAGATTGAGTGCATCCTCAGCAAGGGGTAGATGACACCAAGCTGAGTGGTGCAGTTGCAACACCGGAAGGACAGAATGTCATCCAGAGGAGCCTGAAAAGGCTGGAGAAGTGGGCCTATGAGAACCTCATGAGGTTCAAGAAGGCCAAGTGCAAGGTCCTGGGTCAGGGCAATCCCCCATTTCAGTACAAGATGGGGGATGATGTGATGGAGAGCAGCCCTGCAGAAAAGGACTTGGGGCTGCTGGTTGATGAGAAGCTCGACATGAGCTGGCAACGTGCACTCACTAAATCAGGCTGCCCAATGACATTGTGGCTGCCCCGTCCCTGGAGGTGTTCAAGGCCAGGTTGGATGGGGCCTTGGACAGCCTGATCTAATGGGATGTGCTTACCCATGGCAGGGGGCGTTGGAACTAGGTGATCTTTAAGGTCCCTTCCAACCCAAATTATTCTATCATTCTATGAACACAGAAAACTGGAAGAAAAATATATGAATAGACCTGCACTATGAGTGTTGTAACCGTATTCATTAAGCCCCTCAACTGACTTTTAGGCCAGTACAGAAGATGAGAGAGCTCAGAAATGTCTTTCCCTTTTGAGAAGTCAAGTCTGACAGTTTGTCCCTTAGAGCAAACCAACTCTGGGATCTGTTACTCAGCTAATTTGAGGAAATCTTTCACAAGAATACACTGTAGCCAAAAGATAGCAACTGCATTTCCTAGCTTTCTAGTGTCCCTCCTAAGGTGACAGATCGTGAAGTAGGGAAAACCAGAGAAGGAAAACAAGAGGAGTGAAAATCCCCAGGAAAATTGCATTCCATTTCTTTACTATCTCTACATCTCCTAGATTTCCAAGAGATTTGTTTTCTGTTAACCATGTGAAAAGTGTAATCTTTGAGTTGAGTGAGTAAAGCAGTAGGAAGCAAGCAGGGCTGAAAGTAGTAGAAATTTATTGTGTACCCTGTATGTGTGCATTTCTGTTGCTATTATGCACTGTTGAGCTGGTTCAGTGGGTCAGTTATATTGTGGAGGTTACATTAGCAGCAATGGCAAGCTTGTGCTTTTTCTTCCTGGGGGAACTAAGACTTGCCCACTTAAGTAAATTGGGGTTGATTGCAGTAGTTGGCCTGCAGCTGCAAAGAGAAGTGGAAGATAATTTTTCCTGGGAATCTCTCATGCATGAGTGAACCATGGACTAATGACAGGGAAGGGCTGACCACAGAAGCAAGCTATGTGGGCGCTGGAGTTCAAATAGCATCTTGTGAAAGTACAATGAAGCATTTAAGTTAGGAATAAACTGAACAGCCAAAACAAACTTCACAGGGATTTCTTTCAGGGAGACTGACCAGTAAACATAATGCCAGTTAGCTAGTTTGCGGAGCAAACCAGAGAGTAGGGAGGATGCATGTGTATGGAAAAGGGAAGGACTGGAAGAGAAGTCAGGTATTAAAAAAGAAATTATGAAATGTAAAAGTTTGACCACAGCAGCTTTATGGCAGTGGAGCTGTAAACTATGCAGATTTCCAAGGCATTCGAAAGAGCAAGAAATTTTCTTACCCTTTTGTTTGAAATTTTCAATTAATCTTACTATTAAAACAAAACAACTGTTAATCATAAGTGAGTGATTGTGCACGGGGGGGACAGCTGGAATTCAGTTGGCTGTAAAGTGTGTGATGCTGTTCAGGAATAATGGATGGACTGTATCACGGGGCACTTGCATCCTCAGAGTTTTCGCAATTATAAATTCAGGATAGATTCTTTGCACTGCATATTTTTCCTTGTCATTCTTGGGAATTGACTTTCAAATTTTTGTTCAAGTTGCTTCTAATGTGAATAATGCTTAGTGATTGCAGAAATAGTCTTGAACTTTAGCCAAAGCTACTATCATGCAGATTGCATTATGATCAGTACTTGAAATAGTTTAAGAAAGAGTTTAACCTTTCTGGATGTTTGTTTGGTTTTTTCCCAAAGATCTGTAATGTTACTGAAAATCCTCCTAAAAGGTTCTTTTCCCTTTCTAGTGTTCTTAGATATGCTTGCTTTACTGTTTTGAGGGTTATTTCATGTTAGTATTTGCATGATTTCATCTGGAAACAAGTTGCTTTAATCTTACCATTTCACCTATTTCAGTCTCCTCCAGTTCCTCCAAAAAGATGCATCACAGAGATACATAATGAATTTGTAACTAGACATTTTGCGCATTCTTTTACCTCTCAAGGCTTTCCTGCATTTGCATGCTGGATTGTGCTGTCCTAGCAGGGAGGCTATAAATAGACTCTCTGATGCAGTGAGGCAGCTATGCCACAGTGGCCTTGGAAATCTCAGCTTTCACCTGTAACTCTGCATTCCCATCGTTGCCGACCTCACTCTTGCAGTAGCAGGATGCAAAAGGGACGTAAATGATTGATTGCTGCTGGTGGTGTCTAAAGTCTGAGTGTATTAAATTTGATGGAGCAATGAAGAATAGAGTAAGCTGTGAAGCTGCTCCTATCAAAAAGGGGTAGGGATATAATAATTACAGTTACTGCATCACATTAGATTTTGGTTATTTGCACAGGTGACTTGAATTGAAATTAACCTTATTACCAAAGTTAAATGCTTCTTTAAAATCCTTTGTTATTCACAGAATTTACTTTAACATTTTTAATCATTTGACTTTATAAAGTACTTGTATATATTAAAGTACTATAGAGTACATGTTTACATTGTGAAAAATGTTTTGGTTTTTTTACAGTGTGAAAAATTCAAACTATTGTCTCCCATCATATACTGCTTATAAGAATTATGATTATTCGGAGCCAGGAAGACACAATGAGCAGCCAGGCCTTTGTGGCCTGAGTAACCTGGGGAATACATGTTTCATGAACTCAGCAATTCAGGTATGTAGTCTAGAAAAAAATGAGCTTGTCTTATTATTTGGAAGCTAATATTTTGTTATATTTTGTCGTTTTTTGAAACTAATATTAAGAGACTTCATTAACTAGAAGGATAGGATTAAAAGTGAGGAAATAATACATATATATTGATTTACATAGCTGCATTCGTTGCTTCTCCTGTTTTTGCGTAGTGATCAATATCAGAAAGATTTGACCAGCATTCTGCATGAGCGAACCCTGAAGTGGGATTCTTTGCTTTTTCTAATGACTGTCACAGATGTATGTCATGAAAAATACTTTTTCAGTTTGAGGTGCGCTTAACTACAGATGGTAGAGCTGATATGTCAAGAAGTAGATGACAGGTGGATTACCAGGTCTTTATTTCTAACTAATTATCGTGTACTTTTAGGGCACAGGTTAACATGCAGGGAACTTTTGATCATTTCCCGTTGACCTTTCCCCTTTGAATAGCTGCTACTTCATGGATGAGATATTTTACAGGAATGTAATAGCTCATTTCTTTGCTATAATTGCAAGAGAAATACTAGTATTACTCTTGTCAAGACAAAAAAAAACTTAGTCCAACAAAAAAACTTAGTTCAACAAATGCATGCAGCTCTCGACTTCTCCTTGTATGTTGTTCTCCAGCCCTTCAACTGTGTTGATTACCCTTGTCCACTCTTTCTTGCACGGGGGAGCCCTAAACAGGACAGTGCTCCAGCAGCAGTCTCACAAGTGCCAAATAAAGGGGAAGACTTGCTTCCCTTTGCTTCAGACTACTATTGCTAATACAGCCCAGCTTGCAGTTGGCCACCCTTCCGACAAGGATTACTGCTGGCTCTTCCGCATTTTCACAGAGAAGGACTGCTGGGTCACATGCAAATCTGCTTTCTAGCCAGTCAAGCCCTAGCCTGTAATGTTTATTGAGTTATTCCATGGTTAATATGAAGAGCTTCTCCAGGTCCAGGGGTTGGTTTGAAGAGCTTCTGCAGAGTCTGGTGGTGTGAGGAAAGAGGGCAGCTGGTCAATGGAGAAGAGTCTCCAAGGTAAGGTGAGAAGGAAGACAGGTGGTTTCACATTGCACCTGCACCTTTGGCAGGGCTGGGACCAGACCACGATGCCTCCATTGTGATCAATGTGGACCCTTATTTTTTGGGTTACAGCTGGGCTCCGAGTCTTTCAGGAGAAACATTCCAGGCACTGGAACAGGTTGCGTAGCCCCATCCAGCCTGGTTTTGAACACATCCAGGAGTGGAGCGGGGTTGGAACTGGATGATCTTTAAGGTCCCTTCCAACCCAAACCATTCTATGAATGTGTTCCATACTTGTTACATAAGGCATTCATAAAGTTCAGTTTACACTTGTTTCTAAAAATGCTTTCAAGAGGATACTTGAAGAGAAGTTGAACAGTGCAGGAAATAATTCAGGTTTGGTTTTTAGTGTGCTACGTGAAAGATGGCATCTGGGTTTCTGTTGGACAAAAAGCTGAACATGAGCCAGCAATGTGACCTTGTGACCAAGGCAGCCAAAAGCCTCCTGGGCTGCATTGGGAAAAGCATTGTCAGCAGGCTGAGAGAGGTGATCGTTTCCCTCTGCTCAACACTGGTGAAACACCTCCGGATGCTGGGTTTACTTCTGGGCTCCCAAGTGCCAGAGAAACAGGGATATACTGGAGCAAGACCAGTGAGGTGCCACAAAGATGAATGAGGGATTGCAGCATCTGAGCTACATGGAGAGACTGAAAGAGCTAGGACTGTTCAGCCTGGCGGAGAGAAGGCTCCAGAGCCATCTTACCAATGTGTTTAAATACCTCGTGGGGGAGAGTGAAGAAAACTGAGCCAAACTCTTCTCAGTGGTGCCCACTTGAAAGGGGAAGAGGCAGTGGGCACAAACTTGAACACAGGCAACTCCATTTCAGTATAAGAAATTTTGTTTTATTATCAGGGTTATCAAACACTGGAAGAGCTTTTCCAGAGAGGCTATGGAACCTCCACCCTTGGAGGTGCTCAAAACCTGACTGGCCACAACCCCAATCCGCCTACTTTATAGATGACCCTTCTTTGAGCAGGGGATTGGACCACACAATCCCAGAGGTGCCTTCCAACTGTAACTGTTCTGTGATTCTCTGATCTGTTTTGGTTACCTCCTTCACAGTTACGTCAGCACAGGGTTGTTTATCAGGATAGGTCTATTTTCTTTAAGCAAAATAATTTACTGTGGCATTTTAGCCTCTGAAATAGTTCCCAGTTGCATTCATGTTCTATTCCAAAAGCTCTGCTTTGATCCTATCCACTCAGACAGTGCTGACTGTAATCAGTGTAGCTTACTTCAACAGAAGCAGAGTTTAATTTATCCACTTTTATGCTGATTACCAACTTTTCTCCGATCTTCTTCCTTCCCAGACAGCATTGAGGCCCCTTAGCGTTCACGTAATAACCATTTTTGCTTCAGAAACCACTTAATTTCTCAGACAGCTTCTCCGTGCTCCTTTCACATACAGTGACAATAGTTTGGATCAGAACTGTTGTCAGTGTTTCTCGAAGAAGAGGGCCAGTTCCTTGCACATCTTGCTTTCTAGAGTCTGACAAACTTGTCATGACGTTTCTGCCCTGTAACCATACTAGATAGAAATGTGATAATCCTGGCAGTTTCTTAGATTTTGTTGCAAATTCATCAATAGCTCTTCATTCTATAGAAAGGTTAGGCTAGCCTCTTCATAATAAAGACACCTTTACTTTTCCAAGTAAGGGCTTTCAGCGTTAAAAAGCTCAAGACAGCTAGAGGAGAGATGGTGAAGAGATGGATGGGCAAGATCCAATGGGGTTCCACAAACAGCTGCAAGCTGAATAGGAGTAAGGCCTTGGTATTTCTCTGTATATAGGGGTGTATATATACACCCCTATACTTAGGTATTTCTCCCAAGTGCTGTTTTTTTATCATTGTTTATTATTTTAAAAAGCAATCATTCAGTAGTCTTTCATATTTTGGTTGTATTAGAACTTTTTCATTTGTATAGATTACTCAGATTCTTTTGAAGGAGTATTCCATGTGTCTCAATTTACTTCAGTGCTAGCACCTAAGGCTTCATTTTTAGTATTAACGCCTCACTGTCTGCTTTTGCATATCTGAACATTAAATATAACAGGAAAGGCAAAAGAGAACTTCTAGACTTTATGTAAAAATATTATTATGAATGATTGAACCCATATCAAACAAAAAAAAAGTATTTGGCAAGTAAATGTTTTATTCACATCCAGTTATGGCATGGCTCTGTTCTAAGCTGAAAAAATTAGAAAAATATTATTCTTGTGAAGTATAGCTGTGCTGCCACCTGTGGATGTTTCCCAAGTATTGCTTTGCCTTTTTGATGGGATACTACTGATTAGAGCTCTGTGGGAACTGTTATTTTTCTTTTGCAGTAAAATCTCAGAGTTCACTAAGTTTTCAATTTCCAAAAATGAGGGAAGAATGAAAGTAAATATTTTCATTAAAAACTCTTTTTTCTTTTTTCTCACCCCACATTTCAGTTTTACCTTTTTTTTCCATCAGTGTGATTGTAATTACTTGACATTTAAACAACAGCTGTTGAGAGCATTGCAAGAGGGTATTTCAGCAATTTTCTTTCTTCAGAAAGCTGATTAACATTTCCTCTAGAGTCATCTATGGCTATGAGTTTATACAGACAAAACATAACATCTTTCAGCCAAAGCTGAAGTGATTGGGGTTTTAGTGCTCTGTTTCAGTTGCCATAGGCATAGTTTAGGGTAGGGGCTGTATTAGCTGAGTGATTTTCACAGTGTCTCGCACTTAAATGCTTCAGATAGAAGGGGGATAGACAGGTGTAAAGAAATTCCCTTTTTCTCCTATTACTAGGATCTTTCTTTTTGTCAGTCAGGTCTTGGTCTTTTATTAGAAGGATGAAATATGAAATTTCAATGTCCCTTGCATAAAATTGTTATTATGTAGGACAACTGAAGAACCATGATACTTAGAGGAACCATCAGTTTTTAGCTCATTTTCATGATCTCATTGCCTGCGTCTCATTTCTGCAGTTTACTGGCCTAATAGGTAATGATATTTTCTTTGCTTTGAAATTTTGTTTTCATCATTACTTCTATGTAATACCCATAATGGAATATGAAGAAACGTTTCCTTGATACCTTAGAATCATAGGATAATTTGAATTAGAAGGAACTTCAGGAGGTTACTAGTGCACCCTCCTGGTCAAAGTAAGGTCAGCTCTGGGGTCAGACAAGGTTGCCCAGGGCTTTATTCAGTTGGGTCTTAAAAACCTCCAAGAAGACTGCACAGCTGCTCAGCTGATGCTTCAGCCTCTTCTCACAGAGCAGGTGCTCCAACCCCCGGCTGTCTTGGTGGTATTTTTTCATTTTATTTTCTTCATTTTTTATTAAACAATCAGAATCCTTGCAAACTCTTTTAATGAGAGTTTTCCAGTACTTAAATTACGTGAATTTAGAGAAGGATAATGTGACTATTTATTATTATTTTTCCATCTATATGAAAGTTTCATAGGACAGGTAGACTTACTAACAAGATTATAGTCTAGAATTGAAATTATAGTATTCCAGTGAGGCTAAAGCATTGATACATGTACAAGGCACTAAAAGTAAAGATAACTTATCGTTCATTTTCCTGTGCATTTTAATGTGTCCCATACCCTACTAGTTACAGCTACACTCTCTAAACAGTAGACTATATGTGTCTTTTCCTTTTTTTTTTTTTTTCCCCCAAGTAATTGATATGTAGTATGGAACTGTAATTTCAGTGTTAGCCTTTGTCATGCTGAAGACCAGTCCTTCTCTTCTGTGGTTTCTCTGATAGTTGGTCTTGGAGTTTCTATGTTCTGTTGCATCTTTTCCTGTGATCATTTAGCTAAATGACCAGTTTGGGTTCAGAGACTGAGCACTTTACAGAACTTTTGTTAGTTAAACAAAACTTGTGAAGACCCCAGTACCAGAAATGAAGTGCCATTCTGTTACCTCTTTAGCTTACAAACAATTTTCTGTAGTTTTACTGTATTCGTTTAGTATTCTTGTTAGTTTACCTGTGTCAGTGTTTTAAAATAAGCAGACAAAAATACTCAAAACCACTAGGTTGAAGAGGGCACATAGTACATTGTCTTCATTCTAATTGTTTTTGTTTTCACTTTGTTTTTTAATTGATGCTTTCCATAAGACTTCTTTGATAACCTTCAACGTATCAGATCATGAGAAAATAAGAGTGTAGGCTTCCTAACAAATTGGCTTCTGGATGCTTTTTACCACCTGTGACTTTAGTTGTGATGTTAAATAGTTCTCCATTCTCAACCTTTTTTAAAAGTAAATATGTTTGTGACTATTCAGCTTTGTCAGTTACATTGGAAAGATGAGCGGGTTTGTGGCCAACTACATTAGTTTCTTTGGTAGCTACTCGTTTAAAAGTTGTGACATTTGATACTGTAGAAAAGATGTCAGGTCTACATCTTAGCAGTTGCCATGTTCAGATGGGTTCTTGTGCAGTCCAGTGTCATCTTGTGTTGGAATGCAGAAATTGTTTTAAGGAAAAAGGGAGATTATCTGTAGTAATTTTCCTGACTTATACATGCAAACATCAATTAATATTCTGAGAGAGTAACAAAAGTGATGTATCAGACGAAAACTAGAAAACGATAAATAGCTTTTTGGTGAAACAACACACTGTCAGCATACTGTGTAGTGCTTTACTAAGGACCTGTAGAAAAATTTACTGGTTTTGCATTGTTGAGTTCCTTGTTCTGGACATTTCTCACAGTAAGCTGATCACCTGAACTGATTTGATCACCTAAACTAGCCCAAAAATAATCCAGAAGAAAAGTGAGAAGTGAAAATAGTTTTTTGACAAGAAACTGCCTCTGGACTGGACAGGCGCACAGTCTCCTGGGTTGAAAACTGGTTGGATGGCCAGGCCCAGAGAGTGGTGGTAAATGGAGTTAACTCCAGCTGGAAGCCAGTCACAAGTGAGGTTCCCCAGGGCTCGGTACTGGGTCCAGCTCTATTCAATGTCTTTATCAATGACCTGGATGAAGGCATTGAGTGCACCCTTAGCAAGTTTATGGATGACAGTAAGCTGGGTGGAAGCATGGATCTGCTGGAGGGTAAGGGAGGCTCTGCAAAGGGATCTGAACAGGCTGGACCGCTGGGCTGAGACCAGTGGCATGAGGTTTAACAAGACCAAATGCCAGGTCCTGCACTTGGGGCACAACAACCCTATGCAGTGCTACAGACTAGGAGAGGTCTGGTTAGAAAGCTGCCTAGAGGAGAAGGACCTGGGGGTGTTGGTTGTCAGCCGACTGAACATGAGCCAGTAGTGTGCCCAGGCGGCCAAGAAGGCCAATGGCATCTTGGCTTGTATCAGAAACGGCGCGACCAGCAGGTCCAAGGAGGTTATTCTCCCTCTGTACTCAGCACTGGTGACACCGCACCTTGAGTACTGTGTTCAGTTCTGGGCCCCTCACCACAAGAAGGATGTTGAGGCTCTGGAGTGTGTCCAGAGAAGAGCAACAAAGCTGGTGAGGGGGCTGGAGGACAAGTCTTATGAGGAGCGGCTGAGAGAGCTGGAGTTGTTTATCCTGGAGAAGAGGAGGCTGAGGGGAGACCTTATTACTCTCTACAACTACCTAAAAGGAGGTTGTGGAGAGGAGGGAGCTGGCCTCTTCTCCCAAGTGACTGAGGACAGGACAAGGGGGAATGGCCTGAAGCTCCGCCAGGGGAGGTTCAGGCTGGACATCAGGAAAAAATTTTTCATGGAAGGAGTCTTTGGGCACTGGAACAGGCTGCCCAGGGATGTGGTTGAGTCACCTTCCCTGAAGGTGTTTAAGGGACGGGTGGATGAGATGCTGAGGGCCATGGTTTAGGGATTGTTAGGAATGTTCGGACTCGATGATCCAGCGGGTCCTTTCCAACCTAGTGATTCTATGATTGTGCAATGATTCAAGTAGGGATCTGCAGAGACAGGGGTAAGGATTCTTTGGGCAGTAGAATTCGTCACATCACTTGGATTGAACATGCAGTTTTACCTAATGTGTAGTTTTATTTTTAGTTAGTTTAGTGTGGTTTGTACTGTATTGTTTCTGGGTATCTTGTAGTCCATCCATTCATTTAAGTTGATGCTAAAAATATTTTTGAAAACTCTGACCACCACTGTATGAATTTGAGAGACTAAGTGTTTCTCTTCTTAGCTGCATGAATCAGTTCAGAACTGACAACACAGATTCCTTAAGCAGAATCTGCGGGATTCGTCTTGGGATCACCACTACTAGGAATAAAAGCTCTGCCGTGTTGCAAGAGAAAAAAGAGATTTCTTCAACCTTCAGTGTCCAAAAGGGCCTGTAATGTCAGGACTTTCTGCAGTGTGAGCACCTCATGAAAGCTTTAGGTGAGGTGGGAGAGAAAGAAGGGATTGTGATACGGGGCATGAAACTCAGCTATCTACAGCACGTGACTGGTTTTGCTTCGTAATGTTGTATAGATATGATAGGCAAAAATAGGCATAACTTTTTTTGCCCTACTGCATAAAGGTGTTATTCTTCTAGTCTAAATTGTTACACCTTATGCAGTAATGTATGTGGAGCTAAAATTTTTGTTCTTACCCGTATTTTCAGGGCAGCAGATGAGACTGATGAAATATTTGACCTTTCTCGGAATCTTTGATAGAGGAAAGAATGCAGCAAAGCTTGTATTATTTAATGAAGAGACTTTGTTAAATCCATATGTTAAGGCAAGTCATTAGGATCCGATCCTTTCCAGGGATGTAAAAGGGTTTTTTTGTTTGAAGGAGTGTGACGAGTAGCAAACAAAAATTCAAAGTGGTTTCCTAAAATTGTAAACCTTACTTCAGTGATTTCATGCTGACAGAGACACAAACTAATACAAAGGACAAGTCATTATCTCAGCCTAAACAAAGACCCTTGCATTCCTTCAACTTTCCTTTCAGTTCTAAACAGCTTCACAAAACTTAAAAAAACATAGGACAGGCAGTACCAATTCTGATTGTCTTCAACAGCAACCATAAGCAGATGCTTAGGAAGAGAAGGAATAGGGCAAGCATCCTCACCTTCCTTTCCCTCCTGCCCTGTCAAAAATAAATAAATAAATCTCAGTTTTCAACTGTTTTCAGCTCACGTGTTCTGAATGTGCTGTAATTTGATCTTGTGTTGTCACGCTGTTGTTGCCTGGACTGCTACGTCTAATAAATTATGATGTAAAGTTTTGAAAAATATTACCAATGTGTAACTTGTAATCATAGCTGCCAGCAGTCTTGGTTTCAAGCCGTTATTTGTTTCTGGAAAAGACTTTTTTTTTTCTTTTTTCTTGCAGGCACTAGGCATTACTGTTCAAGTATTGTTCATGGCTACTTTAACAAAGTTCAAACATTCTTTGTTTAGCACTAATTCAAATCACTGTGATAAAAATTCTGTTTCTCTGTTTACAGTGTCTGAGCAACACGCCTCCTCTTACAGAATACTTCCTCAATGATAAATACCAAGAAGAGCTGAATTTTGACAATCCTTTAGGAATGAGAGGTGAAATAGCAAAATCTTATGCAGAGCTCATCAAGCAAATGTGGTCGGGAAAATACAGCTATGTTACCCCAAGAGCATTTAAGGTCAGTAGGGAATTTAACCTGAAGGTACAATGTCAGTTTTGTTTGTAGTTTAAGTACGCAAAACTTAAGGAAATATGCAAGAATAAGAATTTTAAGTAATATCCATCAGTATGCAGACCATTCATTTAACTGTTTAAGCACTTGGATATATATATTTGAATATGTCAACTGTTGTTATGCTTTGGTCTTCGAGAATTAGTTTTGGCTTCCTGTCTCCATTGAAAAGCTTATTTTTTATAACTGTAAGTTTTACCCTTTCAACTTTCTGCTGTAGCATCTCAGAAGTATTGGTTCTTTATAGCAGTTAAGATACCAGAAATATTTGTATGTTTGGGTTTTTAGACTCAAGTGGGACGATTTGCGCCACAATTTTCTGGTTATCAGCAGCAAGATTGTCAGGAGCTACTGGCTTTTCTCTTGGATGGATTACATGAAGATTTGAATCGAATTAGGAAAAAGCCTTACATTCAGTTAAAGGATGCAGACGGGAGACCAGACAAGGTAGAATATTCATTTTAGTCAAGGCTGTACGTTGCAAGGTACCTCTGTGTGATTGTGCATTGAAAGGTTGGGACACTGATCATGTGTTGCTTTTTCTGAAAGAGGTGTCAGAAAATAAGCCAAGACCTTAAAATTAAGATCTTATTCAAATGCCTGTGTAGATTTCTGTTTATTTTGAAGCTAAATAGGACGGTGGGAGGGTGATAAGGCTTTGTCAAGACCTTTTTGTTCAAATCAGTGCTCAGTTCAGTTGGGAAAACAACTTCCATTCTGTTGCTCTTCTATTCTTACATCTATAATATGCAGTGTTCTGTCTCTCTATGGTAGTTTTACTTTAGGGAAACTTTTCTAGCATTGAGCTACAAACATATAGATAATTAATTTTGTTACAAGTATGAGTTACTTCAGATGGAATTTTTAGTTTTATTTACTCTTGTGTTGCCCCAAGCCACTTGAAGTCCTTCTCAGACTGTATAATAACCCTGACAGAATCTCTGTCTTAGAAAAAGTATCCATCTTTTAATCTGTGATATCCTGATAGTAGTAACACATTGTAGAGGGTCCTTCAGAGTTAAGATTTCTATATTTAGGTGGCAACTGAGAGTGTTCTATCAAGTAATCTTACTAATAATTCTCACTGTTCCTACTACTTTGTTGTAACCCAGGTTGTGCTTTAATTACAGGTGGTTGCTGAAGAAGCCTGGGAAAACCATTTAAAAAGAAATGATTCTATCATTGTAGATATATTTCATGGCCTTTTTAAATCCACCCTAGTTTGTCCTGAATGTGCTAAGATATCTGTAACTTTTGATCCGTTTTGTTACTTGACGCTTCCATTGCCCATGAAAAAAGAACGCACTTTGGAGGTTTATTTAGTTAGAACGGATCCACTTGCAAAGCCTATGCAGGTAAGCCTCTTAGTTTCTGTACAAAGCTGGTTCTTGTGGTACTAACAATGCACCTGAGTTTCTTTAAGTTTATAAGTACAATAAGCACATCCAACAGCCTTTAGATTTCTGTTATGTGTTCTGAATTTCCACTTTGCCTGAGGAAGACTATACTTACTTACTTACCTTCTTATTTGCTATATGTTTCAAGGAAGATATTGCTAATTTCTTGAAGGTTCTGTAAATAAGACTTCTTGATCTTTAACATATATGATGATCTCATTTTTTGGTTTAGTGTTGCTGTAATGAACTTGCATGGTTATAAAAGAATATTTATACACTTAATCCAGACTTAATTCCTTGGTTTATTAGCCTCAAAAGGCAAATATTGGTAATAAGCCGTGCAAAAAAAAAAACAAACATGATTACGTATATTAGGTAGTCCTGAATTCATCTCTGTTGTCACTTAATAGTCAACAGAAAAAAAATTCAGATGAGATTCTTTGTAAATAGTATCTCTTCTGCATTTTTTAGGCAGGCTGGTATATACACCACAGAATGGCAGGAAACAGCATACATAGGTTATAGTAACAAAATCATTGTGAAATAGTACTAGGTGTACCTGGTGGGGTAAGCGCGGGTAGGTGAAATAAATAAGATGGGGGCAGTTTAGCAGACTTGCAAAAAGGCTTTAGCAGCTGAAATTACAGTACTGTAAGGAGGAAAGGAGTGTTGTCAAAGTGTTATGGAAGTCAGGCACGTGTATTAAGTAGTGGGACATGAGCCTGCTAGAAATTTAACTATTTGTGAGAACAGGTTGTGCAAGGGACACACCATAATTGGAAATGACCCCATGTGATACGTGAGATGGTTATGCAGGAATTAATAGAGAATGAGAAGAGTATGAGTTCATTAGAGCTTCTGTGAATCTTAAGTAACTGTAAGACCTAAGAAGATACCAAACACCCCTTGCATCTTGGCACTTACCTTATTTCTAATTAATCCTGTCATTATTTATTATGCAAATTACAAATAAGAGTCCTGTGTAAAGTTTCATTACGAACAGCAGGTGTACTGCACCAAGGGAAACCACAGAGAGGTTTTCTTTGACTGTTAATTATCAGGTTCTTTCTCTGCATTTGAAATTCAAATTCAGTCTTTATCCATTGCCTGCCATTGCCTTTTTTCCCAGTAATACTTTATAAATAACTTGTGTTGTATTCCATATTTAAGAATCTAGTCAATAGCATGCACTCTCTTTACATGCTTGAGATGCTATTGAAATATAAATCTCACTAATTGGAGGTGTTAGTCATCGTATGGAGAAAGTAGAAAAATACCAGAAAAAGCATTGTCCCTACTGGAAACAGTGCTGTGTAATATCTTCATCAGTGATATCAACAGCAAGATCAAGTGCACACTCAGCAAGTTTGTAGACAACACCAAACTGAGTGGTGTAGTTGCCACGCTGGAAGGACAGGATGTCATCCAGATGGACCTGGACAAGCTGGAGAAGCGGCCCTGTGCAAATCTCATGAGGTTCAACAAGGCCAAGTGCAAGGTCCTACACCTGGGTCAGGGAAATCCAAGGTTTCAGTACAGGATGGGAGATGATGTGATTGAGAGCAGTCCTGTGGAGAAGGACTTGGGGCTGCTGGTTGATGAGAAGCTCAGCCTGAGCCAGCAGTGTGCGCTCGCAGCCCAGAAGGCCAACCATGTCCTGGGCTGCATCACAAGAAGTGTGGCCAGTGGGTCTAGAGAGGTGATTCTGCCTTTCTACTCTGCTCTTGTGAGACCCCACCTAGAGTATTGTGTCCAGTTCTGGAATCCTCAACGTAAGGAGGAGATGGAACGGTTGGAACAGGTCCAGGGGAGGGCTACAAAGATGACCAGAGGGCTGGAGCACCTCCCATATGAGGTCAGGCTGAGGCAGTTGTGGTCATTCAGTCTGGAGAAGAGAGGGCTCCTAGGAAACCTTACAGCGACCTTCCAGTACCTGAAAGGAGCTACAGGAAAGCTCAGGACAGACTTTTTATAAAAGCATGTGGTGATAGGACTAGGGGCAATGGCTATAAATTGGAGAGGGAAAGATTTAGACCAGACATTAGGAGGAATTTCTTCAGTATGAGAGTAACATTAGTATGTTATCAGCAACTTAGGGAATTTGTGTTAGTTGATTTACATACGACATGCCTTAAGTGTGTGAAGTACACTGAACATGCAAGAAGTTTTTGGGTTTTTTCTCAGGTATATTTATTATCTTAAGAAATTAAAGTGACATTATATTATTTTTTTTTTTAGTACAAAGTAGTTGTTCCAAAAATTGGAAACATATTGGATCTTTGCACAGCATTGTCAGCTTTGTCTGGTGTTGCTGCAGATAAGGTAAGAGTGATTTCTTACATGAAGCACAACAGTGAACATCTTAACACTTACTGGATTTAATGATGTATACTCATGATGTTTTCTTTTTAGATGATTGTTACTGATATATACAATCACAGGTTCCATAGGATATTTGGCATGGATGAGAACCTAAGTAGTATTATGGAACGTGATGATATTTATGTGTAAGTAGACAACATGCTTCATGTCTCTTTCCAGTATGTTTAGTTATTTGCAAAAGATTAAAACCTGAACAGACGATATAGACAAATTTTGGGGGGTTTAATATTTCTTAGTTTTTCCCTTTGTACCTTTCTAAATGACACTTATTCTTTGTATTTCTGATCATTTTTCTTTTAGATTTGAAATTGCTATCAATAGAACAGAAGATACAGAACAAGTTATAATTCCTGTTTGTTTGAGGGAAAAGTGCAGGCACAGTAGCTACAGCCATAGTGGTTCTTCACTGTTTGGTCAACCTTTTCTCATAGCAGTGCCTAGAAACAATACTGAAGATAAACTGTACAACTTGCTGCTGCTGAGAATGTGGTAAGGTTATGTTTAAAGAAAAACGCAGTTGTTATTAATAATGCTATTAGTAGGAATCAGTAGGCACTTACGTTTACATGCATTGCGAACAAACTGATTAGATTTGAGTACTTTGTGCTTATTTGCTCTATGTTAAATATATTAAAACTAAAATTTTAGCCAGTTGAGCTGTGAATTAGCGTGGATTTTAATTTGATCTTTTTGTTAGTGTGACCTCATCCAAAAATTAATTGAGGAGACAGTAGAAAGTCAACCTTCATTATCAGTTTAGGAAAATAATTCTGTATGCATAGCTGTTTGTTAGGGCATGTTAAATGGAGAAGTTTTGCCCATTATTCTGCTATGCTTATACTTCCTATGTCTACTGTACAAGTTTTATGTTCTAATTTCTATTCTAAAACTACATGGTAGACACTTTCTGAGACTGGACTGGACTAAGTGTCATTATGTGGAACAAAGTAGAATTTTGTAACCTCCAATTTAAGTTTATGCTTAATTTTTTGTTGATGTAACTTTCTCTGTAAATGAACCTGAAAAAAAAAAATGTTAATGAACAGTTTAAAGAAGTGATTTCTGGAAAAACAGAGACTAACACCAAGAGTGAAGTTGTATAAAATCAAATAACTGACAAAAAGGCAAGATCATAGACAAGCCAAATGTGCCTGTAACAATGACATGTTAGGCAATAAAACTATTAATTCTGAATAAATCAGAAAGGAGTGCAGGAATACAGTGCATGAGAAAAAAATTGCTATAACCTTTTGGCTTGAACAATGCAAATATTTAAAAATCCATTGATTCTAACTGTTGCTTTCATTTGTTATATTTAGCCGATATGTAAAAACATGTACTGAAAGTGAAGACACTGAAGGATCTCTACATTGCTGTAAGGACCATGGTATCAATGGTAATGGCCCAAATGGAATACATGAAGAAGGATCACCAAGTAAGACCAGAATATCTAAACTTTAGTATTTTGTATTAAATTTGAAACTGAAGTTAATTCTATAGTCTTTCAGTTATGGTTATTCTACCTGATTTCTTCCTCTTTGTTCTTCCAATTGTTCCAGGTGAGATGGAAACAGATGAACAGGATGATGAATCCAGCCAGGATCAAGAACTTCCTTCAGAGAATGAAAACAGCCAGTCAGAAGACTCGGTTGGAGGTGACAATGACTCTGAAAATGGATTATGTACTGAGGATACTTGCAAAGGTCAACCATTCACGGGACACAAAAAGCGGTTGTTTACATTCCAGTTCAATAATTTAGGCAATACTGATCTAAATTACATCAAAGATGATACCAGGCATATTAGATTTGATGATAGACAACCTAGGCTTGACGGTAAGTCACGGGGAGCATGTTGGGCGACATTGATCCTGATATGTTTTCTCTGTCTCCACTTTAATAGAATAGTGTTTCATTCTCTCTGTGTGCTATTTGATATATCTTCTTGTCCAGTAGTAAATTCAGTATAATTTGTTATTGTAATTAGCTCTTAGAAATGCAGAAATTGTGTGTACTTCCAATTTTTCCGCTTAAATTCATGCTAGCATGGTTTAACTCATTTTGAAGAATGTTTGCCCAAAATTAATACAACATCATGTAAAGCAAGAAATAAAAAAACTCACGTTTTTAATCTTAGAAAGATCTTTCCTTGCTTTGGATTGGGATCCTGAATTGAAGAAGAGATACTTCGATGATAGTGCAGCAGAGGTAGGCCATTTATGTTGCTCTCCTTTCCCGCACTAATGAAACTTAAATATGAAAAATGCAACTTAATTAATGTGACATAAGAGATTGTAAGGCTTTAAAAGAAGCAGCTAGTGTATCTTCTTTTCGCATTATTCGTAGTAAATATGTTGTCATAAATAAACTTCATCTACACATCTATGTAATTAGCAAATCTGAGCCTTGCTAATTTGCAAGTAAATCTGAAGCTGTGAAAACCTCTTGCTTGAATGGTTTCTGACCAGTTTTTCCACATATAGGAGCTTTGTAGTTACTGTTTATAGTAAGACGACATCACTAAAATGAGTTTTGTTTCATTTGTTCTCTTAACTCAAGAAATACTTCTCTTTAGGATTTTGAAAAACATGAAAGCGTGGAATATAAGCCTCCCAAAAAGCCTTTTGTGAAATTAAAAGATTGCATTGAGCTGTTCACAACAAAGGAAAAACTAGGTGCTGAAGACCCGTGGTAAGGACAAAAAATTAAAACTGTTATGTTCTATCGTATATTTCTCAAAATGTAATATAAAACACACTCGAACATTAACAGAGAAGCCTAATTCATTTCTTAGTGGTATTTTGCATCTTGTCATTTTAAGCATAGTTGAAAATACTCAGAATGTTTTCTATTTTGATCTATTGCTTAACTAAAATTATTACTATATACAGAAGGTTATGTTTGCGTGGGAGACAATGCATTCAGAATTAGGAGGAAGAGTACATCTGTAAGATATTCTAGTCTATGAACTGTGATCCACTAGGAATAAACAACATTGTGCCAAACCCATGCAGAAGTTTAAACAAATATTCCTTCCGAGATGAGGAATGTTGGTGCATACTGAATTTTTTTTATGCATAACTTGCCTTGCATTGATATCTAAAATAGATATGTGCTAAAACAACAGATTTGGGGGATGGGAGATGTCTGTTGTCAGTAGAGACTCTCAAATCCATGTTCCAACCATTATGGTTTTGGCAGACTGTTATTCTCATTCATGGTTCTTCCAAATTATGATTTAGAATCATATCTGAATATTCACAATTATAGGATGTTCCCTTAAGATCCTTGGTCTCCAGGATTTTTCTGGCAGATAAGAATTCTTCATCAACACCTGAAGATCAGAATTAAGCTTGAAAAGACAGTTTGCCACTTTTTTTTCTGTGGATACTTAAAACCATTGGAGACTTCCAAAATTTGTCACCAGACACCCTCCTCTGTTTGGGCGGGGCTGACTTACCAATTCCTGTTGTTTTCTCTGTTGGCTGGATTATACAGCACTGAGTAGACTATGTGAGATACCCTATAACTCAAGTATGGTAAAGCGCTTCCATTTTTGCAACACATTTTAAGGAGAGTATATAAGCTACAAAATGAAATTACTGCAGGAGTAAAACAGGTGCTAGTAGATACATCTCAACAGAAGTCATTAATTACATTCTTTCTTTCTTTGTCTGGTCTGATCCATGAGAGCTCATCATCCCTAGTCCAGCACTATTTGTATTCCAGATACCCTAAGACAGTTGGGAAACCAGTTCTTCAGTTACAGCCTGCTCTTACAGTTCTCCTAATGTCTTGTCTTTGTGTGATGTTGATATGTAAAGACACTTGTGCAATCTGTTTTAATTAGGGCTTTTTTTCCTAGATCTTTTCTTGTTAGATACCAGAATGTAGAGTAGGCATAGACCACAGAACAGTTGCTTCCTTGCATTGCTCTTTCTTACCTTTCTCCCTGAGCCTTAGTTTTTGAAAGAGACAAGGGTGCATTGCAGGGAATGGAAATTTCTAAGTCACAGGCTGTTTAGTACTTGTCTACTGAGGAGGCAGATTTTCTTAGGAGTTGTTTCGTGTTCCAGTAGTCACTGTTATATGGGTGTAGTGGTAGATGAGATGGAGTGGGAGATGAATGAATTTGGAAGTTGAAACTTGGAAGAACCACAGTTGTCTTTTATTTATGGCTTTTCATATAGTCAGTTTTCCTGAAGTATATTTATAGTCCTTTGTCTTTTTTTATAAAGTATGAGAAAGCTGTGTTTTAAGTAAAGATACAGGAACTACTATAGGAGACGAACCTTGTACTGGGGCGTGCTACTTTAGTGTTTAAAATGCTGTCAAGCTTCACTGTGAGCACACTTGCACACAAGCTCTCACATTTTAAACTGGAAGGGGTATCGATGGCACTAGTAATTGAAGATTGAACGTGTGTGTTTCAGCTTTTGCTCACTCAGTTCCTCCCATGTTACTAGCTTTCTCTATAGTAATGTGTTTTAACATATGTACAGACTGCAGTTATTTAAAAATTAATTTTTGTTTTTAATTTCTTTTTTTTTAGGTATTGTCCAAACTGTAAAGAACATCAGCAAGCTACCAAGAAGTTAGACTTGTGGTCACTGCCCCCTGTACTGGTAGTTCATCTAAAGCGCTTTTCCTACAGCAGATACATGAGGGACAAGTTGGATACATTGGTTGACTTCCCAATAAAGTAAGAAACTTAAATATTTTGATGCTACACACATAAAAGTTGGCATGACAAGGGCACGTGTTTAATCCAGCAATTACGTAAAATTGTCTTGTTCTCAGGTTCTGTGCATGGATCCAGTAAACAATGATGACAAAATGTTTGTAGGTGAAAAGGATGAACTTGGAAAAATAATAATGGTAGATAAGTAAGAAAGAATTCTGTCAATAGTTTCAGCTAAGATTAGTGGTTCTTGTTCCACTCCTCACAGAGTGAGAGAGATGCACTATCTTTGTAGTCTAGTGTTACGTGGTTTTGGGGGGGGGAATATAAAGTAAAGGGCTCAAAGACCACCAAAATGTGAAATGGTTAAAAATATTATTAACGTGCTTTTCTTCTGGATGTTTTTTTTGTGTGTGTGTGTGTGTCTGTGTGTGTATGTTTTTTTTCTAAACAGTGACTTGGACATGTCAGAGTTCCTTATTAATCCCAATGCAGGGCCTTGCCGCTACAACCTGATTGCTGTCTCCAACCACTATGGAGGAATGGGAGGAGGGCATTGTAAGTTGATTTCAAATATCATCATTGTACATGTCAGCTTTCTTGCCATATTTGTTTTCATTTAAGTATTGATCACTTTGAATCAATGGCATTTTTTAATGGTTGGGGGATACTTTTTTCATTACCTTGAAATGTTTTCACAAGTATTCTAACACAAAAACCTATATGAAATGGTTTTCAGGGATAATTGTAGGTTCTTTTATACTTCTAGCTATGCATATTGTGAAAAGATAAAACATAAGAGCCCCATAAGAACTACGGTACTCTTACAAATGATTTCATCTTACTTGTCTGTATTTTTTACGTTGTGTGTCTCCTTGAAAGGAGAGAGGAAAAATGTGACTGAAGGATTTTGGTTTGACTGTTTTTTCTTGATATACGTTCTCTTTAGAAGGGATATGTTATTGCTTAAGCTTTATTTGCTTGGAAAAAAAGAACTGTGAAGGTGTGAGTCTGATAGCAATAATAGGTTTCAGTTGAATGTGAAGTGTTTGACAGTAATAGACACTAGCAGCTGATTGTATTACATCTATGAAGATACAGAGTCCTTAGACATTGTACTCTTTTTGTCCTAGATACTGCTTTTGCGAAAAATAAGGATGATGGGAAATGGTACTACTTTGATGACAGTAGTGTGTCCACTGCGTGTGAGGACCAAATAGTGGCAAGTACCTTTTGTGTTTCTAAAATTTGGACTGTTGATGATGTTTTCTTCTTGAGGGAATTAAAATTGCAGTAAATTGCAAGTAAGTTGCAGTAAATTTGTAGGTAGTAGTTTGTGTTCTTTCGAAGGACATTACAAAACAGAAATGGTTTGCACCAACATGCAAAAATAACTTACATGAAAGTTTTGGATTTCTTTGGAATTTTACCTTGTAAGACTTGGAAGTGAAAAAAAAAAAGAAAAAATTGAATACCTTGGATTGTAAATGTTTTGTCTGAAGCCGCATGAGCGTATGACACTTCTCTCTTTTGCAGTCCAAAGCAGCATATGTGCTCTTCTACCAGAGACAGGACACGATCAGTGGAACTGGCTTTTTCCCTCTTGACCGGGAAACCAAACAAGGTGCTTCAGCTGCCACAGGCATCCCTCTAGAAAGTGATGAAGACAGCAATGAAAATGATAATGATCTAGAAAATGAAAATTGTATGCACACTAACTAATGGAAGAACTAGAAGCCATAAAAGAGACTTTCCTCCTGGGGATACCTATTGAAAGAGTGAAATTGCCCGCCAAATTAAGAATAAAAATCTGAGAATGGGAATTTCAGATAACAGAATGTAAATCTTTATTACATTTTAACATGTGCAGTACTTGAAGTGAAACAATAAAAACTTAAACAGAAATTGTCTCTAATGCATTACAGTCCTGTATTCACAAGCTATATATAGGAAATCACAAATAAACCCCTTTTAAGTTTTCTGCTGCTGTTCTGATGGATTATGTTTTCTTTTGTTTTGGATGTGAGTTAATAACTAAACTGTTACATCTGTGGACTTCTGACATTTATTTTCTTAGTACTGCAAGAATACTACTGCCAAGTCTAGTTTCTGGATGAATATATATGTGTTCCTTAGGCTGTCACACAGACTACAACTGAAAATGTCATAAATACCTAAGCAGTAGTTTTCTTGAAACAGGAAATTTTTGTTTCTCCCTGATTTTTTTTTCTTTTTTTTTAATTCGGTCACAATAGAAGAAATAGCTTGAAAAGGTGTTTTAACCTTTTGTGATATAGTTGAGCATCCAGAATATTATGTTCATCCTACTGCTGCCATGGAACAGGTTCTGGATTTCATGCTGCATTAACAAAAAGTTTTTCAATTAAATGTAAGTATCCTTTGTTGCTTGTTGGAATCTACTCTGCAGACATAATTCCTGTTATCTTGCTTCTAAGACATGCATAATTTTAATCTGATGTCAGTTCAAAATTTAAAATTGTGCTGTAACTTCTTTCTCCCCAGTTTTTGTAGTTTGACAGCTTGCAAACTACTCTGCAGTAGGGTCAGAGTTAATAGTATTCTGTATCCATAGTAATTACTGTGTATCAGGCTTAGATGAGAATTTTTTCAATATAACCTGCCTTTAAACTGTTAACGAACAAAATTACTTTAAAGGTAGGCCTGTTGATTTTCTTTGTGTGTTCCTGATGGAATTCACCATAGCCTTACAGCATATCTGAAAAGGTAACTCATTATAAGAGAATTGGCATTTGCATGTTCAAGTCAGAACCTGTACAGTATATAAGACAAGAATCGGATTTTAGTTAACTATTTTCAGGGGTCCAGGATGCCAAAATAAGTGTGACATTTTGAAACATTTTTTAATTTGCTGCTTTCCCTTCGATCTAGTTGGAAGAATGTATTGTTGATTTGTATACAAAACTGCCTTTGAGAGGGGCTCTTCAGTGCAGGGGCACACTTCACATATCTACTACCTGGAGAATGACTTTGTGTCCCACTGTTTAAACAAATAATTTAAAAAAGAAAAAAAGCAAAAAGTATGATGTTCTTCACTTGAACTAATCAAATACAATAGGTTATAAATTGTGTATTGTAAATAAAAGTTCACTCTGTGAGTGCACATTTTGGTAAATTATTTATTTATGTTAGCATTAAAAAGTTTAAAAAATTGCATTTAACCAGGATATAAATGAGGTATGTTGGACATGGCTTTGCTTTATACCTTGATATTAAAACTGGTGTTTCATCCTGGTATTTTAAAGCTGCTTTGAGGTTGTTTTTTTTTTTTTAATGTAAACTAACCTCCTGCATGACAGAGGTTAAAATTTTGTCTGCACTTGAGTTCACTTGGGTTTACATTTGAAATGCGCATGTTTATTTATACAGATTTCAATAAAGCTATTCAAGGCCTTATTTAGTCTTCCCTTTTCTTACAAATTCCCACAATGTTTGCGTAATGCGTAGTCTTTGTCTAAGATTTATATATCGGTTACAAAATGGCTATTTAACGACCAACAGGAATAGTATTTCCAGGAGATAGTATATGTAAAAAAGAATTCTCTCCTGTCATTGTCTGGCTCTAAAAACATTTATAAGGCTGCAAAAAAAAATTATTTATTGTCATTAAAACCTATTTGTTTTTTAAAGGTAATTATTTAATTATTCACACAGTAGAACGCTAACTCTGAGATGCTGAAACGAGGCAATATATTTAAGATTAGACGGGCAGATACAGTGTAGGGGGAAATAGTGCAAGTTTTTGGCTTAAGACCTTGTATAGACCTTGTATTTGGGTGTGGAATACAGTAACCCAATACAAAATTATATACTAAACAGCTTATGAGTTTAACTTCTTTTAATTAGAGCACTTGAGAGGTGAAATTTATCTGTGGAGCAGGAGTAGTAACCTTAGAGAAGCGATCATCTCTGGATAACACACAGAACCCCTGTTGCTACAGTCATACTCCCCTTGTTTTTTCTGTATCGTTTTAGCCTAGGACTTCCTTGGAAAAATCACCCAGGTGCAAAGGATCTGGTTTAACTTACCAGAGTCTCAGTATGGAGGCTGTAGACTGAAGCTTTAATATCTGCTAACTCGATCTCCTAACATATTTCATTCTCCCTTTGTAAATGCATATATATATATATACATATACACACACACATAAAATATATATATATATATAAAATATTTGAAGGAATGTACTTGCCTACTAATAGCTGGGTCATCCAGACAGAGTTTAAAAAGGTATTGATCAAAGTAGCATTTAGTTAGGAAAAAATTACATAGATAATCTCTAATTTTTGTTTGTTACTGTTCATTTGGCTTCCAAGATTAGAGGCACAGTTTGTAAGACTCCTAATCAGACACAAAAATCAATAACATTTCTGTATGACTGTCTCAGGGGTTTCTGGGAATTGAGCCAAGTTGTAAGTTTCTTAAAAGTATTATGTATTCAAGGAGAAGATATGATAATTCATCCACTGTGGACATGCTTAAAATTAAAACTACAGAAAACATATTATTCTTTACGGTGTCTATGAAAAGTTATTGCTACTCAGATAGTAATTTATGTAGAGAAGAAAGAGGGCCCTAACATCTCTTTTTATGAATCATGTCTGATAAAAATCTACAGCATGCGTTCTTTTCTCAGTTACATCAACAGCAAGCTTTTTGATAGCTAGAAGTATAAACTTCAAAATTATAAGATACAGAGAGAGAGTCACAGAAACAAAACAGAGTAGGAGGCAGAAAACAGCTTGAAATTCCCAATTATATGTGATTTAAAGCCTGGCTGGGAGGGGAGGAGTTGAAGAGAGACTGTCCAGGGCCTCTTGTTTTAGTTGGTTTCACACAGTATTGTGGATGGTTCGGTGCAGATGAGTTCCCTGATGTCTTCTGTCACTCAAAGTCCTACCTGCCTTGTTGGCACACTGAAGTGAAATTTGCAACTTAGTGTTGAAATTATAGACAAAAAAAGCTGTTAAATATTACCCTGCCAGATGATGTAGAAACATCTGCATCTACAGCTGGTTGCTAATGGGAAGGCCTCAACCCCTTCTGGCTTTCCCAGCAAGACAAGTCTGCATTATGGAGTGTGGTGGACTTCTTCAGCATTTTAAAATCTTTAGAAGGAAGTCAGTAGGGCAGGCAAAGAAATTAATTGGCAAACTCACCACTTTTATTCAAAAATTATGCCTTCTTTGATGTTAGACTCTAATTTCAGGTTACGGTTTCTCATTGTTCCTAAGCACTAGTTACTTTTGATAGCATCTTTTATTTTTCTGAGAGTATGTTGTTTAGACAGTTTCTTTCCCAGACATGGTCCATTCTTTGAAGATGATAACATCTTGTGTGAGGCACGATCTGTGCTGAACAGATTTCTTCTGTAATCACCTCTGGAATCCTTTCTAGTCTGAAAGGCAAAGGTCAAGTAGAGAGCTGGAGCCAGCTCCAAATTAACAAGTTTCATAATAACATTAGAATTAGACCTTGGAAAGTAATAGAATATGGATAAGATTTCTGGGGAAATTTATACATATGCATATACGTGGGAAATCTATTCTGTCCCCAGCTCTTGTCTCACTGCACGGGATTGATGGAGATCATTCCCTTGTGTTGCCCAGGGCTGAGAAAGGATGCTTGCTTTCTAAAACTCCAAAACGAGTCTTAAAGAGTTTTACTTGCTGGCATTTTCGACATCACTTTGACAAAGAAAACCACTATAAATGTAGTGACACCGTTAATATGAAAGCTATATCTGATAGAATAAGCATATTCTTAGTCTGCAGGCAAATTGCTGTCTCCAGATTTTTTAGTTCTCTCTCCTTGGGGGATAAACAAATTGTGAAAACAGTTCCACTTAGTTCCAAGGTTTCATGCTTTACTGTCATCATGTGCTCCTGAGGCAGGCAGAGACCTGTCTTATTGAGAAGAAATTAGATCTTGGAATAGCATGGAAACCCCAGAAGTGTCCAAACGTGACAAATTTATGACCAATTATCCCATTAAGTAGGGAACAAACTGGGTTACTGTATGCTGGGTAGCATTAACAGTGATCCTTGGCCAAATAATGCAAAAACTGATCCAGGACTTAAGGAATTCACATCAGTCAGTGTGGGTTTATTAAGAGTAAGTTTCATTATTGAGAGCAGTAATGGAAAAAGTTGATGAAGATTATAATATAGGCGCAGCCAGAATTCTTTAAGTGCTTGGCACTTAATTATCACATTGCTATCATCAAAACATGAGCGTTATGCAGCATCACCTGATACAAAGCCTAGGAACTGACAATCTCCAAATAGTTTCCACTAGGAAATCATTGTGAAATAGGAGTTACTGGAGAAGTTAGTGGGACTTAGTCTCATTGGCACTTAGTTATGTTTTTATTCAGTGTATAAAATATTCATATCATAGCTATAGAGGGTGGAAAGTAGTAAGTACCCCTAAATCCTTTGCAGCCCTGGTGGACAAGCAATTCAGCATGAGCTCCCAACTTGAAACAGTGGAATAAGAACTTGTCCTTGGATACTTGAGTCAACGTAAGTTGACTTAATCTTCTCAGGCCTGTGGGAAGGATCCTGGGAAAATACAGAGTTCCTATCTTTTGAAAGTTCAGATTGTATCCTGGGAGACATTATAGAAAAAGAAGTTACCACCCCAGAGTAAAATCATTTGCACTAAGAGACACAAAGAATTGTTTTCTCAAGAAAGACTACTCAAAAGTGCCTCAATTCGTGTGTGATACCCTGCTGGGGGGAAATAACTGTATGCAGGAGGTAGTGGACTGGAGAGAAACATTTAAAGAACCAGAAGTTCAAAATTGAAACCAGACAATCTGAAACTAGAGATAAGCATGGGAGCATTTTATGCAATCCCTTTGTAACAAGAGGAAGGAAGACGAAAGCAGTGGGTGCTGTGTTAGTGTTGGGTTGGCAGACTTCCCTGGGGTGAGGAGAGAGGAGGCAGCTGAGAGCTGCAATGGCCCTTCCCCTGCTGGGAACAAGACTCAGCTTTGAGATCTTTGAATCCATGAACACCCTGTTCTTCTCAGAGGAATGTTCCTCCCTCTTCAGACCTGCAGGCTTGAACCTGTAGGTGTTTGCTATCAGCTCAGCGTGGTTTGAGGGAAGGGCTTCGCTCGCTAGTGTTACCAGAATTCATTAATATGGGAATAAAACCCCTGCTCATGTTTTTTTCTTCCCTTCCTGCACTGTTGCTACTTAACTTAAAGTCATGAAGCTGCTCCAAATCCTGTCTGAGCAACCTGTTTGATGTATTCTCATTTTCTCAAGGTAACTATTCCCCCGGTTACTGCCTAAACTGGAATCCACATCCCCCTTTTCCTTCTTTCTTTGCAAAGCCGGAAGAGCCTCCCAGCTTTTCCAGGCCAATTCTGTTAAAGACCAATGACCATCTCAGACCTGTCCCTGACAAAATGCAGGGTTCCTCAAAAAAGAAAATAAAACTTTACACACGGTACAATTGAAACCAGGTCTGCAGCTGGCTCTGGGAGCACAAAGGCATCTTCCAGAACACAATGAAGGGTGTCTGGAAAGAATTCAGATGAGCTGTGCTTGTTTTCAACATCTGTCAGTGTTGTAAAATTCATACAGTGCTGTGGGTGTTGTGTAAATGTGAGCATGTGTCGCAGCTGAGGAGGAAGTCTGCAAACAGAAGGGACAGTAATTACTAACTCCGTATCCTCTATACCTATTAAAAGCAAGTATAAAGAGCATCTCTTCTGCCAGCTCAGATGTATGTTTCTCAGTGATATGAAATATAGACTTTAGGACTGCTTATGTAGGACTGGTTTCCTTGGGCAATTCGCTGAGTAAAAGGAAAAGGTATTTGGATCCTACTTGAGTCCTGCTGCCTGTACCCCAATGGAGAAGAGCCACTTCCATAAACCCTAATGTAATGCAGCAGCAAGTGAATAGGTCAATAAAGGCTATAGAGCATTGCTACTTTTCAGCTGCATTTGCCAAATTGAATAAAACCTGTTAGTCATGTTGACTAATTTTGCATTGCTTAATAGCTGCTCAATGAATTAAACGCAATGTCTAAGTAACCTGTTTGTTTATTTGGTGAGACCGATGGCCTGAATAATTTTGCCGTTTATGACATGGATTGTAAATTCAACTTGTAGAGGTGAGACCCAAATCCACACACATTTCTCAAAAGTGTTCTAGGGCTGTCAATAACAGCAGTTTAATTTTCACATCTTTTACTTTAAAAAATTCTCTGTCACTAATGAGTTTCTGGCCTCTAATACTATGTGAATGGGTTTGGTTTTTACTGTAGAATAAAATCATTTCTATACTATTTTTTTTTTTTTTACAAATTCACAAGTAAAAAAATTGTGAATGTTTTAGATTAATGAACTACAATTGGGCAATAAAGTCCATGGAAATGTTTTGATCTAGCATAATACAAATATACTATTCAGATTTCTAATGCCTCTAATGCACAACAATTGCCATCAACCTATGGGATGGAGACAATAGAACTTTCTTCATTAAATATCCTGAATTGTTGAATTAACATATTTTTAGACAAATTGAGTAGATTAGATGTACATGTTGATTTTTTGTATAGGTATAGAAAATAATGCTTTAGATGTCTTCAGGAAATTTAATTTTGCACATTTCTGTGATATTCTTCAGATAAGGTGGCAAAGATTAAGAGAAACTAAAGAAGTCTGTAGAACTACTTCAAATGCAAAGCATTTTGTTATCCTCTCTCTCAAATCTTTGGATTTCTGCTCAGTTTCAGCACTGTCATGCTCAGTCTGAGATTGTCATTCATAAAGATCATTTTTATGGTATAAATGGCTCCCTTAGCATCAAGTGTGATGGATTATTATGCCCTCATTTTCCCAGTTTCATTTGACAATATTATTAGAATTTGACAGACATGATATTTTTTCCTTGAAATAAAAAGCCCACGTAGACATACGAACTTAATCTAACCAACAAAACTTCTGTGAATCAATGTGCAGATAAAAATAAAAGGAAACAAATCAGATTTAAGATTTAAAATTCCATACTCCATTCCAGAACAAACATATCAGGTGACTCTACACCAGCAGGAGACAACCGCAAAAGAATGTGTGGCAAAAAGGAAGAACTTGTACAGAACTGTGAATGTATGTAAAAATGATGAACCACAGCTAAGACAAGGGCAGGAGTGTGAAAAAGCCTCTACTGCATGAACAGACAAGATGAATGTTAAGAGAAAGGGGCTGTAGCATCCTAACAAGGAGCTGGTAGAGGATTTCAAAGACATTCTAAAAAAAGCAGAGTGGTATGATTAAAAAAAAAATACCATGAAAGTCACTAAGAGGCAACTGAGAATTAAAATCTCTGATAGATGTGGGTTGCCTTATAGGGAGAGGAAAGAAAAAGTAATTTGGCTACTAGAAATCGATTTAACTTCTTAGTGAAAGATACAGAAAACCACTAGAAAAGAAACAACATAGGGGTGATTCTAGCACATCATAAGGACATTTTGAAATGAGACAGTAATAGAAGAGCTATGATATTTTTTTGATATGACTTCTCACCCAGTCATTATCTAGAAAACTGCAGCTTATGCATCCAAATATTGGACTATGTCTGGAGACCAGGAGCTGTGTTAATAATTTTGAGGAATAGGTTTTCAAAGGAAGGCTCCAAATCATAGAATCACAGAATCACAGAATCATAAAATTATAGAATCATAGTATAGTTAGGGTTGGAAGGAACCTTAAAGATCATCTAGTTCCAACCCCCCTGCCATGGGCAAGGACATCCCACTGGATCAGGCTGCCCAAAGCCCCATCCAACCTGGCCTTGAACACCTCCAGGGATGGGGCACCCACAACTTCCCCGGGCAACCTGTGCCAGTGCCTCACCACTCTCATGGTGAAGAAATTCTTCCTAATGTCCAGTCCAAATCTGCCCCTCTCCGGTTTATACCCGGAAAATATATCTTCAGGATATCCAAATATCCGGAAAATATATCTTCAGGATATCCAAATATCCTGAAGATAGGAAAAAATGAAGTCTCAGGTTCTTCGAAACCCTGCTATAACTGTTGGTAAGACTGGTCCTGGCTATCTACAACAAAATAAGACATTCAAGCCCACCAGATATTTATATCCCCCCATACCGAAGTGTAGCTGAGCTGCTCAGGAGCACAGCCATTTGGTAAAGAATTTGTCAATTCTTAGTACATGCTAGCTGCTAATTTTATAATTAAATTGTTTATCAGACCTTATTAGATCGTGCTGTGGTTTTTTGTTAGGACTGGAGCAGGGAAGGAAGGCTCCTAGAAATAAACAGCCAGAAGAATCAACTGGTGACAAAGCTGCCAAAGGGAAATAAGGTCTCAGACTGACTGAACAAGTTTCACACATCCTTCTTACACATCCACATAATGATCCATCCAGTAGCTCCAGGGCTTGGCTCCCAGCTGGAACAGTGAGTGTTCAGAGCTGGAATTTCCTAGGCTCCAGCTGTGAGTCAGCCAAGAGCACACTTACACATTCCCTGCGAAGAGACAGACAAGATCATGCCCCGTGCCCTGGGATTGGGTTCCAGAGAGGGGCTCCCATTTATGGAATAACAAATACAACACCTAGAAATGGTCCCAAAATGCCAGTAATAACCATGAAATTGTCACAGGCACATATCCCTGGATATGGACATACCTGCTTAAAGATGACCCAGACATAGATACATACTATGGTATAGCCCTGCTGTATTAGGAGTATGTATTTACACATGGAGGTGAGCTGTAGAGTCATTTTACTACAAAGGAAAGCTTCTGGCTCTTTATGATTGGATTTCTTTGGACGTCTTCCAAACTCCCTGCAAGTTCATTCTGTTTATCTGTTCTGACACAACCTGAGTAACAAAATTTCTTTCAGACTGCTGCTTATAAACACGGCCACAGGTGTAGCCATACAAATATCTACATCAAGGGCAAAGACCTTTGAATGAAATAAGAAGAGGTCTATGATATTCAGAGAGCAGCAAAGATGAGTGCAACATATAAGGTAAATCAAGGTCTCTTCCATAAGAAATCTCTGATCCTTACAGTTTACAGAAAGAACTTCACACTTCAGTTGTCTTTGTGCACAGTTGTGCTGGAGGCTCTCAGAAGTACATGGCCATTCTGAGCCTTTTCTAGGCTGGTCTGAGTTAGCCACAAATTAAATGGTCATGCCAGCAGTGTGAGAAAAAGAAGAATACCCAAGTAGTGTGCTGGCCTCCATGCTAGTTACATTAGTAGAGCAACTAAAAGTAAATATATCTATTTTATAGGTATTTTCTTTATTTTATAGATACTACTGCAATGCTGGCCATAGAGGCAGAGGCCACCCCTAATGCAAAGGACCTAACATCTATTCAGTTGATGGAAACTCAGCTGTAGTAAGTGTCACTCAGCAGCCCCAGGGCTGCAATCTGGAATGATTATCTTAAAAAAGGATTCACCAGAGCATGGGGAAAGTATCCAGAGGCTCTCCTTTCTGCTGCAGCAGCCCAAAATAATTCTTTTTAGCCCACAAAAACCCTTTCTCCTCTCTGGTGTTGCTTTGTGACTAGTAGATGGTCTGTTGGCTACTAAATGTCTGGAAATATTTCCATAGTTTTCACACAAGCTGAAGAAAAGATAAAAAGGAAATGATTAAGAAGACATAGGGAGGGTTTTGGCAAATAGATGAGAGCTCAGCAAAACAAACAGACTGTAGCACAAGGCATATTTCTGACTTTCTATACAGGCATTTTCACGTGACACATCCAGCAGTCAGAACGAGATACTCAGGAAAAGACTTCCCCCAAGACTGCAGCTGATCCAGTGTCCACTGTAAGAGCTCTCAATCAAACAACATGGCCTCAAATCACCGTTTTGTTGCTTCAACACATCTATGCCTTTGTTTCTAAATGAAAATTCCTGATAACAGACAGGAAAATTGCAGTAAATTTTGATCAGAAGTGCAACATCACTGAAGTATCTTCATCCTCTGACTGTGACCTCATGCTGTTCTAATTGTTCAGACGATAGTGGGGATGGTCACCGTGGGGTTTTTCAATGTAAACAACTGTCAAGTAAAATCCCCATTATGGTTTCGGTATTTCCTATACTTGGCAAGAAAAAAAAACATATAAAAAATGCACTGTATCACATACCACACACATACATTTTCACAGGGAAAATTCAGGGTACTGTCTGAATAGATAATAATTCCATTATCTAATAAATGATATTTGTTGTGTAAGGGACTGAAAGCCAGATGCAGTTTCACACAAAGAGTAAGGTTTTTTCCCAGCCACATACTTCCTGTGTGAGCTGGAAATGTTATTTAATACATCCTGACTCATGCTCAGTTGTAAGTATGAAGGGTATGGGAGCTGGCAATAAGACTTGGGGACTATCATGTATCTGTGTTTGTTATTACCTTCTAACTCTAAGACAGCAATAAATTAATTCAACAGTGGACAGCAGTTCTTCCTAAGAAAAGATGTTAACAGGTTCAGTTGATTCAATTACCAGTAATCCAAAAGGTAATGCAAAAAAATAAACAACCCACTGCTTTGAGAATCTGTTTGGACAAGATTCAAACTGGAAAAATCAGAAAAACAGCTTTGCCTGCTGGTTACACAACAGTCATGAAAGCATCTAAGCCTCTGGCTGAGATATTTGTGCATAGGCCCTGCAGTGATTGTGTTGTAACTCAACGGGGCATCATTGCGGAGCATCTAATACATGCCACAGGTCTGACACTTTGGGCATTGCTACTTAACAGTTTTGTCAGCAACCTTAAAGATAATGTGACATAATTACTGATAGTCTGCTAATGACAAAGAGGATGATTCACTGACAGACAGCAGCTGGGATTGCTTTTTTAGCTGACTAAACAAAATAAAATGCGTATTAACTCCATAAAACCAAACAAAAAGTGTACTAACATGTAAATATACGCTCACATCTATGCAGAAGGGAACACAGGCTAAAATCATGAGGAGTTCACACTGGAAAACAAAGTATTTTTCTGTCTGCTGGCAGATCTAACTTGCTCATATAGCCATATGCATAGGAACAAGGGCTTTGGTGCTGTTCCATAAAAAAACGAATACCAGGTGCTAGAGGGAAGTTTATTACTTCTGATTTTAACCCATTTGTGGCCACAACAGAAATATTCTCTTGCTCTATTTCTTGTGTTCATAATTTAAGAAGGAGCTTTTGAAGTATTCATAAACTAAAGTATATGTGTATATATATGTATTAGGGACCGTAAGTGTAGGGTGCCTCTGTGCTTACAGAGACTGCTATAACGCACAGGTTTTTATAAAGGACTACAGGAAGTATTTGGCATTAATCTATCATTTCACCTTTTGATAGCAGTACTTATGTTCAATCTACTATGAGGCAAAACTTTCTCCATCATGACTCTTTACTCTGCTATACAAACAAATCCCATCACAATGTCTGCAAACTCCAAACTCCTATACTTGACTGCAGAGCTGATATTTCATATCCTTAAGTTTGTTTAGTACTATTACTATGCATAGATTCATATCAACTACAAAAGTATAAGAGCATTAAGAAAGTAACCTCAGAGTAAAAGACACAGTTCTTCCCGTGGTGTGAAACCAATTCATTGCCACAGTGAAAGCGTCAGAACCCTGTTCTCACAATCATAGCCTGCATCTGCCATAGGTCTGTCAGGATGGTCTATAACTAGGAGTAAACACCTGTAATTAACACAGCCATGTGCTATCCCATGTTTAATCGAATCAAAAGGACTGATGTGCATCGTTTGGAATGAACATGAATGCTGGTTCCAAGAGGTATTTTAATGAATCACAATAGGTCTCATGAGAATTTTTGTTGGTAATTAGGGCCATAATGCTACAGGGAATGATTTCAATCACCCACTGCCCATCACAAAATAACATATAATTTAATAACAAAGCAAACAACAATGTAGTAATTGCAGTGCAATACAAAGTTAGCGTAACAGCTAATTAGCATTTTTAGCTTGCTAGTCAAACACATGCCCTCAGAGATGTCCAAATACACTCTTCCACTATCTGACTCTAAAGCAACTTGAAACTGAGGCATTTAAAACACACCAAAAGACAGGCAAGCACTTTTACTCACTTTTCCTCAGAGTTAGGAATATGTGCAACAGTATTTAATACAATGAAATGCAATTACAGTTAAGACATATTCACAATCAAATCAGTGTCACTTAAAAGTACCACGGCTAATTTAAACATTTTAATTGCTCTGGTTTAGCCTAACTAATAAATCTTCTGCATTTACAAAAGACATACATCAAAACAGTGAGAAAGATTATCTTACCTTTAAGAGACATGCCTGAGATTCAGGGACATGTATAGTCCCCACTTCTCATACTCAGCAGATCTGAAAGAGTTTTCAATTCTGCAACCACTTGTATGATGCATTTCCAAACACATAAGCAATCTCGCTGTGTTTCGCTGGCAGTGCTGAGCAGACTGAGCGTCAAAGCTGCTAGCTGAAAAGATATGCATGATAAATGTGAATTATCAAAAGTGAAGTAAGCAAATAGAATATATTTTAAACTAAGTCATTTAAGTATCAAACACAGAATAACCTCCAGAGAAGATACCCGGGTTACTGCATTTGACCTAAAGAAACCTCTTTCAAACAGCAGAATTATTGCTTATTAAAATAATTTTATGTCATATTTCCTAAGATCCTGACAGCAGGTCTCACCAAATTCACAAGTGCTCTACTTGGTTCCAAAAGCGTCACCATGTATAAACAGAAAACATGCAATACCAAAAAGTTATAATAATCTCAATTTTAGAAGCAGACAAAATTTCCCAGAAAACATTACAGTATTCTAAGATATTCCAGTACCAGAGTTGGACACTATTGCAATTACGTGTCCAGTTTTGTATGGCAAAGTTAAAGAAGGGTGCTGTTAATCCACAGAGAAGACAGTGAATGACTGAAAGATAAACACCAGGCATCATAATAGACAAAGAAAGAGCTGCAGTAACATTTTATTCATGCATCTCAGCAGATTAGTAAATCTAACTCTATAATGTAATAAGAACAGAAAATTATTTTAAGAATCAAGAACATGAATAGTTTTTGCTTATGAGAGGAGCAGCATATGGTCCTTTTCCCCCTAATCTACAAAACAGAGCACTGAGAAAATTGAGGTTGATGAAAAGCGGGGAATGTTAGCCAGAAACAGCTTTTAAAGTAATGTATATGTTACACTTCATAGAGATGGCAAGTTTGCTACCAAGCTGTTAAAAGTATGGAAAGCCTACAGCACGCTCCCAGTCGCACACCACTACACACCTGGAATAAGAAAAGGCGAATAATCAGCAGGTACAAGCTAATGTGATAAAAATAATTAACATCATGAAATAATCTGCTTTTTCTCAAGGAAACATCATTTTACATCAACAGGATAAACTATAACTCAAACAATACACAGCACATTTCCTCCTAAGGGGTGTAACAGTTTATATTCCAGTTTATATGGTTATTATCACTACTGTTCTTAAATATTTTTACAATTTTTTACACTATCCTTAACAAAAAAAAATCATATAGCAACAACTTTTAAATTTCAACAAAAGGCAGTAATCATCTAGTCCCTCAGCAGTTTTACTTCATAAGTTGGTATTATTCTGTGAGGAAGCATGGACAAATTTACTGCTGTGGCTTTGATTAAAGAAGACATAATCTGTCCTTCATGTTAACTTCTCAGGCATTCACAGTTTAAGAGTAGCCCCCCCTTCAATGTTTACCGTAGTCTTGTTTGGCAATTCAAATGTAGGATTTACAGGAAATTAGTAGGTACATCCAATGTAATACATGCTAATTTGCTGGGTTTAAATGTTATTAATCTCAATTCTTCTTGTCTTACCATGTTAACAGGGAAATACGGCCATATGACAGTTTTCCTCATCTCATTTTGATTACAGGGATAATTATGACAGTGGGACACTTTATCTCAAGATGTCACATTCAGACAAATTCTGCACAAAATAATTACTCTCTTTTGTAAGAAAGGCAGTGTTATAGAGCATTTTACTGACCCTCATTCCACAAGAAGTTTAAATTGTTTTAGTTTAGGCAGATAAGTAGATTCAGGGAATACCAACATGCCCACAGCTCACCAAGTACAGTAAATAGGTGGAAATGTCCAGACAACAAAAAGGAAGTAAATCATTAAAGCTTACCAGAGAAATACCTATGCATAGTCAATAATTAATTGACTCATTGTCCTAAAAAATCATCCACGTTCCTTATGACTGCTCTGTAAATTGCCATTGGTATTGAAGCCCAGAATGAAAACACTTAGCTGGGAAAACCCTTAGGAAAATGCTTACTGGTTAAGCACGACAATAGTTCTACTGAAGACAAGAGTCTTTTTTTTTTTTTTAAGTAAGTACATAAAAATCAAAGCTTTTGAGAATACACAGACCAAAGCATTTTGAAGGTGTAACAATGTTACAGCATCGTGGGTTGGATCTGACTGAACACTGGTGAAATCCTAATTCCTTGTCAGAAGGCACATAAAGTTTGACCACCCAATTCAGCTCTGCCAGCACCACACGGTTTTAAAAACTCACATTCATTTATCCAGTTCTGTCAAAGTTAACAGCTAGTAATGTGAAAATGATAGAAAAATAAAGATCTTGAAATAATAAAATACTTACAAAGCAACCCTGCACTTTTTGCCTCATAAAGCACGGCTGCAGATTTATGTCTACAAGTACAGTGTACGACGCACAATGCTGTGCCAGTGGCAGCCTGTTTACTATATGATTTACAGTGTTTCTCACAGTAAATGAACTCAAACATATAAGTAGGGATGCTGAAATTCATGAGAAGTCGTTTTGTTTTTTCCTTTTTAATTACAAGATACCCATATGAAAAGATAAAAATACTTTCCTGAAAGATTTCAGTCTTATTCAGAGAAGGTTCTAAGATGTCTTTTAAAATAATTAAAAAAAAATAATAATTATTTTAAATAGAATCATAGAATGGTTTGGGTTGGAAGGGACCTGTTAAGACCATCTCATTTTAACTCTCCTGCCACGCTAGAAAAGTAAATAGTAAGGCAGTAGAAATTTATTCTCTGCTCTGATTCTTCACGATTTTTTTTTCCAGGATTCCCCAGTTCAAAAACTACAGACTCCAGAGAGTCAAAAATGTTTTGCAACTCCCTGGACTTATGGAAGGGCAACAGAACCATACTGCGTTACAAGCAGCCGCCGCAGTATGGGATTTAGAGCAATCAGAATAAACATAAATAATTATCACAACAGGGGCCACAAACTTCATCAAGTGCTAACTGTTCAATGATGAATGGTATCCCTCAAAAGCAAGCCCCCACGCTGCCTGGGAGCCATGGACACCAGTTGAAGATCTCATGCTCCTTGTTCAGGCGCCTACTTTGGAAGCGGGTTGGAAAGCTTTAGGACTTCAGAGCGTCACTGCTGAGCAGCTGGTGGTGACAAAGAAGGCACTCGAGACCCGACTGCTCCCTATCCCCTCGTTTTTGCCCTGCCTGTGTTTATCTTAATCTCCTCAATAAAGGATTCACTCTGGCTTCTCCTGGAGAATTATAGAGTGGTTTGGGTTGGAAGGCACTTAAAAGATCATTCATTTCCACCCGTCCTGCCATGGCCAGGGACACTGTCCATTACACCAGGTTGCTCAAAGCCGGGTGCACAGGCACACAGGTCATAAAGAGGACAAACTGCAGGAGAAAGCGAAGAACTTCATGATTCACACGAACACAGAACACACTTCCTCATGTTTTATTTTTCCAAACTGCAGTTGGTACTGCCCCCCGCCCCAACCTGAGAGCAGGGCTCAGTGAGAGGGGCTTCCCCAGCCGCTCAGTGGGGCGGCAGTGGCTGAACACCACCTGCAGGCAGCCGGACCCCCAGCCGAGGGTCTTCACGGACCCCTCCCCACCTCCTCCTCGACAGGGCTGCAGTACTACAGAAGCATAGAATGGTTTGGGTTGGAAGGCATCATTAAGATCGTATAGTTCCACCCCTCCTGCAATGGGCAGGGTCACCTTCCACCAGCCCACGCTGCTCAAGGCCCCATCCAACCTGGCCTTGAACACCTCCAGGGATGGGGCATCCACAACCTCCCTGGGCAACCTGTGCCAGTGTCTTACCATCTTCATGGCGAAGAATTCCTTCCTAATGTCTAGTCTAAATCGTCCCCCTTCCAATTTAAAGCCATTCCCCTTAGTCCTAGCACTACATGCACTTGTAAAAAGTCCTTCCCCAGCTTTCTTGTATGCCTCCTTCAGGTGCTGGAAGGTTGCTATGAGGTCTCCCCAGAGCCTTCTCTTCTCCAGGTTGAACAACCCCAACTCTCTCAGCCTGTCCTCATATGGGAGGTGCTCCAGCCCTCGGATCATCTTTGTACTCCTCTTCTGGACCCATTACAACAGTTATTTTTTTTATGTTGAGGATTCCAGAACTGGACACAATACTCCAGATGACGTCTCACAAGAGAAGAATAGAAGGGCAGAATCACCTCCCTTGACCTGCTGGCCACGTTTCTTTTGATGCAGCCCAGGATACGGTTGGCCTACTGGGCTGCGAGTGCAGATTGCCAGCTCATAGAATCACTAAGTTGGAAAAGACGTCTTAGATCATTGAGTCCAAGCATTCCTATCTGCCACTAAACAATGTCCTTGAGCACCTCATCTACCCATCTTTTAAATACCTCCAAGGATGGTGACTCCACCACCTCCCTGGGCAGCCTCTGCCAGTGCCTGATGACCCTTTGTGCAAAAAATTTTTTCCTGATATCCAGTCTGAACCTCCCCTGGTGCAGCTTGAGGCCGTTCCTCCTTGTCCTGTCCCTTGTCACTTAGGAGAAGAGGCCAGATCCCTCCTCTCTACAACTTCCTTTCACACTGCTGGCTCAGGTTCAGTCGGCTGTCAGCCAACACCTCCAGCTCCTTCTCTGCTAGGCAGCCTTCCAGCTCCTCTTCCCCTCACATTGAGCTTGTTATCGACCAGCACCCTGAAGTCCTTCTCTGCAGGGCTGCTCTCAATCACATCATCCCCCATCCTGCACTGAAATCGGGGATTGGCCCGACCCAGGTGTAGGACCTTGCACTTGGCCTTGTTGAACCTCATGAGGTTCACACAGCCCCACTTCTCCAGCCGGTCCAGGTCCCTCTGGATGACATCTTGTTCTTCCAGTGTGGCAACTGCACCACTCAGCTTGGTGTCATCTGCAAACTCGTTGAGAGTGTGCTCATCTCTCAAAGAAGAGTGTCTAGAAAGCTGCCTGGAGGAGAAGGACCTAGGGTTGTTGATTGACAGCTGAGTGAACATGAACCAGCAGTGTGCCCAGGTGGCCAAGGCCAATGTTATCTTGGCTTGGATCAGAAACAGCATGGCCAGCAGGACTAGGGAAGTGATTCTGCCACTGTGCTCAGCAGTGGTGAGGCCGCACCTCAAATCCTGTGTTCAGTTCTTGGCCCCTCACTACAAGAAGGATGTTGAGGCTCTGGAGCGTGTCCAGTGAAGGGCAACGAAGCTGGTGAGGGGGCTGGAGAACAAGTCTTATGAGGAGTGGCTGAGAGAGCTGGTTGTTTAGCCTGGAGAAGAGGAGGCTGAGGGGAGACCTTATTGGTCTCTACAACTGCCTAAAAGGAGGTTGTGGAGAGAAGGGAGCTGGCCTCTTCTCCCAAGCGACTGAGGGCAGGACAAGAGGGAACAGCCTCAAGCTCCGCCAGGGGAGGTTCAGGCTGGACATCAGAAAAAAAAATTTCACAGAGAGGGTCATTGGGCACTGGCAGAGGCTGCCCAGGGAGGGGATTGAGTCACCTTCCCTGGAGGGGTTTAAAAGACGGGTAGATGAGGTGTTCAAGGACACGGTTTGTGGCAGATAGGAGTGGTTGGACTCAACGATCCTAGTGGTCTTTTCCAACCTGGTGATTCTATGATCTCGCTGTCTATATCACTGCTGTAGCTGACAAACAGCACTGACCACTACTCCCGCCCGAAGCCTCCACTCCCTCCCTCCCCGCACCGCCCTTCCGGAAGCGACGCGCGGAGCACTGTGGAAGCGGCGCGCGGGGCACTGTGGGAACGACTGGCGGTTCCGGCCCCGGCGCAGACGTGTCGGCGGGGCCCGCGCTGCCCGCGGCGCCATGTCCGGCACCAGCAGCCCCGAGGCCGTGAAGAAGCTGCTGGAAAACATGCAGGGAGACCTGCGGGGCCTCAGCCTGGAGTGCCGGAAAAAATTCCCCCCTGTGAAGGAGGTGAGGGGCCGGGGCTGAGCTGCTCCTTCGTGGCTGTCCGTGCCAGGACGTGGCTTCACCGGCCGCGTTTGCCTGTGGGTCCGTGGTTTTAAGGCGTCGTGAGGCAGGGACGCGGGCCGGGCGGCTCCCTTCGGCCAGCGGGGCTGGGGAGGCGGGTCAGCCGCGGGGCGGGGGCCAAGGGAGGCAGCCCCGCTTTCACCCCCAGCCCGCCTGGGGCAAGAGACGGAGTTTGGCTTGGTTGTCTCCGTGTCTCTTCTTGAAAGAAGGCGAAACGTGTGCTGGGCTGCATCAAAAGATGCATGGAATCCTCAACATAAGAAGGATATAGAGCTGTTGTAATGGGTCCAGAGGGGGGCTACAAAAGTTGTCAGAGGGCTGGAGCACCTCCCATATGAGGACAGGCTGAGAGAGTTGGAGTTGTGCAGCCTGGGAAGAAAAGGCTCTGGGAAGATCTTAGAGCCACCTTTCAGTACCTGAAGGGGCTCCAGGAAAGGGACTGTTTACGAGGGCATGTAGTGCTAGGACTAAGGGGAATGGCTTTAAATTGGAAGGGGGAAGATTTAGGTAAGACATTAAGAAGACATTCTTCGCAATGAGGGTGATAGACACTGGCACAAGTTGCTGAGGGAAGTTGTGGCTGCCTCCTCCCTGGAAGTGTTCAAGGCCAGGTTGGATGGGGCTATGACCAGCCTGGTGTGGTGGAAGGTGTCTCTGCCCATCACAGGGGATTTGGAACTGGATGGGATCCCTTCCAGCCCAAACTGTTCTGTGATTCTGTGATACTTGCCTGGGGCAGACTGGGTGCTGAAGGCTTGGGTGCCCCGGCAGGCAGTACTTTGGTGGGGCTGGTGGGTGGGCAAGCCGGGGCGAAGGGGCTGTGCCCCCAGCGGCTACCATGGGGCCATGCTGCTGTCATTACTTGTCACTGTCCTACCCTTGTCACAAACGAACAGGCTTTCTAAAGTGTGGCTTCCGAGCTGACACTCCGTTTTTCTCAGTGTCACACCTCTGTGTCTGATGGCATTAACTGTGCGGATTGCTGGTGATCCCTAGCATGTTCTGGGATTTGGGGTGGTGCGGCTGTCCAGTGGTGAAGTTACAGATGAGGAAGCTTGGGAGGCAAGAAGTCTAGATGACCCTTTTCATGAATCTTCCATGAATCAACTCATGCCAGTTGGATTGTATGTTTTATTTTTCAAACCTCAGTTTACTCTGTGCAGCTTGACACTGCAGTAGTAGTGATGAAATTACTTTAACTGAAGGGAAATTGGACTTTTTCTTTCTTATTTAAAGCATGTATTTTAACCATGTGTTTCTCTTGTCTGTTTACATAGTCAGTTTAACTTTTTTTCTGTCAGTAGTTTGTCACATGCCATTTTAAAAAATAAATTTTCTATTCAGTAGTGAGAGGAAAAATACTAGTGAATTAACTCAGATTAAGCTGCAGAACTGGAAAGGTGCCTGGGAAAGTACGGTAAAGGAATTATGCATGTAATGTGACTTTAGTTCCAGCTAAGTGATAGCATGTTTAATGTTCTATAAAGTATTGCACACTTTAACAGATGAATTGAAGCTGATAACTGTGCTTGTTTTGAAAAACATGAAGTAACGCACTGTAACCAGAGCATGTTGTGTAGGATTATAGGCTGCAGAGGAATGCCTCTGTGTGTGAGGAACTGTGTGCGGTCACAGAAAAACAAAAGAACGTTGTGATCAGTTCTCGGAAATTGTATGTGGTCAGATGTAAATAAGAAAGAGTTGTGGTCAGTGGAACAGAAATCAGTTTGTGTGTTTTGGAGGGAGAGGGGAGTGCTACTTTCACTTTTTCCTGTGTATTACTGTGTGACTAAGTTGACTGGTCTCTGAACAAGTTTCCCCACTGTGTTAATGTTTACTTTCTTCAAGATCTGCAAAGATGATGGGCTAGTATGTTTAGTAACAGTTTGTTATATTTGCAATGCTGAAGGTTTGAGTAACCACTGCATGTGCAGTTTTTGATACTTGTTTGGAATGTTCATATTCTTGTGCAAGTATGACTTTTGTGCTGTTACCTTCTACATCTCAATGGCAATTTGCATAACTTCATTCAAAACAAAGGCTTTCACAGTTTTTTGGAGTTTGGGTAGGTTTATGGAATAGTACTGGAAGGTGTTTATAAAGGGGTGGGACTCCTGTGAGTTGTGCGCTTTTGCAGAGAGGTCTGAGATGAGAGCAGTCCTATATTAGGATGTATGATACAGTTGCAGGAAACAATCTTACTTCCTCACTTCTGGAAGCTATTTTTTTTGTTTTAGCTTTGAAGGAAATGGGTGTGCTTTTCAGTTAAATTTAAAACGCTTAACATATTTTCATTACATGTGTTTGGTCTGATCATGATTGGGTTTATTAATAGTGATCGGAGGAATGGTGTGTTCTTCCTGATTTGCAACAGCACTAGCTTTTTAAACCACACTTAAACGCAGACTTCTAAAACAAATTACTACTACTTGTAGTCTCACTTTTCTACTTGCAGTGAAAATAGGCTATTCTCATCACTAGCACATGCATTGTAATTTATGAGCTTATGTTGCAGCTGATGTATAAGCTTCCATGCCACTTAGTAAATTTATCTTACTGTGATAAAGTGATTGAAAAATTCCTAGTCCAAATTAATAGTTGTGAGCTGTATTGTAATTGTTAGATTTGATAGGTACTTTATGAAGGCAAGCTGCTTCTAATATGCTTGCAGTTTTTGCTCACAGCTATTTGTTATTGCCAGCCATTTCTAAAATGTTTTGGCTATTCTGTTTTTTGATTTTTATATTAATACTCTTAAAGTCTTGCAAAATTCATATAACCAATAGATTTGCTGCATATGAAAGTAATAGTGTAGTTCTCGATTCTACTTGCTACTGAGATGATTAATTTGAATAAATCATTTTAATCATTAAGGAGTTAGAAAGTGGTATGATCAGAAAAATAGAATCTGGTTTTTTTTAATAAAATAGTGTTTTAGTTTTCATTTTTTTAAAGCTATTTCTGTTGATTTGTTATTACAAACCAGTGCCATACATGTTAGGTACAGAGAGACCAAAATAATATTAAATGGTTCTTTGAACAGGCAAGTAGATTACATAGCTGAAGAGCTTATTTGGATTTTTTTTTTGATGGGAGGGTTACTGGTTGTGTCAGAAAAAGGGACAGCCAGCTGTGGGAACCCACAGGCTGTGGGATTTAGACCTTATCCTCAGGATCTGGAAATAAAGTCTTATACCCTTATTGTAAATGGAACTTGAATTCTTAACTGTTTTAGGCACTTCCATCACATTTTTCTATTACTTCTGAGTCTGTAAAGTTTTCTTAGTAGATTATATTTACATGGAGATCATGTAGTTGTAAGTCCAGTCACTGACAACAGTCGGTTCTGAGGTTTTGCAGGCTCTCTGATAATCTGTTAAGAAACATGGAAGTTATTGAGTTTCTCCCAGTGCTAAATTGATGATGCAGATGTGTAGCAAGCTTCCTTCCCCTCAGAGCTTTTAAATAAGAAATAACAGAATATATTGTTGTTCCCAAAGGAGTCCACACCTCCTCTTTGTTCTGCATGACACGTAATACTTCAGTAGGATTTTCCAAGGTGGTACTGCTTTACATTGACAACAGGAGCTGCAGAAAGAATCTGCAGGTTTGAAATTGTGTTGATGATGTTTGGGGACTGAAGTGCTAGACTTATTTTTCTTAAGCCTGTAGGGATTACCAGTTACTGTTAGACATAAGACCCACATCTGTTTGTTGTTAGGTAGGTTTTGTGTTCAGTACTTTCTCAGATCAGCATTGGCTACATAAGTATTCTAAACATGAAATCTGTATGCAGTAAGCAAGGGGTGATTTGGTGGTTATGCCTGTGATATGCCAAAACTGTTTATATTGGCAGAGGTACAAATAATGACATTGATGAAAAATGTATTCATATTTTCACGATGTTTTTCTGTTTCCCAGTTAGAAAATCAGACACCAGCTAGGGATGTGATTGAAGCTCTGGAGGCAAGTGTAAATTTAACAGTGTCTTTTGGAGCTTGAAATTACAGAGCACGAAGGGGTCCTTGGTACAGTCATCAGTCATTCTCATGTTGTCTTAAGTAATCTGCCATTTCTCCTAGAAAACGATGCCACTTGGTCACTATTCTGTTGTTTTTAATACAGTGAGCTCTAATCTTTGCTCTGTATTAGGGAGCAATGTCATACTACTAACTTGGGAGTAAATTGCATGCCACGTGCATAAAGCTTTATAAACTATTTTAACCTAATAGTGACTGGAATTTGAATGTCTTGTGCTGGGTGTCTAGAAAGCTGGTGATGCGTTTGTTAGTGAACTAAAGTAAGAATTTGATCTTGTCACAAAATTGTAAATAGTTTAGTGTGCTGAATAGGTTACCTGCTGTTTCTTATTTTGAATGAAGTTATTGCTATGTAAGTTATATTTGATTTGGTTAGATAACTTCACTGCATAAGAAACCTTGGTAATACAAAGGGAAAATATTTATAATTAGTAGAAATAAAGGTGTTAAAAGAGAATATAAGTATACCCAGAAAGTTCCTCGTGGTCTGAATTCCAGTTGGCTGTAATTCCTTATTATTTACACAGATCCAGTTCAACAGACTCAGCTTTTAAATAGTAGTAAAACCAAAATAAGCTTAAAAATAACACATGAAAAAACCCCCAACTCTTATTCAGCTCCCTGCACAGTTACAGGCATGCTTGTGCTGGTGGGAGAGGGGAAGGAAAGAACTGACGGGGACTTCATCCTCCCATGGCAGGATCAGCTTGGCCTATGTGAGACGTGTGGTGTGGGACAGGCTGTGCCCTCTGCTTAGCAGTTGTGCAATGGATTTCAGGTGTCTGTTTTAGGATGTTTGCTGCTGCAGTAATTTGGAATAGTAGGGCTGGAAAAGAAATAGGATTCAGCATCCCTCAGCCTGGAAGAGAATCACAGTTTTAGCTTTGAATACTTTGGTCAGTTGAAACGCTCTCTTGAGACTCCTGAATAGTAGCTTTTGATGGCCTCTCTGTACTGATTCTTTACCAGACCTTTGAAATAGCAACATTGCTTTTCTTTAACTGTTTATCAATTTGTGTAAGCCTTTGGTATACAGACATATTTTTGAAACAGTATTGTGAATTGATTTTGTTGTATCAAGGAGAAATAATAGAATCAATTTTTGCAGTCTTATTTGCCTTCTTGTATAAGTAGCTCTCCTTGCAGGCAAGGAGCCTTAACACGTTCTTTGAGTAAAAATGAAAGAACTAGATTTGAGTGGCTTCTGGATAAAACAAAGTTTTGAAATAGTTTAATTACAGAAGTGATGAGGGCTGGCTGAGCAAAGAGACAGGACATGTCCTGTCTGGGGGGCTGTCTGTTGTGTTCTGTAACACAAGTTTTGTTCGTGAACTTCTTCCTTTGGAGTCCACTCCTGTCGGTGCTGAGTGACATAAATGACTTGCATCCCCTGGGTTAAATCGTTCTTATTTTGGAATGATATGCTGATCCTGAACACATCCTAGGGCTAATGCCAAAAAATTAGTTCAAACCTTTTAGGGAGCCTTTCCGATGCCATTTGGTAGCTGGATGGAACCAAATATAAAGATGTAATGCAAACTTTTAACATAAGTTAAAAAGGTGCATGCCGGTTAATAAGGTTTATAGTGATCATATAGTGAGAGTGATTGTTAGAATTCCTAATGCAGCTGTAAGGAACAGTTGAAAAAATGTGTGACTCTTAGTTGTTTGTTCTGTAACAGTAACAATTTCAGAAAATCTGCGACTGTAGTGCAGTACGCAAATTGGAGAAGGCTAAGGAAGAAAATGACGTGCTGAAATGCCTTGTGATGTGGGTATTTGAATCACTTGATGTGTTACCAGTATTGAAAGGTTTTCCACAGATCTGTGTTCATGCTACTTTTGTTGCAAAAGATGAGCCAAATGGACCTGGCAAAGAACAGACATAGACAGTTTCTATAGGATTAACCAAGTTTTGCAGTTTCCTGCTTTAATTTTTGAATAAAATTGATTAAATAATTATGATACTATAGCCTACAGGGAACTTGACCTACACTGAACTTTCTAGGTTGGTTAATTTTCAGGTCTTCACAGCATTAGTTCAAAAGGATGCAAATACTGTAGAGTTGTTTGTTTGCTTTCATGGGTATGCACTTAACTAGTAGTTTAAAAGGTCTTTTGAAATAGAGAAACTATGCTCTATAAAATGCATATTGTTGTAATTATGCAGCTTGCACTCAAGCATGTGTTCTGTGCATGTGACTGGAGATTATTCTGTAGCATTCTTTAGTTGCCTGCCTGTAGCTGAGCTAGTCGCTTGAAACAGATGAGTTCGAATATTTCCTACAGTTCCTTTTATAATTCCTGTTCTTTACCAGTTACTGTGTCTGTTAGCTTCTTTGGAATCTCTTAATTTTGCAGTGCATTTTTTCAAAATTATGTTTTTAAAAGTGTACTGTTATATTTTAGTGGCCTGTCATTCATTCGAATGTGTTCCAAGTTCAAGATTTATTATAAACTCTGAGTTTTGTCATCATTTTTGTCTTTGATGAGAAATGTCATGTGTTCAGGGCTGATTCACGTCACGCATATAGACTTAATTTCTCCATCATGTAATACCTTACAATTTAATGAATGGAGAAAACGAACAGCATTTTCGGTACCTCAGTTTATCTGTAAATTTTCCATGTTAGAATTCAGTTTCGGGATTAAGGTACCTCACTTTGGGTAATTTAACTCCCTTCATTGATTGTGCAGGCTGGGCTTGTTATGGAAATACAGTCAATGAAGCTGAATAAGCCATTCACAGGACATTGTAGCCAGGTGGTTGATTGACTCTATCACGGACACATTAGGTATCTTAGCCTCTTGTAGTACATCCTTTGCTTCCGGCAGCTGGTCCAGAAGAGTGTGGGTCTTTTACTGTCTGCACATAGTTGTCTCGGATACATAGGCCTAAGTTTAGACTCGTGGGTCAGCTTAATTAGCTAAAGGAGAGGCTTTAAGAATTAGGGAACATTCAGTAGAGACTGAATCTCATTGTAATGGGAGTCTAAATATTTAAATTTGTGCGTCTTAATCTCTGATTTAGTCCCCACCCTCCTTCCTATGGCTTCCTGAAGATTATATAGGAAACTTGTAGCAGGAGTCAGGAATTCTTGGTGACTCCAGTTCTCAGTTAGGGCCCGAAGTAGTGACTGTTGTTTCTATTTACCAGGTACTGGGCAGACAGGCATTGCTGTCTCTGACCAGGTTACTATGAATATACTATTTGTGAACTCTGAGTGTGAATCTCCTGAAGCTCTGAAACAGAGTGGGTTTTTGTTTGTTTGTTTGTTTATTTTTTAATGTAAAATGATGATTGTTGTGACGAAAGTCTGTGATGAAAATTCAAGTGCTGTATTTCAGTGATTTATAATCAGTTGTGTGGTACATGACGGATCACTCAGGGATCCATTAATGGTAGACGTGGACTGTCTCAAGATATCCATATGCTGTGTGTGTACATGTATATAAATACTGTATATTAAAATATATTAAAAATATTGTGTATATATTTCTATATAATATAATGTGAAACATGGTCCCGATTCTATCCAACTGTGGAAGAGAGAAGTATAACTTGAGAATTTGTTGCTAATTTGCTGTGTTCCTTCTGCATCAAGTTAGCTTGGTTAGCTTTTTCTTTATCTCTCCGTCAGTGCTGTTCAGTAATGAATTATGTTATTCATTATGATTTGTTCTGTTGATTTATTTGTAATGGTTTTTCCAGCTGATGCAAAATATTTTGATTGTCGAATGAAAACTCCTGATATTAAATATTTGTATTTCATTATCTTTACCTCCACACTCAAATCAAGTAAAGTATCTGCAGAGGTGACAGCCCTGAAGCAATTTAGATAACACTGGCACTTCTGGCATTATTGATGATTAACCTTCAGGATTCTGAGTTGACTGCTGATACTGCAAACTGACAATTTCAGAAGATTAATGACCCAAAGAAATAGTTGCTCCTGTCAAGTGAAAAAGCACTTTTAATATGGGAGCAATTGATGTAGTTGCACAAAAGCTGGAAATAAACAAGATTTTGATTTTTTTTCAAAAAACAAACAAAACCCCCCACTTGTAATACCATAAGTCTTGAACTGGTGGAGAAAGTGTATAATAGAATACATCGATGCTTTTATTTTTTTCTCAAAGCATTGGAGCTCTGATAATGGAGAATGGCACCATCCTTGGGTAGAGCAAAGTCTAGCAGGAATTAAAGTTTGTTGTCTTCAGCTGTTGTTGTGCATGTTGTTGGGATCAGAAATATGCACTATTTATTTCTTTCACACAAGTAGATCATGATGTAGAATAAACTAGAGCAAAGTGTGAACAGATGAAGAAACTACTCTGTATGAATAGAGGCTGACAGTTGGTTTGCAATTTCTTGTCTTTATATGCAAAATAAAGGTAATACAAACAACCAGCAAATATATTATTGTATTAAAAAAAAAGTTAATCGGGCTGTTCAGTTCATATAAATAACGCAGTCTAAACTTAAAAATTTGGAAGACTGTAACTGGTTTTGTGTTTACGGTTTTATGAATGTCAAAGTGATTTACCAAAATACAATTTTCAATTTATAACAAAATTAATACTGTGATTGCTAAGATTCTGTTGAGAAAAAATTTGAGTGAGAAACTTGTGCAAATTGTAGAATATAAAGTGATTTGGAAGGAGCTTTATTGCTTTCAGCGTTCCCTGCTTTCTTTCTGTGTACATGTACATATATCCTGGATGGAGCACATGTGAACAGTCACTGCGAACTGCCTCGTATTCACTGTGGCTTCTCTTTAGGAAGCTGTGGACATTAACAAGCCCTCCTCTTAATCTTGTTGTGTTCAGGCTGAACAAGTGGAGCCCTCACATCATCTCCTTATTTATTGTTCTCCATCCCCCAGCTGTCTTGGTATACCTCCAATGAACTTGCTCCATCATGTCAATGTCTTTCTTGCCCAGGGGAGGCTATAACTGGTCGTAGTACTCCAGCAACAGCCCCACAAGAGCCAAAGAGAGGGAAAGACTCACTTTGCTTGACCTGCTGATTATGTTCTTGCTAATGGAGACCAGCGTGCAGTTGGCCATCTTTGTGGTGAGGGTTCACTGCTGCCTACTAGGACTCTAAGTCCTTTGCTGCAAAGCCAGCCCCCAGCCTGTGCTGGTGCATGGGGCTGGACTCCGCATTGGTGTATTTTGAACTTCATGAGGTTTTTACCTACCCATTTCCCAGCCTGTGTGGGTTCTTCTGAATACATGTTCCCCATGCCTTATGTCCCCCTTGTTGCCCCGATGATGAACAGTACCCTGAGTTTCATATTTGTCAGCAGACTCTGTGCCTTTATTCAGGCTTCTGATGAAGATGTTAAATGGTATCATAGTCCCAGTATCCATCCCAGAGGAGCACAACTAGTAACTCATTACCAGCTGAACTTTATACCATTTGCAATGACCCTTTTAGCCAGTCTTCCACCCACTTTACTATCCACTTGTCCATATGTCACAATTGGATACAATTGGAGGTGGCATCAAAGGCTTTGATATAGTCAAGATAAAGTACCTAGTGCTCTCCCCTTTCCCATAGAGCCTGTCATCTCATTGTAGAAGGCAGCTGGGTTCATGAGGCTTGTGCTAAATTCTTCTTGGCTCTTCCCAATCATCTGGTCCTGTGTGTCCCTCAAAATGGCTTCCACAAGGATTATTCTATAACCTCAGGGAGTGATGTGAAGCTAACTTGCCTGTTAGAGCCCTGAATGCTTTTTCCATGCCCTTCCTTGAGACGTGTATGGTGTTTACCTCTCCCCAGTCATCAACAGCCTTTCCCAGTCACCATGACCCTGATATAGGGTGCCTTTCAGTGACATGGACCCTTGGGTGTGTAGGTTTGTATGTGTCCAGTTAATTTAAATACTCGATTCATGTTCTCCCTGCCTATACCTGCCTTTACAACAGTTAGTGCTTGATTCCCAGAGACTCTGCTGGTAGGTTTTACTCCAAGCCGTTAGAATGTCAGCAAGCTCTAATCCAAGTATATTAAATCATTCAGTATAATAAATCCCTGTGAGTGCACAGTGCTATCAAATCAGATCTGGCATTTCACCAGTTTAAATCACAGGTGGAATGAGCATATATAAAAGAGAAGGATCTGAGTAGGGATTGTACTCCTGGGGAGGAAGATAAAAATACAGAAGCTAAGTACAGTTTTTTCACACAAACATGGTGCCCTTAGGTGCTTTCATGAGGTTGATTTAGTGTTGAGCTTTTTATGAGTGTGTCCTTTTCCAAATAATAGTTTAGCAGCACTGTAATGGTCCAGAATGTGCTTTTGCAAAGCAAGCCAGAATAACAATGAAGCAAAACTGTACTTTACACAGGAGGTTCTCTTATCTAAACTACTGCATATAAGGTTAGTGTTCCAGTTAGGAAGGCAGATAATAATGAGAATAGGAAAAAAAAAAATGCTCTTTTTATTTTGTGTAAGAGATGTGGAAGTGACTATAGATGACATATATTACTCTCATCCAATCTTAGTAAAAGGTTTGCAAACAATATAATGTGAATACCAACACCAGCTGTCTTTCCTGAAAGCATTCCTGAATGCTTTTCTTTTTAGATGACAGAAATCAAAACCTTGCGTAGTAAGGGCTGCAAACCTTAAAGCGATTTTGGTATTTCTGGAGGTAGCAATTTGCTCTGAGCATATAATTGAAACACAAATGGTCATTCAAAGAATCAATGGTGGAAATTCTTTGTTATTAATTATTCTAACAAGACTGTGAGCTCCATACTATTTAGAAGTTCATACAAAAATATATTTAAAGTTAGATCAAGCCTTAGTAGAAATTAGTACGTGCCTGCTTGTTACATTAAATATCTTCGTGTATGTATGTAATTTTTGTTTAAAATGAGAAGTTGCGATACTGGTCCTGATTGTGAGATACCAGTGTCTCTGAACGCTTTTTAAAATCCTCCTTTTTGAAATGTGAAAAAAGAAAAATTACTGACGCAATAGAGACAGTGGGGGTTCTTTTTTTGCTTCTGGAAGGCGTCACTGGAAAGAGATTAGAAATTTGTGTCATCTTTCTCTTACGAAAAGTTAACAATCCTTTTAGGTTTTGATGAAAGAAGGGTAGCTCTCTCACATTTACCCCTGAGTAAGGGCGGGTCCATAGGGATTACTGTGGAGCAGTTGATGTGCTGTCAGATCACTGACCCTCTGCCTGCTTGCGTGCCCATCCGTATGTGTTGCTGCATTGCAATAGGGCTTCTGTGATGCGTTTGCCTATGAGAAGTAAACCACTGAATAATTATAGAGTTGCATGTTCAAGCAAACACTGTGCTGTTATTCCTTATGGCCATTCCTGGGCTGCCAGGTAACATTATCATCATCGTAGTGTCAGCTACAGTGATAACTTTTGGCAGTGTAGACTGAAGCATTGCAGTTGGATTTGAGAGCTTTCATAGGGTCTTGTAAAGACAGTTTGAGGAACCGGTACCTTTCAGATGCAGTTACTGCTCTGTTGCTAATGTTTGCCTTTACATCATCCGGACCAGTAGCTAGTAGAATTGTGCACCCCGGTTATCGTTATTCCTCCGTATGCTGTTTATGAGTTATAGATCTTTATAGTTTGTGTGCAAATATTTTATATGGAAAAAACTAGCTCCTGGAACTAAATGTTACCTGGTTGTTGGAAAACATTGATTCTGCTTGAGGGTGGTTTTATGTGTTTGGTGAGTGCCTCAGCAGAAATTACCTGTCTCTGTTACCTCGTTGGTAATATTGGTCCTACAGAAGGGTTAACATTTGTGAAAAGTTGGAATACGTGCAGAGCACATCTAATAACAGGAAAGAACTTCAGAACTCCCTGAACTGAGGACTGAGCAGGGGAAGAGTTTTGGAACTGAGAAACTCTTAAAGCTGGGTTTGATAGTCTTTGAGTTTCCACATCACAGCTCTATTGCATCCCTGTCTATAAGATTGCTTTAGGATGAGGTTCTTGGGAAGCCATGAACGTTGTTGTCAGACTGTTCCTTGGGAGAGGAACTTTGAGGCTAGGAGGCACATATTAGGCCTAGGCTTCTTTTCAGTTCACTTGCAGAGGCACCCTGTGTGTTGTGACTTTTTTGTATGTAAATTCTCCATTTGCCTTACTTTAATTTCTGTGAAGGGTGATTTTCACATAACCAGCAAATACTTAGTAAGTTCCAAGGAAGCAGAAAGAAGATGGAGCAAATGCATGAGCCCAGAGTGTCCTGTTGAATTTTGCTGAAATTATTGACTGTTTGATTAAAACCAAATCAAGGTACTGAAAGAGATTGCTTTGAATGTGTGCTGTCACGAAGAGTCAATTTCTGTTCTTCATCAATATTTCCGCTCCCCAGACTGGGTCCTTTAGTTGCTTCAGCAGAAACATGAAACAGAACTCAATAATGATAAGAGTGCTTTTAAGACATTTCATTTTTATTTCTATTTATTTATTAAAGTAGCAGAATAGGAAGTCTAATTGACCGAAGGTTTCAGGTACGCTTAAGCTTTGTTATGTTACAGGATTTATGTGTATTTGCTTCTTCTTAAAATTAAGATATAACTAACTTGCCCGTTAGACTACTGTTAACTGCTGTGCTAAGGAAACTATCATAATGTTACTTTCAAAAATGGTGACTTTTAAAAACGTGGTGCCTTATATTTGTGGGAAGTAAATTATCATATTCTTACCCATAAATACACAGTATGATGCTGTTCATCTCCTTGATTAGTGTTCTTGTAAGATCCTTTTCTAATGGGGCAGTGTCCTGCAGAGTGCTGTAGTAATTGATGTGAATTTGTAAACTTAAAATCTCTTAATATTTCTTTTAACTTGCCAAATTAAATTGAAGCAATCCAAATATGCTTTTATTTTGATGTGTAAAGAATAGCCAGGTAAGAGGTTATAGTTTCATTTATTCTACTAGTTATTTGTGATCAACTGAGGTAATTTTTTTTTAATTGCTAATGTGTGATCTTTTTGACATATGTAGTGGCTTATTGGGGTGGGGTTTTGTGTTTTTTTTAACTGTAAACATTTTTAATTATAAATAGAAACGATAGTATAATAATATCATAATAAATATTAATTTAATATAGATAATCATAGAACTTCCTATGTCTTATGGAGAAAAACTGTTATATTCAGAGCAAGAGTAAAAACTCTAATAGCTTTTGTTTTGTTTTCCCTTAGTTTAAAAAAAAATTATTTGCTGTTTTATATAAAGCTGGCATGGAAACAACTAACTGAGAGGCATTGTATCTGAAATAACTATTTCCTTCTTCATGCAGAGTGCATGGTGTTTGCGAATGTCATGCATGTGGGCAGGCTTAATTTCTTTGACTCAGACGGAGTTTGTCACTCCTAACAAGAAAGAAATCAATTGCCAGTAGATGTAATGAGGATTAGTTTGAAGATAATTGAAGTCTGGCTGTGACGAATCCTTCATATTAATTAATAGGAACAATTTGTTGTGACAAGACCCCCTCCTCTACTTAGCTGACAGTTTATAACTGAAGAACGGGAATTGACTTAAAACTTAGACAGTTCAACACATTAAGTTAACATAATTAAAATAAATGAGGACTGTGTTTGGCACTCCTCATTTTAATTATGTGAAAGATATATTTGCATGTCACTTTGTGCTCATTTGAGCATGTTGTGTGTTAGTTCAGGCAGTGTGGATATTCTGTCTACATTTTTAAAGTAGAAACACTATGTTTAGCAAAACTTTAATTATTCTCCAGAATTTCATGAATCTCTTTAACAATATTAAGGCTGTGTTTAGTCTTCCTATGTTTGTGTTGAGAAATTTAAAATAAACAGAAAAAACAATGGAAGTTGGAAATTTCAGTTCCTCATCTCTAATTTAGCTATTTTGAGAAATATGTATATAAACTCTTAGTTAAAATACTTGATTTTGAATTTATACAGTCATCTTATCCTGACTTCCTGGGAAGTCTTGTTGAAGTAATGTTTTGATGGAGAGGGTATGTTACAACTTGTTAGAATTTTATGTACTGCCACTTCTGCTTCTGTATTTCTGCTGCCACAGCTTGTCTGCTTCTCTAATCTGTTTTATAGAGTGATGGCACACTTCCTTAAATAGTAGCATCAGAAGAAAAATGGAAATGCTTAGTGTGGAAAGTACAGAGGAAGACAAAGCTGAAATAAAAGGGGAAATGTACTTTCAAATTCGGCAGAACAGTATTTTCCAGCAATTTGTGTCCTATCATCTGGGAAAACCAGTTGCATTTATTTTGGTGTACAGTGTCTTTGCCATGCCTTCTTTAATTGTTTCCAGAAGTTTATAATGTATTAGTGGAAATAAAAAATGGAAAGGTGCCATTGCAGTGTATCTTTGTTTTATTTACAAAAAACTAGTCAGAAACCATAGTTTTGAAATTAAGATCCTCTATGTTATATTTTCATTTTGGTGTGATTTCATTAGAGAACATGAGTTCACTGATTTATGCGAGGAAGCGGTTGTGGACAATTGAGGAGAGAATTGCTGTTCCTCACAGCAGTGTGATCTCCTCGGTAGGCTGCTCAGCTCTGCAGTACCTGGTTGTCATCCATCCAGTCTTCCCATGCATCCCTCAACCTGCACTTCCGTACCACCAAGTCCCGCTGAAGATTTGCAAGAGAGGAGAGGAGGATGCTGTTAGTCTGTCAGGTCAGACCTACAGGGAAAGGGGAGGAACTGCTGGTGTGGATTGTATGGTGAGTCAGGCAGAATGGAGAGTGTTGTTAGGAAGGCTTCTTGATGGTACTGCCCTGGGAGAATTTGTGTAGAGCATTCAGGATACAAAATCCGTAGGAAAATGTGTTTCATTCTGATACTCATTGTTAGTGCAAGTGTTAGCTTTTGAATGGAATGTACTGTTTTCCAACTGGAAGAACAGTAATAGTGTTCAACTGCCATGTACCACATCGGTTTTATCAACTGGATTTCATTGCTTAAGTGTTAAGTATTAACCGTTGATATAAGTACTAATGCTCTCAGTTTCTTCAGCATTTCAAACCAATGAATGTGACAGATGATACATCATGGTTATTGTTGCGCAGTTTGAAACTGTAGAGATTATTGTACAGCTTTTTTTGTTTGCTGGTGTTTTTTCTTCGGATACGTAGGACTGCAAAGTAAGACAATGAGAATCGTGATAATACACCTTCAGTGGAATTCTGGAAAGGAATTTCAGAATCTACAAAGATTTAACTTCTGCGTTAGCTCTGCTTGGTGAAAACACTATACAAGAACATTTTTGCTCTGAGACTATCCAATTTTATTTATCTTCAGGATTCTTATATCTTTCCAGATATTGATGTATGAAATAGCATCTAAACTACCTATTTTCTTTTCCTCCAGGCTGCTGAATCAGGAATAATAAAAGTGAAAACAATAGCTGCCCGGAACAGTGATATTTTGGCAGGTAATTATTTGAAGTGCAATGAGGAAAAATAAACTTGGGTTACAAATCAAAATGTTAAAGAGATGTCTTGGATATGTGTAATAATCCCACACGTCTTTTAGTGTATGCTATATCAGAGATACTTTAATTTTGGGCACCTAGCAAAAAATCCAGTAGCATGAGAATTTTTTAATGCTACTTCTGTTTCATGTTAGTGCTATGCTGGAGCTGAGGAAGGTCTCCATTTTCACTTGTGGCTCTACAAAAGTTATCGTCCACTTAGAAAAATAGCATGAAATACTTAGACTCTGAATTCTCAATGTTTTATTCACTGTCTACGTTCACCACATCTGTTGTTAAGTGCTCTGTATGGAGTTCTGCACTATGATCCTAATCTGTGTGTTTAGTATGAGACTAGTTTTTGGAGACTTGTACCTGGCAGGCAAAAATCTGTCTTACTCTAAGACAAGGTCGTTCAATTTAAGATGTACCATTGCCTTGACAGGCAGGAAGCATCTTGTTGCAGCTTTATAAGTGAATAAAACAGTATCTCTGACTTTCTTCAGCTTTATTAAATAGCATGTTAATTGATGGCTTCTTGCCAATTGCTTGTAAAGGCTTTGGCCAGATTTGAGTATTCCTGTATTAATATTTGAGTGTCTACCCCAGCTGTAGTCAAAATCCTTAGAATGCTAAATTATTTGAAAGGTCCAGATTAAGTAGATGAAAAACTATTTCTTGTTTAAGTAAGTAAACCATATATTGGTAAGGAGGCACTTTCTAGGTTATTTGAAGTAGTCCCACCCCTCAATATTTCACTTTAATGCCTCTTTTTTATTTGTTTATTTTCTTTGTTTTTACTGCTGTCATGAATGCTGACATAAGTGGGAAAACTATGCCAGGTAATGTCAGCTATATCGAAATACACAAATGAACAAGAGAAATCTCTCGTTAGCCATTTGGGAGGCTGTCAACTTTCTTTATCATACTACTGTGTAAAGAACTTTATATTTTAGAAGGCTAGTTTGTAATCCTGCAAATCTTTGTGTTTTAATCTTCATTTCAAAGTGAAGAGATGTGAAGGAACATTGATTTGCGGCATGGGTAGGCAGTCTTTGAGAAAACACTTTCTGGTAGTTGGTTAAATTTTTAAGTACTTTTCCTTTGGAGGGTTTAAACTAGAATTTAGTTAGTATTTCATGCATCACAAAACTGCATGGATTTGTTATTATGAGGTTTGGAAAAACAGCAGGTCCTAGAAGTTACTTTGATTAGTTAATCTTTGCTAATAGAATAATACCTTTTGCCCAGTAAGAAACTGGAACAAAGGGGAACGTATACTTTGTCTGTACATTATCCTGACATTCCAGAGTTTAAATATAATGCCATTAAACAGCCCTAGTTCTTTATGGACTTCTGTATTTTCTGAGGTATCAGTTGCGGCCTGATCTTCTCGATAAGTTAATGTCAAGATCTTTGTTGTCTCCAATCTGCTATTTAATTTTTTTTTTTTTAGGAAGATAATATGTATACCTTAGTAATAATAAAGCAGCAAAAGACTACTGTAATTGTGAAATCTAGTGAAGTAGACGACTTTTTGACCGCTAGATGATTTAAGAACATCTGCTAGACTTTCTAGTAACTAAAATAAATATTTTGATCAGGATATGATTTTTCCTTGTATTTTGATGTAAACTGTAATTTCACTAAAATACATGAGAACAACTCTATCAGATTGTTTTGAATAAGCTGACCTGATGCTTTCTTGAAGCATTACATTGTGTAGGATAATAATTTTGTTGAAAATGGATGCAGTCTTAATATTTATCGTGCCTGGTGAGTTGTGTTTAACTTGTTGGAACTCTGAGGTTGTTGCTCTAAGTTCTTGCTTTCTCTTGAAAAAGTGAAGATGAGCAGTTTCAAAATCTTTATTCTTGGCAGTTAATATGTGCTTTATAATTTATTTATGAGGATTTGAGTAGTTCCAAAAGAGAAATCAGCTTGTGCTTTATATCACAGATGATAAATGTGAGAAACTATTTCTACATGACTCTGAAATCTACTATTCATGCTTTTGCTTTAGAAGTTCTTTTGGAAAATTAGTACTATAATTTTGCTGATGGAATGAAAGTAAGTTTTATTTTCCCCAGACTTCATTTTTTATGTGGTTCATGATGATAGATTTATTTTTTAATATATTCTTACGTAATTTTGGTAGCAAAATGGAAGCACACCTGACATAAGATTTTTTTTGTGTGTGTGTATTTTAAGGCTGAAGCTAATATAATGATTCATACTAAACCAGATCTACAAAACATTAATTTTTCAGCTTCATAAAGTAAAAATCCTTGTATAGATCCTGTTGTGAGATTATTGTTTTTAATGGATTATAGGAAAAATGATGTAAGGTGTTTAAATTTTTCTTTCTCTTGTTATTCATTGTCAGGCCATTTTTTCCGTTCAGAACTTATATCATGAGTCTTCTGTTAGGGATAAATGTTTTGTGGTACCTTTTAAAAATTTTTGCATTCTTCTTTCTGCTTGATGGTTAAAATTTAGTGGCAGTTCAGAAGTGTATATGAATGAAGAAGCATTTGTGCCCATTTGGCTCTATTTGCCAAGTCTTGTAGGTGCTCATAGACTATAGAGGCAGCTTAGCACTCTAGTTTACATGTAGACACTGACAATTGGGTGCCTAAACTACATGTCTTAATTGGGAACAAACTCCCATTTTTGATGGAAGAGGCAGGTGTTCTGTTTTTAATTTGAAAAACATGGAGTGTTAAATAAGAGAATGGTATCGGTGGGTATGGATTATACCGTATATTTCAAAAGCATGTTTATTTGCTTTGTACTTAAGTTAAAAAACAGAATAATCATGTTTGCGCTTTTATGTGAGAATGTATTTTTTATTGCTTGTGGTAATATCTGTGATCTAAAAATGCAAGTGAAACTTTTAATGAACTCAGTTCTTTTATCACACAGGTTAAAACGCAGTCTATCACATTCAATGTAAGAACACACATTGAACTTTGGACTGTGAGGAAATTTTTAGTATCTGACATAGTGATGAGCAGCTAAAATCTTAAAAGTTTGCTTGAATCAACAACCATGAAAGCAAACAGAAAAGCACTCATTGATCAGAGTCATGCTTTCCTTTCTTCTTTTGGAAATGTTACGTTCTTTTTTATTTTAGGATGTTTATCAGAGATTTCTAGACTTTTATGGGGAAAGGCTTTCTAAAATGTCAGTGTGGAATGTTGTGTTCATTGTGAAGTTTTTTCTCCTAAAAAAAAAAATAGTTCATGAAACCTTGTATTTCCTCCTGACAAAGCTTCATTTTAAGAAGCTGCCCTTTATCAATGAAACACTGGTTGAAAATATCAGTCAGATGTGCATACGCAGGATCTCTTTCCCCTCCTGTTTTGTTGGTGGCATTTTGCTATTCCCCTTCTTGCCATGTGCTTTGGTATGTCTTTTGTGTCATGCTCTGTGTTGCTTTTGAATTTGGTGCTGAGGGTGAAGCAGAGCAGAATATGACTACCAGACCAGGATTGGTCACCACTGCAAGGCCAGACAGACAGAGCTCTGGGGTGGGCAGAACGTTACAGTTTCCTCCTAACCAAATGGACTCTAAGCAGATGTTTTGGATTTGCAAAGTCACTTGGGTGTGTAAGGGAGAAGGTGCTTGGGATTTGAGCCTCAGCCAGGCTAATTGTGGAAGTGAGCTGTGAGAGCCCAGTGTCTCATCTTCATGTGGCTTTTCTTTGCGTTGCAAAATTCCAAGACTGGCAATTGCTTTTTTTAATAAATTTAACAAATTTTGCGTTGTATTCTTCAAGGTATTAAACATTGACTACTTCTATATCTCTTTTTGAAAGCATTGAAAGAGAACAGCTCAGAGGTAGTTCAGCCTTTTCTAATGGGTTGTGGAACAAAGGAACCAAAGATCACTCAGCTGTGTCTAGCAGCCATACAGAGGCTCATGTCCCATGAAGTTGTTTCAGAGGTAAGATCAGTCGTTATATAAATACATAAATATTTCAATGTGAGAAATACAGGCCTCAAACTGAAGGTAAATGCTTTTTCTTAGGAGCTGTTTGTATTATAATGAACATAGTCTGTAAAATACTTGTATCTGTTTTTAAAAATTGTAATTTAAAAGAAAAGCTTCTTAAGAAAAAAAAATGTGAGGAAACATTAGTAACTTCTGAAAGGAAATTCGTGATATTTCAAACCAGCTCATTTAGTTTGCTTTCTTATACTGCAGGAATAGAATATCTAATGGTCCTTGATAGATATAATTCTTAAAGTTGCATCCACAAAATTTATTCTGTGTGATAGCATTATGTATTATGTTGGATTTTTTACATTTTACTTTTAAAAATAAGATAAAATAGATGCACATTTCCTGCAATTTTAAGTGTCATGACATATTACTATGTTGTATATGCAGTGTATTAAGAAGCAGGTTAAATATGTCTTCATATATCTGTTAAAATATATCTTCAGTTGTGCTAGCATAATGTAAGATTACACTATTTCTCTGATATGAATGAATTTTGAGGATAAAATGTCTTTGTATATTTCCAAGTAGAAAATGAAGTATACACTTTAATTTGGACAACACATTAAGAGATTTCTGCTGTCAGTTCTTTAAAAGTATTTTGGGAAGCTTGTGACAATGAAATTGATTTAATGTTCTCAGTGTAGTCTTATGGTATAGAAAAACATGCAAATTCATTTATGGTATGCATTTATGAGAATGTTGTTCTCGTATGTGTCCACATTATATGCCACATTATATACCAGTATGTAAACATCTTCATTGTTGGCAAAAACCTATTTCTTTGTAGGCTGCAGCAGGAAACATTATTAATATGCTTTGGCAACTGATGGAAAATAGTCTTGAAGAACTTAAATTGCTCCAGACGGTTCTTGTACTTCTAACCACCAATACAGTTGTGCATGATGAAGCGCTGTCTAAGGTAGGACTTGTTAGTGCCAACTGTAGTACTTAAAATATCCAAGAGGAAGGACAGGGAGAAATTTTACATATCAAGCATTTGGAAATAATGGAAGATGAGGGGGCTTTCTTGATTCTGTTGTGTCCCTATTATCTTTATATCTAGACTCCTAAACCAGAATTTCTTCCAGTTTCCTTTTCAATCTGTTTTTTAATTCCTCCACAATAATATTTCTCTGGCTTAATGGGAACTTTCAATAAAAACAGGCTAATGACTGTCCTTCTCATCTGCTAAATTTGTTGTATGTACGTTTTTGAACTGAAATCAGCACGTAGCACAGTGTAAGCTCTCACTTATAAAGCAAAATGTTAGAAGAAGCTGCCTGCCACCCTGCTTTAAATCTCTTTTGGAAGCAGTCTCTTTATTGCTCTTTTAGTCAAAAGTGAAACAACTTCATTGTATCGTTTTAAAGGTACCATTTTGGATATTATGTTTCAACTAAGACAAAAAAAAAAAATAAGGACTTTGATCCATTCTAATCTTAAATTACAAGATAATTCTCTTTCAAGGAGCAACATTGTTTACCCATTTATGAATTGTGAAATTCTGTTTAAAGTTTCTCTTCTAGATTACATTTTATAATTATTTCTCTTTAACATAAGAAAGAATTTTCGATTTTAAACAGATCATTCTAAATTGTGGTCTCTGTTAAGCTCTTTTTTCAATGTATTGCTTTAATATCAGAGTGTTTTTTTTTTTTTTTGTGGGGGAGAGAGGGAGAACAGAATTAAAGAATATTTTGGAGGCATTCTGTTCTGCTGGAAGGTTTTAATTTTTTCTTTGCTTCTGGTTTTAATGAAATAATTTCCTAGCTGCTTAAATGTGTGTATATTGAAATCATTATTAATCTACTTAGCCAAGGGAATGAAGAACACAAAAGGAAAACAAAGCTAAGTTACAAAGGTGTGCTGAAGGCAGGAAGATAATGGAAAATTTATGAAACCTATAAAGAGCAGAATAGAAACTTGCTAAGGATTGAAGAGTTTGTCAGTAGTTTCTTTTTTAACTTGTGTAGTCAAATTATGTCAAAGACTCTTCAGCGCTATCTTGTTTCTTTTGTTACAAATAACGCTCATTTTCTAAATGAGGTGTGAAGTTCTTGGGCAGAAGCAGGAGTTTTGAAGAAAACGGAAATATGGGGTTGCCAGTTATTAACTGGGTGACAGGTGTGTTCCTTACGACCTGCAGTGTTGTTGTTTTATCAAGTTTGAATCTAGGCTCTAGAAGATGACAGTTGCTATTTAAGTCCACCCTACCTTTCTCTTCTGCCTATCGTGTATCTGCTTCTCATGATTTCCATTATTTATTCTGTTTCTGCCTCCGTATACCCTCTCTCTCTCACTCTTCCTGCATTATTCTTTGGTTCTTGGTATCTACATCCTGTTTCACTTAGCTTTTGTGTGTGTGTCTTCCAAACACATTTTCCAATATCCTGTATTTGTTCATCTCTAATGTCTAGAAACTTCCTCCTGTTGGACACTAACTGCCAGAGCATGTGGGTGCAGCAGTGCCAGATAAGTAGGGAAGGTCTCTCCTAGTGTCTCTTTCTCTTGCCTTTTGTCCTGATCCAGAAGCATGCTTACGATTCCTGGAGAATCTAATTGCTGTACTTCTAACAATTTCCTTAGTGTATGTTAAAATCTAGTACATTTAGAAGTGTATTATCAAATTTGGGCAGGCTCTGACAGGTGAAAGAAAATAACATTCCTTACAGAGCAAATATCTTTCAAATTTCTTGCTGTTGTTCAAGGCCTGAAGTTACAACTTTCTCTCACTTAAGCAAATAAAAGCATTACTTGGCGTTGGCAAAATGGTGCAATGATTTAGTATAGGTTTTGCCTGCCTCTCCCATCTTTCCCCCTCCGCCCCCCCATTGAGAAATATGTCAAAATTGTTTTTCTTTCCATGTTGAAAAGTTTTTAGGGAGTATCTGTTTGAGCTACACATATATTGCATATTCATGTTTCAGCTTGATTAGTTTAAATTATGAAAATTACTGGCAAACCATCTTGAAAAAACCCTTAATATAAACATTGCTGTTAGATTAATCTAAAGAATCATGGAGTAACTTCTGAAAGTCCAAGGATATGATTGTGTGGTAAAATTTCAAAATAACATAGGGATTCTGAGCAGAGTCCCCAAATCATTTTCAAGAAAAAGAAGCAAAAGAAAATTCTGAATCTTGTCTGGCTTTTAGAGCGTGTAGCACTGTGGCTGGGTGTGGTTGAGTAGTCCAAGCGTGAGAACACAGAATAAGGACAAAAGAACAAGAAATACAGGTTTCACTACACATACAGTTCTTAATTTTCAAAATTAATTATAAAATAAGTAACTATTAAACTTCTAACTAAACCTGTTAGAAGTAATATGAAATCCAATGGGACACAGTATTCAGGCTGCTGCCAGTGCAATGACACGTTAAAGTATGCGCCTTGGGAGTAATAGCAGTGGAGGCAGTGTGGTTGTGAAAGTGTCGTGATTTAAAGCAGGAGAGGAATGGCATTTAGGGTTTGGAGTTGACTGACCTTTTGATTAACTGTGTAATCCTAATGTGCTTTTTACATTAATATTCATACAAGTTCTTTTATGTGGTTGATTACTATGTTTATTGCTCTGTACAATGGTTATAGTTCTATTGGCACATCGTAATGTCTTCAGTTAGTACCACTTCAGGATTACCTTTGGGGAGGATTACGAAAGAGATTTTTGAGTAATCCATAAAACTTACTCTGATTCTTTAGACTTAAAGTTACTGAAACAATTTTTTTCTAGCAACCTTTTGACAAACTAGTGGAAAGCATTCCTCAAACAGCTGTCTTGACTCTTAGCTAAAAGATGAAAATATATTATTGTAAGGTGATTTTTATTTTTTTTTCCCCTTTCAGGCCATTGTGCTTTGTTTCCGATTGCACTTCACGAAAGATAATATCACAAATAACACTGCAGCAGCTACAGTGCGGCAGGTAGTTACTGTTGTATTTGAGAGAGTGGTTGCTGAAGATGAACGATACAAAGGTGTGCATACTTCTTACTCTGCTTGCTTGTTTTAACCTGTTGTTTGGACACGCATCAAATCTTTTTCAGATAAAAAATAGTAAGAAGTCATTGAATGGTATAAATGATATCACAGACATTAATTTTTTACTATCTTTTATACCTTTACTTGTATTCAAAGGAGATGAAATCCTTAGCCGCTGTGTTAGTCCAAATTGTACAGTAATATGTAAAATCTAGATTTTTTTTTTTTTCCCAGGCTGTGAGAACTTGTCTTCAGGTTGGTGTTGTGAAGGAGTTTGAGATGAGGGTGTCATTTAAGGTGAAAGTGACTTAGATAGAGTTTGAAATAAGCGGTAGTAGTAGTTTTGCAGGGAATGTTTGTTAGAAAGAAATGCTTGGTATTGATGATCTTTGGTACTCAATCTAATGTTTATTTCTGTAGACATGATAATTACCTAGCTTGCTCCAGGAATCTTTTTGTAAGAACACTTTAATGCGTACTTGATTTTCAGCAGTACCTTTGTTCACAAAATTGTTTTGTTTTTTTTTTCCACAGATATTATTGACCAGCCAGTTGCAGTTCAAGGAAATAGTAACAGAAGATCTGTCAGTACGCTGAAGCCATGTGCTAAAGATGCATATATGCTTTTTCAGGTAGCTGGGGAGCATATATTAATACATTTGTGGTTATGATTGGGGACTTCCACCTCTCTAGATTTCAAAAACTTGCTGTTGGCATATTGACAAGGTCAAGCCTCAGGCCTTCTAGTCTGCATTTATTGTAAGTGGCAATGATATGCAGTATCCCAGGGGCATGGTTGGAAAATGAAGATGAAGTGGCCTAGGAAGATGTTTTCCTGTAAATCTTAAATAACAGCTGAGCGTGCATGTCTGGATTAAATTCAAGATTCTTTTTTTCTGTGAGCCAAACACCACTACTATAGTTTGATCTTGTTTTTTGTGCTTGATATTGTATATTAAAGTTGAGTATATAATGAAAAATAGTAGTTGTATTCATGATGTGAATAAAAATCTTCTTGGCTTATCAAATTCACTGGTCTTGAGATATTTTTGAGGGTAGAAATGAATACGTTTGCTACAAGGGTAGCAGCAAAGTTTAAAGTTTCCTCTAAAAAGTTTTTTTGCTTTATTTTTGTAAAAGAAATATTTGAGGGGAAATTGTATCAAAATTGGAAAATTACTCATTAGAAAAGAGGGATAGAGTGTAGCTTTTGTTGTAGACTCGGAAAACCTGTGCCGGTACAGGACTGTGCAGAGAATGTAAATGTTATTGTTTTTCTTTTTAAGGATCTCTGTCAGTTAGTTAATGCTGATGCTCCCTACTGGCTTGTGGGTATGACAGAAATGACTCGGACATTTGGCCTTGAACTTCTTGAGTCTGTCCTCAATGACTTCCCGCAAGTGTTTTTACAAGTGAGTAGTTCTTGGGGGAAAAACAGGAAGAATTTGGTTCATGTGGGTAGTAAAATTTACACTTCATGAACTGCTCTTTAATTTAGCATAAGTACTACTTTTTGAAAGGTCTTGTAGCTTTTACATGGCGGATTTTTTTCGATAGAAAAACTGCTGTGTGCTTTTTGCTCGCTTTTTCTATTCCCAAGCACTGCGTTTGTATGTTTTGTAGAGCATGTTGTACTATGTTACATGTTTAGTTTTACTGTTTATATCTCCTCCAAAGATCCATTTTCTTATCTTGCATGATGTATGGCAGCTCTATGACTTAGTTTGTGGCATTGTTATTCCAAGGAAAAAATTAACCTCACCCCACTTGCAAAGTAAAGTAGCAAGAACCACAAGTATTAATTGGGTCCATCTACTGTATATGAATGCACCGTGATCCTACAGTAATGCATTTTAGGAGACAGCAGCTAAATTTAAAATATATAATAAATGATGTACTAGCAGCTGATTTGCAAAATATAAGAAGAAAGATGCATAGTATGACCACATAATTTCATCATGTTTTTTGGTAGCTTTACAATGGTGTCTGCCATTCTTCCTGTTCATTTCCCGAGCATGTAATTTATGCGAAGATTTACCTGACTTTGGAGTGCTTAATCATAATTGTAAATGTAAATAAGATGCATAATCAGAGCTACTGGTAGCAATAAAGAACATCTGCTTATAATTTGTTCTGTTTTCTTTTCCAGCATCAGGAATTCAGTTTTCTTCTTAAAGAAAGGGTATGCCCTCTTGTTATAAAGCTCTTCTCCCCAAACATCAAATTCAGGCAAGGTTCCAGCATGTCATCTTCCCCGGCACCAGTGGAAAAACCATACTTCCCCATCTGTATGCGTTTGCTGAGAGTAGTTTCTGTTTTGATTAAGCAGTTTTACAGTTTGCTGGTAAGAATATGTTCAAATTTTCTTAGTTTAATTCTGTTTTTCTGTATATATTGCAGTACTGTGATCAGTAATAGTATTAATTAGTTCTTGGGAACTGTTGACATCTACCGAGTCTAAGTATTCTTTTCCTTTTATGTGTATTTGTGTTTACATGTGTTCCGCATGTATGTTTTTATTGAACATGGGCTTGTATAAATTCTCAGGGTAGATTAGCTGTTGTCTATTCTGTACTTAAGTGCCTTTCAGTTAAGATTTTGGGAACCTTTTGATCTTCTTATGTTGTTTGCCTGACTTTAGATACTGTTGATTGCTGTGCCTTGTTAATACGTGCTAAGAGGCTTTTGACTTGTGTTGCTAAAGCTGTTGACAGAACGTGTGTAAAAAACACATTTCAGCTATTCTTATCTCCTGAATATTAGCTACTTGCTAAAAATGATTTTTTTGTGGTTTCATTTGTTTAGTTTAGCACATGTAAGAACAATGCAGTTTCTGTGAGAAATTTAACTTCTTCAGTACAATTGCATACGCAATGTTAGCTTGGCAAAATTATTACAGTTATTAGTTATGTTTTTTGTATAATTTTGAGTAAATGCTTGTTGAAGAGTTGTTTTTAGATCCTGTGCAAAACTTGCTTGGATAGGACTCCTAAGATGAAGCAGAAGGTTTTTTTTGAAAATATTTTGTAGACAGTTTTTTCTTTTCATTTAATGTCTATAAACTATATCTTTTAGGTAACAGAATGTGAAATCTTTCTGTCATTGTTGGTTAAGTTTCTGGATGCCGACAAACCACAGTGGTTAAGAGCTGTTGCAGTAGAATCTATTCACAGACTTTGTGTACAACCTCAGCTATTAAGGTATTAAATATATTGAGTTTCATTTTTACATACAATTTAAGGAATCTTTTTCTCTGCTCCCTAAAATGCTGTAAATACATAGAAACTTAAATGCAATAAAATCTTCAAGATAATTTTTTATTAACATGCACGTTATCCAGGAAGTTCTGAATTATTGTTATGGGAGTATTCCAAACCCTCTTTTTCTTACTACTGCCAAAGGAGCATTTACCTAAAACTACATATTGTTATTATTTACCTGATTATTTACAGTTAAAATGTGCTTTTGGTCTACAGTTTGGAGGGGGGGATGTTTCTGTTAAAATATGCTTTTAGTCTCTAATTTGTCAAATACTTACTATATTTGGTAAAATACTTTCCAGGTCCTTTTGTCAATCATATGATATGAAGCAACATTCCACTAAAGTTTTCCGTGATATTGTGAATGCACTAGGATCTTTCATCCAGTCACTATTTCTTGTACCAAGCACAGGGAACACATCAGCAACACCAAACCAAACTGGTAAAGCCTCGTCCTTACTATAATTTTAATTTTCCAGCATTTCATTGTAATTTATAAATTCTCATTTGATTCAGTATGTGCATTTGACTTGGTACCGTGTTCATCAAGGTGAAAAGCTAGTTTTAGACAAATTAGTGTTTTCAGGCCTAGTACAACAGGCGGTTTTATCTACCCGTACTGTGGGGCACACGCAGCCCCCAGACAGCAGAGCAGTGCTCCTACATTTCTGTGTGCTGTTTTGTAGAAGTTGAAATCTGTGTCTCCCTGAGTTTTGTGTCGCTTTTATTATGCTGGTGTAATGTAAGCCTTTTTACAACTTTAAGGAGTTATGTTTATATAAAAATAGTTGTATATGTCTGACTGTTCACTGGTATCACTGAAAATTAAACCACTGTAACTGTGTTTGTGTTAGTGGCAGTGTTTGTTTGACCGTTTGTGTTTAACAGTATGATTTGGGTTTTTTCAATGTATTAAGCTTTACGGTGTTTTAAGTGTACACATGGGCTTTTGTGTGAATTCATTATTGCCTAAATTAGTAGTTCAGTCTCTCTACATGTTAAAAGCACGCGCACCAAAGTAGCAGTTGTTACACTGATGCGTTAAGCACTGTGAGTCTCCTTCTTGAGAACTCTGCTCTTCTCTCCTCAGTGTCTGTACAGACAGAGTCTGAACTTGTGGTGCCTATTCCTAGTAAGCATGGACCCCTTTCTGTGTGTAGGAAGTGTATATATGCAGAATTCCCTGTCTTTTTATCTACTTTTTTTGGCTTCTTAAGTTGTAAACAGAATTTGTTCCCTCCTAGATGTTGGTTGGCATGTTGTCAGGTCTTCCCTGATGTGGCTTTTCTTCTACCTTGGCATGGAAGAGATTCAAACACTGCAGTTCTCTTAGACTTTCTTCTTGAAGCTTTTGCATTTCTGAAATCTTTAAACTTTGTGATGATTTTTGTTCTTGGCGTGATTAACCTCTCTTTCCTACCACTGAGTTCTAGATGCAGCAATTCAAACTATCCTTATCTTTTAAATATCTTTTTGACTCTTCACTTAGATGTATATTGTTTTATCAAAACCATGTAAGTTTAGTTCATTTGCAGAATGTTATGAATGCTGCTGTACCTTTCACAGAAACATTTTATTCCAGCTGACAATAAGGTAGATGATATCAATCAACTGTGCCTTTTAAACTGTTTTCTTTGCACATAAGATCCTGTTTTAGACAGCAGAGGGAGCTCAAAAATAGTTTTTTGTGTTGGTAGTGGATCTTATTATTTAGCAGGACATCTCAGATTAATCTATGTATCTCGACATAAAAATTAGAGATAGAACAAGGATGTTTGCTGATCACTAAAACAAGATTGGTTAATTTCGTCACTCTTTTTTTCTGAACAGGAAGTAATGCATCGGGGAATACTGGCTCGGCACAAACTAACCCAGGAGTGCTTGGAATGGGAGGAGGTGCCACTGTATTACCTGCCTTTGAGTACAGAGGCACTTGGATACCTATCCTGAATGTAACAGTTCAAGGCAGTGCTAAAGCTACCTAGTAAGTACCTCTATCTTTTCAAAAAAATTATATAACAAATATTTTTATTTCCAACTTGATGATTTAAGGATTTTTTTGAGGTCTTCATTTGACTGGAATTGAGGTATATTATCGATTTTGTTTTTGTTGGTGCCATGAGGTGTTCTAGTTTTTCACTGTTTTTGTCCAAATGCTGTGGTTTCTGATCCAAATACCACCTATGGCTATAGCATCTGTTGGATTTTTTTTTTCCTACCGTACCATTGCTGTATTAGCTCTTTAGTTTTAGGTCTCACTACAGTATATAACAATTTTAGAATATCTTTTGTTGGGTTGTGTAATGGCAAACATTAGTGGAGTTATTGCTAACATGTCTTGTCAGCAATGCTTCTCCTATCTTGTATTTTTATCTGATGTCTCTGCCTGTAAGGAGATAATTATCTGCAACTGTAGATTTGGGTCACATCCTAGCATTATTTTAGCCTACTCTTGCTATTAGATTTTCATACTATGGTGACATCTTGTACTTTTACACAATGGTTTAATCTTCAGATAAGAATTGTGAATGGAGCTAGCAGAGGTCTTTTTGCTAGTGTTGGCCTGTCTCTTCCCAAAACACTATGCCTTGTCTTCTTCTTTACATGAGGAAGTAAGGGGTTTTAAGAGGAATAGACAAAGGCTATTAAAGATTTTTCATGGCTATTCCCATGTAACTGTAGCTACTCACTTCATTTATTCAGTAGTTTGCCTTCTTGTCTTTGAAAGTAAGGATGCAAGACCTCTACCTCACAGGTACATTGTAACTATAAAACCCATTAATAATTTTTAATTATAGCCATTTTTATGTATATATATATATATATATATATATACACACACACACACTTCATTGTAGACAGAGGCTGACATGTTGACCGTTTGATTTCCCCATACTGCCTATGCCCCCAGATACCTAAAGCAGCAGTCTTCAGGAAATTAGAGGTGATAACTCAAGCCTTACATGTTTGTGAGAAGGAAAATCCTTTGTGCAGAGAATAGTGGTGACACTGCAGTATGAGAGAGTTTGTGGTATATTGCAGCTGGAATGCCTAACCTTTTTAAGAGTAGTTTATAGAGCAAAAGAGGAAATAGTGGTTGTTGGGGTAGCAGGTAGTATTTCTAACAGACTGTCTCTCCTTGTGTAGACGCTGCTCCTGTGGCAGCTACAATCTGTTTCCTGTTGGATTTGTATCTCAGCAGTTATTTATGTGGTTTAAAGGTAAAATATGACGATAAGTGGCAATGAGGCTGCAGTTCCACCATTTCCTCTTTGTACAAATAATTTCCATTGTTTACCTGAATATGTAAGTGATGAATATTGGTCATATATTGTCTGATGACAAGCTTTTCTGGTCATACGGACTCAATGATAAAGGAACATCTAACTTGATCTCAGTTTGTTATAACTATAGTCACACTGGCATGACTTTCCGACCTATTTCCTCTGGTGTTCCTATGTACTTGTATTCTTCGGAATAAGTTCTGTTGCAGTGGCTCCAAGTAAAATAGTAATAGAAGTAGAATAGTTCATTCAGTGATGCTTGCTTATATGTGTTAATTTTTAAAAATATTTATTTGCATATCTAAATGCTATACTAAGTTTGTACCCTTTCATCTACTGTTTTATTTAGTGATTCATTAACTCTTTTACTTAATGACTTAATTAGTAAAGAAGTTTATTTTCTTGAGTTGTTTCAAATGTTGAAGGATGGTATTTGAGGCCTGTTTGTACTTAACATTCATTTGGAATCATATTTTTTATTATTTTTTTTAATCACAGTGGTACTGTTACACACTTACTTGTCATGCTTTCAATTTCGTAGTTTGGAAATGCTGGACAAAGTAGAGCCACCTACAATTCCTGAGGGCTATGCCATGTCAGTGGCATTTCACTGTTTACTGGATCTTGTCCGTGGTATCACTACCATGATTGAAGGAGAGTTGGGGGAGGCACAAACCGTCAGTCAAACCACAACAGAGACAACTTCATTACCAGCACAGTCTTCAGAGCAGCAAGACCTGCAGTCTATATCTGACCAATCAGAGAAAGAGCTACGTATGTAAAATACAGCAGTTTTTCATAAAGTAGGATTGAAATAGTTCAGGCTTTGTTGCTTAAACTTATTGTTTATATAAAAATTTCTAATAAATTAGGTTTTGGGGTTGGTTTTGTAACAGAACAGCAGTAGTCTCTAAAAAATAGACTCCTTATGGTGTAGTAATACTGCTTCAAATGTATGTGTGTCTGATGTGAGGGAGAGATAACAGGCATTGTGTTCTCCAGAACTACTGTTCTGCCTTCCTGTGTCCATTATTCTGCCTGACACTGAGATCCAAGGTCACAAGAGACAAAAAATTGAGAGAAACTTGGCAGTTACGACCATATTAAAATAAAACTGTGTTTTCAGTAACAAGACAAAATGGTGAACATTTTAATGGAGATATTCTAGCCTAGACAAGAAAAGGCTCTGGAGAGATCTTATAGCAGCCTTCCAGTACTTAAGGGGGCCTACAAGAAAGCTGGGGAGGGGATCTTTATCAGGGGCTGTAGTGATAGGTTGAGGGGTGGTGGTTTTAAGCTGAAAGAGGGGAGGTTTGCATTAGATAGTAGAAAGAAATGTTTTCCTGTGACAGTGGTAAAGCACTGGCACAGGTTGTCTGGAGAAGTCTTGGATGCCCCATCCTTGGAGGAGTTAGAGGCCAGGTTGGATGGGGCTTTGAGCAATCTGATCTTGTGGAAGGTGTCCCTGCCCATGCCAGGGGACTTGGAACTGAATGTTCTTTAAGGTTCCTTCCAACTCAAACCATTCTATGATTTAGAATTATATGGAAGTATTTAGGGAGGAACTTCTTTCGAAGCAGAACTCATGAACTAAAGCTTTTGTGTGTACAACATACAAGGAGTCTGTGTGTATACATACAGTAAGACTTGGCTTTGAGTGATTTTTGTCTTGTGTACCAGGAAGCAGAGACTTGTGCTGAAGTTTGTGTCGAAGCAGAAAGGAGAGGAAAAGGGTTTGTATCGGGCTCTGCCTGTAGCCCCAGGATGTGGAGCTCTCCATGGTGCTGCAGGCAGCACCGCCTGAGCCTGTTGGCATGGCGTGGAAGAGGGAGGGAGGTGTGGGAAGGACAGAGGCGGAGTATAGGTCTTTAGACCTGTATTTATTTTCCTATTAAATTAAAGAAATGAAAAAAATAAGGACAAAATTTCAGTGGGTTTCTTGTCCACATTTATGCATTTTGGAGTGTTTATGTTTACAGAAAAAGATGATAGATACGCCTTTGTAAGGTTTTTTTGGTGTGATTTAGACTAAGCATTGCCTTGGTGGCATTTTTTACTCTAGCAAATTTACTTAAAAGTGACTGCTTAAATGGTACTAGCGTGAGTGTGCTTATGTATACACAAATGTATGTCTGTGTAAACATGCATATAAAAATATACTTTAAAAGATGTAGTAGAAAGCATTTTTTTTGTGATATAATTGAAAGTGACTATGTAAAATACTGTGTTTCCTCTGTAAACAAGTGTATGTATTTCTTCCAAGTTAGCAGAGCTGTCTGGGAAGAAATGGTGAATGCTTGTTGGTGTGGTCTTCTGGCTGCTTTATCCCTCCTACTTGATGCAAGGTATTTGGTCTTTCATTTCTCTTAATTTTTTAAATATGACACACCCAGCTATGTTTTGAACTGACTTTTGATACTGGTTGACAGTTGTATGAGAGCATGCTGTTCGTGGTACCTGAGCAGACATGTTTGTGTGTTAGCGATGGCTAGACAGAGTGAGGATCTGTTAAGAGAAAATGACACTGAAATCTCTAGACGTCAAACTTTAAATTGCTTCAATATAGAATGAATAATTACATTTTCAAAGGCCTGCATTTGAACTATTTAAATTGTTTTTATTTCTATTTACTTTGAATGTTTCAAAACATTGAAGTGATTCTACCTCTGTCCTGATTACTCTTTATAAAAGATTAAATAATGTCTCAATACTTGTTAGTACTATGTAGTCTTTAAATTGGAAATGCTGTTCACTAGGTAGTAACTTTGGTAACTTACTTGTCTCTTTCTAGAAGTCTTTTGTTGACAAACACGATTTTCTGAAATTAGTTTTAAATACCTCCTCATAGTCTTCAAGTCATTTGGAACAAAAAACCAGTTTTATAGGAAACGGTTCTGAATTATTTTGTTGATTAGCTGTGCTTGCTCTTCTGTATTTATAGTATTCATAGGTTTGAAGTGTATGTTCTTATTGCTTTCAGTTTTGGTTAGCTGCCTGCTTCTGTGCTGTGGATTAATTCTTCATAAATGATGTGTACTCTTTCACAGCACTGATGAAGCTGCCACTGAAAATATTCTAAAAGCTGAATTGACCATGGCTGCACTTTGTGGAAGACTTGGTCTTGTAACATCAAGAGATGCCTTTATCACTGCCATTTGCAAAGGATCCTTGCCTCCTCACTACGCCCTTACTGTACTAAACAGCACAACTGCAGCTTTGTCCAGCAAATGTAAGTATATAGATTTTCCTTAATTGTGTTTCCATATATTGTCCTCTAAACCCAGATCTTCTCAGAACGTGATTGTAAGGATTGTATGCAACTGTAGTATTTGGCTATACTAAATTATGTTAGAATCCTCAGACAGGATCTAGACTGCCTTCTTTCTGGAACTGGTTAGTCTTGCAGCATCTGCTGGGTATCATTCTAGGCAACCTAAATTTCCTGAATGTTTAGTAGCGTGTGTCAGAAGTTCATATTCTAAGGAGATCTGTCTATCATCCTGAAGATCTGTTAGAATATGTGATTAAGACATTCAAATTCTGAAAAGGTCTCTGTGCAACTCAGATACTTAAGTGTTGGTTAGAACATCCTGCATTTGTGATATACCGCAGTCTTTTCTACAGTTGTCTAGTGATGGTAGCGCTTCCTGCCTAAGTGGAAGATCTTAAGTTCTGGGCTCTGTTCAGCTTACAAGAAGTAAGTACTTCCCACATCCTGAGAGAATGTTGTAGTCGATGGGATATGCCAGTTGAGGATGACTCTGTTTCTAATTTTGAAAATGAATCACTATGTACTGAGAAATGCAACTACCTGGAGAATGTGCAAGTGGATCTAACATTAGACCTCTTAATATAAAACAAAAATACCTTAGTATGGGAACAAGGACAGCAGCTTTACTCTAGCCCATAACCTAGGTGTATTATTGGGTTGCAAATCTGAGGTCGTACACCTTGAGTTGCAAGTCTGAATGCCTTATGTAAGTTACTCTTCTTTATACAGGTGAGTTATAAAAAGGATGTTGAAGTCCTGTATTGGAAAAAAATCGCAACGTAGCATAATGGTAGCACACTGTGATACCATTTACACACAATTACCACAGATAACTGGGTTAAGATATAGACTAATGCTTGTACCTTAGTGCAAATATTTCAGTGTCAACATGAAATGTATTAATATATTACAATTACTATCTATTAGTTTGTGAGAGGTACTGACTCCGTTAACTCCATAAGGCAGTGACATAATAAACTAAATATAACTAAAGCTCTCAAAGTGAGCTACCTGAAAACTAATACAGTGAAAAAATTCTCTGGAGTGCGTTTGCCAGAAGGTGGTTGTTACCACAAGTGATTACTGGATTTTAAATTTAGATATTTTTTCTGTTCAATTTTCTTCTAGCATATTCCATTCAGGGACAGAACGTTCAAATGATCAGTCCCTCGAGCGAGTCTCATCAGCAAGTTGTAGCAGTAGGGCAACCCTTAGCTCTTCAGCCACAGGGAACAGTGATGGTAAGTACGACTTTTACGTATCCTGCTCAACTGCTTCTTTCTGCATCATTTCAGTTCGTCTCAGAACCAGATAACAGATAAACAGCATTCTTAAAAGTAATGATTACCTGAAATATTATCCCAGGCTTTTAATTTGGAACAGCCCTGGACAGCAAAATTCTGTAACTGTAAAGAAGACATGAGTAAGTCTTTTATCAGACTCTTAGCTCAGCAGCTCCCATCCATTCCATTTGAAAAACCCAAGGTCTCAGGTCTGTTATGTGCCTGTGTGTGAAAGTTCACTTATGTGCATTTTTTTAAGATAGACTGTAGTTTTGTGGAGAAGGTTTATTTGAAGCTGGATTACTTGAACCTAGGTCTTTGATGATAATGTAAAACTGGGAGGACAGGGTAGTGATCAGATCATAATCAACCCCAGTGAGATAAGACAGAGAGATACTGAACTAATTTTCTGAAAAAGATACATTGCACTAGTGTAAATTAAAAGTAATGTTTAAGCTATTTATTAAAAATATTATTGTAGATTAATTAAAATCTTGTGGTCATTTGATTTTTTTTTTTAGCTGACTTCAAAAAATATCCAGTGCATGAGGACATTACTCAACTTAGCTCACTGCCATGGAGCCGTTCTTGGTACATCATGGCAACTTGTCCTGGCTACTCTTCAGGTATAATAGGAGATATTTATGCCTTGTTTTTATACATCACTTTCCTGCCATGATTTGGCTTTGAGTTTTGATGTGAGCAATAGAAGAAGCTTTGATTCTATTCGTAGTGTGCTTTGAATTGCTTTGAGTAAATACTGTATCATTCCCCTTGAATTCTGTTTGGCTCTAATCTGCTGGGTATCTTGAACACAGTGTTAGTTTCTGCTAGAAAAAGTTTTTCTGCTGAAAATGATCTTATTGTATTTCAGCATCTTGTGTGGATTCTGGGACTGAAGCCTGGTGTTGGGGGTGCATTAAAACCCGGAAGAGCTGTAGAAGGGCCCAGCACGGTAAGCATGATTATTCATTTTACTGTTAAAGATTATGCGCTATTTCCTATTGCAATCTTTAAGACTTATTTCTGTCTCTTTTTAAAGGTTCTGACTACAGCAGTTATGACTGATTTGCCAGTCATTTCCAACATATTGTCAAGACTTTTTGAAAGCTCACAGTAAGAAACCATATATTATAATTAAAATAACGTGTATATTTCAAACTTGGCAGTGTTTTCATATGTTTTATTTTTCAGGTACCTTGATGATGTGTCTTTACATCATTTAATAAATGCGCTTTGCTCCCTGTCTCTGGAAGCCATGGATATGGCCTATGGAAACAATAAGGTATAAAAAGGTTCTTTAGATTCTTCTTAGATGTTTTTGTGAAACAGGCAGGCGACTTGTATATTTATCCTTTAATCTAATTAGTCTAATATTAAGACAGTTATACATTTGATACTCCAGAGTAAAAAAATAAATTATGAACTAGAGAATGCCTTGTTTATAATGGTTCTTACGTTTCTTCAATTCTCTGAGTATTCTCTTTGTATTCCTGCCTTTTTTTTCTGTTAACTGAGGAATGTCATGTGTTTCCATTAATCAGATTGTGGGTGGAAAAAACTTTTAAAAGCCCTTGTGATTTCAGAGGTTAGGGATTCTGAATAGCACAGTATGCTCTGTGAGATGCTAATTTTCATTTCAGTTTTCTTTTATAATATACTTCAGAAAGAGCCTGACAATTTAGATATTAAAAAATCTCAGATAATTCATATTTCTTGGGAAAATGATGGTATTCCTGTCAGCCTCAGTAAACAACCTTTAGCCCAGAAAGGTTAAATATCCTATGACTGAATAAGATTGAATATATATTCTCGTAGAAATAATCTAATACCAGAGAAGAGTTTCTGAAATTTTTTCCTTTATTTATTACACTAGAAATAATGATGACAGAAAATATGCTTAATAATATTTGACAATTACAGCAACAGAGAATGAATTAAAATAAGCAACGTTTGTGTTTGAGATCACTTGAAGATGAGAATAAAAAGTCAGAAATATGAAGAGAGAATAACCCCAGCAATAAGTAATTTTCACTATATGTTGACTTAAAAAAAAAAAAATTAGAAGCAGCTTATAAAAAATCTTTGCATATGTATTTGAATGGGAAATGTATCATATTCCTGCAGAGTGTTTATGAAGCTGATAGAAGATAACGCATGGGAGAATTCTTAAATGAAGTAGTATATATCGTTTTTTCATATATAATTTTAAAAGTTGTGAAAAGAAAAAGTCTATTTTGATAGTAAAATGTTATAAAAGTGGATGGAGAGAGGACTTTGTAGAAATGAGAGTTTTGAAAAGATTATCAGTGCATTGGTTGTTGTCAAACTTGGAGAAAACCATATGAAAAAACATGAAAGAAGTATTCTCCATGGCGTGGAGAATGCTACCCCCTTGTGGTTTATCATGAAGTACTGCAGATGCTGTGGCAGCCCCAGCTCTGCTACCTAAGCTGTTGTGACAGCGTTCACAGCCTATGAAACACAGCACTTCAATGAGATTTGCTGCACCTTAATTTATAACGTAGCAAAAGGCTCTGACATTATCTCAGTTCCTTCAAAGTCATGTGTTCAATTTCCATTTTATTAAGGAACCATCGCTTTTTGCTGTTGCTAAATTACTGGAGACAGGACTCGTTAACATGCATAGGATTGAGATTCTTTGGAGACCTCTGACTGGTCATCTTCTGGAGGTAACTAATTGTTTTTATCAGTTGCACTAGAGATAGATTTCTATTCATAAAGGTCTCGTGGAAATACACTTTTAAAGTGTAATTTAAAAAATCTATATTGCTTTTATATGTTTTGGTTTATGTGCTTTGGTTTTGCAACTTCAATATATCACAATATGAATTCAGAAGTGAATTTACTTACTTAAATTCTAATATTTTAGCATCTCCTGTTAACTTTGTCTTATAGTGTTGTCAGTCTTTATAAGTTTTTAACATGGCAATTTATTATACTTTATATATGTGTTACAATTAGGGTAACACAAGCAGGTTGCACTTTGGATTTACATAGTGCAAATATCTAGGGAGATTTTAAGATATGTTTTTGTGTTCTAACCGTAAAGATATAAGCCATTAGATTCACTAATAATACATTTGTTTTTTCATTGAAGGAGTGTATTTTTCATGTTGCAGTAAAAATACTTAAGACATTGAAATAGGATTATGATAGCTATTTGTATATTTGTACACTATTATCTTAAACAAACCATTCAAAACATTAGCTCAAAATTTTTTAGAAAAACAATCTTAAATTTTGAATTTCAAACTAGAAACAGGTGATGGAATGAAATTGTAAAGTTTTAATTCTATACACAGATATGTAGAATAATGAAATTAAATGAAATGAAAGAATAAGGCTTGTTTTATAGTGGGTAAGGGAAAGAAAGCTTTTCTTTCTCATTTCCAGAAACTATCCGACACTTCTTAGAACCAGTGCATGATTTCAAACAGTATTAAGGATTGGACATCTCTAACCTTATTTATGGAGATCATCTCCACATAATCTTTTATCTAGGAGAAGAAATTTGGATACTTAGGGGATTAAAGACTTAAAGCACAGGCATGTCTTTCTCCTGTCTTTTTGTCCACTCCAAGACAATAAGGTTCACCCTCCAAATCTTTGTTTTCATTTGGTAAGCAGTCTGTTATCCATTGTGGGAATATAGTATATTTTGCAGGAAATAGTATATTTTAATGTCTTTTAAAGTACCGCCTTTTAAACTTAAAGTTTTAAGCCTCAAGTTCCTTTTAAACCTAAGTCATCAAAGTACAGTAAGGAAGGAGAAGACACCAGCTGCAAATTCAGTAAAACACAACCAAAGGCAACAATTGGTTCCTCGTCTCTGGAACTGATTATCTATTCAGATTCAGACATCATGAAGTGGTTCAAATTCTCTCTTTCATGTAGTGTAACAAAAGTATAAGTAATTCAGGAGAGTGGCTATTTCTTGTCTGCATCTGCTAGCTCTTCTGCATTGTCCTCCTTTTCAGTTTGGCTAGTGGCTGATAAAGGAATGGTTCACCAACCAAAACCATCAGCCTTCCTTATGATCCTGTCTTGGAATTTGATTCTGGGTTCTTACACTATCTAAGCTCGGGCTCTAAGGGTGGATGGAAATCATTATGTAGAGGTCAATGAAACTGTAGACTTAATTGTCTGAGGGCGATGTATCGGGTAGGTGAATACAGTTTATACTAGGTATCTGTGCAGTGGATCTGCACAATGCTTTTTTCTGCTTTAAAAAAAAGGCAATTCGCAAAACTATTAGATTTAGATAATTTGGAGACAAAGAGAAATGAAGACATGCATTTGAAACTTTGGTTTGAAACAGTATTTGCTATTGTTTTGTCAAGTTTTTGAACTAATGGAGTATAACACTTACTTTACATTCACTATGTAGTTACTTTTTATATTTAAGCATACAGAAGAGCAGACTCTTTCTGTGTTGGCTACTGTCATGCTTCCTCACTTGGTTATGTTAAGCAGCGCATGAAAGATGAAACTTTGAATTTTATAGTAGCTAAAAGCCAGGTTAAACCTGAGTTTTAAGGCATTCATTGAAGAGTTGCTCGATGCTTTTTAGACAATCATTATCTGAATTAGCAGTTAGTATATTCGTTTTGGAGAATGTATTGGCTTGAACTGCTGTGGTTTTCATTATTTTCCTTCTATGTCTTTCACTGCTTCCTATTGCTTCCTTATTCAGAAGGTATGTCTGTCCAAAAAATAATTTTTTTTTACTGTTAAACCTAATTATATATTCTTATCTAGAGATTTATTGTATTGTTGTAACAAACATTATTACAATATTGTATTCAAATTCTAATGTAATAAAAATATCCAGTTTTTTTATATTGCATATATTAAAGTCTTGCTTAAATAGAAGTGACTTTAAACAAAATATTGCTCTGTTTTTAGGTCTGTCAACATCCAAACTCCAGAATGAGAGAATGGGGAGCAGAAGCTTTAACTTCTCTCATTAAAGCAGGACTGACGTTCAGTCATGATCCTCCATTATCTCAAAATCAGGTAAAGTAAGTTTAAGAGTAGCTGCTTTCCTCCTTTTTCGGAACTTAAAATGAACATGAAATCAAACTCTTCCCTAGAGAAAGTTTTCTGCAGTTCAATGAATAGGAGGCATTCGTAAGGCAACTTTACTATTGAGTTTATAAAGCCTACAGCTATAATATTCTGAAGTAACTATTGAGAATCACTTCAGGCATTTTAATGAACATAATGAAGAATGGTGATGCTTGTATATGGTGTCCGTTTGTTAAAACCAGATTATAGATCACATTCATGAATGCAAAACAATTCCAAACTCTTTACAAGTATGTATGTGATGTGGTGGCAGGTAAAAAATAAATTGCCTAACCTTCTAAATCACAGCTATTCGATCCATTATTAATAAACCATTCTAATATTTGTACTGAGGTTCAATGGATAGTTTTTTCAAGGTCTTCTTACTAGGAAGCTGAGTCTAGGTGAAGTTGTAAGTGTGACAGCATGTTGCAGCTACTTCTTGGGGGACCTGGATAACAGGAAGGGGAAAGAAACAAAATGTGTAGATTTCTGCTGAGATTCTGTATAAACTCTTCTTTAGAAAGAACAATCTGACACTGAATTTGAACATTTAATGAGTGAGGTATGGAATTAATTTAATGACTCTTAAATTGGTACAGTGTGCTTTCACTTATTATGCCTAAAAATAATAAAGGATCGTTTAAATTTTAGCATTCCTAATATGCTTTGCTATTTACTTTTAGAGACTGCAGTTGCTTTTATTGAATCCATTAAAGGAACTGTCAAATATTAGTCATCCTGATATCAGAATCAAACAGTTGGAATGTGTGCTACAGATTTTGCAAAGTCAGGGTGACAGCTTAGGACCTGGTTGGCCGTTGGTGCTTGGAGTCATGGGGGCAATACGAAGTGATCAGGGGTAAGTTTCTGTATTACAAACCTTTGGGTATTTTCTTTTATACATTAAACATTAGGCATTAAAAAAACCCACCAAAACTGTAGTGAAATTTAAATGCAACTTCCCTATTTTGTATTACCTACACTCCACTACTCCTTTTGATTATTTCATTTTCTCTCTCACTAAACAAAGTTATAGTTATAGATGACCTTGCTGCTTCTGAGAGCTCCTTCTCAAAAAACCTTTTCCACACTACATTTTTATTTTATGCTTGTATTCAGAATTTAATTCTGAAGGCAAAGTATTTATTAAAGATCCATTTAATTGTAGCTATTTTGAAAAGATTTTGTCTAACATAATACAGTATTGGAAGCAAGTTAGACCACCATTACCTTGGCATGCATTGTTCTTAATAAATAAAAATACATTTTCTCCACCTGTTTGGCATACTTTCAGTTTGTAACTGCTAATACAAGAAGTTGTTCAGAACAGGTTACTTTTTTGAATATTGTCATGCTTAAGGTTAAGCTTTGTTTTGTCTGTTGTGGCTTTTTTAAACGTGTTCTAGCTTACACATTTGAACTAACAAATCTTAGATCTCTGTGACAGAGAAGTAGACTTCGCAGTATAAAACTAGCTAAGGACCACTAGAGACCCTAAACTTCAACTTTACTAACTAGTTAACATGGACTAAAATACTTCATCAGAATTTGAAGCTTCAGCTTCATGTTAAATCTTAAAAAAAACTCTCTGGTTGAAACACTTAAAATGTTGCAAATTTATCTAATAATCATTAGATGGATTTTTTTTTTCTTTTCTTTTTCTTTTAAATAATGCTGTCTCCTGAGTTATTGTATTCAAAACATTCTTGTGCTCTTGAAATTTGAAATGAGAGTGTGTGTGTTTTATTTTTTGTTTTCTTTTTTCAAGAGAGTCCTTAATACGGACTGCATTCCAATGTCTTCAGTTGGTTGTGACAGACTTTCTTCCAACAATGCCATGTACTTGTCTACAGATAGTTGTTGAAGTTGCAGGAAGCTTTGGACTTCACAACCAAGAGCTAAATATTAGCTTAACTTCAATTGGTTTGTTGGTGAGTTTTATATTAACGTATTGTGATGATGCTTCTGCCTTTCTTTTTGGTTTTTTTTTGTTAGTGAAAATTAATCTGTAATCCATTTTACAAATAAGAGCCAAAACCTGGTTTTTGAGTTCTTAGTGAATTCCCATGCTGTCGTTTGGATACGTGTAAATTGAGTGAGCACACTTTAGCTCCAATTTGCATGATTCCGGGGTTAGGTAAAGAAATAGCACTATGTTATAACCAAGTTCATCAGTGTCTTTATTTTTAATAACACTGTTTCTCTTGCTAGTACCTGGTGTAACTGGGGCCTAAAAGCTGAGGCCAAGAAAAATACTTTCTGCACCTTGCAGGATTTATGTGCTGGTCTTCTTCTATCAGTGTTGAGAAATTAATATCTTGATGTACTTCAAAATACTTTTAAATATGGAAATGAGAAACAATTTATTTCATGATCATTAAGAGCATTACAATGTTTTTATTGTACAGCAACATATGTTTTATTTATTTTGTAGTGGAATATTTCAGATTATTTTTTCCAAAGAGGTGAAATAATTGAAAAAGAGCTAAACAAAGAAGAAGCAGTGTTGCAGAAACAGGCAGAAGAAAAGGGGGTGGTGCTAAATAGGCCTTTTCATCCTGCACCACCATTTGATTGTCTTTGGTTATGCCTGTATGCTAAACTTGGAGAACTGTGTGTGGATCCCCGACCTGCAGTTAGGAAGAGTGCCGGGCAGACGTTGTTTTCTACTATTGGTGCTCACGGAACTTTATTGCAACATTCAACATGGCACACAGTGATATGGAAGGTATGATGTGTAATCTTTCGCTGAAGGTTTTGATAGCGATGGACATGCTATTTTAATATCGGTTAACTAGTTTATTAAGACTTTTTAAAGATAAGATACAGTGGCAGAAGTCCGATACCTTTCCCCCCCGCCCCTGCTTTCTTTTCTCTAGCCCTTAAAGCCTCTTATGAAATGTAATTTTTGTATCTTGGCCATTTTTTTTTCTTACTCAGGAGTTGTATAAAAAGGCTGCTCCCTCCCTATGACGATGAATGACTCCTTAATTTGTGCGAAAATAGGGTGATGTTTGAGGGTCATGGGATTGGATTGATCTGCTGTTAGGTCAGGCTTTACTTTGCACTCTATTTTGGCTCTTTTTATTTGAAAGTATCCATCAAATGCCCTGTTCTAGATCACAGTCATGTTGGTTATGCCCTGCGGAAAAGTCAGGCTGTGGTTGAGTCTGTTGCCTATTGCACCTGTGAGGTATCTGCGATTCAGAGGGTTTAGCTGCCTGTTAGTGCTAACGCTGTTCTCGGTGGTTTTGATCATGCTGTTTCTAGACCTTCCCAATTGAAAATCAGTTGGCTGATTCTTACTCTCAGGTGTTGTAGAGACTGTTTACAATAAGGGAATTCTTAAGGTGACACAGTGATAGAAAGGATAATGGAAAAATTACTGGGTTTTGTTGTTTTACCATAAATACAACTATTATTTGAAACTGTTTTTTTCCTCTTCTGGCTGTTACAGGTTTTATTTCACCTGTTGGATAGGGTTCGAGAATCTTCTACCACAGCTGACAAAGAGAAAATTGAATCAGGAGGAGGCAACATTCTCATTCATCATTCAAGAGATACAGCTGAGAAACAGTGGGCTGAGACATGGGTATTAACGCTGGCTGGAGTTGCAAGAATATTTAACACCAGAAGATACTTACTGCAGCCTTTAGGTAAAATTCATAGTTTAAAATTATTGAAAGATACAGTAATAAACTTTCTGCTTTTGTATATTTTTTCAGTTCAAGCACTGGGCAAGAATCTTAATCTTAGATTAAAAGTGTGTTCTGTTGTGTCTCATCCCAAATGTGGTTCTAATTTATGGAGATTTTAAGTCATACTTCTTAAAGCCAAAATTTCTAAGTACCATTTCATATTCCATATGACAGCAGTTGAGACTATATATCCCTAGTCTGTGGTGTAGGTGCCAAATAGCTTTAATTTGTAGTAGACTGATAACAATATTTTTTTTTGTTCTTTTGATTGTCGGAATATATTTTTCTTCTTGTGTTTCTAAGGTTCTACCACACTTGCCTAGAACTCTTCCGTGGCATCAGTGTGTCAAGTTCTGCAGTGCTCTTACAATGTAAAGAGAACTCACTTGTAAAGTCAGTGAATTATATAGCATAGAAAAGAAGAAAGTTTTATAGAGAAGATTGGAATTGTTATGGCATGAAAGACATTGGGATTACCCAGTATTTCAAGTGATCATTTTTCTCTCCTCATGATACTCCTCCACTATTTGTCTTGTACAGAGATCACAGTTTGAATTACTTTAGTGTTTGTCTCTAATTCAGCTAATTGAAGTGAATTCCCATTTTTTTTTCTTCCTTAAAATCTTACCTTTCCCCTTTTCAGGTCTTCAGTTTTTCTTCTGTAACTCCTTGATATCTTTGTTTCTTTGTCTTCCTATTTCTTGGACTCTGATTTTCCCCTATTACTTTTTTGCTTTCTTTTTACACAAATAAAACATGAGGTCATGTATCAAGCTAACGTAAAATAGAGAATACTACTACCTAAAATTGAACAATGTGAATGTATTGATATTAGTTCAGTATTCATGCCTGTTTCGTACAGAAAAAATGTTCCTGTTTAGGCTTCTGAACAGATATTTTGATAAAATTTTAATACAGCTTTCATTTCTCGTTTAGTTTACTAGAATTACTTAAATTACTTTAAAAAATAAAAATGTGATATAAAGAATGTATAGCTTGCAAAGAAAATTCCCCATTACATTAATATACCTTCACCATCCCATAATACACAGTTAATATATATATCTCAACATTTTAAAAGCTATCAAGAGTATTGGTCATTTGCAGAAATGTAGTAGATTTTAAACTATATTAAATTTGAGGTTAAAACTGACTAAAAATTAAAACATTACAGAGCTATTTTAATGATTCAAACCCAGTAATTAGTCGCATAGAAAATTTAAGGTTAAGGCTAAATTTAATGACAAGTTCAAACTCCAAAAGTGAACTCTTTTTACACAGTACAATTGTCAGAGCATTTTAAAATAAAATCTTTATAAATGCATTGCCTGACTATAGATTTGACCCTTAACTCTTTGTATATGCTTAATGCTTTTTGAAACAAACAGGCATCTGGTATGTATAAGAACAAATCTATTTCACTATCCTGAATAACGAAAACATATTGTTCTGGTATGTGATATGGTATCTGATTTTTCGCTAACAAATTCAACTTAAACATTGATATTTTGTTTCATTCTTCATACTTCTGTGTTTCTCTCCCACATTCATTCTTTCTGGTTACGATTGAACTGATATATTCTGAAAGTCATTCAGGCTATCGCCTAACCTCATGAAATTTCTCTGTATTAGAGTAACAAGCACATGTACAGCCCTTTACAGGCAGGGTGGGTGGAAAGGGGAATAGTAAGCCAGATCCAAGTTGATTTTTTTTCTCTTTTTTTTAAAAACAGGAGACTTTTCCCAAGCCTGGGATGTTCTTCTTGATCACATCCAATCAGCAGCACTCAGCAAAAATAATGAAGTTTCCTTGGCCGCTCTGAAAAGCTTCCAAGAGATCTTGCAGATTGTTTCTCCTGTTCGAGACTCGGAGAAGCCTGATACACCCCCTGCTATCAATGTTTCAGTACCCGTGGTGGTAGGGACAACAACTGCTACTAGTCTTGGCAGATCGTTCATGAGAACTGACTCCATAGGGGAAAGAATAGGAAGATACAATGGATCTGAACCACCTGTAATAACAGATGAGCTTGAAGATTTGAATCTTTGGTGGGCAGCCTGGAACAGCTGGTATAGGATTGGTTCAGAAAGTACGAGGCCTCCAATTACTTGTGATAAATTGACTTTCATTCCCAGCCAGCCTTTTCTTACAGCTTTAATTCAGATATTCCCAGCTCTTTACCAACACATCAAAACTGGTTTCAGCATGGATGATCTCCAAAAGCTGGGTGTCATTTTGCACGGTGCTGTTTCAGTTCCAATCAGTTCTGATGCTTCCCCTTTCATCCTTCCATCTTACACTGAAGCAGTTCTGACAAGTTTACAGGAAGCGGTCCTTACAGCTTTAGATGTTTTACAAAAGGTAATAATGTGACTTCAAATATGTGGTGGAAGGTAAACTGCACTGTCTCAGTTCTTCTTTTCAGAAGACTTAAATGTGAAGTTTTAAATTATTTATGATTACACTGTGTGCTGTATTAGAATAACTGAATCTCCAATCCTAGTGCAACCCAGGTGCTCTGCATTGAAGGGAATGGTGTAGTCTTTATAAAATGCACTTTTGTTTGCAGATAAGGTATGGTGCTGTGTTTGTAGCCATTTACTCGTCTGTCTATTATTACAGAATTGTACTGTTACGAGGGTCTGTACAAGGAGTTAGGGGAGTAGTCCCTCAAACAGTATTCCTTATGTTGCTCAGGTAATGCCATAAACACAGTCTAGAAGAATAGTGATCATGAGAACTTTAAATTCATGCAAAACATAAAATATAAAAAAAGTCTCTGGCAGACTACCTATCTTCTTGCCTCTTCAGTTGTTTAAGCAAAGTGCTGCATCTCTGCTCAAGAAATTTTTACTGTAAAACTCATCCTCAAAGAGCACTCTTCATGCAAGTGGATCCATAAACAACAAATAAGCGTGCCCTTTTTTGGATAGTTAAAAAAAGGAAAAAAGTATTGCTTCTTTCTTTCTGGAGCTGTAAAACATCTCCTTGCAAAATACATTGTTCATTCAGAAAACTTATTTATTCAAAAGAAGCAAAGTTGATAATGAATGAGATCATGAATTTGTTTGAAGTACTGCTTTACAAAAAAACCAAACCTTCCCCCCCCCCCCCCCCCCCCCAAAAAAAAAACCAAACCACCCTATCACTGGGAAATGCCAGGATTAAAACTATCCATGTGATGTGACTTCATTCCCTTTGGATTGACTTCGTGTTATGACTACTTTGCTTAATCATGTGGTCATACCTTTTTTTTTTTTTTCCATTTTTATTCTTCCTCTCGGAAAGGATCCTGCCTCATTTAGCTCGTAGAACACATGGTGCCTACTTAATGAACAGCAATTCAGCATCTTATGTTCTTTTTGCTTAATGTGACTTGGCTTATCTTGTACTTATTTAAACCACACAAGCAAGGCAGAATCATTATAGAGCAGTCATTCCTTTAGTTGAGTTTAACAAATGTTCATGAATAGTTTGAGAACAGAGGTATAATATTAGAAGTTGGTATTAAATCTCAGCTTTGTATATGGGGATATAAATAACATGGAGTTTTAACACCAATCATATCCACTAGATTTTCATCCTTTTGGATTCAGGCTTGACCTTTTTGTACCCTTCCTTTTCCAGCAGCTCAGCCTTGCCTGAGTGCTGGTTTTCCCACTTAATCAGTCTGTAGATTCATCTCAGATTTTTCGTTTCTTTGCCAGTCTCCTTATCCAGCCAAAGGCTGCAGGCGTTAGTGCTTTTCAAAGGAGCACTTGATAGAGTTTTTAACAGGAGAAACAAACTGCACATTGTTCTTGTCAAGATGTTAAACTGCATTCGCTGAAGTTTACTTAAACAATAACAAGAGCAATATCTCCCCATGAGAAATAGAGATACCTCCCCTTTCCCTCACACTCTAAATGGTTAGCATGGCAGTTACAAGCCTTTGCAAATACAGACTTAGATGCGAAGGTGCTTCAATTTATACAATACCTCTGACCCCATCTATAATTAAATTAATAATAGAACAGCACTGAAATTGCTAAAAAAAATAAGTTGAAGGATACTTGGACATTAGTAAGTTCTCCGAAGTTGTGTGATTATTCCTCTCAGTTCTTATATAGTACAATTCACATGACAAGGCAGCCAGCCTGTGCTGATGTGGAGCGAAGGCCATCCATCATATGGTTTTGCTGGAGGCTGCAGTATTTTCTTCCTCTGTTGAAATGAATTAATACTCTCAGGAGTACACCCAGGAGCTAGTGGAACAGTTAAAGACAACTATGTAAATATTTGTTTCCGTCCTTTAAACAAAATGTTTCTTACATCTTTGCCTGTGGGATCAGATTAAGTTTTGTTCTTTGCTGATACAGGAAGATTTGCATCTGTTTTGATTTTCTAAGAAATTCTGGAACAACCTTGTAGTTGAAATAACATAAAAAGCCCTGACATTAAGACAGCCCTTGGCTGGTTTAATAAAGACATTGTGATACAATTGCAGTAGCAAAGGACCTTGCAACTCAAGAACATAGGACTGAAAGGGAACCTTAGTTCTCCTTTGAGACTTCCTGTGTATAGCCCATTTTACACCTTTGTTTTGTTCCTAATTTTCTTTTTATTCCTCATTAGAGCTTGTTTTCTAGTCTTTCATTGCTGTAGTATAAATGCCTGCTTCATTACTGTAGCTCCATTAAAACTTGTACTCAAGCCAGAATTCTCTAATTAATCTTAGTGCCTCCCAGCGTTCACTCTGGGTCAGCTCTACAGTGAGCCAGCTGGCTTGTCAGACAGAGGAACACAGATATGTACTTGAGGATCGGATAAAATTTGAATTCTTGCCTCTGCAGGCAGTATGGTTGCAAACCTCTTGAGCTAAAGGTGATACTTAAATACACTTTCAGAGATGATAGAGACTTGGCTATGGAGAGCTGTAAAAACAACCACCCACGGTAGTCCATGACGATAGTTACTCTAGGGGTTGTTAGGTAAATCTGAACTACTGAGAAATGTGAAGGGTAGTAGAATAATGCTTTAAAGCATGGAGTTCTGAAACAAAAGTATTATGTCAATTTTTACAACAAACAACCATCTGTGAAGTATTTTACTTTGGGGTTCATTTGTGTTTTGTTGTTGCCTGACCATTAATCTTTGATTTATACATGTCTCTCTACTGAAGTATGTCAGTAAGTGCACTTAATGCAGTAAATTCTACTCAGTTTTATAAGCAGTTCTTAAAGATATTTTCAACATACTTTGTCACACAATTTGCTAGGCTATTTTTGAATTTTTCGTATACTTAGATAAAAGATATCTGGTGTCAGTCAGAAGCATAAACCTTTTTGAAAAGCAGTTCTAGTTAGCTGAATTTTCAAAACTGAGTGACTTAATCCTCCTTTTTTAATGTTTGTTATAATTTTTAGACTTGAAAATACCCCAGTAGCATGGATAGAAAATGCTTCTATTTGTAAAATAAAAATTTTACAAGAGTTTGATATAATATGAAGAAAAGAAGCTACTCATTCACAAGCTTCAAATAGGAAGAAGTTATTGTTTTTGTTTACTAGTACAGGAAAATTAGTATCTGAAATTATTGTCCACTGATCCTGAAGTTAATAATGATAATAACAACAGTAATAACAATCTAACCATGTGGAGTGAATGGCAGATGTATTTTTTAATGTTTTGCCAGTACAAATATTAAGAGAGTCTTCTGTGGATAATGCAAGTTGCATATGTGCAAGTAGGTAGTATCTATACAAAAGTTATCCACGGGTTTGTGGATGCTCTCATTCCCTTTCTAAGCCCATTGTTGGTATGTAAAGTCATCTTTTATACCTTTTCTAATAGGTATATAATCTTGCATTAACCTGTTCAAATTGAGTGCGGTGACTTTAGTGCAGCAGTAGATCAGCTGAAATAATTTTACAGGGTGTTGAATGCTTTTAGACCAGCAATTAACCTTTTAGTCTTCAGGTACACAGGTGAGCATCTAGCATCAAAGCATCTTTTTCTGACTTCATACAGTCTTGAACTTGAGCACCAGAAAAGGAGTGTGGCTTTTAGAAAGAGTGCTGCACTATATTCATAATATTGACTAAGCTTTTTGAGCATTAGATGTGCATTTTGAATTGCAGGAAGCAAGGAAAAGGGAAAGGTCATTGGTGATTCATGGAGTGCTCTGCTGCAGGTTGTAGATTGCCTACAGGTGCAGCTAGGCCTTGGGGTGACCTAGAGATAACTGTGCCTGTACCCCTGCTGGCTTGCTCCATCTCATGACTGGGGACTTAGGACATTTGCTAGCCCGTTGACTGCCACAGCTCATGACATAGACCCAGCATGGAGGCTGCACTCAGAACAGCTTTGGAGCTGTTGGCACCTTGAGCGAGTTCAACCACAACTCGTCATGGATGATCTGTGGTTAATGAGAAGGGGGGTTGATTCCTCCCCAGAGGAAAATGACCGTACAAGCACAAGGTCTTTTTGTGGGACAATAAATAGACTGTTCCTTGAAGCTTTGAGATGAGAGGCTTTGGGAGGAAAAGCAAGACATTTAAAATGACAGAAAATAATTGGGGTAACTTCGTAGAAACATTATATCTTGCTTTGAAAACAAATGCCCTAAGATTGCCTTGGGATTTATATTGCAATAAGAAGTCATTAGGCTATGACAACATGATATTTCATTGACATCTTCCAAGTATACCCTTCCTGAAATGTTTTCCATTTTAAAGCAAGTTCATGAGTTTCAGCTCTACCAAAATCATCTCATTCTCATTTTGTTTATGTTCCTTTCTGTAAGACACAGTTTAACTACTTACGGAAATCTTGTGTGACTGACTTCTGAGATTTAAATGTTCCTTGAAGTAGAACTTAAAGATGTGGCTGAGATCAACAGACAAGACTTATAGAAGACTTACATTTTGCTGTCATGTCAAAGCAGTTTGTAAAGAAGAGATAAGATATTAGACAAAATGAGGTAGCTGTATTTATTAAACTATATATGCCCAGGTATCTTGCCACTGAATTTACTTTAATAAAATAACAAAACTTACTTTCCTTAAATTTTTAGAACTATAACTGTCTTTTATACAGCATGATTTTTGTGTAGTCTTATATGGGAATTTTTCTTTAGGAGCTTCTTATACTAATGCAGATTTTTTAATGCAGAAGCTCAAGATACGTATTAAGCATTGGTATTTTTCTTTCGATATAGGCTATATGTGTGGGCTCAGAAAGTATGCAGATAATGTATCCTGCAATCTTCGACCAGCTGTTGGCCTTTGTAGAATTTTCCTGCAAGCCTCCACAGTATGGACAGTTGGAAACAAAGCACATTGCAAATGCAAAGTATAATCAGGTAATTAGTTAGAAACGTTGCTTGTTTTTTTCTTGGCTGGTGAACCCAACTCAGCTTCACATAGAGGTTGTTTAGCAAGATGCATTTATTCCATCTGTAAAAACTTCACTGTGCATATTGCATAATTTCTTCTTATTTTTTAACATGCTTTTGTTACCTTCATTTGCTCCCTTTGAGTTTGACTTTGCTTTTATATTTTGTATTCCTCTGTGTAGGAAAGGTCTTACTGGACACCAGACACAGTGAACATGTCTGAATTTGTCCAGTGAATTAATCTAAAATAACCTGTCCTACATGTGATAACAAATTTAATAGAAGGACATGATAATTTTGAAGGAAGAAAATTCCCTCAAGCTGCAAATTTTTTAATTGCGCATGCTGTAGAGAAATGGGAAGTTCAATAATTCTTTTTGTCTGTGTACTCTGCTGTTCACTGAGCATGAGCATCTGATTCAGTGTAATCAAAGAGGTAAATATTATGTATGTATTAATTCTTCTTATTCTATTTGTCCTGCAACACAATGGAATCACACTAGATACAACTATTTGCACCGGTGAGTTAAATTTCCTTAAAGATTGTCCTAATATAGTTGTCTTGCCTAGACTGCAACGTTTCTCCTACTTAAATGTACTTTACTTCAATGTAGAGTACATTTTCATAGTCAGGCTACGTTGTATTTGCAGTTTTGTTTCTTGGACCATATTCTTAGCAAACCTTGCATGCATTAAAGTGAGACTTCAGTGCAAAACATACATTTTCTGTTCCTTAATTTAATGTGTTTTCATATATAGTTCAGTAACTTACTAATTTCTTTTCGTAGGCGGAATGGGTAGCGTTGAATTACGTGCCATTTGCTGAGAGATCATTGGAAGTTGTTGTGGACTTATACCAAAAGACAGCTTGCCATAAAGCTGTGGTAACGGAGAAAGTTCTTCAGAACATTATTAAGGTAAAAGTTTGTCCTGCATATTCTCTGAATCTAATGAGCTTTTATTGAAAATGAGTTTTATTTTGAGCAACTTTAGTCTTAAAGCTTTAGTAAACAAATTGATGTTTTATGAAGATGAGCAGCAGGTATTAATTTCTTTTGAAGCTTCAAGGCTATTGATTGAAGTCTTTGACATGGTCCCCCACAACATCCTTCTCCCTAAATTGGAGAGATATGAATTTCATGGCTGGATTGTTCGGTGCATAAGAAACTGGTTGGATGGTTGTATTTGGAGAGTAGTGGTCAGTGGCTCGATGTCCAGATGGAGAGCTGTGAAAAGTGGTGACCCTCAAGGGTCTGTACTGGGACCAGTGCTGTTTAATATCTTCATCAGTGATATGGACAGCAAGATCGAGTGCACCCTCAGCAAGTTTTCAGATTGAGTGATGCAAGCTGAGTGGTGTAGTTGCCACACCAAAAGGAGAGGATGTCATCCAGAGGGACCTGCACAAGCTGGAGAAGCGGGCCTGTGTGAACCTCATGAGGTTCAACAAGGCCAAGTGCAAGGTCCTGCACCTGAGTCAGGGCAATCCCTGATTTCGATACAGGATGGGGGATGATGTGATTGAGAGCAGCCCTGTGGAGAAGGACTTGAGAGTGCTCATCGATGAGAAGCTCAAGGTGAGCCATAGTGCATGCTTGCAGCCCAGAAGGCCAACCGTATCCTGGGCTGCATCAAAAGAAGCATGGCCAGCAGGTTGAGGGAGGTGATTCTGGCCCTCTATTCCTCTCTTGTGAGACCTCGCCTGGAGTATTGTGTCCAGGTCTTGAATCCTCAACATAAGGAGATATAGAGCTGTTGGAACGGGTCCAGAGGAGGGCTGCAAGGATGAGCAGAGGGCTGGAGTACCTCCCATACAAGGACAGACAGGCTCGCTCAGCCTGGAGAAGAGAAGGCTCTGAGGAGACCTTATAAGTGACCTTCCTGTACCTGAAGGGGGCTGCAAGAAAGCTGGGGAGGGACTGTTCACAAAGGCTTGTGGTGATAAGACTAGGGGCAATGGGTATAAACTGGAGAGGGGCAGATTTAGACTAGACATAAGGAGAAGTTTCTTCACAATGAGAGTGGTGAGGCACTGGCACAGGTTGTCCAGGGAAGTTGTGGATGCCTCATCCCTGGAAACATTCAAGGCCAGGCTGGGTGGGGCCTTAGGCAGCCTGGCCTAGTGGGAGGTGGAACTGGATAGGCTTCAAGGTCCCTTCTAATCCAAACCATTCTATGATTGAGCTATATGTATATATAGCTTTAGTTGAATAATATTAGCATCAGCATTTTAATGTTAAGATAAAAAATAAAAAATATGTAAAGCCACAAAATACTAACCTTTGAAAGTATCGTGCACCTGAATCTGATAAGAAGACCTCTTAGTAAATATGGCATTGAAGGCCAAAGACTAATTTCTGTGGACTGGCATATATGTTCTGGGGACATGTGCTGTAGCTATTGCTTTTGATTTTCTTTTAATGATTTTGTGTGTCATTGATGTAGGTATGAAATGTTATGGGTGCACAAATCTGCATTTAAGGTGAAATTGCCCATCTCAACTCTTTTTAACCTTGTCTCCATTTTAGCAAATAATAGAAGCAGTAATAAATGTCGGGGAAAAAAACGTGTGTGACCTAGGTTTGTTTGTAATGACTTGGCTGACATCAGATTGTTCCTGTCTAGAAATTTAGAAACCTGAATGTGTTTAAAGTAGTTATGTTGTATTATTTTGGATCTATAATGAATTTAATATTTGCATACTATTTCAAAGTTAATGCAGCGGTTTCCACTTCTGTTTTAGTGGGATAGATGAGGCTGATATTGACACCACCTTTCTTTAATATTCAGTTGATAATCATGTGATCTATTACAGTAGATGAAAATAGCTTTAAGTTTTTGCTTTCCTCAAATCCGAGACTTCAACAAAAACATTGGAGGCATATATACATGAATGTAGTCAGTATTTGACATGTAAAGTAGATCATTAGTTTTCCAAGGTAACTTGGTATCAGGTTCTAGTTATATCTACTGTCTATTTAGTCTATTTGACTAACAATGCTAAAAGGAATACATATAGTGTAATTAGTATATATGCTTAATGTTTGGGGTTTTTTGAAACTCATTTATTACTTTCTTTTATAGGTATTGAAGCTGTTTTTCTATCTGGAAGACTTAAAATTAGCTGTGTTTTCATCTTCTAGCCACTTGAGTTGTAGTGCAGCTTTTATCTTAGAATTGCACTAACTCTTTTTGCTTTGGAAATTGACGTGGTTTAACAGTCAGCGATGACCAGGTGTCTTGCAGTGGCTACATATGCAGTTCAACTTTTGCGTATTAGGAAAAGTTTAAATTTAATGAGGCTTTTTTTCTTTACTGTGGAAGCACTTGGAATAGTTTTCCAAGCTATGAACGGGACTGAACTCTCCAGAATACACTGGTGATGATGAACTGCCTGCAATCTGTTAGATGTCAGGAAAGCCCATTTGTCGGGCTTAGCAGAAGTGGTAAATGGCAATACAGAAAAAGAAAATTATTATGTAATTTCATAGTGTAATTGGTGATGGACCAACTCTGACTTCTGACCTTGTAGCTGGCAACAGACTTGTGCTTTAGCCAGCTGGTATATGATGAATAATTTTTACAATTATATTTTAAAAAGAGCATCTCATATACTAGCAGGAAAGGTAGGGACATGTACCATCTGTGACAGTATCTGCCGAGATCTTCTGTAGAAACCGGTTGTATTCTTAGATTTCTCTGAGCCACTATAAATTTTGTTTTAACTTTCCTTTTGCAGACACTAAGAATACCTCTTAGTCTGAAATATTCCTGTCCTTCTGAAAGCACGTGGAAGCTAGCTGTTTCCTCTCTTATCAAAGTTCTCTCTATCGGGCTACCTGTTGCAAGGCAGCATGCATCTTCTGGAAAATTTGACAGTATGTGGCCAGAGCTAGCAAACACTTTTGAAGACTTTTTATTCACCAAAAGGTAAACGGCATTTCCTTTTTTTTTTTTTTTAAAATAAAAAAATATTTCGTCTGTGAGTAAGGTTCAGTAAAAGGTCTTATCTTTAGAGATATTCGATGTCTGAAAATTATTTTAATGAATTAAGGAAAAAAGTAACGAGCTTCAAAAAAGTATAGTTGTAGAAAGTAGTAGAGAAAACTTCATTCAAAAGGTGAAATATCAGAGCAAGAGTGAACTCAACTGATTTTTGAAGAGAAGGCATAGCCTTTCAGATCAGGCCAAGCAATTCTTCAGGGTCTCCCAAGAGCCTTTACTCTGTAGATTTCATAGAGTTACTGATGTGTCCTCAGTTCCTTTGTTCGCTTTGAAGAGAATTGCAAGAGTAATTTTTTTTAAGGTGAACTCCACTAATTATGTGTATTTCTTTTGAGTGCCAGCTTGAAATATTCCACTTATCTTGAATTTTGGGAAACAATTTCTTATGTTGCTGTTCAGTTAGAAGCACATAGTTACCTTGTATTTGTTTCTACCCAAGACAAACTGACTGCACCTTAATAATTAACCTCATTTTATTTGTAACACTTTGTGAAAAGTGTAGCTAAATAGTCAGATTTATAACTAGACAGACAGGCAGATAATATATTAAGTACATGCCTAATCTCTCAAGAATGGAATGCTGTATATGTAGGCATGTTGACAAAGTCTGGGAGTGAAAAATAATTACCAAAGACTTAGACAATCTGATGTGAGTTTGTTCGGCCAAAAGAATATATCATTAGGAAGACATGGTTAGTCATCAGAATATGGTAAAAGATTGCTTCAGAGAAGAATTTTTATTGTCCTTTGAGAGTGGATAAAAATGGAATTCAGTACAGCACAGATTATCTACGTTAGACATTAAGGAAACCTTTTACTGTAAGGAAGGTTAGGTCATGTAAAGACTGCTTAAGAGTGGTGTGGAATTTCTGTCTTCTGTAAACAACTGAGGGTTAAGAAACGTTTAGGAGTAGTTTGAGTACATCCAATAGCGTCTTAGATTAAAGGACAGTGTGGAGTATGAAAAATTTAATTCCCTCATTTTCTGTGTGTATGCTGATTTCAGTAATGAATTCATCTTCCTTTTTAATAGGAAAACAGTAGGGTTCTTCTGTACCTAACACGAGTATGCTGTGTATTCGTGTGTGTATAGGTGTGTATAGTTTTCAAACACACAAAAACCGGCAAACAAACACAGCTGTCTTTACTAATCATGAATAAATAGCAGCTTGCCCAAAACAGACAAAAAATAAATACCAATGAAACTTAATTTTAGAGACACATCAGTTTGTGAAAATGTTTGTAATAGTGAATGGTTCTGGAATTTCATCAATAGGTTTACAAGACAATTGAATGAAAAACCTCTTGGTTTTCTGTCTTCTTCAAAGAAATATTATTAAATAGAAGGACCTTAAAAGAAAAAAGCTCACCAGGACTACATAAAATACATTTTAATCGTCTAGTATTTTTGTTTTGATTCTTCACTGTTTCTGTAAAAGAATCTTTGCAGTATCTTGTTTGGTTTTGTTAGTAGTCCTGCTTCCATTCTAAGACAGGCAGTCCATATAAGTTAACACCCTATCATTGATGTCATTGCTGGGTTTAGAGAATTAAACGAAAGTTTTTCAGGTTATTGTAGAAGATGTAGGTTCACTTAGAAGCTACTTTGGGAATACATACTACTGTTTGCTGTGAGTCAATTATTCCTCAGTGTCTGCAAAACAGGAAACCTGTCTATTTTGCGTGTTTTTAGCTGACCCAGACTGGCACTGCTACAGGTTTTGGGTATTAATCATTCATAAATCCAGGGAAGTAAGATTATCACAGTTCATTAATGTAATTCAAGATAATCCACTATCATCTGCATGACCTTTTTGGCCAAATATGTTGTCTGTTTTTCTTAATCTACAGCAAACGATTTGTAGTTTTCTTGAAAGTTGTTCCAACCATAGAAATTCCATCCTAACATGTTGCTTGCTAGAAACAACCACTGTTGGCATTAATTCTAATAGCTTTGTCCATCTGTCATACATGGGTGAATATTCTGTGAAGGTAAAGGAAAATAGTTTTTCTGTGTGGATATTTATGATGTCCTAAGACTTGTCTGTCCTCACGTCTGGGTTTGACTCTTTAGAGACCGGAGTATATTCTGTAATTTTACATACAAAATGTAGTTTAGAGATTAGCATTTTCATCAGTATTAAAGATATTCTCAGAAAAGTTTTATGAAACTTCTTTGTTCTCTCACTCAGAAGCTTTAAGGTTCAAAAGAATTTAAAATACTAAAAACAGGCTGGTGGTTTATAGAACCACATGGCTACAGCAGGATAATTTGGCTTGTTGTTATAATTACTGGCCATTGTTGTTACTTTTTCCTGGCTTGTTATGAGTAGATGACTTTTGCTTGTGTAGTTGTATGTTGTGTGGCTATTGAATGTCTGATTTGCTTGTTGGGTGGTTTTTGGCCCCCCTAATGTCCGTCTTATTCTGAAGAGCAGTTTGTCTCCCCAAGTGCATGTTTCTCCTACTTAGACTTGGAGCACTATCACTTAGTAGCTTGAGGTTGGATAGCCTTTCTATTCCTTCTATCAGCCTGAGCCTTGTGGTCCTGAAAAGTTAGGAAGGGAATACATCATGTCCTCATAGTCAGGACAATTAGTAATAGCAATCATTTCTCCTTTTCTTCACCTTCCTCCTTCTCCTCCCCACAATGTTCCTGAAGCACGCCTCTCTCTGTGATGCAAGGAGGGCTCTAGAGATAGCTGTGGATGTTCCTCTTGTTGAGATAATTCTCTTCTCATTTCCTTTGATTAGGTCCTTCTGCACATCTGTGGAAGATGCTATGAAACTAGTCTTGGCAAATAGGGCAACCTGTCCTTTTGTGTTAGAATTTTCTAATTTGTGTCTTTCAGAGGGTTGTAATTGCAGTATAGTCAGTCTCTTACATTTGTAGTTTTTCCACATCTAAGTAAACTGAATTCAGAATTTTCAAATTTACTATGTTCTTTCACTTTTTTCCTTTGTTTTAGATCTAATAGAAATATATGTTAATCATAGCAATGTGTTATTCCAGAGTAATTTGGGAGAATCTGTTCAGTGTTCTGAAAGGAACAGCTAAAATTTATCATTGAGTAGAGGTACATGTCAACCTTCAGATTACAGGAGAAGGCAATGGGAATTTCCTTTCCAACTGTTCGTTTTGCTGCTTTATTTTAGGTCAGCTAGATGGTATAAAAGCTGATTCTGAGTGTCTTCCCCGATTTATTTACATTAACAATGGGTTGTGCTTTTTAAAACTTTTGGTAGTACTTGGATTTTTGTCTGTATCACAAAATCAATTAACCAAGCCACAGGTGAGAAGACGAGAGCACTGTGTGCTCTTAATTAGATTAGTGACTTGTAAACTTGACTTTGCTTTAGTGACTCTGCTAACCATAACTGTGGCTTACTGTGGCTGCAAGTCAGTCGTCCTTGGTGGCTTTCTAACTTGCAGATATGCCATGCAGGGCAGGGGGTTAAGTCAGGTGCAGAAGTGTACAAATATGGCTGCACTGCTGCAGACCAGGATGGATTGAAAAGGTTCTGGAGCACAGAGAATTTGGAAAATGCAAATCGGAGACGCCCCAAGAGGGTATCAGTGAGACAGAGTAATAGCATTACTACATTGTCCAGATTTTCACCATTATCCAATACGTCACCCCTTGTGACAGGTATACACCTAGATACATTCACTTGAACCTGAATGTAGTTAGAACTGAAAATTAACTTTCTTATGCTGTCAATCTGTAATTTTTCCTAAGTTCTCTGCTTCAAGGAAACAAATATTTTGTCACAAAGAAACTTACTTTCCTTCTTTTGCTCTTGTATACCTTTTCATACTCTACATTTTCCACTACTGTTCCACTTGTTCCATGCTATTATCTGTCCAGGCTTCATGCAAAGCTAGGTAAATGTCTTCCTTTTGTACCTGCTCTTCAAACTCTTATTCTTCAAAGCTGACTTAGCACTGCTGGGATGGTTCTAAATAGGAAATATCTGCATCTCTGTAAAACTTCAAAATGTCTTATTGCTAGGAGGACTGTGACTCCAACACTACATAACAGATTTGACTAGTTTTTCCCTTTAAGTTTCATTCATTAGAATATCCCAGTGTGTATTGTCTCATTTTTATATATGCATTCTCCAAGTTTCTACATGGCTGAGAATGGAGTAGAAAGAGAAGACTCTCTGTTTCACTGATGTTCTACATTTTTAATCAACATTTTTAAAATTTTTCTTGTGTAACTCATAATTTTTCTAATCACTGTAGTCCTAGAAATCAAGCGTGTTAACCTAATATTACTTCCACAAATGAAAATGAGTTGGCATTGGTTGAGCAAGAGGTCACTGTGGTTGGAATCAATAGTGAAATCTCTGTGAATCTGTGTTTGAAATAGTGAATTTCCACTGCACGGTCTTGCCTCAGCCTTTGGAACAGGAATAGGTTTTTGAGCCAGCTATGGGGCTGAATGAGAGGAGATACACATTGATGTTAAAGAGTACAAAGCACAGCAGAAATGGTCTCTGCAGACCTGTACATCAAGAAATTTCAAATATAGTGAGTAGAGCCCAGAAAATGAAAAAGGAAAATGCTGCTGTCAGAGAGAATTAACAGCTTCCAAGCAATAAGTTTCAGGTTTGTTTTTGTTGTTTTGTTGGTTTGGTTTTTTTTTTTAAAAAAAAGCAAGCTACAGCTGAGGAGACTCAGTAATCTTGATTTTTAGTATAAATCAAAATGACATTTAAAAATTAATAAATTTCATGTAAGTTAATTTACAGAAAATTGTCTTCTAGCAAGAGCCTGGTCTGTTTATTATTTCATAACATTGTTCTTTCCCAGAGGCTTTCATGGAAGCATGTCAAGCCATTAAATAATATAAATTCAACAAACATGTATATATATAATTTACTAGACCAGAAGTCTGTGCTCACACAAGGGAATTAAATCAATAGTCTCCAAAAAGCTGCTTCATAGCAGAGTGCTACTGTGCACAGCAGGGCTCTAGGTGGCTGTTAGCTCTCTGTTGTTAGGCTCTAAAGCCCTCCCTAGACAGTGGGCAGCGGCTGGGAGCTCTGTACCTAGGAAAGCCTGGGAAAGCCATAGCAACAGTCTGTATTGCACTGGCTCAGAAATTCCCTGGCTCTTGACCATTCCAGTACAGTCTGGCTGGATTGGATCAGACCAGCAAAGTGTTTGGCCCATAGATAGATGTTTCATATAGACACCTTACAAAAATCTATTTACTTGGGAATAGTTTGCTATATGAACAAATATATAGCATAATCTGTAGCATATATGGTAGATCAGGTATGGATGACTGGAAAGAAAGGTTTTAACACCTCTTTAAAGTAAACTTCAGCTGAGAAAGTCAGTCAGTCATAAATTAGGAAGTGTCAGAATGAAAGCTTCAAGTGTATTTCAACATGACCTGCATTTGTATGCATCATAATAGTTTACTGTTATAAGGTTTTGCATAATTCTTAGTGTTACAAAAGGTACTGACTTAACAACTACTTAATATTTTATTTTATTCTTTGTTTTCGGCATATAACTCCAAACTTCCTGACTGTCTTAACACACAAACCAGTGATAAATATAGTATTTCACATTTTGTGGGGTTTTTTTTTTTTTTTCCTAGTCATACATGTAACGTGTCTGTGTTCCACAGACAGGGGTGAAGCTATCTACATAAAGTTCCTTTGAGGAAGGGAGATTATTATTATTTTCGAAGCAGGAGTATTGGTGCACACTGTCATAAATGTCAAAATTGAAAATTAGCTGAAAGTATGTAGACTGAACTTCAGGAACCTCATGCTAAGCACCCAGAGGATGGGGAGGAAACTTTTCTTGGAATAATCTTGGTTAGCAGCATATAGGAGCACTGGGAGAAGAAACAACCCCAAACAGCCTGTTAACTAAACTAACCAGATCTGGATGAGATTTGGAAGCCTCCAAAGTTCTTAAACCTTTCATTAAAATTGGCATTGGGATGGAGAAGACAGGCCCAGACAAGAGCCTGTGAGGACAAAGTTGGCATGGGTCCACAATTGTGTGTTTGGCAGCTGCTTTGCCAGCGCGCATGTGCTTAGCCCTGAACTACCCACCACACGGCTGTTGTTTCCTGAGGAGGGATATGGGGTGGAGGAAAAGCTGGGGGCCAGAGGGAGTTTGGAAATAAGCCAAAGGATGCCAGTCTGCTTGTTACTACAGTACCGTACTGATTCCTCTGCTTACAGAACAGCTTGGTTCTTTGTTCAGTCTAGAGCTCTGTTTTTGTTGCATCTGCCTATTCTGCCATAAATTAGGCAGCAATGTTGTGGCAGATTGACACTATAATTTTCTTTCCTTCTCAGTAGTGACCATCTTGTGCATTTAATCAGATGGTTTCTCAGGAGGAAAAAAAAAAGAAGTCATCATCTAATTTAAGATGGATTGTAACACACAAACATACGCAGCAGCAAGCTGAAGTACCATAGGCAACCTTAATTCCAGTATTTCTGACCGTTCCTTTCAAGTGGTCAAATTTCCAAATTGTTCCTCAGCTTGAAGATGTTATATAGTTATTTTGCTTTTTGGTTGTTTAAAATTGTGAAAAGGAGAGAATTTAAAATATGATGTTATATTGACTGTTTATAGCGCCTTGTCTCGAATTTTTGTTGTTGCTGCTACTGGTTATTTCATTAGCTCTAGTAACATGTTACCTTCAGTGCAAATCAGACATTACGGAGAAACTGAGCCCACAATCCAGTGGGTTTTGCACTGTCTTTAAATTTCAGAGAGACATAGGCATGAGGATTCCTGTTTCTGCTGTATGTCCGAAAAAAATCAGAACAGCTTAGCTAAGTCAGCATGTAGATTTATCTGCTGTTTCTGTTGGATTAGGGCAATACCTAAGGTACAAGGTGACCACATAGTGATATTTTCATGTGCTCCTTCAGCCTCCCAGTTTACGTAGCTCAGAAAGTTCTTGTACCACAGGTTGTCATTGGCTCATAATTGATTTTTCTTATAATAATTTCAGTAACTGCATGTTGAATATGTGTAGATTTTAGCAGGCAGTCTTCTGCTTATGGCATTATCAACAAAGTATTTCAGACTTTATCTATTATGTGAAGTACTTTCTTTGGTTCCTTCCCAGCATGTTTCCTTAGGCTGTTTTATTTCAGTGTAGCTCTAGTGTGGCTTTCTGTCATGCAAGCACCTGCAAGAGCTTGGAGTACAATTTTTGGTTTAGTTTCATAGAAAATGAATCCAGGTTTGCACTCTAAGATCAGACACGAACCGAGGTTTATAAATGAGAATGTCTAAAAGTTTAACTTGAAAAACCCATGTCTGATCCAAACTGAAACACTGCTGTAGGACATCAGCTGAAGTAGTTGATTGCTGTCTAAGTAGGAGGTCTTTACCCTTTCTGTCCTGCTAAGGAATTTGGTCCGATAACTCAGAAGAAATGTAATCCAACAAAGAAAAGGAATTTGAATTCACTGAATGGGTGGTTTAGTATGTATGAGGAAGGACTCAATAAATGGGAGAAAACTTCACCAGAGAAAACTACATGATTGATGGTTCACATAAAATTTACAATCAAATGATAACAAGTTTTGTGAATTTACAAGCAAGTAAGGTGGGATCTTGTAAAGAAAATATTGGGTAATTTTCATGGGTGAATCACTTCTGGACATTTCATCTGTAAATAGATTTTTATATACAGTGGAAAAACCTGAATTCCTTAAAAATTATTGTTAGTAAAATGGGTTTGTCTCTTGGTAAAATTCATTAAGAATGAGAACAAATATATCATTTCCATTATCAAGGAAAAAGACAAAGTAATGTCCCACTAATGAAAAGAAGAAAATGCAAAACTATAATTCTTTTATAGTCCTTTATCTTGCAGAGTGAGAGAAAAAGTAAAATGTAATAAACTGTGATCCCTCGATGATACCTTCACAGACTCATCTAAACAGATATTCTGACTTTTGAACATATAAGAGAGATTACTTTGAGATGCATATGAAAAATGCTGTTGATGCAAGTCCTTAATTGGGTCCATCAGTTGCAACTCTTCAATTTTAGTTTTACTACTATTTCCCTTTGAATAATTTTAATGATCATTATTCATAATACTTTATTCTACAGTGTTAGCCATCCCAACTTGATGCATCTATTAACTTTAAACAAAATGCATTTTCTTATACTTGTCTTCTAGCAGATGTTGTGAATATAACAGTATAATATAGTACATTTATTTTCAGTACGCCTCCTGATAATCTCTCAATTCAAGAATTTCAGAAGAATGAGAGCATCGATGTTGAGGTAAGGAGACTGTAACAAATACACTGTTGAGTATAACAAGATAGTGACATTCACAGATTGCATTTAGTTCTGAAATAATTTTTTGAAAGTTACTTCATTATTTTTTTCTGTGATTTTTTTTTTTTTTTGCCTTTTTGAAAACAAGAGAGGAAATTCATAGGCTCAGAATTCAGCTGCTTCAGTGTTATGCAAAAAGTAGGAAGTGGCACGCTGAAAACAACTACTTGTCCACTTGAGTTCAACAGAGCATAGAGTGGCTAAAACAGAATGTGTTTCTGCCTCTAACCAGTATCTGATTCTTACTACTTATGTTATTGCCAAGCAATTACACAGGTAATTGTAAACTATGGAGGAAGCTGACAATTAAACCTCAAGTGCTTTCTGTGTTGAGGGGAGGCATTTAGTCAGCAATGACATTGTTGCCCTCCAGATGTGTTCTCAATACTGAAAAGCTTGTGCATAAATGAAGAAACAGAGTGTTGTTTGTGCAGCATAAAGGCTGCTGCAATTGTAGAAGATGCTTGGTTGGATAAAGCCAAAGAAAATTAAGCTATGATGGTACTTGGAATGAAGAGGGACTGGTCTGCTTTTGCTCCAGGACAGAGATGTGGCAGACCAGGGGTTAGGGGCACAAAGGAAAAGGAGTTGCAGGGAAGACATGGCAGTATCTGTGGTTCTGTGGTTTTGATCACCTGTCTTGTTTCCAGAGTGGCAGCTGGGAGACAAAGATTTCTGGATCAAAAGTGGGAGTGATTTTGTCTGCAGTGAGCAGAACTCTGCGATCTAATGCATTCATTTCTCAAGATCTAAACCTACTTTGTTCCTGAATGGGAGTGTCAAGAGCAAGGATAGAAAGCATTTCAGTTAATGTGCATTGCCTTAAGCTTGTAGATAGTTAAGTCATTTGTTCTGCTTTGCAGATGCCACCTTGTAAGCATGTGATACGTGTTAGTGTCATAATGAGGCTAATGAGTTGAGTGGAGGGAGAGGGAGATTCCTAATACTAGATCTTCTCTTTTCAAAACTGTAAATTCAATTTGAAGAATATAATTCAAATGATAGTGGAAATCTCAGTGATAAGTACTTCAGAAACTGACAAAAGTGTGGGGAAAAGTAGTTTATTATTTCAAGTTTAATGTTACATGCAAGTCCACAATTTTTGGACCTAGCTGCAGATTTTAAAAGCCAGCATTGGAAGATTTGGTGAAGTTTCACTAGGTGTGTCTCTTTTGTTTAATGTTTCCATCTTCTTCATACTAGAATTACAACTTTAATATTCAGAAAACAAATATATTTCATTTATTTTAGGTGGTGCAGCTTATCAGCACAGAGATACTGCCGTATGCTAATTTTATTCCTAAGGAATTTGTTGGCCAAATAATGACTATGCTCAATAAAGGCTCAATACATTCTCAGTCATCCTCCTTTACAGGTATGGTGCCTGAATGACAAAAGATACAGTAATATACTAGGAAGCAATGAAAATGTTGAGAGTGCTTATTCTAATAAAGACTTAAAGTTCCACGGCAGGTATTCAGTATAGGCTATTGGATATCCAGCTTGTTTTTATAAACTATGTTTTATTTTATGGAAGTTGCCAAGCATTCCTTACAGTTTTTTTTAAAATTATTTCCTTGCTTCTTGGTCAGTATCATATATAACATTGTACTTCTGTTACTTTATTTTTATGCTTTCTACATAGTTTGTTTTGTATTGTGCCAGATGCGATACCTCTGACAAGTTCAGACAATTATAAAACAGGCATAATATCCTGTTCTTAAAAACCAAAATTACCATACTGTAACTCTGGTGTACCTAACCAGGTACCTTCTCTGCCTTCAAGAAGAAACAGTTATGTTTTTTAGGGAAAGATGAATGAAGCAGACATAAGCCATTACAGACAAAAATATTTGGACTGTACAGTACCAAATGTTAGTTCTTCTGATGTAGAATTTGGGTTGCTGTTGTTTTCTTTTTAATTGATTTAATATATTTTATTATTAAAGCAATGTCAAGTAGGTGATACGTTATTGAGCATGTTGCTTATTTAATCTTTTATTTTTGGAACTTAATTTGTGATTATTACATAGTTACCTTTTTCTTAGAATCTATTCTTAATATTTGTTCATATCGTTGTTAATCTTTTTTTAATACTAAAGGAATGATAACCTTTTTGTGAAATACCATAAGCTGCTTGAAATGCAGTATTTAGTGTATTGGCATGCATGTTGCACAACTAAACACAACATTTTACTTTGACAGAAGCCGAAATAGATATTCGAATGAGAGAAGAATTTTCTAAGGTGTGTTTTGAAACACTGCTCCAGTTTTCATTCAGTAATAAAGTCACGACTCCTCAGGAAGGCTATATCTCTAGAATGGCACTTTCTGTGCTCTTGAAAAGGTCACAGGATGTATTGCATCGCTACATAGAAGATGAGAGATTGAGTGGCAAGTGTCCTCTTCCACGGTATGTACATTGTCTTTTGGAAATGAAAGGTCTTACCAGTACTTTATGAGCAGAAGGTTGCATTCAAAGTATCACTCAATCATGGAAAAAAAAAAGCTTGTGTGTTGGGGAGTGAGATTTAAAGCCAGGGAAATGTTTATGGGGAAGACAGTTCAAAGAAAACGTTGAAAACAGTTTTTTGTTGAAAAAGCTTTAAGTAATAATGGTTGTATTCAGTGCTGTTACTTAGACAATAGGAATGTAACTTAGTAACTAACGTTTTCAGTTATTGAAACAATGTTTCTGATATCTATAAGGTAATATGTGTGAAATCTGATTTCCTTTATTTGCAGTACGGCTGTGTATAGTTTCTAAATTGAGAGGTAGAATCTACTCGAAAGTAAGATCAAATATCCAAACAGCAGCATTGTGAATCATCACTCAAGTAATTGTTCTTGAAACAGAAAAATTGACTGAAGTACCAGGAAATTATTTAAAACAGGAAATTATTTAAATGTCATTAACTTTTTGAAGGTTTTGATAATGAATAATGAAATTGATTATTTTCATGTTACAGTTAATCATGTACACGCATATTTCCATATTGACAGGTATATGCTGTTACTATTTTCAGTATCAAATTTAAAAGTACACTAGCTGAGACAGCAGAATGATAGTGGGAAAGTGAAAGACAATTTAATCTCTAAATATCCTTTTCGTAGGCTTCATTGTTGCTGTTCCCATTAGGAGATTTTTTTTAATGTTATATCAGTTTCATGGCAAACTGCTGCTCTTGAGACAAAAAACAGTATTTGACTGTTCTCATTTTTCCCTTTGTAGGCAACAAGTAACAGAGATCATATTTGTTTTAAAAGCTGTCAGTACGCTCATAGATTCACTTAAGAAAACTCAACCTGAAAATGGTAAGTTATTGTTAAACAATGTGGTTCTAAACAAGATAACATTATATCTACCACAAGGACATAATCTTCACACAAATTGGAACAAACTACATTCAGTAGTTGGTAATTCTGTTTATATATACCTCTGTTATATATGAGAGGTAGCCCAAAAAAAAAAAAACCCACAAAGTTTTTTTTCCAGTTTACCTAAAAGTATAAAGTGCCAATATATGTGTAATGTAATAGAAAATTTCAATTTATAGTGTCTTAGAGCCTGGTGTCTTCTAAAATAAAACAAAAAAAACTACCATAAAATGTTAGTAGAAATCTTAAATATATGTAGTCTTGCTAGATCCTTTTTCTTCTTGTGCTATATCTATACGTTGCTATGGATCATGTTCACATAGGTGCATTCTGCAAGTAAAGGGCTGTACAAGTTAAATGCATGGGCAGGCTGTTAGATACTTGCTTCCCCTCCCTTTCTGCTCTAGTACTTTCTGTCCCTTGTATTGAGAAAGATGTCTGGGCTCACTGGTGCCCAAGTAAAGGGCTGACAGATGTATTTAAAAGGCTGAACTAAATGGAAGATCTCAGCTTCATTTATGATTGTGTGTCCTCTTCCTTCTGTGAGCTGTATGTACTGTATGCATAGAGTTCCTACCAGAAAATTTAGTCAGGAGTCTTAGTTAAACCAGCTGTATTGGTTTGAAATTAATAGAAGGCCTCATTGCTGACAAGTTTCCAAAAGTGAAACGTGTGTCCAATTCAATTTTCTGTCAATAGCTGAGAAAAGCAGGCAGGAAATGTGTGTGTATGTGTGTGATGGATTTAAATAAAATAGTATCTTCATTTTGTCAGTTCTTCATCCAGAAAACACAGTAAATGACTCACGTAGAAACACAGGTGTGTAGCACAGTTTTATGGATATCACATCTGGCTTCCAGCTGCTGCAGCATAAAAAGTGTATAGCACAAATCCCATATCATATCTGAGAGCCGTGTACAGATCTCTTATATAGCATAATGCACCCATGTTCAAGCACCTGTTTGTGCCCTTATTTATACAAGTCCTGGAAAGAAAATCTGTTGTAAGAATATGGAAAATAAGTGAGTGATTCAAATCCATTCTTTTCTTTGTTGCAGTTGATGCTAATACATGGGCACAAGTTATTGCCTTGTACCCGACTTTAGTAGAATGTATCACCTGCTCGTCCTCAGAAGTATGCTCTGCTCTCAAAGAGGCACTGGTTCCCTTTAAGGACTTCATGCATCCACCAGCATCCAAGGTACAGAACGGAGAGTCTTGACCCCATAAAACTTATTTTTTAATTATTATTTTTGAAGGAATAAAGTATCCAAAAATGTTTGTTTCTGGGTGAAGTTTCTCTGAGGAAATCTCTTGTTTCTAGTACTTTGGCAACCGCTGATGACTGCCTTTTAACTGTACTAACAAGAGCTCAGCAATCCACGAATACAGGCTATCTCTCAGAGATTCCAGAGTGAGTAGCAGTGCAAACCTTTAATAAATTTAACTGAATAGTTGGAATCATTTATAATCTAATGTACTTGCTACAGTATCTTGAAGTGGTGATTGAAAAGTGGGCTTATGTACAGCTTGTTGTGTATGTGTTAATGATGTAATTAAAAATATTTCAATTCAGTCAGATTTATTAGGCTGGTGTTTTGCACCCTTTTTTTGAAGTACGAATTGTACTAAAATTTTATGCAAGATGGTACTGTAACATTCCATATCTCTGTAACCAGCCTTTGTAAACAAAGGGAACTGATATCCTTGTGTGTATAATAAATGGTACAGTTCTGTATAAAATAGTTGCATTTATTATTTAAATTCTTTTTAAAATATTAATAATGGTAAATGCTTGAAAATGTATTTATTATGAATAAGTTGTATGCTTGCATTTTTACTTACAGTTTGCCTTCTAAATTCCCAGATATGCTCACTCATATCTGATCATATTGTTAGTTTTTGCTTAATTGAATGTATCTTCTCTGTGGCCGTTGGACATCTGAGAAGGGGTCATATGACAAACGATTGCAGCAAGCAGTCAGGAGTCTGCTGATCTCAAACTTTAAAGTAGTTGACCTTAAATAAGTTTGAATATGCAGAAATCCACTGTAGCACTTCAACACTACCATACCTCACTTCATAATATATTTGTTTCAAGATGTTTGTTCTACTCAACTTTATCCATTTTTGCAGTTCTAGCCTTGCTTTAAAAATATCACATACTTGAGGGTTGTCAGCCTTTTTTGACCTTCTTGGCAGGTATCACAGTCTTTGAATCATGACCCAAGAAAGGAGATTTCAAATATCTGAAATACTTGGCTGTAATATTTTGTTCAATAATTTTAAGTGCTTTGTTTTGTAATGTCTTTTCAACCCAAACAAATTGTTCTAATCTTTTAATTATAAACTGTGTCTGATACAAAACCATGAGAAGTGTGTTTTTGAAGATAGTTACTCATTTAGAAGCGCAGTAAAATTTGTCATGTAAGTGTGAATTTGTATCACTTTCGCGTAATACATAATTGAAGCAAAACACTTTTAATGGTATTGTTTTTAAAGTTTGTGACTTAGGACTTAAAACTATTATTAAATCATTAATTATTATTTCAATAGTGTTTCACCTGTATTAACATATTTTTAACCTGTGATATGAAAGCACAAAGGCCAAATGTTAAAAGAAAAAAAAAAAGACAGGTGCCTTTCTATGGATTTGAGAATTTCAGAGCTTCTCATTAGGCTTTTGTTCCTTAAAGTCTTTTGTAGATATTAAAAGAGATTATCGTACATAAGAAATGGTATTATATCTATTTGCTTTACTTTTCCTGGATTGAAGAGACATGGATTGGTACATGTGAATAGACACAGAAGTGGTAGGAGCTTCATATTGAAGCTGTCATGAACTGGTCAGGTTTAGAAATGCCCTGTGTGAGTACTGTCATACGAGCACAGCTCAGGACAGCTTGCTCGCATAAGGCTCCAGTTTATGGTACTTTTTAAAAGCTTTCTGTTTCAAAGTTTAGTAAATATTAAAGAGGCTTCAAGATCTTGTGCATTTCTCTGTGACTGAAGTTGCATGGAACTTATTTGTCAAGCATGGATAGTTTTTAGAGAACATACACTTTACATTAAGGAAACAAATGCTTCCCATTAAAAGAATTTATGTCAAAATAGCTTCTTTGGAGGAGCTGTTCCAGTTATCATGCAGAACTGGGTCCCGCATACGGATAACAAGATTATCCATACTCTGAAAGTGAAAACCTGGCAACTGCTTTCTTAATTAGTGGAATCTAAGTCTATGAGGTCATTAAAGAAACAAAGTGTAGGACAGGAAAGAAGGGTATTAATTTGATTTAGAATATGTTATCTTAACCAGAATTTCTGGAAAGAAGTGTGCAGACCAAACTGGGTGAGTTTGTTTCTAACTAGTTTCTAATTGATTTTTTTAGTGATAATACAGATACATTCTGTCCAACAAAGAAAATCTTCAGCTCTATCTCTATTTTAAAAAGGAGGCGTATAAGTCTTTCCTGACTCAAGAGCTCGCAATACTCTACCACCCATGTACGTTAATCTTCAAAAGGTTTTGGGAAAAAATATCGATACCTTCCCTTCCTTTTGTCCCAATTACAAAATTAATATCTGTGTTATTTGAGGCACTTTTTCACCCGGCAAGCTGAGGATGACCATATTCAAAGAGCTTTCTTGTGTTCCATATAAAGTAGTTTGATAACTAAAACCAAAGCTACTTAGTTTAAAGAGGGTTTTCATTGACTGATTTTTGTCTGCGAATAAGAATTATTCCCTTTACTGTGCCTTCTTGTCCAGTGCTCAAATACTTCTTCCAACTTGAAGTATCAGTTTCTTTTTTATATTTGTACTTTTTGCTAAATATTCTTAGGGCTTCTTTGATGCAAACAGAATATTTAAATTTCACATTTTTACATATTTCTACCAAGGTAAATGTTGTTCCTGAAGAAATTTAATTTAATTTAACATTACCTATTGAGTAGATTTTCAAGTCTGTAGGGTTGCTTAGTCATGAGAAGTAAGACATCTGGACATTTTAAGGATTGGGATTGGCATTGTGTCACTGAAACCAGCTCGGAAGGTGATACAGCTGACTGTATAGAAATACATCACCTGGAAGTTAAGTGATAAGCATTAATTGCTTATTGAATGTAAACATGATCTTCACCTTTTTTTCTTCTTCTCCCCAACTTTAAAAAGACATGGATTGGGAATCTAGAGAGAAAATGTGAGGGTCTCACAGATTATTTGACAGTTCATATAAAGATTTTGGATTACTTGAGAAAACTTGTATATCTCAGTGCCCTGACCATTGCCTTAATGTATGCAAGGATTTAAGATTATATAGTAACTTTAATTAAGAAGAAGGAACAGATGCCTCAATCTGGGAACTTCTTACAAAAACTATAATTCTTAGAAGTTACCTATAGTACTTATTTGCTTATCATCAGAGATGCTTATCTAACTGGATATCTGTTTTTTTCCCTTCTACATGTGCTCACTACCCTGCCTGTTTTATTGGTGAACTATGGTATGTTACTGGGCATTCATACATGGTCGTTTTTAGTTATTTATCAGGGCAAGTAGGAGTTATGTCTGTGAAGCTCCAGTGGTTTGTCATCGTATTCCACAGATGGGTTTTTGGCTTTGTTTTTTTTTTTTTTTTTCTCCCCAGGTTGAGTTGTTTCTTCTTGCCAAACAGCAAACATTCTCATAGCTGGCCTTGAACTCTTTGGCAGGATATTTTTAGTGAGGTTAATGCCTTTCTTTTCCTCAGTGCGTGGTAAATACAAGTACTAGTCATCATTGTATTCTACAGAAACTAATTTCAGGATACTACTGTTCTTAGGGGGGAGAGGAAGAAGCCATGTTTTCCCCTCATCTCTTTCTGTACAGCTTAGTTCCATGCCTTGTTGTTTACCTCAAAACTGCCGCTTGCTATTCAGAAAACTGCAGTTTGCCTCTCGTTTCCTATGTGGGCAGGCATCTTCTACAGTATCTTCAAAATTATCACCAGCAGAAATGCCCCACGTTTCCAGGGATGCAGAAAATAAAACGTGTATTTTGTGTCCATCTATCTGATCTTTCCTTCTGTCATTGCTCGGCCTGTCAGTTTTCAAGAGGCAAGGGGAGTATCACAAAGCATTATCATTTGTGTACATGTGTATAGTATGTATGTAGTGCTGTGAAGGAGTTAGCTATGAAAATGTGACTTGTGTGGTACCAATGCATACATTTTTCTTCTCCCTTTAGCTTAGTGAACTGAGATTTTGTTGCTTGAAGAATTCTCAGGAATGCCTTCCAGTTTTATCAATAAAATGTTCTCTGATAATGTACAGTGCTCGTTATGAGTCTGGCTTGGTACAAGAAAACATTCTTTTTTAATGATTAGTGTTTGCACATGCAGGTGAGGGTCAGAATTTTCATCTCTAGCATCTTTAGCTAAAAATCCTCAGGTAGGGATGTAAATTGTTTGAGATGTCACTGATTCCTGTGGCTTACTAACTAGCTCTGTCCATTTCAAGGCTAACAGGATATGAGCAGTTTTTCCTGGCTGTAGGATATGAATAAATTTAGTGAGGTCTGTGCAGTATTTAGTTTATCTTAAGTCTCAAGAAAAACCTTCTCAAACAGAGGGCTTCAGGAGGACTTGTACACCAGCATATAAGCATGCTTCCTGGATAAGGACACTTTGCTCACATGAAAGTTGCATATTGTAAGAACTTTTCAAATGTAAATCTTGTTTCATAGCTGAGTTGTATTGTTCAGATTTATGTCATCTTCAGAGTATCTGACTGCTGTCTAATTTAGGACAGACAGCGTTACGCTTTCCAGGAACCAGCTGCTGGGATCAAGAATGGCTACATCAGCAGCAAGTGAGGAAAAAAATTTGATGATTTAAGACAACTCGTGTAAGAAAGATAGTGAAATTAAATATTCATGATTCAAGGTGGAGAGAAAACATCAAAATAAAAATCACTGGACTTCAAGAAGGCAGACTTCAGAAAACTGATAGGTAAGATCTCACAGAAGACAAGTCTGAGGTAAGAGAGGAACTGAGGAGGTAAGACAGTTCCTTGGAGATGCAAAGGTCGTGATTGAAAGTATATCCATCCCAGTGCAGGTGATGGAGACTAGATGTAATAAGAAGCCAACTTAGTTAAAGGAGGAATTTCATTGACTTCAAAACCTGCAGATAATGGAAATTCAAGTACCACCAAAGAACAGTGTTAACAAGGATGAAAGTGGATGAGATAAAGCTGTCAACTGGCAGAGAATAAATACATATTAAAAGACTGGCACTAACAAAAGTGCTTACTGTTTGAAAGAGAATGGCTATTAATATCAAGTGATTGTGAGTTTGCTTCAGATTTGCGATTTGCGTGTTGAATGTTTTGGATTGTTCTAATGACTGATCCAAAAAGTCAAAAAACAGCTGCCAGTGTACTGCTTGTGTGACAACAACTGAAGCAGCTTACCTAGAAAAGGAAGATGGGGCAGAAGATAGTTATGTGTTGTCAAATTGACTGGGCTTGTAGAATTTCTTCCTGGTATTTGAAGAGCTAATCTGAGGAACTTCAGCATTTTTAAGATCATCTTTGAAAACTAATATAAAACAAGGGAAATATCAGATGACTGCAAAAATAAAGCAAAAACAGTGTTTAAACTTTTAAGGACAAAATGGAGATTATGTAAATGATAGCTCAAATGGCCTGCCATTTGTTCATGCTTTTTTCCCCAAGAATTAAAAGTAAAAATCTGTTAGATCAGCAAGATATCCACAATGTGCATAACTGATAAGTGTTTGCTATGATTATGCTCCATACACCGAGACTAATTTCTTTCTATGAAAAACTGACAAAACTTGTGGACAGGGATAAGAACTAGTTGCTAAATCTCGATTTGAGTAAGGCTATGCACACCGTTTCACAGGACACTTTTATAAGCAAACCAAGGAAACAAAGTCTAGCCAAGCAGACAGAACCCTAAAAAAGCAAACCAGGCAGAGTGTGCAGATCAGGATTCTACATGTAGCTTCTCTGAACACAATATAAGGATAAGACAGCAGGCTTACTAAATAGGTAGCAAATCAATAGAGGTATTATAAGAATGCTAGAAAACAGGATTATAACTCAGCATCTCAGCTAGCAAAGTCTCCCAGAAGCCAGGATGCAATTCATCAGCATGAATGTGAGGTGCTGCTGTTAAGCAGCAGTCAGGTTTTTCCATTTAATTTTGCCACCTTTCTTGGATAGGAAACTTGAATTTCAAAACAGTTTTGATAGTTTTCCTTAGAAAATTGCTCCGGTGTTAAAATGGCTGTCAGTGCAAACAGCCGTCATTAGCACCATCGAGAACTAGATCTGAAAACATGTTTTGCAGTAGTTTCTAGTAGTAGAAGTATAAAACAAGTCTTAACATCTTTTCAGCAATTAAAAATTAATTTTTTTATCAGCTTTTTAGAACATAAATTTCCATGCATAATCCGTAATTTAATGTTTAATCTACACAGCGATTGTGTAATTGTCTTTAAATCATCCAGTCAAAGCTTTAAATAAGTTTTCATTTTTTGTTTCTGGATCAAACACCTGATCTCTACTCACATTGTTTTAAAAGATTTTAACTAATAATGTATGTGAAGTCTTAAAGAAATAAGGTGTATATTAAAGACAGGATGGAATCCTTGCAATGAAAAATAGCACTGAGTGGTATTGCCAGCAGAATAGGGTTTCTGTGTTGCATTGTAGAACGCATCAAATAGCAGAACCACAAATAATTAGTTACTGTCCACTTCTCTGATTCAGAATGTGATAGTCCTTGTGGCCTGTCAGTTAGACAGTAACATGCTAAAATCTGATCCTTATGTTTCTGAGATCCTTATTTAAGCAGTTATTTGATTATGAAACAGATTTGATAGAAAGGACAAGGTACTTGTGTGCTTACTATGCTAACTGCAGCGTTTTATTAGCAAAAGATGACTGTTCTTTGCTTGAATTTCCTTTATAATCTACATTTAGAGGAGTTCTTAGATAAGCTTATTTTTAAAATCAGTACGATGTACTTTTCTTTCGATGGTAACACATTTATTCCCACTTGTGGTCCACATGCCTACCTTAAGAACTCCTTAAGGAATCTCCTTTGTCAGCACTGTAGTACTCTCTTCACCTGTAGCATGTTCCTTATGGAAGGGATGAGTTAAATACAGCTTCCATCTTTTTCTTCAATCAAAAATACTGCAATGTTGAAACACACTCAAAGGCCTCGGCCCATACTGCCTGTCAGTTTAATGTTGAAGGATTTTTGAGATGTTTTAGTTTTATAGGGGATTTCCAATAGATAATTAGAAACGAAAATCCTTTATAAGCCTTGTATCTGTTTGGCATCTTGGTAGTTTTGTATTGAAGACCTTGATCTTCTAATGGAAATCACAATTGCTGCTCTCTGCATATACAGTATCTGCCTTAGATTTGGCATGAGTCTCCATGACCAGTCATACTTTGAATGTTGACACCCTCAAGACTGCAGTGGCTGGTAAGGATGAGAGACTATTGGAAACTTGAAATCGCCTGGTTTGTTGAATTTAATGTTAACTATTTCTTACTTGGAACTATTAAAGTCACCAAGGAATTGTGTACGTTTCTGGCTTCCTTGCCAGAAGACTCGCACGTATTTCCCTTATCACGTCACAGGCTAATGCCTGGTCATGACAGAAGGGGCTGAGACGTTCAGCAGAAAAATGGCAGCCAAAACTGAATTGCCACTAAGAGAGGACCTTTGAAAAGCACTGAAGGTAGTCTGGTTTTGATCAACCCCTCTCATGAGAAAACGTGGAAGGGGACAGGGATATTATGTGCATGGTACTGCTGGCACGTACGCGTATGAAGAAGTGGTTTCTGAAGTACATCACAACTATTACTTGCCAATCTACTTATTGAGCATCTGTTCATGCCTCAGAGCTTGGTGTTGTAGAACTATATGGTAGTGCCTCACCCCTAAAAGCAGCCCTGGAGTCTGCACATAGTGCTGCCCTAGAACAAGTGAGGAAAGATAACAATTTATTTTAGAAAAGACTGATTCAAATTAATTATTTTCTCGTAAATTATGGCATCAATAACCTCTTTTATACTTGTATGCACTGTAATATCTTAAAATTTTAAGTGGTTATGTGTTGCCAAACCCTTAAAGAGAAAGCACTGAGCTGATGAATGGAGTAGCACAAACTCCTTCCTCTTTATAGAGTAACAACCGGGAAGCACGTCTTGAAGTGCTACACGCCACACTTGGATAGCAGTAGGTGCTTCTTCCTTCAATTTCACTTTAGCTCGATTCAAACTAGTTCAAACTCGGAAACAAATTAGGAATGGGAAAAGCTTGGGGTTTTTCCCTTCGCATGTATAGGAGAGATCTGTGAAGGTGAAATCTACTATCTAAAAGCTGAAGGCAGTGTCAGCCAGAAACAATCAGTTATGTCCTCTTAGTTAACAAGATATGTTTCATCAATGCATCCAATACATTTAAAACTGATCGATCTAAGAAAGGATTATTTTGAATACTGTATTTAATATCATTCTACTTTGCAAGAGAGCTCTGTGGAAGCTAATGAAGTATTAAAGAAAAGTACACCATTTTCTGATAAAATGGAACTATTTAGCATCTAATAAGCTATAGAATTTTTAATTATGTAAAATGTATTCCCTAGTTATAAAAGGTTGCCCGTTGTAGTGCAATGATTATATTTAAATGTGAACAAACATTTAAATAATTGCTAATGAAGTAAAAAAAATCTCTTAGGAGAGATAACTATAGATGCAAAATAAGGCTTAAAACAGCTCCCTTCAAATACAGAAATAATTCCTCCTGTAATAAAACTTATGAGAGGCAGTATGGAGTATTTGCTTTGAGAGGCAAAAGTTCAATTCCTCTTCTGAGATTTAGGTAACTAAAATTTTGAGGCCTTCTCCAAGATTAACTAGCCTGGCTTTCATTTGCAGTTAGAGAAGATAAAGTAGGCAGGCCTAGCAGGAGATCCATTCCATCCTAAAAGAGGTCATGCAAGTTGCTATGTGGAAGTGCCAGTTCTTTCTGTGGGAGCACAGGACAACTACTTTAGGCTTGGGCATATGGTGGTTTGTGTTTTTTTTTATTTCCGGTTTACTTTAGACATCTCAAAATCAGGAAAATAAATCTCTGTCAGAGGCTCAGCCAGCCACAGTAAATGGAACCGACACTGCTATTGCAACGTGTTGATGGTGCTGTAGTTTTTCTTGAGCTTGAGGAAAAGAGCATTTTCATAGTGGGCTTTTGTCTGCTTTTTGGTTTATTACATATCCTTTGTAGGGGCCAACTCTGAGGCTTAGCTGTTTCTTTTCCCCTTTATTGAGATCAGATTCAAGTATTTATTTGTTGTATCCTGTCTCTGAAAGGGGTGACATTTTATATGAATTCCTTTCAGTCGCAGCATTAGTCTAAGTACTTAGATGAAGGTTCAAGAGCTCAACAGTTACTGTTAGTGTAGAAAATGGAGCTCTTTTTGAACCTTACATTCCCCTTGCTACGGATCTATTTTGTTTTTCCATAGCTTCCCCAGTTTGGATGAGTACATGAGATATTGTCTTTGTGAAGTCAGTAAACTGAACTAAACATTTCCAGTCCTGCTACACTTCCGTATGCTCCTTATCAGAGAATTCTTCTGTTTTTTATATAACATTTAACTACTGCTTTCTACCCAATTGTTTCAAGTCAGCAAGGTTACAGTTGCTTTTGATATCTATAAGCTGATGCCTGAATGCTTAGTTTTGTCACTTAAATTTCTCATCTCTGAGGAAAGAATGTTTGCTAGTAAGCACTACTTTGAAAGTTGTTGCATATACACATTCTCAGTAAAGAAGATTTGAATTACTTAAAAGTAACTAAAGGCACCAATCTTCAAAATCTTTCAGAGCTTTGCGTTACCAGATGTGGGACAGCTTGAGGGAATCAGCAAGGTGGGTGCTTCCAACAAACATCAGGGTCTGCAAGCTTGCAGATCTGTACTTAAATTCATCTGCAGCATTGCACATTGCTTGACCCTTTTAATTCCTTTGTTATTGCTTTCCAGGGTCTATTTTAATAACTTTTCAGACTTAAAGTTTTTAGATAAATGCAAATCCACAAAGAAAATATCAGTGTAGGTGTTCTGATTTGCCATATAATAGATTTTGATGTGTGCTGAATATCTGCTGTTAGTTTTTAGTGATATCTAATAATTTAAAAATAACAAATTCTGTCTATACATGATAGACTATGACTATTTCAGTTAATAAATTTACCAAACTTCCAAGAGGAAACAGTATTCTATTGTATATCTGCCCCTTCTTACAAATAATTAAATACGTCCTAATGAAGTGGTTTAAGTTTACATTTTACTTCCACACAGAAGTGCTGATTTTCCTCATAGAAGTTGCAAAATTCTTGTCCAAGAAATTTTCTAAATGTACTCATGACATTAAGATGGATTTCAGTCTATTAGTAAATATGAAAGAGACTTTAATTAAGGAAAACAAGTAATTGAGATGTGAAATACTGTTAATCTTGTGTAAACATTGCTTTACATTGTATAGTTGAAGTTGGTTTTGAACAGAAGGGAGCACATTAAAAAAAAGTAAAAACCCAGAATTAATTAAAAACTTCAATATTTGACTAAATACGGAGGGGTTCTTGCTACTATTAATACCTTTTGTAATATAGTTTAAATAAATCTATCTGAAATTTTTAATAGGAAGAGGTGGTCTGAAAATAACTATCTCTTGCTTTTTTTAAGAAAAAAACACTTGAACTTTCCCAATTTTAGATTGTGTTTCTTTCAGAGTTAGGTTTTCATGTGTACACCAATTTAACCCAGTAGCACATGATTCCTTCGTGCATTCATCTCATTGTAATACCTTGCCTCTCCTGAGCTGACCTTAAATAGCAGAACAATTAACTCTTACTGTCCCTGGGAGAAACAGCATTACCCAGCATTACAGAGGAAAACAGGAACTGGGAGAAAGGAGGCTGAAGGAGACCAAGTAGTCTCTTGCAGAAGCAAAGGACTCATTACTGGATACTTCCATTTTCTTAGTTCTACGATGTTCTTTTCAATCAGTATCAAAAACATATGTACTTTATAAACACATAGAGAATCAGCATGTTTTCTCCAACAAAATTACTGGTTAAATGCCTTTTAAACAAGTAATCTACTTGCGCTTGATGCTCTAGATAGGTAGCAACTTGAAAACGAAGGAACTGCATAGCCATGAAGTATTTTCTCTTTGTCTCTTCTTTAAAGTGGCAATGTTTCAGCTGCTTTCTAGTGTAACTGTCTCAGCTACAGAGTTCTCCTGAGTTATCACGGAGTTATAAGCTGGTGAAGGGGCTGAAGAACAAGTCTTATGAGGAGTGGTGAAGGGAGCTGGGGTTGTTTAGCCTGGAGAAGAGGAGGCTGAGGGGAGACTTTATTGCTCTCTACAGCTACATGGAAGGAGGTTGTAGAGAGGAGGGAGCTGGCCTCTTCTCCCAAGTGACAACAGGGGACAGGACAAGGGGGAATGGCCTCAAGCTGCGCCAGGGGAGGTTCAGACGATATCAGGAAAAAATTTTTCACAGAAAGGGTCATTGGGCACTGGCAGAGGCTGCCCAGGGAGGGGGTTGAGTCACCATCCCTGGAGGGGTTTAACAGACAGGTAGATGAGATGCTCAGGGACATGGTTTAATGGCAGACAGGAATGGTTGGACTTGATCTAAGAGATCTTTTCCAACCTAGTGATTCTATGATCACTAAAGGCACTGCATTTTATTCTCAGCCCATGTTGTATATAGTTTTGCCTGGAAGCTCTAAGAGTATAGCATTTGAGTGAAGGTCTGGCTGCAAGGTGGGTTATTTCCATATTCTGCATCACTGAGCCTTGAACTATGTAATTATTTAGTTCCTGCAGCCTAATTCCTCATATATTTTTCACTGAAATTGGGACAAGAAACTTCTTATCAACAGTCGGGTGTCCTAAGAAGCAGGCACTGTTTTAATTTGGTACCAGATAAGATGGGCAGATACGACTATAGAACGTGCTCTACCTAAGAATGCAGTGGTTTGTTCAGAGGTACAACACGGGGGGCTGTTTTATCACCAGATCTGCTGCTGGTGAAGCCTAAAACAAGCATCATAAGAAGTCTTTCTAAATTTGTGACTGTTCGCTGTTTCGTTGAGGTCAGTTTCTGGGATGGAGCGGCCGTTCCGGGGTCAAGCAGAAGTAAGAGCCTCCACGTTTCTATTGGTGTTTAAAAAAAAAAACAAAAAAAAAAAAAACCCAACCTTTTAGAGTGCAAACCCGAGCTTATTAGCAAAGTTAAAGCCGACCACACAGCGTTTCCTTTCCCGGGCCGCTGCTGCCCTCTGGCCCCGGCAGGCACCGCCTTCGCCCTCCGGGCCCTGTTGGGGCTCGGCGCTCAGGGCGCCTCGTGCCCCGGCTCCGCCCCCGCGGCGTCCCGGGGAGGTTCTCCCCGCTCCAGGCCTTCTCCGCCGCCCGACGGGACAAGTCCCAGCACCCGCCCCACGCCATCTTGGCCGCTGGCGGTGGGCAGTGCGCCCCTTCCGCCCTCCCCAACATGGCGGCGGCCGGGTGAGTGACACGTCCAGTCACGTGGGCGGCGGGTGAGCCCCTCTCTCCCCCCGCCCCAAGCGCTCTCTATGGTGCGGGCGGGCGGGCAGCGGCGGCGGTGGTGAGGGACGGAGCCGCGCCGGGAGCGGGGCCGCCGCCGCCGCCTCCTCCTCCTCCTCCTCCTTCTTCTTTGTCTGCGGCCTCGGCAAGGCGAGCGCTTTCCCCTCCCCGACACCTTCGCCTGAGAGGGCTCAGCTCCCTCCTCCCCGCCGGCGCGGGGGGGTCCTTCCCGGCCCCTTCAGGGCGAGCGGGGCCGCGGCTGCCGGGCGGGCCGGGAGGGTGGCTGGGGCGGGGGGGGGCGTCTGTCTGTCTGTCTTGCCCTGTCTGTGTCTGCCCTGTCTGTCTGTCTTCCCCCTCCCCCCCGTTTGTCTCCTTTCTTCCCTCCCTTCCCGCCCCTTCCCGCCCCATCTGTTCCAGGGCTCGCGGATCGGTGCGTGTTCGAAATTAAAGGCGATGCTCCCGGCGCCAGCTGGGGTCTGTAACGTAGCTGAGAATCGAAGCTCTTCCCGTCGCTTTCAGGTCATGCGAGGAAAAGGGCAAAGCTGGGGAGGGAGCTGGGCGGGGTTTCCCTTTGCTTTTTCACAGTCAGGCGAGAGGAGTCTGGTTGATGTCTGCAGCAGATAAAGGAGACGAGAGGATCATCAAAGGACCCCAGAGCCCTTTTATCTTTCTGCTGCTTTTTCCCTCTAATTGCGTTTTGCCGTCGCTGCGGCGTCTGCCTGCTCGGTTCGCCCCTTCGGAAGGGGACGGTGCACCAGGGCCCTGGCTGAGGTAGTAGTTTGTGCTGTTGGTCGGGTTGTGACATTGCCCGCTGTGGAGATAACTGCGCAAGCTACTGCCTTGCTAGTGCTGGTGATGTTCGGCTGCAGAGGAAGACAATGACAATGGGAATCCCCTTTGTTTTCCCGGGATTGCATGCTGCTGAGGTGGCAACAATTCCTTCTCCTGCAGAAGGAGCCTTGACCACTGTGGTAGTATAGCGGGGTTTGACCCCGCCAGTAGGATGCTGCTGCTTTCACAGAGCTGGATGAAAAGCCATTAGTTTCCCACTGTTTGGAGGGCACCTGAATTTGGGCAGAAGAGCAAGTGTCTGTATTTCTTCTCGTGCTGAGACTTTATTATTCACATGGCACCCTTGAAAGGGCAGGATTTTCTGTTTTGTGAAGACAGATCAGTGACTGACTTGTATTTTCTGTGTTCTGAATATGCAAAACTTGTTTGTGTGATGTTAAGTGCTCTTGTTTGAATGGTAAAAAATCCTGAGTATCTTTCTGACGAATGCAAAACCATGTAATTACCACTTTCCTTACATTAATAAGATATTCTTTTTACGGTGTAGTTGACTAATTGTACTGCTCGGTGCTGACAGGTTTTTAGGTGAACTTCTGAGATATTTTTCGTGTATGCTTTGACTGACTTATTGTGAAAAGCAAACCCATGAATCTGCTACTGTGAATTAATTAAAATCGTTGGTATATTTATAGTGATGGCTAAGACTGTCTTTTTAATATGAATTTTAGTGTGTGGATCACTTATTACAATGGCTTAAACTTGGAATATATTAAAACATTTACAATAAATACACACAACTGTCTCTTATGTTTTTAAAAATATGATTTAATTTTTCAGTCTTTGTAAGAGCTAATTATGAACAGGTTGTGGGTAATCTGTTAGGTTGGTAGTGAAAGTTAAAGTTCTGGCTGAACACTTGAAAATAAGTTGGTGCTTTAATGTGACTTTTATTTCACTGATTGAATGTATTTATAATATTGGGAAGAGCTGGGCGACTTACAGATATTTAACTTTGCCTGTTTTTTTTTAATTGTTTGAATTCATTATCTTTGTAGAAGACATGCAAAGGTTGCTCTTGCACCTCTGCTGAATGTAAAGTGCCTTGCAGAACATAAGGAACGTCATACTTGCTGACAAGTTTAATATAATGATACTTCATTTCTACCCAGTACATTGTGTTATTCTGGTAATTCAAGTTCGGTCATAAACTAAACGTTTTAAAAGCTGGGTATTCTCATGCTCACTAATACACTAAATGTTAAGTGCTTTTACATTTTCCTTAAAGTAAAGTAGCTGTCATAGTGGCTGACTGTTCACAGATTTAAAATATAATTTGGCTTTTCCTCCCACCTTAATTGGAAGGGGCAAAAGGAATACGACAGCTGCCTGCTTTTCACATCCTAACAAACAGCACATCTCAAACAGCCCCTTGAGGTTTGATCTGGAAGTCAGGGTGGTACTTTCACCATCTACCTTTAGGGGTCTTGTTTCAGCTGGCTAATCCACTAGCATCTGCCTTTTCAGTGGAGGAGGCAGAGATAGATCCGCGATGAAAATCACACTTCCAAGTGCCTTAGTGTTACTTGTTCTGAATTATCCTTTCAAGGAGGTTGTGTCTCTATGTTTACAGTAAGGGAGGTGAAGGAGCTTCAGCTAAGTTAAATGCCTGTAGGTGGGTGGTGTGAAATTGTCCTCTGTTACTTTCCCTTCTCATGCTCAGGGAAGTTGGGTAGAAGTAGAACTTAGCTCCCTATGTAGCTTTTTGGGCCTGGGGAGAGAAGCAATGGGAGATGTGTTCAAGTAAACTACTATTAGGCACTCAGTTGTTTATCTCCTATGTGAAATACCTCCCTTAAACTTCACTTTCTCCCTGAGCAATCAGTTCTTTGTGCTCTGGATGGTGACTTAAGAGTTGAGGATAATGTTAAGGGCCTGTACTAAAATAGGATAGAGCTACTGAAATAATGCAGGTAGGGTGAGTGCTGATGACATATGTAGTGCATGAGGTGGTTTGTCCTCATGTTCACATAGGTCTCAGTTGACTATTGCCTAGTGGGTTTTGGGTGCATACATGTGAATTACTTCATTGAAGAGTTGCATAGTTTTGCTTTAGGCTTATCCATAGATTTCTTAGTTCAGAGAGCACTTCTTAGTCTTGCTTTCAAAGTATAGAAATTAGTCCAGACAGGTTTCATCCTTAGCGTTGTACTAATCTCAGTCCTCACTGCCTAACGGTCTCATGTGAAGAAGGCTGTGACATCATGCTTTGAGGCCAAAAGATTAATTCTTGAGTGGAATGAAGAGCTTTATCTTGGTGATGTAAAAGTCAAAGCTGATATTTCTGAAAATAATGCGAAAACCTAAAATGGGAAGAGTGGCTCATATCTTGCAAATTCAGTGATTCTTTATTGTGATTTGATGAATTAGTTTAGAAAGAAAAATTGCATCATGCCAATTAAAAAGCTGTACTGCTGGCATGTTATTGTCTATGACATTGTCTCCTGCTGAAATTTTTTCCCCTTTATTCTTCAGAGATCTCGCTCAGTCAGACTTCTTGTGTGAATTTGTTATAGCAACATTAAAATAGACACATGGCTGAGTTGATGGAATTTCTGTGCAAAGTTATTTAGTTTATAGTATCCCTATTGTGTATTGTTTGCTGTGCTGGGTGAGAAAGTACTGCAAGAAATGTTCCTCTGTAGCTTTTCTGAGCACTTCTTTTGACTCATGGAATAATAAAAATGCATTGAGATTCACGGCATAGTCGATTAAGCTTTAGATGCTCTTATTCCCTGGTTTGATGTCTTTTTGCGCTATTGTCTTACCTATTTTGTGAAGAACACTCACCAGCTGCTCACCCCTCCAGCTACTGTCTGTCAGTGCTGCTTCTACAGATACTGGCACACATCACCCTAAAATCTTAGATTCAAGATATTGCTTCCCTGCAGGGTGCAGTTGCCCTCTCTGTCACCAAGGAGAATGCTGTGTTCCTCTGCTAGCAAACTGGATGTTTGAGAACTTTTCTTCACTAGGGGTTGGTTTGGTTCTTCTGCTTTAATAGATCCTGGGCCATACACATAATGAGTGAGGCCTCCCACTTACACTGGGAAACTGCTTAAGACAGTAAGAGGAAATGCCAGTTTCTAGAGAGTTATGTCTATAAATACATGAGCACTTACTTAAAATACATCAGTGCATTTAACAAGTTGTGTGTGCCGCTTCCCATTGGATGTTTGCTTTGTAAGAATGAGTACTAAATTAACACAAGGAAATGCTTACACTAGTAATTGTAAAGGAAAGTGGACTGCATTCTTTATATTTAAATTAGTTTACTTGGGTTTTCCAGTGTCCTGTGCTTAAGTGTTACTCAACAAAATGATAAAAAATTGGTTCTAGAACATTACTTCTACAGGAAGTTTTGTGTGTATGTATATATTTTCATGGTATAGGGCTTAAAGAGGCATTCTTTCAGTAGCAGAAACAGAAAGCAGAAACATTCAAATCATAAGTGTGAATGTTTGAGGAAGCTCTTAAATACCTACATTTTGATAGTATAGAATATCTCTAATATAAATCTTCTCATATGTATTTGGATCATAATTTATACAAACATATTTATGAGAATGTACTCAACCCTTTTAACTGAACTAGTTGAATTTTTAGCAGTCTTTTAGCCTCTCAGCTCCATTAATGTACAGGCTTTATGACTTTCTGTCAAAAAAGACCACATGTCCTGCCACTAAAGTGTGAAAGGTGGGGAAAGATGAGAAATGTAACAGAAAAAGTTATCTACTGGGGATTTAGTGGAATCACTGAATTGAAAGGCTTGTATTTAATGGAAAGGGGTTGGAGTGTGTGCCTTCCTGCTTGGAAAGTGCTACATCATGGTGAGAAGAGCTGATGCATTCAGTCTGGGAAGACAATCTGAAGGCTGGAAGTGAACTTCTCTTTCTTTTCTCTGGCCAAAAATTTACCTGCAGAAAGGACACTCTTACCTGGCCTTGCAGTTTCTACTCCCGAGTTTGCTTATTTCTGCTGCCTTTCCATTTTCTTTGCACCTGATGTTCTCACTCTGGTACTATTAGTTTGTGTACCCTGCTTCCCCCTGCAAGCCAGGCAAACTGCCCACATCTTAGTGGTTTATAGCTCTTCAAGGTCTGCCTACTTTTGGTGAAAGTTGCAATGGCTGCAACAAAGAACTGTCTTGGTGCAACAGATTGGCTTTGTCCAGAATTCAGTGATGCCAGTGTGTCAGTACACAAAGAAAATTATGTTCTTCTAACTCACATGAAAGTGCTGAAGTGGTGTTATATTTCCCTATTTTCCTTTTCACCTGAAGACAACTCAAAGTATGCCTCATCCCATTCTGAAGGGTGCCTTTTCTGCCCTCGCCATCCTTCACAAGAAGCAAGGATTTTGTCTTGCACATGTCTTATGCCTTGTCCCACAAAAGAACGAGATGAAGGAATTGGTATGAAAGTGCTGGCATTGAATCAGGCAAGGTCGTGCGTATTCCACCTTCTGTGTGAAGTTTTGTGAGTGTTGGAAGGGAAGAGGGGATAGTTTTGCTGTTGATTAACTTTTGAAGTACCACATCAGGAGGGACCGTTACCTTGACAGCTCATGTTCCTGGAAGGATGTATTACTTTGATGCCCAGACTTCTAACTGAAAAGGCAAGAGAATCCTTTGTATGCTATCTGCAAAGAAAAATAGTGTGCATGGAAGCAAAGAAGAAAGTATGGTGACAGACTTCTAGCTCCTTTGTAATCCACTTTTTTTATCTGGTTTCTGGTTTTCTTTCTGGTAAAACTCAGTGTGGTTTGGGGGGGGGGGGGGGTTTGTTGAGGCTTTGTGTTTCAGGATGAAGTTTGGTTTTCCATCTAAAATGGGTCTTGTTCATTCCCAGAATTTCTACACTGTGCTCTTAAAGGGGAAGTTGGTCCAGTCGAGGACCTTCCAGAGGAAACTTATATAAATAAATAAATAAGGCTAAAATAACCTAAACCTAACAAACAGTAGATTTTAATTATAATAAAAAGCTTTGGTTATAATAGTGAATTACATTTCAGTATTTGAAGTATGAAGTGGTGCCTCTTTTCTATGGTAGGTATAAGTGAAAGCTATATCACTCTTGTTCAATAAAATGATGTTTGAGATGAATCGTGTTTCTGTAGAGTACCATGGGATTGATCAGGTAATGATGTGTGCAGCTGTTACAGACACATTCATCTCTCATACGGTGGCAAGTGTGGTGGGTATGCCTAACAGAAATAACATAGAGGGGCCAAAAAGTCAACCCCAAAAAATCTGAGAGCCTCTGTGATGTTTCCACTCCTGGTATTGATGCATGGGACCTTCAAAACCTTCTGAAAAATGTATTGCTATGTTTTATGACCCTTGTAGTAGGTATTCATTCATGTACGGAAGCCACTGCCTGGTTCCAGTTTTCCATTCCACCTGTGTTGACAGGACAGATCACACTATTGAGTGTTTCCTTGAATGATTCTTTGATGTGTTGTAGATGAACCCTGAGTTATACCAGGAGGAAGATGAGACCAAGAAGATAGATATTTAATGGTGTTTTGTTCTCTCTCTTCCTAAACTAAACGTGTTTTAGAAGCTGAGGGAGATGTAGGGCCAAAGTACAGTCCTCTGTGGAGCACTGTGTCCGTGTGATAGATGCACAGGCTAAATTGTGCAGTCTGACTGTTATTTGTGAAGCCCTGGGCATCTTCCAGATTAACAGGTCACCTCTGTACTGCAAGTCAGGAGCTGTGCTTTACAGTAGGAAACTTATTCCTAAATTTCTTAGCAATGCAGGCTGCTGAAGTGGAGACACTGTTCATCTATTGCATATTTAAAGACTACACCAGCATGCATAATTTGTATAAGGATCTTACATAAACTACAGCCCTCCAGCATGTCCTGCGAAGCTGGTTCACTGCTGTGTGGCATCTAGTTCTTGCCGCTTGCATCTAGCTAGGACTGCTTCAAGGCCATCTGTGTTGCACAGGATGGAACAAGGATGTCTAAAATGATCTGGTTGGACTTTGGATCTTGGATTTTCTGTCATACCAGCACTCATGCCTGCACCTCCTTACAGGTCTAAGTCAAACTGGGACTTACTCCTCATTGAGGAGAGGTTTTAGTGCAGGTGATCAAGGGGGAAAATGCCAGCAGATCCAGGACAACTGCATGAGTAGGACTGTGTTAACAATCTGGGGTGAAGAGTTGTCACTTTCCCAACTGCATCAGGGTACCTATTGTTGAGAGGGCAGTTACCTTCTATGAAGCCTTGCTGTGTCCAGTTGTGGTCTCCTGGTGGATAATTACTTTCGAATGGGTGAATCTGATGTCTGAATCCATGTTACTGGGTGATTTGTTTCATGGTGATGCAAAACCTCACCATTTGCTGGAGGTTACAAACAAGATCTAGTTTTCCATGTGACATCTTCTGTAGAGTTCTCAGGCTAAGCAGAAAATAAATCAATGCCTTACCTCCACTTATCTACCTGCCTTACCTCTTTAGGGGCCAGTATCTATGTATACAATGGATTGTCCTGAATATGTGATATCTGTGCTTCCTGAGGTCATCTCTCCCATAAGTGTTACCAGGATGTACATTGTCACTATCCATGTATATCTTTTGCTGTGTTTCATGTAACTGTATCTGATTTACATAGTGATTCTAGTCAGATGCTGAGCTTCTGCAGCCTAGAGATCTATTGTGGCAGTGTAGCAGTAATCCTTTGAGCTAGACTCATTGCTGGTGCCATCGATGCCGTTGTGGCGTCTCATGCTGCAAAACCTGAATATGGACCCAAGAAATGCTTCTGTTAGGAAGGATGCAGTAGGTTACTTCTGTATAACATGGAGGTTTGTGTGTACCATTTCAGACCTACCTCGTGTCTAGGCATTTGTGCATATCATTTCAGACTTACCCTTCAGACCTTGTAGGTTTGAAGTGGTACATACGAATGTACAGTATGAGAGCTAGCACTATTATACACATTAAATGTTTATAGGTGTGCCAGTCTGCAAGCTACAATGCCATTATTTTCCTGGTCCCTCAGGCTTCTTCCCTCTCTTGTGACCTAGCTTTTCTGCTACTCCCCAGCCTCATGAATGTCTGTCATTTTAACGTGGTCTGTTATGCATCCTGTATCCAGCTGCTGTCTTTGCTAATTTAGTACATGGTCATGGGCTAGATTTAAAAAGAAAATAAGGAAGGATGGCAGAGGAAGCAAGTGCTTAAGTTTACGAATCCTTTTTTAATGTCTGAAAAGTAAAAATGGTCTAGTAGGGCAACAAAGTGCAAGGTAAACAGTAGTGTTGCTAATCAGAACCTAAATAAAATGATCAGTGCAAGGTCTAGGGGGAGCAGAGATCCTGAAATACTTAAGCAATATGTTCTCCCCTCCCTTCCTCAACCTTGCACTGTCTATGGCCCTGCTGTTGTAACAACATCATGGCGCTGTTTAGGATATCACATGGCTCCTGACAACACCCAGCAGCGACCATATGAGCAACAGGTAGCTGAATATGAATCTGGAGGCAGCATACAAACAGTCCAGGTGCCATTATTATCTTCTGCTTCAGAGAACCCTAATGCAGGTGGCTCAGCTGGTCAAGATGATGATGTGTAAGCCTGGACAGATGGCTGTGGTCAGCTCCTGCCCAGGCCAGACTTGCCATCTGCCCAGAAGATGCTTCATGGTAGTTCTGAGGTGTTTGTGGTACCCTCCACAGCCTCCTATTGCCATGTGTGGAAGGAGAGGTTGCAGGCAGCTATGGAGCACCAGGGCCCACTTTCAGAAGAATCAACAGAGGCAGAGAGAGTGAACCACTGGAACTGAGCCGTGTGCGGGGCTGTTTCCCAGCCCAACACATGTATCCCAAGGCCAAAACTTGCAATTCTTGATATGGATATCAGTATTGTTCGCCCCGGTTATCCATGCTAAAGAAAGTGAAATACCATCCATAATGATATCTGCAGATGCCATAGTGATTGATAGGACAGTACATGTGGAGCATTTACTGTTAGAAGGCAATCCAAAATGTTTCATTAGTCACAGTCCAATATATTTAATACTGTCAATCATGAAGTACCATATTTACTAGCAAAAAAAAGTAGGCTACATCCGCAGGATGTGTTGTATAGAGACCTAAAAGTAGTTTGAGGTAACAGATGGCAACTCTTGGGCTGTTACATAAAATTATTTGTAAAAGTCGGGGAAAAAAAATAGAATTAATTCAGTCAAAAATTCCTACTGGCTTAAAGAACACTCAGCGATTATATCTGATGGATAATAGGAGTGTTGAAAATGATAGCAGTGGACCTAGTGTTTTGAAAATTAAGCCTAGGTGGCAGAAGAGGAGGGCTTTCCCTCTCTTCACCTCCTTTGGAATTCATTGTTTGAGTAAAAAGATGTATAGCTTTTACCTGCAAAATCAGCACTAGTGTGGGTCACCACACTTACAGACTTCTGGGTTCAATCATGATGCACTGAAATAAGAAAGTCCTTAGAGTGAGCCAAGGCAGGAAGTGATCTTACCATCTTTGCTGACTCTGCTCTAGTCTCAACCATTACCCAAAATATCAAGACTTGGCTACTTTTGATTGCCCCTTTGTACCTACTTTTCTCCCTCTTTCTTTCTCTAGTCTGATTTTTGCCATTATGCTAATCAGCTTGTGTTTAAAAAGCTTGTCTTCTGCAACCTTGTGGCCAGGTAAAACTGGTGTATTTGATGTGATAGTAGTTTTGGCTGAGCTTGAAGTGACCGAAAGGTGACACTTATTTTTTCATAAGTGGTGGCTGATACGGAGGAACCTAGTAGGACCAAATTATGTTTTCTTGTTTGTTTAGCCTGTGGGGTTTTTTCTTCCTTTCTTGCTTGTTAAATGTTTGTACCTCCCTTTCAGTGTAATGACATGAATCTCCTGGCTATTTCGATTTGTTTTCCCACTCCTAGAAACACTGTTAATGCTATTGGTTTCTCAAGGCTGTCAAAACAGGAGCATTTTTTCTATTCTATTTTATGCATATCTAAAATAGTGGGAAAAGGATACAGCTGAAGATTTAAGTTACCCTTCAAATTATTTAACTGGGTAAGATTTGCTACTGCCTCCCCCACATTCTATATAAAGGGCTTGCATGTTTCTGGTATGGTTATCTGTGACAGGATTAAGCAGGATGAGATTGCTGGGCTTGTAACCCTTACATTTAATACGGTACAAGATGGCATCGTATTAACTGCTTTGTACTGATTTTGGCAGTATACATGGACCAAGGTAGTCAACACAGGGACTACATCTCATTAGAAGAGGGGCTGGTGTCACTGTAGCCATCTTGAAGTGGACTTCTGCTACAGTATTCCAGTATACAGAAAGAAAGCTGTTAAGCTGAAGCGATCTTCCCTTCATATAGCACTTGATTGTTGTATATTGATGGACTGGTCATCTTAATTCAGAAAGAAAATGGGACTACTGGAGAGAATTCAAAGAACAAAGTGTTTGGGGAAAAAGTCTCAAGACGCAAGCTATATACGTGTTCAGCAGATCAAAGAAAAGAATGGAAGGTAACATAGCACTTACATATGGCAAAGTGATTGTGGGGAGCTTTTAATAATACATAGAGGCACAGAAGATGCAGTTGTATCTTATGCCATTAACGTCTATAGTTTGAGTGCTAGGAGTAATAAAACATTTGAACAGTTAATGGGGAAAAGTGGTAGAATTAAAACATGCTATAGGTCTTACAATTGTCTCTTTAAACTACACACACTGATCCATGTTTGATGTTTGATATTTGAAAAAAATTATATAGCAAATGTACAGAGCAAGTGATGACAGTGGTACTGCTAGGCCAAAATGGAATAGCTGGGAATAGCTGTCTTCGGCATCAAACTCCATATCTACTCAATGGCTACGCTTCTGCAGTGAGTTCAAAGCAGGATTCAAAGCTGGGTCATCAAAACAGTCAGTCCTTTTTTTACTTGGTGCTGTAGGCCTTGGATCTCTCTTTCTTAGGAGTCAGTAATTCTGCAGTCCTTACTGTACTTAAATTCCTTAGCTCCATTGAGTCTAAAAGGACAATGACCGTGGTAATGGTCCTTCTCTCTATAGTCCAAATATCTGCAGAATGTCTATAGCTATTAAATGAAAATTCAAAGTCAGCATTTTCCTTCCTCTATTAACAATGCACAGTTCTGAGAGATACATTTATTGCATGCATGCAACTAGTGTTTCCTTGGTTTCATATCCTGCTGTCTTCACCGTTCCTAGAGATCACGCAAGCCTGTATTCCTGATTCTAGTTCACAAGGCACATGTCCACCTCTAGCTTAGGGACATTCTTTTGGCCTTAGGAATGAGTTGCTGCTTTCTGACCATAGTGACTCATATTTAGTGTCATCCTTTCTGCTGGATGTAACTCTTGTGATAGTATTCTTATCATATCTGACAGATATGTTAGTCATGGCACATGCCCAGAACTGTTCAACCACAAAATCCATTTCTGGGTCCTGTCTTCATTCCCTGCAACTGGGCAGCCTCCTGCCTTCCCAGTGGCAACACCGCCCAGCCAAAGCTTTGTCTGCAGAAGCCCAGGGTTCTTTGGTTTCCTTTCCTTCTAGCTGTAGCAACATCTGCCCATCCTAACCTGTACAGAGATAGGTATTTTCTTCCTTGAGCAGCTACTGAACTCATTGTCCTCTGCCTGTCGCCAAAAGCCAGATTGGCCCATACTAATAGAGTGGTAGTGAGTGAAAGCCACTACGCCCGATGCTTGGCCTGGTGCTGCAAACTTACTCAAAAGTTTAGACAACTACTGCTATAGTGGCCTGGGGAAGATGAGGAGCAGTGGCTGTTGCTGAAATTCACCCCTCCTCTGCACTTTTACACAACAACCCTGCAGATGTTTTTGCCTGGTTTTATGTGTTGGAGTGGGAACAGACTCAGGAGGTGCTGTGTTGCCACCTTGAAAGAAAAGGGTTAGTCAGAAAAATCCTGCAAGTCAACGTCTTTTCACTGCTTATCGGCAGTAGGTAGGTGAGGGGTATTTTTTGTTGGTTTTTTTGGTTTTTTAAGCAGTCATTGGCAAATACTTAGTCTAAAATCGCATTGTTATTATAGTTTAGAATCACTTATTTCTTATAAATGCAAAGTTTATATGCTATAAGAAAAACTTGCTTGCCAAGCAGTGGTACTGCTTTGCAAGTGGATTACAATCATTTTAGTGTTATAGCATAATTGTAACAGAACACTTCCTTTGCTTTCACTGAAGCTTAGCTTCCTTTGCTATCACCATTTGCTTTGGTTGTGAATAGTGCATTGCATCTCTTTGGGTGCTTATTCAAGTACTGCTACTGCAAAAGGCTTTGTTTAATTTTTAAACTTTGGTTTCAAAAAACCAACTACTACCACCGCCCAAAAAATCCCGAACAAACCCAAGATGTCTGCACCAAGAAAGTTATTCTCTCAAACACTTTTTTTTTTGTTAATTCTCGCTTTAATTCCAGCAGGTTTTATTTTCCAAATTGATGAAAGCATTGGAAACACTCTTCATTCAGCAGTGTGAGTTTCCACCTAAGCCTTTTCTGGCTGTAGAAGGCAACTGGGGAATTGCTGGATCCATTACTGGGTATGGTCAGTATCCCTTTGAAGCAATCCAGATCACATGCTCCGTTTATAGCATTTGAGCTACTGTTACAGCAGGAAACTATCACTTAACATTGGCCATCAGATCAGTCTACATTATGTTTAGCGTCACACAAAAAAAGCCCAGAAAACCAAGAAAAGCTATGATAAAGGCTAATTTCCTTAGATTCCTCATTATTTTCTACATGGATGATATATCTATTTTTAATCATCTGTGCCTGTGCCAACAGATTTTTCTCTTTAGTGCCAAGGACACTCCTCTGTGGTCTACTGCATTATAACCAGCTGAACTTAATCTCTGCCTTTTTCAACACTTGAAAGGAGCCATTAACAGATTTTTTTCGGGAAACAACAACTGAGATTTTTCAACTGCCCCAAGTGAACTTGGGGAATCAGTGAGAAAACTAGGACTTGAACAAGATGGTACACAGATGAATCTAGGGGATTGGAAGAAGTAGCCTGAAGCTATGCCAAAAATGACTAACCTTTTCTATTGAGTCTATAAATATCCATTTGAGGAGACTGTAGCCACCTGCCACAGTATTGTCACCTAAACTAAAGACTGGTGCAATGGCTGTATTGTTAGGCACTACTCTAAAATACTGCTCATACTGAACCTGACCCAGAACGCGGTTTCCTGTTTGTAGTTCAGGTGCATCACTGGGTAACACAAGTTGTTTAGCTGCCCTTGTATTTCTAGTAAGTGCCTGTGAAGCTCTACTTGTCTTAAAACCTACAGGAAAAAAGATAAAGGAGCAAATAAACTCTCTGTCTCACTGTGATACCTGAGGTTATCAGAGACGCCTGTGCATGGTAACTACACAAACCAAAGAAGTGACTGCTTGAAAAGCAACACGTGGTTATATTTTCTCCCCCTCTCACCTCCCTTTTTTTTTTATCCATTATAACTGGAATTTGACAGTCTGCAGGGTGGGTTGTGAATTGTCGCATTTACATTGGTATTTGCAAATTATGGACTTGATAGTGAATGAATACCACCTCATGAAAGAACATGCTTCTTTTTATATAAAGTATATAAATAAGCAAGTCTTTAATAGTTGCACAAATGTAAGATGAAAATATGATCATTTACTTTAGCAATAATTCCACTTTTTAATTGAGTTTCCATTTTTTACTGTTTTTTCTTCTTGGATTTATAGAGTAACTTCCATTCTCCTTCAAGGGATTATGCAGTTTGAAAAAAGGGGCAGATCCTTATGTACACGTGGAAAATAATTTTCTTAGAATGAATGCATGTATTTGGGCACTTTTTCACAACTTTGCCTGATGGATCTTATTTTCTGTTTTTAAAAGTATTATGACCATTCCCGTGTGACCATTTTCATTAGCTTTTACCAAAAATGCACTGTAGTAGAGAGAATCCTAGGTCTGTGACTGAAATCATACCAGTTTCAAATATAAACTAATGACCTCATTTGTCTTGCATAAAATACATGGGTTTTGTTTTTGTTGGAACAGTATTACCTTACTATGTAATGAACATAAAATATATCTCCTGATTCAGTGTTCCTATAACTTAACCCCTTCCTCCTTTTCTGAATTTGGTTATTTCTTCCTGTCAGGACTACTTCACATCTCTCACAATGCTTTTGTTTATTTCAGCTGACTCCTTTATTTATCAACATATTGAATTTGTAGTGTCTACACTTTTGCTCTTTTCCATTTAAAATAATGCTATTAAGAATCTTAATTTCCCTACACCACTTCACAATTGTTAATGAATACATAGAGAAGCGTGGTGTTGCAGGAATGGATTCTAGTAGAACATATTTATAGATCTTCTTCCAGTTAATACTATCACCACTGCATTTCTTCTCTCCATTAAGTTTATTTCCCTATCACAGAAAACAAATTTAGTCATTTGCACTTGAGTTCTGATGATCAAGTTGACTGCTACGTAATTATTGTCCTACTGGTGCTTGAAAATCTGCAGTAAGCTTTGTATTTAGCGATAAATGTGAACTGTAAGCTCTTATACATTCATTTTGAAATAGTTTATGTACTTGGCATTTCCCAAAGCTCTCTCACCTCAGCTAACCTGATTATGTAGAAATAATGGTGGATAATTCCATTTAAATATTGCTATTTATTTCCATTACTTCTCTGTAAGTACAGATTTCTTTCTAAGAGAAATCCTAGCTACAGCTTGTGACAATAACATAAGTTTAGATGGATTCTTGAAGACAACAGCAAGATGGGAGTGAAGGAGAAGATTAGATGGGTGACTTTTTGTAGGTATTTACCAGAATAGAACACTTTGAAAAAAAAGACAAGCAAATAGTGGAAGTGACCTTTTGAATAACTGATGCACTATTCAGATTGACAAGACTGGCTAGTGAAGGAAAAATAAAGTTGTGCAACAAGTTTCCTTTACTGAAGGAGAGAAAAGAGAGAAAGGAGAAAATGAAGTAGCAGATGAGTAGAGGACAGAAGGCAGCATCAGCAGAAAAGAGGAAAAATGTTATGGTAGTGTCTGGTGCCCAGGGAACAGTGGATATGAGAAATATGCTCTGAAAGAGAACAGATGACAGAATGGTCTAGAGGCAGAAGAAAGAAAAGATGGGGAATCTAAGGAAGATGCAGCTAGTAACAGAAAGAGGACATTGCGCTTTAAGTGTCTGTTACCTTCTCCAGCTGTTCTGCAGTTTCTGTCCCTTTTGTCCTCCAGATTCTGGTGGTGGATTTTATCTCCTGGTTTCAGAAATGTTGCTATTATAACAATACTCTCTCTTTATTTTTTTAATGTTCTTGTATTTCCTAGCAAATCCTGGTTTCCTTGTTCTGTATTTTCCAAATTTAGTTAGTCTGATGCGAGAGAAAACATGATGAAGATAGAAAAAGCAATGTAAGGAAAACATATGAAGCTCAAGAGCTTTGCTGAACTAATAGGATAATACATGCATGTATCATTCTTGGTCCTGGTTTTAAAGGGCTACTGCTCCACTCCCCCTTTGAAAGTATCTAGAGAAAGCATGCTAAAAATTAGCATAGCGTTTCTCAGCAATACTGAATGATGCACAGATATCCACAGTCTTTTTTCAAAAATAAAAATTCTGCCATTAGTAAAAAGAGATAACGTGGTGAGAACAAGAATATCTCATGGTGGCTCTTTCATGAAGTGTCATTTCAAGAACTTAGGGTAATTATGTACAAGTTATGACTTTGGGGATTTTACTGTTCTGAGTAATTTCTTTAAACCTGTGTGTCTACCTTTGCCTGTCGGTGTGGATGATGGAAGGTGGCCTAATGCTAGCCACAAGAAATGACTGTGGATGCCACAATAGTAGAATAATGACATTACAGATGAAGCATGTTTCCATTAAGGACTGAAATTTAAGTCAAGTAGCTCTGACTATACTTAACCACTAATGATAACGAGCAATTAGTTCCTTTCTGTAGAAAGCAGACTGAAAGCAGGAAATACAGTTTTCAGCATTTTTCTGTTACATGAATGCATATCAAGTAAACAATCTATTTCCTTCTTCCCATCTGAAAGACTGCTTTTATGCATAACACCGGCATATATTCTGCAATACTTTTATACCTGTAGATAATAGCTGTAATCTAGAGGGTGGTGCTTTGCATATGGGGTGGATTGAGTGCTTTCATCCTAAAGATAAACAGAGCTGATCATACATCTATCGCACAAACCCTCAATTTGATAATCCCTGTCCAGTTGTGTACTGCTTTCTCTCTGTTGCAACATCATACATTTGTGCACTAGCAAATGATGACTTATAAACAATCTCTCCAGCAAAACTCCTAGTGACCCTTCCTCTCAAATATCTGTTGATCACATCACTCAGTGTTGAAAAAAATTGCCATTCAATGTTGAAAAAAATTGCCATTGTCTTTGTGATACCTTCCATGGAAGCAAAATTGCTGTTCATAAATTACTTTCCTTACTGCAGTCCTACAGCTTCAAGACTCTAACTCTGAAGCTTTCTCTTACCTCTGCATTTATAAGCAATGTGCTGTACACCTGACTAATAATTAACAGCTTTTTTATGAGGACCTATTCAGGCTGTGTAGGTTAGTGGTGCTCATCGTTTTTCAAGGAGATCTCAAGTAACGTTACATCTTCTGCAAAGGTAAAAAACCACTCCCCACCCCCAATCTTAAGGCAGTTCAATAAGCTTTATTATGGTGATTTTCCTAAAATTGAAGCAAATATGAGCACAGCATTCATTTCAGCTGTTGGAGACAGCTCTAGAGCTTGGTACACAGAGCAGAGCATCTCTGACCTGCCATAACAGGCAGATTTGTTTTGAGTTTGCATAGTTCATGTGTTTCTTCTCCTTGTAGTGCTGCTGTCGCCCACAGTGATGGCTGATCTCTCACAGTGGTATTTGCTTGTCCCTCTGCCTGTGCTGCCACGGTGTTGGGTGGGAAGCTGACACAGCTCATCTTCCCGCAGCAGTAGGAGCCATTGAGCACACACTCAGCTTTTCGCGGACACCGACTTCACTCCGAACACTTTCTTTCGCCTGCAGTCCTATGTAAATGCAGTACTTTTAGCTTATGATTTTAACTCTCACATGCATGTTATGAGCACTTACTTGGACATTATACTTTGCTGTAAGGTGTGTAGGATTTTGACTAGAGGACTGCGAACAGACACTCACAGAGCTGTCAGCTCCTAGGGCAGAAGTAGGCTTTTTCTTGTCGCACCATAAAGTTTGAGTCCAGAAAACCCCCAAGCAGTGTCCTTTCTTAAGCTACAGGCATACTTAAGAGACTTGCAATGTCATTTTTCTGTTGTGTTTTGTATGTAAATATCTAAAAGTAGCTTTATTCACAGCCTTGGGCAGTCAATGATTTCCTTCTAGTGTTTTTCAGAGGAGCTCTGCTTCTAGTCTCTGTTGTTGGGAGGCAGTGCTCCATAAGCCAGAGTCGGAAGGCTACTTCAGCCTTCCTACTAGAAGAGCTAGGAAGGGCAACACAGCATCAGAGGAAGGGGCTATCTCTTTCCTTGTTTTAACGGTAGACACATTGGCTCTTCAGTGTCTTTGTCTGCAGATGGCTTTTGTAGACATTAAAGACACCTTTACATGCAAATGATTCTTAGAAGTTCAAAGAAATGGAGAATGGTGCTGTGTGAAAGATCACCTGGTAGGGCTTGGCAGTTATTGGAATTCATTTCAAAGTTTCAGTCATCTCAAATGGTCTCTCTGGCTCTTGCTAAAGCAGGAATATTTTTGCAAACTTAGTAACTGAACCTTTTCTTTTAAAACCAAAGAAGCTAAATGTCATTCTGTATGTTCTAATTCTGAACTGCCGGTGCTTCAGCAGTAAGCAAGTCACATAGTCTGAACACTGAGATGCCATCCTTAGGAATAGTTTAATGGTTTAAAAGAATTCCGAGATTAACAATATTCCAGGATGTTGAGTGGAATGTAGCCCCTAAAAGAAAATGTCCTTTAGGTTGTAGCTCCTTTGATGATAAGGAAAATAGTTGTACTTTTAAACTAACTTGTAAGACTCGTTCACGCTTAGGTATCTAATAGTGTAAGGTGTTAGAAGGATGTCAGTGGTAAATTGAGGGATTAAAAGAAAAAAAGGTGTTCCATTTGTTTTAGAAGTGGCTGTCACATCCATGCTGTTGAGGATGCTTATTTGTAATTTTCCAGAATGAGATCTGAACCATCCAGAATGGGCTTTAAGTATGAAGAAATATCTTATGCTGTTTTGGGAGGAACAAAGATTTGTTGGTATGCAGGTCAGTATTCTGAAGAAGCAGCTTTGTTTTATTTATTTAGGAGACTCTTGTCATCAGTTAAAACAGTGTAGAAACATTTTAGTGTGCTACTCACCTTTATTGATTATTCTTTTCCCAAAAAATATGGATTTAGGCAAAGTAATACTGCATATAGATTATCAGGTTTTTCTGATGTCTCTATAGTGTGCAATTGAGAACAACACAAGGCTGATGACAACACAAGATGAAGGCAAGGTGTACAGGCTGACATACAGCTTTTTGTATTCTTTAGGTGCCTGATGTGGGCTTCAGTTTTATGGTGTTTTGGGTTGTTTTTATAGTTACCATTGGTCCTCCAAACCTTTTAGTGAGATAAAGAGCTGTTCATGCATTTATTCTTCAATCTCTTAACAACATGTATGAGATTTTGTGGGGGATTTTCTGTGTATTTCATAATTTATTCTATTGCCTTATGTTGTCTTTTCACTTTTTGAAAGAACTTATTTTTTCGTATTTTGGAGGGCTGAAATCTTGTTTTCTGCTTTTCCTCCTTGTTGCATGGAGATTAAATGGACTACCTTACGTTCAGGTCAGATAGCATTTCATCAGGATAGCGAAATGACTGTAAGCATTCAATCCCCGTGGATGAAAGCCTGCGGCAGTTGTCTCCCACCTTGAAAAGTGGCAAGACAATTACTGAGATCCTTGTAGATGGGCTTTAAAGCTGGGCATAATCCAGCGGTGAATGAAATGCAGAACTATCCAAATCAGTGACATTTAACCCAACCACACGACAGTCCAGATGGCAAGATAAATTGGTACTCAGCTGTTTCCAGCCCATTTTCCTGGTTAGTGCTCTAAATACAAGAAATGGTGTTGGTATCTCCTATGTGATTTTGTACGTGTGCACATGCATGTTATTCTGTATACAAATATTATTTTATTCTTTATACAAATTTTCTGTTGCAGGTAAACTTTTAAAGTATTCGTGTTTCATTTCATGTGCTTCTTAAAAGCAGTTGTTCTTTCTGGAGAGAGACCACTCACCTTTCCCTTTGCCTTTCGTCCTTTCTCATCTTATTTGTGCAAAGAAATTGCATCACTCAGTTGTGACATTTCAGTAGTAGATGCTACACTCATTTTAACCAAATGCATATTCTTCTGAAACAAAACCTAGATGTATTCACTGATCAGCAGATATGCCCTATAACTTCCATAAAGAAGACAGATTGATAAAAATAGTAAATATGTGAAGCATTTAGGTGTTTCTGAAATCTACTCTTAAAAAGAGCAAGAGCCAGCAAGCCCTCGTGCCAACTTTTTTTATCTCTTCCAAAGCTATTTCTCATTTACTGTAATGCTTAACGATTCTGTTTCACAGTGTGCCTTATCCCAACAACAGCAAAAAAAAAAAAAATTACTTAAGAAAAAACAACTTGCAAATCCAAGACCGGGCGTCTGTTTGTGTGCAGTTCTAAATGAAGCCTTACCGTTCTTAACTAATGAGGATCTTTTCCATGTGGAATAAATTCTTAGTACTTAGCAGCATTAGTAATGCTTAAAAAAAAAAAGTATTTAAAATGGTTCAGTTGCCAACTGCCTTTGACTGTCTCAGTAAGACATTGAAACAGACCTTCTGCTCTAAATTAATAAGGCCAATCACAGCCACACAAAGCCCAGAATGACCGATCATTCTTCTGGTGTCCTCACTATCTTTACTGAGGTCAGATAAATCACTTTCAAGCTGTTAAATCAATGATCATAAATTAGGGCTCTGTTTTTACAGTGCCTTGTGGGAAATTCTCATGGTTAAATTAATCTAACAGCTGCAGTGAAGAGCACCTCCCACAAGATCATGTCAAAAGTTCTCCCCCCAAACCACTTTTTTTTTTTTAAAAGGGGAAAAAGGACTGAATTATTTGTTTTTACCTAGAGCACAAAATGGAATCCCTCCGTCTATCCCTGCTAATTCGTGTTTCAATTGTACCCAGCTGTTTAAATTGCACTGCGCAGAGATTGCCTTGATCCCCAGGTGCTGGTACTCCATCTGTGCTGCTCTGAGAGACTATTTACAGCAGAGGTTAGGCCAGCGATTGCTGGGATGGAAAACTCATTTCTCAGCCTGGCTTTTATTTACACTCTTATTAAAGATCCTTTCACTCATGTTGGAATGGCAGCTAGTGGCTGCAGTGAGCACTTGGCATTGAGCCAAGCAGCAAAATTACCATGTCGATGAAAGATAGCCTGCTTCCATTTTAACCTTTCCCTGTTCTCCCCTTTCCATCTCTATTTGCATGAAGAAGGATGATTATTGAAAGATGCAGGGGGACAAAGGGATGAGAGAATCCTTGTCAGCTGAGCTTTTCAAGGGATAAACCAATGGTTTGTGACCAATTTGGAAAAATCTTTCCTGCCTTATTAATTTCCTACTCCTGTCCTGTAATTGCTATTAGAGTTTATTTTCACGTGAAGCAACAGAGCTGCTTGCGTCCTTCCCCCACTGCTTTCCTGTGCCTTGTGAATGTAACCCTGGGATATGTCTGCAATGTTGAGGTTTCTACTTCATCCCCAATGCAGGTCACACAGAGCCACAGCAACACCCTCGAAGCATTTTTTCCTTTACAAATATGCCTCTTAGAAATGAATCACCTTCCTGGGAGCAAGTGGCTCATTGCACATAGCATGTTTTGTTACTGGGGGAGGGCAAGGGAGAGTATGAACAGCACAGGGAGGCTGGCATGCAATCATCGTGTTATGGCCCCAGCTGCATTTAAAAAGAAAAATAATAATTTCTCCAGAAAACTCAGCACATTTGTTTTTAGGAGCAACACAGGATTGGTGAAAAGCAACAAAATCCACCTTAGCTGCTGTGAGACGGCTGACGGTGAGTGCCAGCTATAGCGCAGCACAACAAGGAGGAGACCCTAAAACCTCCAGCCTCCCTGCCAAGCTCCGTTTGTGAGGTAGACCATGACCTTAAGTGCAGCAGCAGTGCGGTTTCTTGACTGCTAGCAAAGACACGCTTTTCTTTCTCTTTCTCTGCTTCCAGGGCAGAAGGAGAGATGAGTCTATTTATTTTCCATTTTCCTGAGTGGAGGAGCAGTGACTCTACTGAGAGACTTGGAAGAGTTGGTCTTCTTGGTCCTGAGCCTTATTTTTGGGTAGCATGCAAATAGCTGCTTTCATCCAAGAAAAAAAAAAGGGGCAATATCCTGAAGGATTTAAGCCTCTGCTTACGTTTGTGTCCTAACGTTGTTTAGCCACTGCCTAACCTTTCAGGTCCCTGAGAATCAGCCTCCACTAATCACCAGGAGGCTCAGATGCCTGCTGCTGGCCAGGGGCAAAGCCGTCTGGTAGCCACAGGCTGGTGAATTCCCAGGACATGTAGATATAGGAGGCTTTTCAATATGGAGGTAGCTATTGAATCCTCCAATGAATTAACAAAATTGAGTTCTTCACAGTTTAATTTTTAAAACTCTAATTTTGTTTCTGTTGAGTACGAGGCACCCAGAGAAAGGGGGGGGCTTGCAATTTCTTCCTCACTAAGCCTCCTTAAAGGTGGAGGGTTTGCTAATAAAAGCATGTATACTTAGGTATATTCTGGCTAATAGATAGCTAAAATAGGTGTATTTACAGACCACTGCTTGCTTTTAGCTTCTGGGACAGGCACAAACAAATCACATCTTCCAGCGTCTTAGTTGCTGTTCAAAGTTCCATGCAAAATTTTTCCTACAAACAAACAAACATACATATATATAAAGTTATAAAGCTATCAATTCAGTTTCAATATTCTACAAGAGCTTATTCATTAGCGCTCAGTCTGTGCCATATACCTAATTTCAGGACTCCAGGTTAGTTGGATGTTGTCTTCCCTGTGTCCTAATTGGCCAAGTACCTGAGTCCCATGCTACCTGCTTTCCTAGTGAAGCCAGTGCCAGGGAAATCTTGCAGGAGTGGCAGCAAAGCAGCACTACTGGGAAATTGTACATAACCATAAATCTAATCTCTCCCCCCCCCCCCCCCTTCCTTTTTTTGGCACTAAACAGACCTTCCCAAGAACACCGTTCTTAGAAAAATGTAACCACAGCAAGATTTACTGTCTAAGCATTGTGTTTAATATTTTTCCCATTCATAAAATACTTGTACGTCTGGACATAAGTCTTATTTTGAAGGGTGTGTTTTGATTCTCGTCTGGCTCATTTAAACTGCTTCTATGGTAGGCCTGAAGCAGAGAAGGGGTAAGACTGATGTTCCAGCTCTTATATTCTAAATTCCCAGATGTAAAATTCAATGCTGGTAAAAAACAAGCACTAGGAGGAGGTGCAAAGACCAGAAAAGTAAATTTATTTTTTCAGTTGGGAGCAAAGCGAACTCATTCTGCAGAAAATGCACTGTAAGAAGTTTGTATTAGGAGCTCGTTCAAGGAGTACCTTGATCTCAGCTAGACAAGATGCAGTTGACATTTGGCTGACAAAGCTCTAGGGAAAGCTGGAGGATGGTAAGAAATAAAACATTTTGGACAATTAGCTGTGGTACCAACCAAGGAACTAAAATAAACAAGCACAATGTGGGGATAAGAGGATCTTTCAGAATCAAGGTCTAAATTGCTCAAAGATGTAGCTAGACCCTGCTTTTTGTACATTCTTTGGCAATTCCCTATTTGAGTAATTGGTTTGTCTGCTTCTAGATCCTGGAGAACTGCAACTGAATTTGGCTTCTTGTCTTCCCTTCCCCATCCCAGTACGTGCTGTGATACTGCACTGTACCATGAAACAGCTGCCTCAGCCCACATCCGCTGAGGCGCTCCAGCTGCAAAGGGCTGCAGGATTAAAAATTAAACTAATATACATTTAAGAGCTCTGGATGGGCAGACTCAGCGTAAATTTTTGAAGAGACTGAAATGGCTGCAGGTGTGTCAGTTGCTTTATGGACTACTGTAGTGGGCAGAGAAATTGCCTCTGTTTAGAAACAAATTGTGATAGTTGATGAGGTGACTGTCTAGTCATTTGTCTTCAATGTTTACTCTCATGGGAAAACAATATCTTGTCTTGTAATTTTAATTCATGGACATTGCACAGAACTTCCCTTCCTGAAACAAAAAATAGCAGAAATTCAGGTTTGTTTTCTTAGTCCCCAAGAAGTTGTAGCAATAATTACAGAAATAAGCAACATCTGTCACATCAGAAGCTAAGAGCTGCATCTGAGCTTGTGTGATAACCTTCAGATCTTCCAGCTAGTTCATAGTTTGCTGAGGAGATGTAGTTCCTCAGTGAATGAGTGGGCCAATGAACTGGGGAAACAGTAGCGCAAAAAGTAAATGAAATCTGAAATCAACTTCAAACAGCAGTTTCCCATTTATATAACAGAATTCCCGTGTTGCATAGATGTATTTTGCATTTTGAGGTAAAGAAGTGATGCTGGGTTAATGAAGAAATAATTTCCCTTTCCACAGGGCTTTCCTTTGGCCACCAGCAATTCCTGCATTGCTGGTGATGCTGTCGGTATCAGCAGCCATAGCAAGCGAGCCAGGCTGCGGGGAGTGAGTGGATTGCCAAAGGACTTGTTGGCACATCTGAAACAGTAGTTAGCTACCCCAGAATGTTTTAAATCAAAGAGGAGCATGGTAATGAGAGGAAGGAAAAATACCACCCATAGGTTAAACGAACCAGAAAGATGCTGTGTTAGGGTACACTCTGTTGGGAAAGGCCTTGATTTACCACAGAAACAAAACAACTCAACCCTACCAATGGATTGGTAAATGCAAGGACAACTGTGAAGCTCAGGGATGATGCCAAATGGTTACAGGAGGTTATAGTGCTGTCTCTATGGAAGAAAACCATAAGGGATCGCCTTCTACTGCTTAAGAGAATAAATGCTCAGGAGTAAAGCAAAGATCAGGGACATTTTGACTCTTTAGAGACTGAGAAATTATGCACTAATACAGGGGGGAAAAAAAGGTTGTAATTCTAATCTTTGGTGGCCTCAAATTCTTGAGGGTTCAGAGAGCTCATCTGTCTATGCATCTAAATAATCAGACTTAAATTAGCTGCAGTAAAGATCTGATTTTTTTTTCTGCTGCAGATTCCTCTCTCTCCCCTTTGTGTCTTGTGCCAGAGCGCTATGGACTATTACTGCAGATTGAAATTTATGATTAATTGTTCTCAAATTATTAAAAGTATCCGAATCCTCTGCTTTTTTTTTCTGTCTGTAGACCCATTTTATCTACCTTAATCAAATTCCTTTTTATTAACTTTGTCATCAAAGCACAATTTCTCCTGAAATTTAGGGACAATTATGTCCCTAAATGTTATGACATCCTTTGTTTTTCAGAGTGGAGGATTTTTTAAAAGGCCTTCATCCTTCCTTCTAACAAGAACAGGATGTGCAATAACTTTGGTTTATATAAGCCTTCCTGGAAAGCACGAGAGAAACTCTGGAACCAATAAAAAGTGCAGTGTAAGAGCATAAAGAAGTAAACTTTTTGTGAACGTACGCTGCGCTATGAGGACACATTAAGATGAAACTTCAGGCCTCGGTTTTATAGTAACTGTACAAACACAATAAATTACTGGGATTATTCCCTTATGTCGCTTTAGTAACTGAGTACGTTCAGTAGAATACTATGAATATGTTATTTGGCTAAGCACTGATTTATTGCCTACATGAATTATAGAAACTGATGTCCAAATTCAAAGAGTTGTATCTATTATCTAAAATAGGAAAATAAGAAGCCTTACTTGACCTATGAGCTTACAGAATTTAGGGCGTAAGAGATGTGAAAGCAATAGAATGATGTGGAGCAAGCTCCTTTAGGTTCACTTCATGTGCAACAGTTCCCCCTCACTGCATCCTACCAGCACGTTATTTCTTCAGCTGACACCAGTGAGTCAGGCAAAAAAGCTGTACTTAAGTTCTATTTGCACCACAATTTTAAACTTGACTCAGTGGTTGGACTGCAGTAATAAACCATAGAACGTAACAGGAGAGTGAGAAGAACCAGAGTGAAAGTCACAATTCGCGTCTCCTTTCCCCCTCCGTTACGCTCAGTGAACACAATGGGTATATGCAGCATTTTTAGATCTGGGGTAACACTAGAACAAATGTTTTTCAGGGCTCTTCTAACTGTGAGGTGAAATAGGAATCAGAGAACAGCTTGTGCTACAATGCAAAGATATAAACTGTAGATACACGGCCAGCTCTCATTCTCTTGCTGGCAACCTAGATGGGCATTGTCTGGAGTTCTGTGCTGGTACAATGCAAATGCATCTCTGGTTACTAAATAACCATGACAGCTTGCTTCAGTGGAATCTATGAATTCACCCTTGGTTTTACTGTAATGTCAGAGCAGAATTTGAGACACTGATTCTTAATAAACTGGGCAGGAGGGAAAACTTATTCCAACTGTGTTTCTATTTCAAAAATTACACCCTATCTCTCAGTCCACAGAGCGATGATCACTGATCACTTTGCATAGCTCTTCCTTGAGTCAGAACATGGCAACTGGCTGGCTGAGCAATGAATCACAATCTCATGGCAGCACACGGCTCAGAGTTAATCCTACAGCTGAACTCTTCCAGATCAACCCATAGGCCAATGCACCTCATACAGATTTACTTCATTAAATCAAGAGTGAGACCTTTTGTCAGTGAAGCATCCTTTCCCTTACAAAGCAGAGCGTCCTACTTGTCCATATTGCACAATTAATAATACACACAGAGACTCGGGTACTCTGCAGGACAAAACCAGAATAATAATGATTATATAGATGATATATATAATTTAAAATTTTATTTTAAAACTTTGCGCATACACATCTTCAGCGTCCTCCTCTTTTGTTCATTGCACTGAAAAGTTCCAAAAAACACAAAATATATCCCTTTACTAAACATTTTTTGTTCTTAGGTTACAAAAAGATTAACGTTTCACAGTCACAAAGCAGATGTACATTGGTCCAAAACGTTTTCTTCCAGCATGTCCTCCATTCTTCAGGATATATAAAACCTAGATAGTTGTATAGATCTCAAAACAGGATGACTTGTCCGATGAAGGAAAGAAAAAGGTGGCAGCTATTAAAAAAAATAAAATCCCTAACCAAAATAAGAAATCTATGAAAGAACAACACCAGAATTAAGTTTAATTAATAAGGGAAAAAAGCCAAAACAAAACAAAAGAGAAAGAAAAAGGAATGAGAGTGGAGGTGGATGAGGGCATCCTCCTTCAAGTACATCACAGGTAGAAATACAGCAGCACAGTTACAGCATTGTTTGGTCATTCCCTCTATGGCAGCCACATCACTATGTCGTCATCTAAGAAACATGGAGCAAAACTATTTACACAGCAAAAAATGTCAGGGAGGAACAAAAATTGCACACAGTTTGCGATTCATGTTTGATAAAAAAAAAGTTGAAAGTATTTGTACATAGAATGTAAAATAAAAGCAAACACTGGGGCAAGAAGAAACACAGCAAATCTGCTTGGAGTATGTAGTGTTCTTTAAAAACCCAGCAAAAGTTCAAAGCCAAAATCTGCCCAAACATCAAGTGCAGTTCTTCAAAATTATCCTGGATGGACAGAGCATCTCACAGACCTTTCATCATATTTTAACATGGAAGTAACCTTAACATGGAAATCCAGTGTTAACAGCAGGCTCCAACAGCTTGTTAGTCCTGCTGCTTTCTAGTATTAAAAAAATAAAATCCTTTCTCCAGCATGAGGCCACCGAACATCAGCCCTGTCTGACTGTGTTCATGAAGGAAGCATCGTTGCCTCAATGTACTAAAAGACAGTTGTGCGCTTTACTCAAAGATGATTTGGGGCTGTAGTGCAAGAGAAAAATGTCAGAAATGGCTGTACTACCTTCTGCAACACAGGAGAACGGCAGAAGCTTCTTGGTTTGAAGCCTTTCTCCAGAAATCGGACTGGAGTAGGCACCAGAAGACAGTGTCACACTGCACTGGCAGCTAACCTGAACTATATAACATACTACCTCCTTTTGCCGTTGTCCAAGGAAGGACAAGAACTTGCCTGGCTTTCTAAGCAGTGCCAACCTACAGGGAAGGAGACAGCGCTGCACCACAGCAACACATACACAAATGTAACTCGGGACTGAGGTTCCTTGCTGATAAGGCTTAAAGAGTTTTGGATACTATGGGAACTTCACTGGCAAAAAGCCATACCACTGCTGGCATCCGGCAGTAACTAAGGTGACAAGCCAAGGATCCAACAGTTCGATTTGCTGTCCAACTTGCTCCAGTCTGAGGAGGCAAACTGTCTGCTCCCGAGTCAAGATCTTCACTGAACCTTAGAGCAGCTGCAAATCTGCACACGTTAATGTCCATTCTGTGCCTATCTGAAAAATGGTATCGTGCAACTTGGGTCTTCCCTGCCATCAGTGGTTTCTAATGCTGTGACTCCCAGAATAATTCAGCGTATAAAGGGAATTGGAAATGCTTTTGATTCTTCTTGTTTCGCACATAATACCTCCCCAGAAAGTGATTCCTGTCTCCTATTTGTATAATGCTTTGGTGTAAATGTATTTATGCCATGCCTTAAAGCAGAGCACAGACCACAGTGCAGGCACCTAGGAAGCTCCTACTGGAAACAGATGGAAGTGAAAATCCAAGGACTAACGTAGCGTACCAGAGAGGTACCAGAGAGACTCTCGGGAGGCAAACATTAAGTGTATGACAGATACTTTGTAAAAAAGCAAACCAAGAAGCATCACAGCGTAGTTGCAGTCACATACATCTGAGTAGGAAACTTTTTAAAGTTCTCAAAATTTATTAATTGATATTAATTACTGATACTGTACTTCTGCCATATCCAGGAGAGGGGCTGAGAGCTAGCACAGCTAGACCTGGTCCCAGTCGCTGCAGAGAACAGGCTGACTGACAGCAACACCTCAGATGAACAACAAACAGAGTGGAGGCTGATTCCCAAAGCCATGTCAGCGCCCACGAGAATTCACTCTGAGAAGTCACCAGCAAGTCTGCTAACCCATCTCACCAGGGGTACATTTAAAAACACCCCTGTATGAGAAGGTGCATTTTCCATTGCCTTGAAATTTCACTTTTAAACTTTGGCAAATGTTACACTGAAAATTTAATTCCACCACATTGTACTCAGTGGTTTTATAATGACTGGTATGTGTTGACACCATATGACCAAATAATGAAGACTAACAATACATGGGCACTGAAATGTTTGACTCGGGCTTCGTAGCTGGTACCAGCAAGCATCAGCTTCTTTGCTGTTCAGATGACTCTCCCGGCATTGCCAGCATTCGTTTCTTTGTGAAAGAAGATTTGAATTGCTAGAGGACTACACAACTGCATTTGCGAGGAGACAACAGGAGTTACACAGAGCATGAAAAGCATGTTTACAAGTTTATTAGGCCAAAGGCGGGGGGGAGCAGATCTCTTGCTTAAACTTCAAAACATATGAGGGGCCATGTGAAAAATATTCTAGACTCCAAACCTTTCTCTTCACCCAGCTGCACACTGAAAAAGAGGTAAAGGGGAGGCGGGGGAGGAAAGAATAGATAAAGCATGACAACACATAATCAGATATGCCATTGATTTATGCTGAAGCTCTAGAATATAAAACATCCGTGTTCTGCACAGCTTTATCACACGCAGGCACTAGGGAATGCATGGAACAGTTTTGAGGCTAAAATCATGCTGTTTGCTGCATGTTTGAGCCCTTGCACACTGTGCATCACCTGCCCTCAAACTGAAACTCCTACTGGGTAGTTTAAATCCACAAGACTGTTGCACATGTACTTCCAGATACGATCAAACGAAGCATCTGGGCAGCTATACTGCACACGCGCTGCGTGGTTTTTACAAAGCACATTATAAATTACAAAAGTGGCAAGCTCTAGGCCACGCCTGTTCAGGAAAAAGCCTGCAAAGGGCATAGCACCCTCCTCCTCCTTTGGAAAAGATACAACATTTGTGAGCTGCCTGCTCCATGCCCCACAATTATGTCAGCTCCATTGGCTATCCAAGAAGTGTGAATCAGATGAGCAGCTCCAAAAGAATGCGGTCTCAGGGCAGATTAGGTTGAAATTGGCTCCCCAGCCAATACACTTGCCTATACACTAAAGCCTTCTGATTTTGTTTTTTTTTCTTCAACTCCTGCCAATGAAGTAAGAGAGTTGCCCGCTTGAAGAACAGGCAGCCAGGTAAAGATGCAGATTTGTTCACTCGTTTCCTTCTTGGACTATTGCTTTCACTCTGATTACGTTTTACTCAGATTTTCTTTATTTAAATTGATCCATCACTGCTCAGAGAAAAGCTGCAAAAGCTAGCCAAGGGCTTCTATCTACCACAGGCATCTTTTGATCCTCGACTAAAGTCCTCAATACCGAGAGGACAGATAGTTATAAGCTGTCACTTTTTGATCACCAAGTCAAGCAGGCAAAGGTATACTGAATAACAAGAGTGGCAGGAAGAAGTGAAATTACTTTTAAATAGATGACTATCCATATATGCAAATTGATAACAAGAACAATACCAGCACTTCAAGCAGGAATCCAACAAAAATACCCTCAGGAGCCCAAATAAATTTACTGAATCCAAACTGATGTGAAAGCTGTATGGTCAGGGATCTTTTCAACAGGATAAAGCAGGCAGAACCATTCCATGAGTGAACACTTCAGATCCCAAAGAAACCACTGCCTCCAGGTAAGCATCACATAAAACTGAGTTTGTGTACTTTGTATAATCATGGCATACACACAGCAGAATCTTGACAAGTAACTCCTCACACCAGAACACATCTTGCTATACAGACCTATTTCTCCTGGACAATCTTGCAAGTGGCTGTTTTAGTTGCAGTATAGTCAGGCATAGTCACACCGAAAACAATTTTGCTTTTCCTACTAAAATACAGGAGTATAGTCTACTGAAGAAGAGACGGGAGAGGAAAATGGGCGTTTGAAGGATTACATAAGTCTGAAGTTGTCCATAGATAAGTCATGAATGTAACTTTTTGAAAGAAGAAAACTCTTTGAGTCTCATATATGTATATATAGGTATTTTTAAATGAGATGCGACCCAAGCCACCTTCTGAATATCTGGGGGTAGACTTCAGAAGCCTCCTTGGCTGCTGATACCCACTTCTATTTTCACAACTGAAATGGCTCTTCCAAGCTACATGGTAAACAGAGAAAAAAATTCCCCACTTGGAGGGAAGACAGAATCCATAATATGCTAGCAGCACGATCCCATTCCTGTCAAGCACCAAAACCATTTCTATAGGGAAATTGTAATCTTAAGGGTTATCTTTAATCATATACAGTATATGTGCAGAGCCCTACTCTTGAGCAGAAAAATACCCCTCCAGCATTAGTTCTGAATAGATTACATCATCTGGAAGTGTCCTGGTCAGATAACCAAAACCATTGTCTCTCACAGGCCCTTTCCCAAAAGAACCCCATCCTATAACCACTCTTGATGATACTTTCACGATTGTTTGTTCCCGTGAATTAAGGGGATGACGTAGACAGAAATGTCATCTCCAGAGCCCAGCCTGTCATTGGATATTCGCCAGCCCCGGTCCTTCAGCACTCCCCGGGCTCGCATCACCAGATCTTGAGCCGCCAGCGTGTACCTGTGGAAAAGGCAGAGCACAGCCAGGGAGTGATTATATCTTCATGAGGTAAGTTGTCAGATCTACTGTTATGAGCAACCAGGATAATCTGCCTAGTGTTTTAGAAGCAGGGAGGAGAAATCCAAATCATGGCATACCCAAAGCAACCCCTTCCAGTTCAGTGACACCTCCCGCATTGGAATCTAAAGGTATTTGACCGGTACCAATCGATCAAAAAGTCAGTGGTCATTTTGAGTGCCTGCCTTCACCAGTTTTTAGAAAAATACTAACACACTTGCCTTAACAAATCGGCTTTCTAGAGATCTGAAAAACTGAGGACCCCAAAGAACACCACTTGCTGTTGAAAGTTACACAGTTGTTCACTGAAACACCTTAAGGCAAGCATGGCTGGACTGTTTCACAGACAAACTGTAACACAGTGACTGAAAGTAAGTAATAGAACACTAAAACCAAAATACAAATTACCCTTTAAACCAACTAGAACAACTTGTCTGTATTCCTTGACCATAGGAATGATTTTTAAGTCTTGCTCATTCTGAAACTGGAAACTTAGAGTTAATACAGCCAGATTAACACCATCCCACAGTCCTTTCCCATTTATGAGTTCAATGAAAACTGTGTGATTGTGAGTTGTCAAGCCCTGAACTTAGTGAAATACCAGGTTTCATGTTGTTTCAAATCTCCCGGCCTGAGCTAGTCTGAGCAGCATTGGATTTATGGGACTTATTTTCTGTCCTGAATGAAGAGCAGATGCTGCCTGGGGGCAGAAGGGTGTCAGAGTCCAAAAAAGGGTGCATAGACAGTGTTCTGTCACATACTCCCTTACCGTTTTACCTGCTGTTACCAGATCAACACATCTGTGTACTCACAAGTTTCCTCAGAAATAAATTTCATTATGGGTGAACGGTAACTGTCACCTGTTTCTCTCCATCAGTCCAACACCTGGCTGAGATGTTTTGAATTTGTTTGCTGGAAGCAAGCTTCTCTATGATTTGCTAATTAAAAATTAATCAAACAGTTAAAAGATTGACAACAAAACTCAGCTCAATATTGTGTGTGCCTGTGTTTTATTTAAAGCGTTAAGTATCAACCTCTAAGATAACGCAGGGCAGATGCAGAAGCAAAGCACACCTCTATAGTTTCCAGAAACCAGGAAGGACAAGAAGGGTTTGCATTTCAAGACCCTCTTTTCTAGGGATGACCCTTGGCCAGAAATTATTTGCCCAGATCTCATCTGAGGAACAGGAAAGAACAGTATTTCCATTGACCAGATGCAAGGGAGGGTGTGGGTAGGAATGCTTATGGAGCATCCAGGAATGTTCTAACCCCAGAAATTTTCACCAGAGAATGTATTATTATATTTTATATAATTTAATTTATATCACTAGAGACCTTATTCTCTCCCTGGGCATAAAAGAAGGAAAAACCCCAATTATGCTCTGTTTCTACTGTTTCGTTGCCTTAAACTCAAATGACTCCTCTGAACCAGGAAAAGATGTATTTGCTCTACTAGGAAGATTACTTCAATGCAAATAACCGAACGTTTGACTACACAAAAGGTTCGGTGTTAAATCCAAGTAATGTTGCATGCTCTCCATGCTCCTAATGGTACTGGATGAAAAAAAATGTCCAGCCCTCACTACTTTTGACAAGAGATTTATTTTAACAATAAGAGAAAGGTGCAAAGCATGAGCTCTCTCAAACACACACACACACACTGCCCACAGGTTCAGAATAAGTCTGCACTAATGACCTCAAGGTATAAAGGCAGGATGTAACAAGAAGCACTGCCTGTGCTTTCCTAATGCAACATTAAATTGTATTTTCTAAGGGGAAAAAAAAAATCCATACCTATATACTTGCACTCCCTAGTTCCCAAATCCCCAAATCAGATGCAGGACTAAGGAACAAAAGGGCTCCACATGGCAAGTGAGAAACTGGAATATTTATTCACAGCATGTCTGATGCTGAGTGAATTTTGGCTAAGAACATCTTTTCCAAGGATTTCTCAGCTATTGTCAGAATTTAAGAGAAAAAAACATCCATCATTCTAGGAGAAAACTTTGCTTTCCTTCTTTTTCTAATTAACAAGGGCTCCCCACATCTAAAGAGTACAAAGGAATGAATTTTTGGTCTTGATTGTGTAAAGCTCTTGCTGCTTAATTTTTGGAGAGGGTGAGATAAAAAAAAAAAAAAGGAATTTTAATAAACCAGAAATTCTCTCATAGCCTATGAAATACACAAGAAAACCAGCACACCAAAGCGAAGGAAAAAAAAACAGGTGAAGGCAGCAGTGAAGTAACATATTCCTCTCCTTGTGTAGAGCTGAACTGAAGCGATGCTGTTCAACTTGACACTAGAGGAGATAGGGTGAGTCTCCTGTACCTTGAGATGAATAGCAGCAGCAGTCCGTTACCACATACTTTATTCTCCAGCACTGTGAACTTGGGATTCAGCTGTCGAGACAGCATTAGAGAACTGCTGAAGTAGTTTTAAAGTATCCACTTTCCCCTAATGAACAGCCTCGCTGGAATACAACTTTGGTCTTTTAAGAATAAATATATGGTTTTTTTTCCTTCTGCTGAAGCTTTCAGTATTGATCAGCAAAAGTACTGCAGGAGAAACGGTGACAGTGGGTGAAATGTGCTGCTGTCTGAGCAGCTTCTTATCTTCTCACACCCAGCAGAGGTGGAGCAACTCCCCAGTATCCTCATAAATCTCTAAGTAGTATGAGAGAGAGTGAGAAGGAATGAGAAAGGACAGAAGGGAGGGTGAGAAATAAAAGATTTCCAAGGTCAGTGGGTAAACCTGCAGAAGTGCAGCTAAAGGAAATGGGCAAGAGTCATGCTTTTCTATCCTCATACTTCAGACAGACAATGTATGGAAAGCAGCAGTGTGTCACTACCACCTGTTCTTCACTTCATGCTTTGTCTGCCACAATACCCATAAGAAATGAGCTGGCTAAGAAACCCAGCTACCCCCTAGCTTCTTCATTCCATCGCAGCCCTTGCAGAGCAAGTGCTCTCTAATCACATCTGTGTCCATCACCCATTGGCCAACTCCCTTGAGGCTGTGTCTGCATGTCTGGGTGAAGACAGACCCAGGATTTTGCTTTCCTTGCACTTGGAGATGCTTGGGCACATGTTCCATTTGACAGGATTCTAAGGGATTCCTGGGGGTAACAAACACTCACAGTTCTGACAGTAAATATTAGCAAGAGAAAGTCCCAAGAGCTGTAAGCTCTTACCTATCAGGCTATAAAAGGACTTGCAATTAAAATGGGAAGGATATTGTTCCCTCAAAGAGCTAATTGTGTAACAGATAAGTTCTCTGCAGGTCTAAAATCTTCCTCTAGCTTTATTTCTGGGGGTTTTTTTGGGTTTTTTTAATATGCTGCTCTCAGGGAATAAGTAGGCTACTGGATCAGGTGGGTCCAGGATTGTCTCCACAGGTAGCTTCTCCAGAAAACCACAGCATAACCAAGCCCAGGGAGCAAGTCTCTCCAAGTTTTCTACATCCCTGGAGATTTTACATTTCCAGCGAGTCACCTCACCACAAACTATGTCACTACACCCATCACAGAACCTGACATTCTATGGAAAAACATTTCCTGTAGACATAACACTGATAATACAGCAAACAAGAGTTTCCTGTCACTGACTAGTGAGGAATGAACAGAGCTCCACAGTCTGAACTGCTATGCTATTGTAAATTCATTAGTTATACTTCATTTGGACCACTGTGAAGTAATTACGCAAAATCTCTCACACAGTACTTTAAACCCTTTAAATATTCTTTACAATCAAGCAGCAAGAGCAATTCCACAAAGGTAATTTTCATAAATATCATTGTAAACTATACGAGGGACTACTCTAATTACCTTTTGCAAGCTGGCGTGAGAAATGTCTTGCTACCACTATTTGTAAGCCTCTAAATGACCTGGCATAAAGTTACTTAAAAGAACAAATTAATTTTACAATTCAGATATCCATTCATAGACCAGTAGGTCAAACTCTAATAAATGTGTTTGTTCTAACTCATAATACAGCAGGCCCAATGCTGCGGTGTGTCGTACTCATGCTGGCACAAATGGGGACTAATTCCCCACAATTACTGGGGCTAAACCAGCACAAATAGTTCTAAATGATACAAAGAAAATTCCTCTATTCCTTCAGTGTCTTTGATTTCTATGAGCATTTTATAATGGATGAAAAATTGCTCACCTAACAAGTAAAAAAGATCAAACAAGGAATTTTCATTCCTACTGCAGCAAACGGGGTGACCAGCACCAGCTTTGGAAAGACCAAAAGGAACAAGACAGCAGAGGCACACAGAGACTGTATCTACAACAGACAGGACCAGTGAGGACAGCAGGAAAAGCCAACCTTTCCTAACTACTGGATGAGAGTGTGGACAGAGCAGGGCACAGCTATTACCTTTTACCAGATGCCTTTGCAAGAGGAGACTTGGGGTGCAAAAATGAGAGTAAAAGCTCCCCAGCATCCCTGGATGGTGTTAGGGAGTAACGAGAAGTAAATTGATTGGGTCACCTCCTCCTACGTTAACGGCATACCTGCACAGCACTGCGCCAGATCCCCTAAAAGTGCCCTGCTCTAATCCTGCCTCATCTCCTCACAGAGAGAGTGCAGAAACACTTCCATGTCTTGCTGTCATTCATACTATATCTCCTCTTCAGCTCAAGGAGGTGGGAAAGGTCAAAATATTGCAGTTGCAGCTTGATGCTAACCATTTATTCATCTGAAGAGTGACTACTTGCAACAAAACATCATTTTGCATTCCATGTTTGTAAGCGTCAGGGCAAGCAAATACTGCTCACAAGTTACTTTGGAGCAGCTCTCACTTTAAAACCCAAGTGGTTGTCAGGGTGTCACAGTTACCTTGTTTGCTGATGGAGAACAGGGTTGGCCCTGTGAAGATGACCACTCAGAGACATGAGAAACGTTTTAAGATGGGCTTCTCCATGTCCTTGAGAGTTGCTGCTGTAACTTGAGCTCTCACACTGTCATGTGTACTTTCACTTGGATGCTGACATATCTCAGGGTTAATTTCTGAAGTTCCGCTTTCCACAGGCCAATTCAGGATGCATAAAAGCTCTCTTCCTCACTCTCGGCCCAGGGTGAGGACAGAAGACGGCAACAGCCAGGCCTGAACTGAGGAGCAACACACACTTCCTGAACAGTTCTTTCCACTTTCATAGTCCTGCCTTTTATGGAGACTTCTGATCTCTAGCATAACGTTTTAATTCATAAGGACACTGAACCCAGCAGCAGACAGACTGATGGACTCGCTCAAGGGAGGCTCTACCAAGTTGTCTGGGGACTTGTTTACTTGATGGTATCTTTTAAACAGAGAAGCTGATCAAGTAAGAGGTGACGAAGACAGGAAAATTAAAAGGATGATATAGGATAAAATCACAAAATGAAACAGAATCCAACTAAATTAAACAAAGTCAGGTTTTCCAGCCATTTCCACCTATTTTGTCACCACACCTGTCCTGCATCTGGAATTGCTGGGCATCTCTTACTGAAGGTGGCCTTAAAGGTCACAGCATGACCAAGAATGAGTGCAGTATTTCTACACATACACACAGTGAGACAGAGGGAGATATATGCTGATGATTTCTTAGCGAGAAACAATCTTTAGTGTTTATGGACTACCCAGAAGACAGTTAAATGGAAACCTGTGACTGCTGGAGACGGAGACAGAGACCTGTTGTCATGTTTTTCTAAGATGTCAGCTTTCTACAGTTTCCACAGGACCTTATACAGCAAACAAAATGGATCCCAAGCCAAGATACAATGAACCCACAACTATCCGTTCGAAGGTAGGCAATTCTGAGTTGTAACAGACACCTATACACCCCCCTGCTCCAATCCTCCACATTTGCTGTAGAGGCTCCATCCAACTTACAAAGTTGTCTTCTTGCAAGTGTTGCTTATCTACTGAATGCTATTCATACCATACTTGCTACAAAGATACATTACCAGATAGCATTCTTCCATGGGGAGCTAGAAAATCAGGAAAGAGCACGAACCTGTGGGGATCATCAGGGTCACAGTTTGGAAGAAAGTTAGTGACAGCTTCTGCCACTTCTTCATTTAACAGCACATCCCAGAGTCCATCAGTAGCTAGGATCAGAACATCATCTGGGCCGTGCTCGTACTGCAGGAGGTCATAGACTCTCACCTAAAACAAAAGAAACCCAAGAGACATCCATGAAGGAGCACACTGTCAGCCTTGTTTGTGAAACATCGCTGAGTCTGGCTGCAATTTGGCAGGTTCAGTCTGCTAACAGAAATACCTCTCCCACAGCACTGCTGGGGTCTAGCTTCAATTTAGCCCTCAAGCTGGCAACCCCTCCTGCTCTGGTGCAGCGCAGCTCAGGTGCTGACCCCAGCCAGGATAGGGGACTGAGCACTGTGCTGCCCACAGTGCCTAAAGCCTCCCCCCACCAGCAGCCTGGCTCAGCGCGTGAGGCTCTTATCATTGGCAGGACTAGTCATATGGAAGCTGAATAATTTATTTGATGAATTTTTGATATTTTCTAATAAAATATTCACAAATAATTGTTTTCACTATTGTCCAGACCCATTTAACTCTGCCAGATAAATTGCACATGTTTGGAAATGCCTGTGTGGCAGAAGGCATCCCATTAATTTTTCTAGACCAGAGGCAGCTGTTGCACTCAAGAATTACACCTGAGCAAGTGAGTAGTTCTACCAAATGGAGAAAAAACATTTCCCTGCTCAGTTATGTCTTTCTATAAGGAGTTCAGTAGGTAGAGATGGATCCAAGACCTGTACAGAAGCGAATCCCTGAGTTTATTCACACTATTAAAATGCTCACTGGCTTCACCTCGTCAGTCTGCAGCCACAGTCAGGTTAACGACTGCTGCTCTCCTTTCCCTGACAAGAGTGGGGAAAGCCAGGAGCACAGAGGGCAGGAGGCCATCAGCTGAGCAAGAATATGAGCAAAGATCAAGGCAAGTGTTTTAAAACAAGCGCTTAGTTGGGTGCAATTCTCCTTCCAGCACATGCTAAATTCCAGCTGACAAACAGTCTGCAATTCCCAGGCTGTGACAGGGAGCTGTTATGAAGCACTCATGGAGCAGTTTAATTGCCACAGCAAGAACCACAGCTTGGAAGAAGTGTGACAACCTTGGCGAGGCAGACAGGAGGAAACGATGATCTCTACTGAAGTCTGAAAATGGTGCACCTCATCAAGCGCCCCGCTCTGGCCTCAGGCTCCACTAACAGCAGCGGCAGTTGGGAAATTTGTCGGGACAAGCACTTGGCAAAACTAGAAAATACAAGCTGTTTTATTCTCCCTCCTGGTGCACACTCCCCTTAGGAGCCATGGAGCAGGCAGTGCACATAAAACGCCTGGACCTTTTAATGTAATTATGATTTTATGGGATGCAACCAGTACTGAAGTGAAAAAGAAAAAACTCACGTAGACCTGACTGCTAATCCTTACTAGTTCGCCTTTCACTCAAAAGCACAAGAAGGTCTCTTGTAAAATGTAACCTTCACTTCATCATCTAAGGTAGCAGCTGAATAAGGACTTTGGAGAGGATTAAAGTTAAGGCAAGATACTCTCTCCATTAGAGCATATCTCCTTATTCAGACTGAATGGGAACACTGTTACAGAAAAGTCCCTACATGCAGCAGAGCTCTCATCTCAAGTTGATTGCACAGAACCCAGTAGCCCTCCCAGTCCCCATCTCCCAGAATTTAGTTCAGCCTCTAACAGCCCAGAATTTCAGCTCGGCTATCGCTGGGGTGTGGAGCGTAACGTAGCCAACACAGTCATCAATAAGCAGTTTACATTCTGGTCCGACCTCTTGGGTACAGGCAAATGTTTGAGAGAGCATCAGTGTCAATGCTCAGCAGCAAGTCCCTTGTGTGAATAACCAAGCCTCAAATATCAGTGCTAGGGAAAACATGTCCATCATGTCTTTCCCACCCAAGCAAAGTACATTCGACAGCACAAGAGCCTTTTTTGCAGCATTAGTAGTGGAGGAGGCAGGAAATCAAGACCAGGCACCGCTGATTTGAATCTTCCTGAAATGAACAATCTTGTCCGACTGGCAAGCAGCACTGGGACAGATAAACTCGTCAAAGCTCTCTACAGCCAATTCACAGGTCAAAAGGTCCAAACTTGGTTTAACCAAATGCTAGAGCAACAACAAGAACAGATCATTTTACCAAGAACATGTTTATTTTTTTCGTGGAAAAGGAAAAAAACAACAATACCTGATTTTATGGGTCTTTCTGTCTTTCCTTGGATTTCAAAACACAGTTGCAGATGCCCCTGGTATGTTGCGGATAAAAATCAGTAAATTTAGAGCTGTCCAGTCTATTGTAAGTTCAGGTTATGCTCAGAGACTGTTTCAGCCAGGCACAGAAACAAGCCAGCTTCTAATCCTTCATGTTTCTGCTAGCAGCTCTGTACTAATTCTTACTTTCACAGAATCACAAGGTTTGAAAAGACCTTTGAGATCACCAAGCCCAACCATACCTGTCCACTACTAAACCATATCCCTAAGGACTTAATTTACCTGTCTTTTAAACACCTCCAGGGATGGTGGCTCAACCACATCCCCAGGTAGAGGTCTCTTGCAGCAGCAACTGGACAAGAAGCAGCATGACAGCGGAGCTCCTGGAAGCACACAGGTTGGGCAGCACCACCAAGGTGCATGTAAAGATGCTCAGACCAGCAAAGCTCACTGAACATCCATCACTCCGCACTCCCCACACTGTCCAACACCCCACAGCACACTCTACATATACTGTAGAAAAAAGGTGCCAAAGTTTTAGAAAAACAAGCAGAGATTCAGGAAGTTTCTTAAGTGCCTTCAACAGCAAAACAACCCCACAAACCTGTAAATCTTATGTGATCAAAACCAGCTCTTTACCTCCAATGTTAATTACTACTTCTAATTTTTTTTTGTTTTTTTTTTTTAATTCCAGAGCCAGCCTACCTAACAACTGCCTCCTTCCTGTAGCTGTATTTCAGGAAACTAAACAACAGTGACGTTTAAGCAATGCTCTGTCTGTGGCATGTTTGCACAAAGCTGCATGCCCCAAAAATCTATTCAATAGCCTTGCTAGTGCAGATGATCACTGGCCAAACACCATCCAGCAGTGCAGTGGTTTCCTTAACTGGTGCTCCAGCCTTGAAAAATTTCCTAGCAATTACACCTCAAATCTTCAGTCTTTCCCTGATGACTTGTTGCTTCTGCAGCCAGGCATCAATCCTGATAATGTCACATGGAATTCATGTCCTCTACCTCAAATGTCTTGGGCTACCTGTGCTCTGTCTTCTGCCTCCCAAGAGCTTTGCCATCAACTCTTCGCAGCCTACCAGGACCTTCTGTGCTGCCCTGGCAAACTTTCTCACTCTTTAACTCTCTCTGGAGCATCAGGGCAGCCTTCATGGAAGTCCAGTTTGGTCACATTAATTCTATCATCCACTGATGTCTTACTTGATGTAGAGCAGCTGATCCGTTTACCAGCTAAACTTGACTTTAGTAGCCAGAAAATGTAAAAAACCAACTATACAGAAGGAGCACCAGAATCTTGGTAGCACAGACATCCATGACAACAAACATTCGGTTATGCTATATTTTATTCTGACTGGTACTTACAGATCTTTGCTGATAGGTACCGGCAGACACATGCTGCTAAAGCCCATCTTTCTGAACATGTGTTATGTATTTTGTCACATAACACCTTTCTCAAGCCAGATATTTGTTTCTCATATTGCTCACCTACATGCAGCCAAGAGCACTGAGAAAAATGGTCTGGGCAAGCAACGAACAAATAGGTGGACCAGTTTTATATTTACATTTCAAACAGATCTACCCACTGGACAAAATCTGCATTTGCCTGCTGAAAAGGACCACAGCAGCTCTGCGAAGGCACTGCAGCTTTTTGCCAGGTTTCTTTTTAAGCAGCAGCAAATGTGAGTCCCTGTAGCTCAAAAGCCATTCACAACAGGGTGACACGGAAGCCTGCAGCCACCTGAGGTGCTCCTCAGCAGCCAGCCCCGGGGGAATGAGAGCCAAACAACAGCCCACATTCACTTGCTTGCACTATTGATCAACTCTGCTACTTCAATAAATTAAGCCCTTTCTTAATTGTATTGTCCCTTTTTCTGTGCAGTGTTATCCAGCACAGCTTTGCTGGCAAACGATGAGATCTTTCAATACCACCCTCCAAGTAATTTATATGTAAATAATAAAAAGCGGGTCCCAACACTGCTCCCTGCAGCACTCACCAATTAATCTCCTTTTAGCTTTTTACTGCCACCTTTTGTTTCCTGCCCTTTAGCCAATTTCCAGTAGACTGTGCCAACTTTCCACTTAGTCTGTAGCTTCATATCTTTTATATTAATAACCTGTGATGCAGAACAGTTTCTCAAACGTTTTCTGAGAAATCAAAGGGCTCATATAAGACCATCTAGTGCATTTTTTTTTTTTTTTTAATTCTCTGGTAGACATAACCCTGAAGGACTTCAAGCCACTCAAGTGTGATGTTTGCCTCTTGAAACCACCTTGATTCCCTTTGATCATACTGTACTTCTGAGTATTTGCCTTCCTTGCTCCATTCAACGGTGTCACTCCTGAAGCTTTCTCCAGAAGGCAGATGTGAATCAGTCTCTTCTGACATGTTTGTGCAGCTGTCAGAAAGATTGTACTAATGTAATGGAATGAGAAAATTTCTCTTTCATTATCTTTTCATACGCTGCAGTGGCTGGCTTCAGGTTCATCACTGGCAAGGGCCAAACGCTGCTGTCAGAGCCCCACCTCTCTCCACCAAATAGCTGAGCTGCTAGTCAAAAAATTTCAGGGTGAAATTCTACTTTTCCGCTGCAATAAAGCGGCTTTTGCTGAGCTTTAAAAAGCAAAATTTCCTGCTGAAAGCTTTCAAATGAACTATTCCACTATGAAAAATAAATATTTAATTCCATGCCAGGCAGCCTCAGCCACGGCTTGCCTGCTTTGTACTACTCCAGTTCATTATACAAGGCTCAATTCTCTAGAGCTCACCAACCTGCAGAAGTCTTCCAAATCTGGTCTTGTAACAGCTGAGCCATTGAATCCTGAATACATTTGTCAGTTTTGGCTAAATGACTTCTCCTCCCATAGCCTGGCACTCTATCAAAGTATCATTGCACACTATCCTCAAATTCCTTTTATTTGCTGATTTCTGGGTGTAGCCTCAGGGATACTTACCTTTCCTTCAGCTAAATTTTGGTGGGCACTGCATATCAGAGCTTTGTCACTCTGGAAGGAAAATGCTCTGAAAACTCACCACGTTGTCCCCAGCTTGGGAAAAGACACTCATTACGGCACAGAAACAGAAGCCAGGGTACTTGGATCCTCCATCTGTCACGACTCACTGTATGCCTTAATTTCCTGTGCTTCCCCTTTTCCAGCTCTGGAACCCAGACATTGTGCTTCCCTACCTCTATATAAACAATCTGAAATCCAATGCTGCACAAGGGCCAAATATGACTGCTGCTCGATGCCACTGTCTTTACTTCCAAGTGCCAAGCTTCCCAGATGGCAGCATAAAGATGTTGTTTCTTAACGCCAGTTTCTATGCAAGGTGCACTGTCCATGTATGGATAGAACAAGTCAGGCAAAAATATGAGGAGGTAAAGCACTGGGGCTCTCTCTGGGAAGAGAACGAAGACATAATTAGGAGAAGGAGGTGCAATGGAAAGTAAGTTGGAGCATATGTTACTTCCTCATAAAATTCAGGGCGGTTTTTGCCAATATCTCTAAACTGAGGTGGCTGGTGCTCTCGTCTTTCCTCCTCCTGCTCCAGTGCATTTCTGCTGAATTTAGCTGTGAAGGGAATGTGGAAACAAAGCTAATTTTGCTTCCTTTTTGTGAAGCAGTTAAGAGACCCCAAAACGTGGATAGCATATGAACTGGACATCATATTCCAGAATTTGAACACGTACAAACACTCCACACAAATCAAAAAAGCCCATGAGAAGCTTTGGTTTATACACACAGACAAATACTGCAGCAGCAATTGGCAGAGATTATATTGCTGAGATCCTGCGCTGCAGCCATTATATACTCCAGAAACGCTCGGTCTCAACGTGCCAGAAAGAAAAACAAATAGGTAGAATTGCATCATTTTGCTGGCATGGAATAAATCCATCACAGTGATGAGGGCAGAACTGCTGCCTGCTTGGCTGAGAACAGCAGCAGGTCCCAAGTGAGGGATACCACACCTTCAAAGCCAGGAGTGGGTAGGTACTGGATTGACAGCAAGGAAGCACGAAGAAGGGGCTGTCTGTAGATCTCCCCCTTTTCTTCAGGGCTAGAATCTCTCAGCACTTTCAAAAAAATTTTTTTTTAAAGTCTCAAAGATGGTCTCAGCACTGTTAATTTAATAATTTTGTTCCTTCCTAGCAGTATTATGCCATTTGTGTATTTTCATTCCCTTCCACTGCTATAGCAAGCAATAAATTCAAGGTCAAATACTGAGTATGGTTAAAACTCCAGCAAGGCAGCTGACAGCGGAAGGCTCTCAGCATTTGAGCCATGGAAGCAAAGCCTCCTCTTTTTCTACTCTCATCAGATGCTTTGCTTGTGCTTAATATTTTATGAAAAATGTGTCATCTGTTCCTTGACGTAGGACCAGGAATGCAGTTACAGAGGAAAAAAAAAAAGCGAGGTTTGCATGTTTCTTGTTAACAAATACATTCAAATCCCTTTGGAAGGCTTGATGTCCTTCAGTACAATGTCTCTGCTGGTCACAAACTAGAATTGTTTGTGGCGAGGCAAGTCAAAATGATGGAGGCATTCAAAACAACCCCTAACACAAATACTGCATAATCTCCTTGTTATGCCATCATTTGGGAATGCACACTGCCATTCCTGCCATTATTTGGTGTTTGCACAAAATCATCATAAAGAATTAAGAACTGAAGGGGCAGACAGCTGGAAGCATAGAGCACCCATCCAATCACTTGGCATTTTCCTGCTTAAGAGTTGACTTGGTGTCCTCTGTGTATACTACGCTCCTTTGGAATATATCAGGTGCTTCCTTCTGGAGAACACAGATTTACATCAGCTTCTGTGAAGGCAGCATGATCTACACCTCAGGGAACCTGGATAATATGAATGTGGGGAGAGATTGGTGTCTGTCACACTGAATGGCAAGGCTACGGGATAACCGTAGATCAGGGAGTGCGAAGGCACCAGTGCTCTGCCAGGGATGAGGAGGAACTAGAGCCAGGGCATACAGCTGGGGAACTTCTAAAGTTGTGGATGTTACTAACATGCTGTGGCATGTTACCCGGATTGGACCACAATCAGAATGGACAATTTGGGAAGAACAAATAAGCACACTGAGCGTATTTGTTTCTCTCCCAAAAATCAGATAGTTGAGGCTGTTTTACCTCAGGAGATGAGGACAGGAAAGGTTTGATGTATATATTGGAGTCATGCACTTTCAGGTCGTGATCTCCCAGTCCTCGGGTCACTCCAATTGTTGCCATAACCCGAGCCTGGAAATAAAGAAAAGCAAATGGGATCAAATCGTGCTACGTGCACTGTGACAATAGGAAAAGAGATCAGATTCCTACTCCATAACTGCTTAAGTTAGGGACGAATTCCCTTTTCTCTCTCAGGAACTCTAGATATAACACAGTTAATCAACTTTAAAGCTTTTCACGCTCATGTCATCTCCATTTCTCTCATTACTCCAACCTTGTATTCATCCACATCTCAGCCTGCATACACCCACCTCAGACTCTGACCATCTCTAAGGGACTGGGACTACGGAAACCTGTCCCAGTTGTCTCATTGTCCCATACGAGTCTACGAAAGCATTCCTTCAACAAATACTGCTAGTAAATAGGTTTCATGAAAAGGATGAGGATCCTTATTCCTCACCTAAGAAACTCACGGCTTCTTCCTATTGACATATTGCCATATATTCCCTCCACCAAGGAAAAGTGCCAAAACCACCTTAAATTGCTGAACACACAAGTGATGGTGGTATTGATCACAGCACTCTCTTCTGTGGAGAGCTGGTCCAGGGCAGGTCTGCTGTTACCTCCGATCTACCACTTCCTTCCCCTGAGCACCTTCCTTTGCAACATGAGCTGCTTCCCAAGTGATTCTGAGCTCTCCTTCGTTAATGCTTGTCCGAAGATTCACCAGGCAGACTGCCTCATGGGAAACCTTGCTCTCTGCATTTGCTTTCCCCAAACTCTAGTTTAGCCACAGCAGTTTTTGAATGAGAGAGCTCAGAGCATCAATAACAGTGAGCAACTGACTCCAATTTATTTCGCCTCACTAACCCCTGACTCCATAAGGCAATAAGAAAGTAAATTAAGAAGATGTGCATGAAACATTTTGCAAATAGTTATAAAACTAACAAAATTCAGAGATAAGCTACAGGTCTGAACCTTCAAAACCTGGACTAATTGAAGAGCATGTATTTTTGCATTAAGATAAGAACCTACTGCAGCAGGGGAGCACTATTTAGAAACACAGCGAGCATACCAATATCGGCAAACTGACACCACTGCGTCCTTATATTGATCCTATTGCTGCATCCAGCTAAGCTTGCTGGGATCAGCACTAATGATCTCACTGTTCTTAATCATGGAGCTGGAAACAAAGCACACCCAAAAGGAACGGTTCATTTCTCTCTTTCAAGAAAAACTATCAGCATTCACATCAGAAAAATTCAACAGTGAGTTCACATACTCTAGCTGCACAAGATAAGGTTAAGGAGTTCCAAATCCTGCCCTGATCCTTCCTCTTCCTAAATTAGGGGTTTGCATCTCAGAGCACTCTAAAATGTTATTAAATATCCTCCTGCCTTGTGTTCGGCAAACAAGAGGCATTTTGCTATCTTAATCCTGCCTAGTTACATTTTCCAATAAAACCAGGAACATTTAAAGTCTATTTAAGATGGCCTCATTGTAGTGTACTTGCAATGAAAGGAAAACAAAAGCAAACTGAACAACATGTGACTGTTTGCTATAAAAATGCTTTTTAGTATGTTAGGCTCCCCCCGCCGCCCCCAAGACATGAGACTGATTTATGACAGAACCAAGATATTCTTTCAAGCTGTCAAAACGATAAAATAAAGAGATACTGAATAGAAAACACTGGACTGCCACAGGCTAAACAAAGTGGTAAACAGCACAGAATTCCTTCTTTCTTTGGTCTGAGGAAAGCAAATGTGCCCACCTTCTTGCCTTCTCCGTATATAAGGGGAAATTTCAAGTCGTCTTCCTCAATGGTTTTGTATGCCCTGTGGGGGAAGGACAAACAACATTTATAAAGTTTGCACCCGATTAGCGCCCCAGTGCCCTGAAACAAGTAGCTGTGATTTAAAAAGAAAACAAACAAAAAATTCATTAATTTTCTTAAGGACTCTGTCTTTGAACCGAAATATAAATTTCTTTTTCTGTGGAAGGATTCTCTCTGAAGAATTATCCATTTCACCAAAATGAAAAGTGAACATGAGTAACTATCTAACATAGCAAGCTGCTCCTGTTGCTTCTAAGGAAAAAGAGACAGACTGGAGTAACATCCTTATCAGGGAAGATATCATTGTCTATGGCAGCAGCTATACTGTAATACAGGGTCATAAGAAACCCCAAAAGAAACCAATCCCAAGCCCACCAATAAGCTAACCAATTACTAGATTCACACTGTTAATCCCAAACAGCAAGCAATGACAAGATCTGTACACAAATTGTGAAACAGCTCTCCAATCCCGCTGTCATCTTTCAGGACTGCTTAAGCCAAGCTTCATGTGCTGAAGAGTCTTAGAAGGATATTTAGTGCTTATTTGACCTTGACTGCAACAGTCAAGGTTGTCAGAGATTTCACATTTCACAGTAGTTTTCCCATGGCCAAGAGACAAGAGAAGTAAATGCTCACGCTCTGATCCTGTTTACTGCATGCCTGCATTCTCTACCTTTTACACATCCAGCTGTTGACACTGATGAGCTCAGAAGGTGAGCAATTTTGCCAGTAAGAAATAAAAAAATATAAAATAAATAGATGGCTGTCATTCTCACAAACTGCAGAGTCCCATGGTTTGTATAACATGATTGGGCCAAGGTGCTGCAGAGCCTTTTTGGTTAAAGTTACACCACCTCAGAGGGACACGCTTCCCTTCACGCCACAAAATTATCCCTCCCCAGCCTTTCCCTGCATGTTGTCCTTCCCTCTTAGACCACCCCTGCCCAAAGCCCTCAGGGTGATAGCAAAACCCTCTGAGCACATGAGTCAGTGCTTCCTGCCAAAGTGGAAGGGAGAAGTGGAGAGAGGAAGGCACTGCAGTTAGTCCCCTGCCAGCCACTACCAGCCCCTGCTGTGCGACTCTCCAGCCAGGCTGGATGCTCGAGCTCCAGGGAGTCACGTTCGATCAGGTTTAACCAATGAAGGAAATGAAAAATCAAGGGTGAAATCCTATGTTGTAATCAAACTGCCCCCCTGCTCACCAAAATATGGCACAGACCTGGGATCCATACGTGGTGTTGTATTACACAGCTGTACATGCTGCATCACCTAGGTAAGCCTCAGACGTAGAGAAAGTAGCATAGATATTTAAGCCTCACCTTTACATTTCCAAGTAATCACAGGTAGGGTCCATAATACGGCCTGGGGCTTAGGGGAGCAGTAGAAAAAGAAAAAGCAACCAAAACGCAAAGAAGAAACCAGTGGAGGATTCCACTCCCATACTGCAAAACATTACTAGGTGTGAAATCCCAAAACAGAACCAAGTGAAGCTTGCAAAACACAAAGGGCGCTTCACACAGGAAACCATATAGTCAAGAACATCTTGGGTATATAACCACGATAATTGGGCATCTCTATAAGAGACAATACAGTGAAGGCATTTAAATGGCATTTTGTACTGGGGAGAGCAAACAGATTAGCTCTTAAACCAAACAAAATGGCACAAATCACTACAAGTAGCCAGCATGATAATAATTCCCTGATGTTTAAATATTGGAATAGCATTTTGTCAGGAAGGGTGAGTCAGTCATGGACTTTGCTCTTGTTCCTTCCTTTATTTCCAACAGGGAACACCTAATGTCTCTACACACTCAGCAACTTGAATATCCTGGTTTGAACACGGAGGAAGAATTTTACTATCCCTAACTGCTCATTAACATGTCACAAAGCTTCTAGCTGGACCTACAGCGCTGGGAGCCCTGGCAAAAACTCCTTGAGGAGAAGTCTGAATTCTTTTCTATTCCTTGCACAGAACCAGTTGTGCTCTGGCACCAAGAAAAAGGATATCAACTGAGACCATATTGGGCATCAGAATCAAAAGACAAATCAAACTACAAACCCCACAAGACTACAATTCCTCCTGGATTTTCAAGTCCTTGTACAGTTTTGTTACAAATAGCAAACAAGACTAAGCTGGTATGATGGAACTCTTTGTAACCCTCTTTTAAAAGGAATAAACAAACCTGTTCTTTACCCACAAACTACATTACGTGCAAGATAACTACAAATATTTAAGACTCAAGCCCCCACTTTACATTGTCCTGTAGGTAGCCAAAAACAGGGACCAACTTTTCTTCCCTCTCTCCCTTTCTTCCTTCTATTCTCCTGCATAGCAACTCATAGTGACTGCACTTCAGGAAGAAGGGGGGAAAAAAGGTGAAAAAGGCATCATTTAAACCAGTGCCCTTCTAAACAATGCTCCCCACTGCCAAGTCCAGCATCTTTTACAGAACCACCATAAGGACCATTGTCACGAGGGCCTTCAGCTGTTACAGAATGGTGCAAGATTGCTGGAAGAGGCCATGTTTCAAATGCTGAAGCTAACTTGTTTCATCGGCAGATCAGGAAGGGCAGCTGTCTAGCCTATGACCTCCTGAAGCAATGGAACTAAATGAGGGGGGGTCCAGAGGGCTACAGTGATTTGTTTTTGTGGTTTCTCATAGCAATTTACTCTTTGGCTCAGAACCTGGGTGTCAAGACTCATTTCAAACACAGGGTTTTTTTTTGTTGATGTTGCTGTTGCCTGAAAAATTGTCAGTGCTTGGAAAACAATGCTCAGAACTGCAACCGCAGCAGTGGAGCTGGCACAGACACACTGAAAAGCAACCTGAGACACTCTAGAAAAGTACCTGTGTCCTGCATTACTAGCAAAACAGAATTAATAATATATGAGCGTGTGGTTTGCTGCAAGAGGAGGATGAAGGACAGCTTTTCACCTAGCAGCTCAGCAACTACACGGGGGAGAAGGAAGGAAGCTATGAAGTTCATTTTGATTTATGCCCTGTGAAACCTCCTGTACTTTGTACACGTGTTTATTTCACACACACCCTCCTGGACTATTTCACTTGATTTTCTGTAATGAAGTTGCATTTATACTTTCCTGTGCTGTTTAGAGTGTGCTCTATAGAAAGATATAATATGGCAGTAGGTATATCAAGCACAGACTGTATACAAAGAACCCAAGGGGGTTGCTTGGCTTTTTTAGTGCCAACATGGCCTTACTCAACCATCTACTTAGTTCAGCCTCACTCACTGTTTTAACAAACGCACAGAGCTGCAACCCTCCACTCTCCCCATCTTCCTCACCTGCATCCCAGCAGGTCTCAGTGGCCACCAGGGCATGACAAAATAGGTTATAAAGACAAGGCTATGTCTTTGCTTGCTGCTCTGAATAAGCCTAACTGCTGTCAAGTGCCTCTGCCACGTAAACCTCTTTTTCCAAATAGAAAAACAGGGGGATGGAGGGGGAGGTAGAAAAGGCAAGCTTGTGCCCAGCTAGATCTAGCAGCGTTTTTTTCAGTTAACTTGGTTTCTTCTTTTCATTTCTAAAGAATTATGAAATGCTACTGCTGTCCAAAAATACTGAACTAGGGCTTGACATATGTACCACCCACAAAGTTACACTTGGACTCAGGATCAACATTTTGGAAAACCGGGCCAAATCGCACTGGGGGCCAAAAGAGATGTCAGATGAAAGAACTAGGACTGACATGATGCTACTCATATGCTAACTGGAATCTGCTCTAAATACACGGTGAAAAAATCACCAGAAGCTGTTAAATGCACAAAACAATCTACTGAAGAAATTTCCTACAGTGCTGAGGTCATTAGCAGTGCTTTAGGCACTCTTTAAATAATAAAGATTATCAAAGTTACCTGCATATTGGTGGGTCAGAACTCGAAAAACTGATCAGCTCCCAAACACAGATTTCAGAGCCAAAATCCTAATTTCTTATATGTGTTACACATTCTCTTGCCATATAATTTGATCTTAAAAAGCACATACAAATTCACACAGGAGTAGAAGTTGTAGATGACCAAAACCCCCCACACACCTTGTATTTTCTTCTATAGCAAACCGTGTAAGGTTACGGGTCATGAAAAGTATTGTGTTGGCATTCCCAGGCACAACAGATGGTGGCAAAAACACAATCTACCCTGACCTGGAAGGCTCAGTTCTGTAAACAACAAGTAAATCCAGACTCCGTGCTCTGCTTTTCCATAGCACTTGGCTTTAGAAAGTTTGTTTGTGTTTCACATCTCTGCTAGTGACGCCTGATAGTAAACTGAGAATAAAACCTAAGGAAGAGCAAAAAGAATCTTCATCAAAGGGCTTTAGCTTGAAACATAGAGCAAAACCCACTTGTGGCAAGCAAGCAAGCAAGCAAGAACACTACAGCGTCGGAAGTGTCCTACTTCATACTGAGTACAAAGGATGAAGGCTCTCCTTTGAGACAACACTATTGATTTGGTGTATTCTTGAATTGCTTTGCTACCACTGTCTAAAAAAACTCCAAATCCAGAACCATCCCCAAACATCCACCCCCAAAAAAAGCCCAACAAAACCATTCTCCAAGCTCAGCTTTCCTTGGTCATACCCACCGAAAAACAGATTTTAATCCTTGAGCAACATAAAACTTAATAGAAACTGTTTTTTCCCCTCCCATACGAGGAATGAGTGGATTAAAGCTAACCCTTCGGACAACAGAGCTTAAATCACTAACCCAAAAGGAACTGTATCTGTACTCTCTATTGAACTACAGTCATCAAATCAGTATAAATGTGTGCTTACTACCAAGAAGAAAAGATGTGTAGTGCAGGTTAGGCATGGAGCCACTGAAGATTATGCAATTTATGTCTGAAACCAACCATAATTTTCTAAAATTGTTGTTACATACATGTGCTTCTGCAGAGTCAGGATCTCTAAATCCAGACAGCACTATCTGATATTAAGTACCCTCTAGGTAGGTTAGCTTTAATGCTCCAGTGCTTCAGTATCTTTTTGCCATTACTCATCCAACTTATAGTTTAATGATGCAAAAATAATATAAACAAAGATAATAAAAGCACACAGACTACAGTAATATTTGTTAAGAGAAAAGATGATGGCAAATCAAAATCAATTAAAGATGACCAATGCATCTGCACATATATACAGAACAGTTTTTAGGGAAAGATCTACTGTAAACCATGATACTCTCATAGGGCTTCTTTCAGGTAAAGTTTTAAAACGTGCTTTTTTCCCCAGAAAATTCAGAAACCCCTTCTTTTGAACCTGAAACTGTATAATACTTCATTTTGCAAATCCCAGTGCTGTCTATCTGTCTAGAAATAAAAAAAATCTCAGCATGGTTTATACAAACATATGATTTCTGGCTTGGTCAAATCAAACTGGTACGTGAGCTCTGGACCTCCAGGGAGTCTTCAGTGTCCCTAAGATGACTGGGGACTGGAAAGGATGCAGCACGTACTCTTGTGGAAGTAATTCCAAAGCAAAACAAACTATCCATCTTGGCCAGCCCATTTTAAAGATTTTAAACAATGGCATCTTCTCTCAGACACCTCCTGGAATGTGGCTGATTTTTTAGTCCATTCACCTCTAGTGGAGCATTAAAGGAAACTGGTGGAGTAAAAGGCAAGGAGAGGGTTGTCAAGGACCTAGAGAGGTCCTCGCCCCCCAAAAAACTCATGAGAAAAAAAATTAACTGAGGATATATATAAGCACTTTCCCTTGCAGCTTTTGTGTTCAGGAGGCTGTATGGTACACAGCAAGTGTACAGTGAGTACTTTCATTCACTGCTTGCGAACAGTTGAGCTTCCACTATTCATGAATGACAGAAACTGTGTGCAGATACTAAGGCTGCACATCAAGTGAATCCATGTTCTGCAACAGTCTCACCAGGCCAAGTCTTCCTCTTCTCAGAAAATTTGCTGTCTTGAGAGCTTCTTAAGATTTACTTCATCCTTCTACTTTTAAAAGACAAACAGGAAGGTTTGTTGGCAATTTTCTCTGGAGATAAAGGGGTAAGGGAAACGGGTTGTTAACACCCTATGGGCTTAATGTACTTTGACATACAGAAAAACCGTTTGTAAAGTCACATTTTGCTGAGCTTCTTGTTAAAAGGATGTGGTGAAGCAGACAGGAGAAAGACTGCTTGTTAACCTCTCAGTGCTTGATCCACGCTTACTAGCTGGGATCCTATGGAAGGAAAGGAGGTTGCTGTTAAGGAGGAATCATGAAGGAAACTCTTCTAGGAAAGATAGCTGTAGTGTAGGATGTAGTGTAGGATGTAGTGTAGGGTAGGCAGTGAGACACAGCAAGCAGAGACCTCACCATCCGACAGCAGTGCTGGAAACTCCTCCAAGGAGCAAGGGGCCTCCTGTTAGCCAGCAGCAGAGTCATAAGTCAATCCTTGTTGGCAATGTAAAGAAAGAGGACTTTTTAGGGACCCAAAAGATCTGTCAAATCTGCGCAGCTGGGGAAGCCAGGGAAGGCAGAAGCAGGGAAAGAGACCTTTTCTTCCCAGGAGGAAGAGTAGGTTTGCTTGGGTTTTCAGGTTGAAGGTTATCTCATTTCAGTTTAGCTTATTTCTGATAAAACAGACTGAGTGCCTTTTGTTTGCCCTTGCACGTGCAGCACCTGATCTTAAGCCAATGCAAAGCTCAAGCAGAGATGCATAGCCATGCAGGGACAGGCCTTACACACACTGCTTCCAGAAGGAGATGCTCCTGCAGGACGTTACTCGGTCCAATTTCATTCTTGTTAGGCTCACTTAGCCACGGAGAGGCCATTTACAAAGCGCTTTACCTTTGACTTAAGTTTCCTCTTTTCTTGCAACACTATTACTTTCTTCTTTCTGCTTTCTCCTGCCCTGAAGACACTGGCTCAGTTCCTGTGGCATGTGGGCACTTGGGGAAAACAGAGCCATTTGTCACTGTCAGGAGATGTGCTGTACGTAGCAGGTCAGCTCTCACCTCCCGCTGCTCCTGCAGTGAGGGCTGCAAATCTTGAAAAGATGCATAACATGCAGATTGCAAACAGCCATTCATCATCACAGAGCTGCCCCCCAGACACCCAGGCACAACCCAGCAAGCTGCTCTGGTTTGCGTGCACTGAAGATGCACTGAAAATGCACGCCCTATCCACTCCTGGTTACCTTGAAATGAGAGATGAGAGCAGAGACAAAAAAAGCAAGGCAAGTGGCTGTGGATTATGGTTTCTGCTGCAAAAAGGACATCCTATCTCTGCCTTCTCCAGAAAGGCACAGCGCTGCAAAGGTGGCCCATAACCATTAAATTATGAAAATGTAAGTTGCTGGGAGGAAATTAGTACCAGGCATGACTGGGGAAAAGGCTGCTTTCTTGTGAAGTAATTATGAAATTAAAATTTGATCTCTCCCTGGCGATTGTACAAAGGATACGGCTGAGGTCTCAAACACAACAATACAGCCAGGATTTCAACAGAAGAAGCACAGAAGGTTTCACTAGACAAAAAAGCTCAATTAAAGGGGGGGGGGGCAGAGGGAAGAAAGGATGACTTTTTGTAAATTACATGAATTTGCCTAAAAGGCGCAATCAAGCAGGTTATGGCACAGGGTTTGCAGACTTCCAATTACTTTTTACAAGTTGGAATCAAGCTGTTAGGAAATGCAGCTTATCTGAATAAGACTAATAATGCTAAGCTAATTAGACCCACAGGCATTAGCCAGCAGATAAATTCAGGCCAAAAAGAGGGACACTGTCACTTTAAATACTGCCTTGGGATCGGTGGAAAAGCTAATGAGGAGTGTCAGTTGGGGCTGTTTTATTAGGTGGTTCTCCAGAGGATATAGCCCAAGGTTTCTGTAGCAGGGCTTCTGCGCTTGATTCAATAAATCAATTTATATTAAAGCGGGGTGCAGTGCGGGCGCCTGTTCCATAAAGCATTTCTGTGGCATTTCTCAATCTGCTCAGGCATTCCTCGGGCAGGCTACCTGAACGCGCTGTCAAAGGACATCCAGTCCAGCAATAAAGAATAAGATAGCAGCCGCATTGGCAATATTTGTTCAAATCAGCTCGCGCATTACCAAGCAAAACATGTACGTTGGCTCTCACCAGGGTATTCTGGATCCCCAATAAGTGATTAATGAGAGCCTGGTTTTTGTGAGCTGGAGTCTGAACCGCAGACGGCAAGGCAGGCTGCACAATGAAAGCAAAAGGCATCCATCCCAAACAAAATAAAACAGCTTGAAAAGTGAAGTTGCTTTTTTAATCAGATGCTTAGAGGCTGAAAGACATTCCCTGTTGGAAAGAAAAGGGCGAGCATAGAGCAGGCTGGCGGCTTTCCAGGCAGTGGACAATATTGACTCTAGAATAAAATGGGTTTTTCTTAGTGCTTGCCACAGGACACCAGCCTCCTTGCTTTGGAATAAATCACGCGGGCAGGCGATTCCCTGGCACAGGCTGAACCTCAGGTGGCTAACTGTGTGCCACAGCCCCTGCCTGCCAGATATATGGACATGGAGTTGGCGAGGGTTCTTGATGCTGCCTTGGGCTTCAGCCTGTGATGCATGGTTGCTACTACACCAGCTCAGACTATTTTTGACAGGGTACAGCTCAACTCTGGGTGCAAAGGAAGTTACCAACAAATCGGGTCAAAAAATGGACCTATTATCTAGGGCTCTTCTGCCACCCTAAGACAAAAAGCTAAAGCTGTCATCTGGAAACAAGCCTTTAAAGAACTCCACTTTACTACAAGCAGCAGAAAGACCTCTGCACTCCAAGAAGGAGCAAAAAATTACCTTTGAAATCACCAAAGTTGATGCCAGTTGGTACTGTCTTCTGGATGACTTTAGCTGCAGCGCTGTATGGCTCCTCCAGCCCTGCAGGAGGCTGAAGAGGAGAACCTCAGAAGAAGCCACTAGGCCAGTGAGGGACACAGTAAACCAGAAAACTAGGTTTTTCAAGGTGTCTAGGATATAGTCAGAGCAAAGTACTTCAAAATTGTTCAAAATGGATTCACCAATGAGTAAAGAAAACCTGACCAACTGTTTTATTTAAAAGGCAGAGACAGAGAGTACTAATTTTGTGTAGTCCTCTAAAGGAGCAGTTAACATCAGGCCTGCTTTCCCACCTCCTGTATATTTCTTCCTCAGGCGACCTGCACCCCTTTTTAGCACTGACACCACTTGGCTTCCACGGCCACTGAGTTTTCCCTGATGCTTCTGCTGCCAGGACTCGTCAAACCCACCAGAACTATTCTTTCTCTGACATAAGTTTAACCTCTGCAAGCCATGGGCCTGAAAACCCCAGGCCAGAGACCCAGCTGTGAAAGACTGTCAGTAACACAGTTGTTTGCCAGCAAATTACGGCTCAAGACAGCTCGGAGGCTTGTTCAGCAGGAGAGACAGCTCTTAAGATGCCGTGCCAGCTATAGTACCTGTTTTGCAATGGTTGCTCAACCACAACATGCGTGGTGTGAGGGTGCAGGAGGAGCAACTCCTGGTCAGCTCCCACCTAAATAGAATTTATTTTAGATATATTTAATACAGTGGATTTCTCATCCCAACTGCCAATGTAGAGAAAGGGTGGGAGAGCCAGAGGGAGAAGAAAAAGGCTGGTCTCAGAGCAGTTCCAGGCAGCCTAGACTGGTGATGCAGTACACATTGCTGGATCAGTGGTTGTCCTAATGCTGTGGGGAAACTTGGCAGCTCTGCTACCACTGTGGGGTGTTGAGGCAAAGCCAGTGTGGAAACTTCACATAAAAAAAAAAAAAAAAGAAAGAAAAAGCAAAAATAAAAGGCCAAATGCATTATGACAGACCCAAAGACAATAACCTTTTGTAATCCAAACAAGCTGGGCAAGCCAAGCCATTGTTGAGAATCTGAAAAGCTCCAGAGCACAGAAGGGTAAAAACGAAGAGCAAAAAATGATCATACAGCTTCTAATAGAAAACACAGAAAGTGCCCTGAATTTTAAAATAAAACAGTTCATTTTGCTGAGGAAACAACAGAGCAGAGTTTTACACCCTCTCACTACAGGATTTGGTAATTAAGTGTAAGAGTGCCTGTTTCTTCCTAACATCACCCACAGCTCTCTATATGCACACGCAAACGTCAATACACATGAAGTCTGTGACTAAGAACAAGGTGCAGACAATTGATCTTCTGCATTTTAAGTGGTAAAGTTTGGCAGTGCATTAGCGTACCGAGCTCTGGCTGGCCAATCCTCCATGTGACGTGTTCTAGAAAAGAAACACATATGCTAATTTATTCTCCATGATAGATATTGTCTTTAGACATAAATGGAGAACAGACATGTCCTCAGTCACTGTGTCCAGATCCATCAGTTACATGTAGGAATTAGAAAGGGAAGAAAATAAAAGCAATATCCTTGGAATGGAAAATGACCCCTGTGAAACACCAGCCACCTCAAACCATCACATCTCAGAGGCAACCAAGCTGGAAATCTAACATCTTGTCTGTAATCTCAACCATTTTGGATAAATAGAAACAGATTGTTTCTCCTCTGCTTAGGAGATCACTGCATACAATTCAATGGAAAACAAGATTCCCTTGGGCAAACATCCTGCAAAAAGAAACGGATCCTTATTTAGAAGGGCTCTGACTTAGACAAACGTATGGTGATAGAGCAATTCCCTCACCATTTTATTGTCCTGAGGCAAACAAAGAGATAAGTGATGCGCTAGCTGTGGGATATGAAGCAGCAAAAAGATTCTAATGTGTTTTTTTTCAGAGAAAAACATAGCCCCCATCTTCCACTTGCAGCCAGAAGTCAAAAGGAACAGCAGGGAGAGGTAGCCTCATCACAGTCTCCACATGCTTTTGCTTGGCACAGGCCACCTCTTTCTGAGACAACACTGAGGTGAATTCAGACTTGAATTTTCAAGTCACAGTTTAAGTATTTATTCTGGAATAACTGCTTACAGCTAAGCATATCTGTGCTAAACTGATGGTAATTTTTTTCATTGCCCATATTAGAATCTCTAATTGGATCAACACGTGACCTACACTTCAGGAAATTCAGAAAAATCAACAGGAAAATCAACTCTCTTCTCCCTCCTGCCATATGCCAGTTAACGAGAGTTCACACGCCAGTACTGAAAAACAATACACTGAATAAAATCTGCCATCCATTTAGACTTACTCTTCTACCTTACTTAATATTCTACGTTTGAAATTTGCATTCCTTCTTATTTATCTTTCTTCTAATGCCAAACAGTATTAGCTATGCAATAACAATTTTTAATAAGGTGAAGTGCTATGCACAGATTCACAAAGTACAAACTGATGCGTGGAATCATCTCTTTGTTTCATTTTTAACCATTCCAGCCCTGTATGCATCCAAAAATGCCACTGGCGATTTTGACTGGAAAAATCACAGTAAGCAGAAATTCCACTGAGCTTTTTGACATGGCTTTCAAGCTCATTTAGAATCTCTAGTGTGCAAAATCGTTATTTTTCCCCTCTTTGTGCTTTATTTGGTATTTATCAACAACAAATTTGATCACTGTGATGCCCGTTCATGTAAATAATTTAATTCTTTGCAGTTCCTCATGGCCCTTCTTGTTTACTAGGAAAAGAGCTGTGGTGTCACCTGCCAATGCTACAACTTCAACTATTCTAACCTCATTTCTTTTCCAGACCACTAAGTGGAGAAATGCAAAACAACTCCCAAGAACCTGGAGAAACCTTCTTTGCCTTCCAACTATGGTGAAAGAACTCTGCTCTTTCCCTCCTTTCAGAAGTTCTTGGCTCATGATACTTCTCTAGCTCTCCTCAAAATCAGAGGGCTTTTATCCTCCCCCCCCCCCTTCTTTTTTTTCATTAGCATCTTGCATCTTGAAAAAGAGCTTTTGGAAGTCTACATGAAGCCATTCTTTACTGATGCCTTAAGAGACATCCAGAAGTTTAAAAAGAAAACCCCTTTTGCAGAAACTGAGAATGTCTCATGATCTTCCAACTGTTTCACTGTTTAAGTCCTCAGTTGATCTAATGTTCTCATTCTGTTTCTATTCTTTCACTCATTCCTGTAGCCTTTTTAAAATGTGAAGTCATCATTCTTGGGGTAAGACTGCATATTTCTACCAGCAGCTGTTCAAGATGATGGACAACAATTGTTATTCCCAGATTAACATGTTCTGCACAAACACTCCAGATTAATATTAAATTTAGGTCATTATTCTGACATTAAAACATCATTACATTTATGGTCTATAAAGTATGGGACAAATGAGAAGCATGTGGAGTGTAGTTGCATGTGAACATCCAAGTCTCCAAACCTACAGGAATTAAGGGCTTTTTAATACCCTCCATTCTTTCCCTTCCTGAAAGGATATTTTCTAAAACACAAACAGCATGTAAGTGAAAACCATTTGCATAGATAGGGTCTTTGTCTTTACAGGTCACACACAGATCACACAACATCAAGCATTAGGACTTCTCTAAGTGAGTGGAGTCACTTGAGAAGGAGCCTCTTGAACCCACACAAAACAATGGAGACATTTAGCCAGAGACAAAAACTCATCATTCTTCTTGTCTTCAATTCAATGAGTCAATACGATTCATGCAAGCCTTTTCATTTGAAGCTGGCTATGAATTTTATTCAAATAGGACTGTCTCTAAAACAATTCCTGAATGGTTACCCAAATCATGGTCAGCTGTACTGGAGTGTAGGAGGTAGCTCTTCCTTTCTGCAAGCATTCCTTGGCATGCAAAGGCATGATGGTCCACTGATTCAGATTCTATAGAAAGCTACTTCCAAGATAGGAAAGTTGTTTAGCTTTCAGAGACCTCCTGGCACACGCTCCCCTTTATGTGTTTGTTCCATTTTGAGTGCTCACACGTTAAAAGGAACAGAGGTCTTGGCTCTGGATGGAGGTCAAACTATTGAAAACATTTTCTAAAAGAAAAATACATCCGAAAGAACGAAATATCCTTCCTCTTAGTATCCAGGCATACACCTCCATATTTGATACGGTTTACACTAATTAAAGGCAAGCACAGAGCAAGCACTGGTTGGAGAGAAGGCTGACCCCATTCTGAGAGAGAGACATTCTTACCAGCCAGTCATGTTGAAATCACGGTAGAGCATCCTCTTTCCAACTTCCTTGCGCTGCACCCTCCGTGGAAATTCTAAATGTGTGAACTCATTTCCCAGCAAGTGGGGCTGCATGTAAGCCTGTGGGCAGAAACCAAGCCACAGATACCACATGAACATCATAAAACAAGACATAATCCATTTTTAATGAAGTAGCACTACCATCCCCTTCCCACATACATTTTTTCCCCCCTTTTAAACAAGGGAGACTACAAGCTCCATTTCAGAAAACTGCCCTCAAAATTCACTACTTTACAGAATGCTCTGTGTTGGAAGGGACCTTTACAGGTCACACGTCTCTCCGCTCCTCAGCATTTGGGATAGCTAAAGTAAGCCCCATCCACTGACCCTGAAGGAGTCTACAGGGCTTTGTAAAACACATCATATCTCCTTTTCTGACCTAAGAGAGGGCAACAGTCAAAGGACAAAGCCCCTGAGTGAGCAGAGACTTAGAGAGTTGTGTGTGGTATGAAGCTCAAGCTTTTTGACTCCCAGTTCAGCTATGCCACAAACTAATGTTATCACCACACTTTACTTTTTCACTGCCTTGAGAAAAAGGTTCCCTTTTACCAGCTCAGTATGCTGCACCTCATCACATAAGACATTGTAAATAAAAAGGAGTTGCAGAGCACTTTATTGTCTTGTTCTCTAAAAATTACTTCTTTTGTACAGGATAGCCTTTAAGAAAAGCAGAAACAATTTTGTGTCACAACTGCAACTAACATTTTTGACGGTGTTAAGGTTTGACTGCTGCTGCCCTCTCTGATGTGCTGCTCTGCAGATGCCAGGAGGCCTCTTTGCTTGAGCCATTCATGCAGCACATGTGCCCGAGAGCTGACTGTACTCAAAAGCATCACAAGGCTCTTTGTACACCACACAGATTCTTGGTTTGGATTTAACACAGATCACCTGACACAATAGGTTAATTCTTAAACATCCTGTATTCCTTCTTTCCAAGTAAACCTCACTCATTTTTCTTTAATATTTGCATAAACAAACCCTTCCCCTCCCTTCTCAAAGCCGCATTGTAAGTGAGCTCTTCTGAAGACACAGTCAAATTCACTAGGGAACTGAAAAAAGTTGTGTTTCTTAACCTTTCTGCAGATGACTTTTTCCTTATCCAGCCAGTTAAGGCAATAAAGTCTGTCTTATCTTCAGCAGCAGCTGCCGTCAGGACAGACCAAATGAGCTGGCTTTAGTTTGTGGGTTTGTCATAAATCTAGTGCTCATCAAAGGTGAGCGGCAGGAAGCAGTGGAAGCCCTTATTGATCTACCTGGCAGCTATCATGCAGATAGTTCACAATAAAATATTTCCTGCATTTAAGGGCCGAGCCTGCTCCCACTCAATTTAATAGGAGTTGGATCAGGCTCAGCACATCACAGCACTAACCTTCCTTCAGCTTCTCCCCGTTCCTGTCAACAAACAACCTTCTAGAAAACACCTCAAGCTTGGCTGAAACGGTGCTGAGGGAGATTGCTGTGTGCAGCCAACAGGATTGGATTCTGCTCTTAAGAGTGGCTTTCAAGCATGCAAGTGTGATCTTGACATTGTGATCTCTTCCTGGAACAGGAGCTACATCAAATTTTCTCTCCTTGTATACTTAAGGGAATTAATTTTTTTCCTGCAGTCTACAGTCAGCCAGAGTCCCCTCCCTCCCTCCCCCCCCCCCCCAAATATTGTTTTTGAGGATCTCTAACTGTGTCACTGTTCCTCATTACAGAAACGGCAGAGAAGCACTAGGGACTTTTGAGAGGTCTAGCAGTACCGGTCCAGATGAGGCTCTTCATATTTCCTGAACTCTGGGTTCATTATTTAAAAGTACATGTGAACTTTTTATTTATTTTCATTCCAGTTGCAAAAAAGATGTAACAGCACTAATGACTTATTTGATGTGTTGCCACACACTGACAGCAGAGCATTGGACTTTTTTTGGTATTTTTTAATTGATTCTAGTCTATGATATTGTAAACAATGAAGTCAGTCTGCTTGGAAAGTGCAATTCAGTTCACTTCTAAAAATGCACAGCCTATCTTGATTAAATCATTACAAACCACTTCTAGCTAAAGACTAATGTTGTCTGCCTACAAAACAAGCAGCTTTATTTAAAGCAAAAACCCTTCATATCTGGCATAAAAATGAAGTTATTTAACCTTTAGATTACCAGATTACTTATTAGACTGGATCACAGGTACAGAAGAAAAAAGTTACAGGCTTTTAGCATTTTTTCCTTTAAAAGCAAAAATTTCCTTAAATGAAAAGGTAAAGCGATTGGGAGAGACCGCATTTCATAAAGATTTACTCAGATGGAAATTCTGAGGTCAAGAGTGAAATAAGATTAATAAAGCTGGCAGAGTTACCAGTGGACTGCTAATGTTCAAATAAGATTTCTCTTCTGCAGCCAAACCTCAATGCTTGATTTACAATCCAGGGATCTTAATTTGATTCTAATATTTTTGGCGTCAGTGGAACAGAGGGAAAGGAGCATTTTGGAAGCTTCTAGTGTCTGTGAGCTGAATTCTTATGTGAAGAAATAAGGATTTTTGTTGAGCTTCTTTTAAGAAAACTGATCTGTGTTTTTATGCTTTGCTAACAATTATTTTTGATGCTTCACTAGTAATTCTATACAGAGAAGAATGTTTTACTATAGTGCTCAGCTGCAACTTCCAGTCAGGTTTGTTGAAAACATCTCCATTTATTGCGATGCCAGATTCTTCTCCAGCTCCACTCCAATCAAACTGTGTTGGGCAGCAGAACCAGAAAATAAATAAAAAGCAACGCTTTAAAAATCTACAGATCTTTCAAGTAGTTCTACAAGCAGACACCATGAAATCCCCTCAGGTGATCAAATGAGAAACAAGTGAACTGACTACCAGAATTTCATCTGTAATGAGGCACTATATTTTCCAGTTGTTCATTTGTTTAATCTCAATTTACAAGAACCTCAGATCAGAAACACCATTCAGAAAACTTAAGATTCAATAAAAAGAGTGACTACAAAACTCCTTATGAGGTGTGTTCAGACAACTTTGTTACTCTGTAGAACTGGAATATTTTCCATAATTTTTCTTTCAGAAGCTATTACATTTTTTTGGCATAAATCTGGCAGAGTCTGCATCATACGTTTTTGGTTCTCTGCCATTTTGTGGTGTATTTTGTGGACAGATGTATCACATTCCACAATAGTTGTTAAAAATGGAGTCCACTCAAGGAAATATTAGTCACATTTCTTTCAGAAGGCCATTTACTTCCAGCTGTGTTTCCTGGTGATCAGCAAAGCAAATGCAAAATTAAGATAAGCCTAGACTTACACACTAGTATGTCACTTAATCAGGTAGCCAGGAACACTGCACATATCTTACCATACCTCGATAAGGCCTGCTGATGCCTTTTCCATCTCCTCCAATATGCACTGCACTGGGACATCACTGGCACTAGGGGTTACACCGCATTCTGTGTTGTTTTCAGAATTGCTGTGTCCCCCTTCATCAACTTATCTTATTGTGCCATTTTCTCCAACAGGATATTCTACTATATGGGACTACCACTCGAAACAGCACGCACAGCACAACGCATCTGGAAGTCTTGCGCATTACTCACTCATTATAATATGGACATGTTTAAGTCAAACAGAGAATAAAACTAAAGGAGGTGGTGGTAGAAAGAAAGAGTGAAGTAGGAGCCAAATCCATCCCTGGATTGGTCTCTTCTCTTATAAAAAGCCAGGATCCTTTCCATAAAACCACACATCTTTCTTACCACAGCACTGTTCAGTGTGTCAGATGGCCAAAGCAATCCTACACGGGGTGACGCAGGTAGCCACAAACTGTAAGAAAATTACAATGCACCAGGCTTGCAGTTGAAGCACTGAATTGACATTTAGGAGATCTAGGTTAATTTCTTCTTCACGATTAGGTTCCCCTGATATCCTTCAGCAGAACAGTTAGTATCAGTTAATCCTCACCCGAACAATGAAATAAAAATCGGTCCCTCTTTGAACCCATGCCTGCCTGGGCTCATGAACCTTTGTTTGAATGGTGCCAAACACAAGAAGCACCCATGGCTCACTGCTACTGATGGTGACCCAGTCTCTACTAATAGTAGAGCCCGCCGTGGTAGCAGCAGTGCAGCATCTTTGGTCTGAGCTGTGAACTTTCGGGGCACCACCTGGCTATACAAATGGACATGGTATTCACTAACATCACCTTGACCTCATCCGACATCTTCAAAGTGCAATTTTGATAACTAATAGAAATACATCTATCTGCAATACACTCATTCATTTTAAACACGTTTTCCAAAGAGTAAGTAACAAAATCTATGCCATTTACTTTTGCAATTTAGACTATCATGACTGAAATTAATAGTCTCCCTAGAAGATGAAAGGAAAACTGCCTCTGGCAGTCACTGCCTGCACAACTGCTGAATGTATCAGAGCAGTGCCCAGTCAATACTGGATTTTGTTTTCCTTCAAGATACACCAATACCAGAAACCAGGGCTTTCCTGAAGTGGGTGCTGTGTGGAGTTCTGCTACCACAGTGCTAAAAAGAAAAAGACAGATACAAAATTTCTAAAGAAAGGAGGCCTAAGAACAGTTACCAGTGAAAGGGAAGCAGTACAGGGCACAGAAACTCTACAGACACCAAATGACCAAGGAAATCCTAGTGCAAGGCTTTCAGAACGTACCTTTAGTAAGTTCGCGGATGACACTAAGCTGGGAGGAACTGTTGATCTGCTTGATGGTAGGGAGGCTCTTCAGAGGGATCTCAACAGACTGGATTGGTGGGCAGAGGCCAACAGGGTGAGGTTTAACAAGGCCAAGTGCAGAGTCCTGCACTCGGGAGACAAAAACCTCATGCAGCGCTACAGGCTTGGGGAAGCGTGGCTGGAAAGCTGCCTAGAGGAGAAGGACCTGGGGGTGTTGGTTGACAGCTGACTGAACATGAGCCAACAGTGTGTCCAGGTGGCCAAGGACAATGGCATCTTGGCTTGTATCAGAAACACCATAGCCAGCAGGACCAGAGCAGTGATTCTGCCTCTGTACTCAGCACTGATGAGGCCACTCCTCAAATTCTGTGTTCAGTTTTGGGCACCTCACTACAAGAAAGACATTAAGGTCCTGGAGCGTGTCCAGCGGCTGAGAGAACCGGGGTTGTTTAGCCTAGAGAAGAGGAGGCCGAGGGGAAACCTTATGACTGACTACAACTACCTGAAAGGAGGTTGTAGAGAGGTGGGCGTTGGTCTTTTCACCGAAGTGATAGGTGATAGGACAAGAGGGAATGGCCTCAAGCTGCACCAGAGGAAGCAGATTGGACATTAGCAAAAACTTCTTCACAGAAAGGGTTATCAAGCACTGGAACAGGCTGCGCAGGTGGGTGGCTGAGTCACCATCCCTGGAGGTATTTCAAAGACAGGCAGATTAAGTGCTTAGGGATACGACAGGTACGGTTAGACTTGATGATCTCAAAGGTCTTTTCCAACCTACGGATTGTACGATTCTATGATCTTAAGAAGTGCTCTCTGACTGAAGGATTGATGGCCTTCTGCAATACTCTCACAAGTCCCCTAATACAGAAGTCTGTCCCTGTCATAGGGCCTGCCTGAAATCTGCAGCTGAATGCTGTCTTTGCACTGCAAAAAAAACCCAGGGTGCAGGTAGAGATGGAGGGATGACCATGCCCAGAGCTGCCCAAAAGTCAGAACGACTGGGCAGTCAATTTGTTCTTTTGAAATTGCCATGCCAGACGCCTATGCCCAAGACCGTTCTCTGATACATGGCAATAAATCCACATTAAAATGGCAGCTCAACAGGGAAAACATTTGTTTCCTCCCTCTCTCAGTTACTCAGCCTGTACCAGCTGAAGCATAGTTTTGTCTAAGATTAGGCTGGAGGACTTCATATAGAGATGCTCATATGACCTCAACAACTCATTATCCCCCAGATTTCTTCGCACATGGAAATTAGGGCCCAGAAAAGAAGACCTAAAGCCACGGTCTGTGTGGCTGAAGCAATCAATAGGCATTAAAGGCAGAGGAAAGCTCCTTCACCTTGACTAACAGTGTCTACTGAAGAGGAAACCAATGCTTAGTAGCCTTCAGGCTGTAAACCCATACCCTCCCTTTGCCTGTGCAGTAACCTCCCCACAGTGAACAGTATCACTGCATTTACCAAGTAAAATACTTATGATAAAATGATTAAGTGATTTTCTTCCTATTGTGCGGGAAGAGCAGTGCGACATGTTTGAAACAAAGAAACTCACTTTTAACTGCAAATAAAATAAATACAAGGTAAGTAACTTTCACATAAGAACAGCAGAAGAGGGATATCGATGGTACAATAGATGGCAGAACCTGGGGACAGCCAAGGTGAGTAAGCAGAATTATTTGGGATCTAATCAGCAAGACAGATGCAACCTTTCGAGTGTATTATTTATGTCAACCTTGTAAGAAATTTAGGGTTGTCTTTTTTTTTTTTTTTTAAACGCTGGAGTAAAAATGTTACTTACGGAATGTTACGTTTGAAAATCTCTAATTTTGTTTCACACCCTTGCCCTCTTGCATGAATTTTCTTCTGAACATGATACCCGTAGCCCCAGCGTATTTGTTACACAGAGAATTAAAATAAACAAACAAAGGTAAAGGAACTTCCCAAAGGAAACAGTAGAAACGCTTTTCAGATCAACTGCTGTTTTCAAATGTAAGCCAGAAAGGACATCAAAAGAGAAAAAAAGCCCTTGTAGGCAATGCTTTATCTCATATTTCCTACAGAAGCAGCAGACTCACTAGATAACAAAGATACCTTTTATTTTAGAGGCAAACAAATTATCTTTTCCATTTGGTTGTCTGAATATGAACTCTCCTAAAGCTGCATTTCCTCTGAAATTTTCAGCTTCAAGCCAGTGAACCTGACTAAAAATCAAATGTGACAACTCCGGAAACATGTACAGTTTTTTCCTTAAAAACCTTCCACCTCCACTGTCAACCACTGGCATTTTGCCTAGTTTCAAACCACAGTGCTTGGGCCAGGATGAAGATAAAAGACGCCACCAGCCTTAGCCTGTCCACCTTGTGTCAATCAAAGCTGACACTGAGCCTCTCCTGGCTTAAATTTCTAAATTACTAAAAACTTAAATTTTAAGAGGAAAAAGCAGGAGACCGGAAGAAGCACAAGAGAAATCTCTTGGCTGTGTTAGGAATGATATTTTGACAAAAAGCCAACCAGCTTCAACCAACTGATCCGACCATCAATGAAAAACTTAAAAAGTAACAGGATTTTTCACACAACAAATAACACCGTGTATTTTGACTTACGTTTCTATCATCCAACACAACTTAGTATACAAAGCATTCCACATGACCTCAGCTAGTCACCCTGTCCCAGCTTTGTGGGTGCAGCTATACTAAATATAACTTCTGACACTCATCCTATCCTGCAGACACCAATGGTCACTGAGATCACCTCCAAGAGGGATACCTTTTCCCTGACTGAGATGCTACTGGCATACTATCAGACAAAATGACCAAAACCCTACAGTATTGTTCACATGCACAGAAGCAGCATTCTGTGGTACTTTATACTGTCACACAGTAAACACTGGGATGGATTGAAATACCTCTGCGGCCTGCCAGCTCTATGTGCTAACTCCATTTTCCAACATCCATCAGCTGCTGAAGGTCTACAGCTGAAGAAGGTACATAAGCACAGCCATACTAATCAATGGCCTTCGCAGGAGACATAATTATGACTCCTTTCATTGGAATTTGCACCAGCAGGCTTTTCTCCACATTTGCTGATGGCTGAAAGACATACATGGTCAGTTGCTGGTGTTCAGCGGATATGTGGTCCTTCACTGAGCCACAGTAACTCAGTGGCATGTGTCTGAACCTTAGATATTACTGAGCAGTGCTTGTCATCAGCAGCAACTGATTTAGTCCTTGGGTCTCTTACCAGGTACTGAAGTCGCTGGCGTTCAGTCTCTGGAGTGAATTCTGAAGACATTGGAATGACTTCACCATTTCGGATTATTATAGCCCTGTAACAGTAATAAAACATCATCAGTATGGGGGAGAGAGGGAGGAGAAAAAAATAAGGAAAAATACCCAGAAAACCACACTGTACAGTCACACTCTTATTCTCTGCAGAGTCACAGTAAAATAAAGCCATTTCTTTTCTACTCAAGTTGTCATCAGAACAGGATAATAATTCCTGCCCTGCATCCTTTAGGCTAGATAACAAAGTATATTTGTATATGCCAAGCTCATTTCAGAGATCACAAAAACATCCAAGCAACAAAGGCAAGAGTTATTTCATTTGATGTCTACAGAGTATCCTTATTAAGTGAAATGCAGACACCAAGAGGAGATGCTGCAGAATCACTGATTGTAGAACAACTCTTTGCAGGTTTTAATCCCAGTTGTGGCTGACAGTGTCTAAACTACTGGCTTCAAATGACTCATGCAAGCACTTTCCAATTATTGATTGGTCATATGTCATGTCGGAACATTTCTACTCCAACAGCAAATGGAAATGGCAAAGTAAATCCCATTTAACACAAACTTAACTAGTTATCTGCTGAAAGAAAACAGGTAATGGAATGACTATAGCTCAGGCAGGAGATTTTACACATCCTCCTGCAAATGGCAGAGAGAAAATTCTCTCAAAAAACATGCCTGCTGCCTCTTAACAATCCGCTATGCTGGATGCAAAATACAGTCTGATTTTTCCTTGGTGTAATGCCACAGTCACAAGAGGTAAGACTTTATCCAATATTCCTACTGCGCTCTGTGGTCATGAATTTCCTCACAGGATTGTGTTCTTTTATCTTTCCATTATTTACACAGCTCTGTAAGTATAGTAACACTTGGCGCTTTTGAAGAGTTGGATCAACTACGTATCATGCCATATATTTTAATGCCTGTTTTGGACCTGTTTCTCAACCATCAGAAGATTAATTCAGTGTTTAGACTGTAACAGTGTGCTAGCTCTCCTCTTGAACCTGCACACAATTAGGTGTAGATGAAAAAAAAAAAAGTCCAGTTTCTATGTTTTAAACAGTCTCCTTTCTGTGACCTTTTCAGCTTGATGGGATATTCACATGATAAACTTACTTCTCTTGATAATTTGATCAATTTGCTGGCATTGCTTCTAGGTCAGGTACTCTGATGGCACTGCAATGCAACCAACAAATATGGTAGCCACATGAAGACTGAAAACTTAACCGCTAAATTCAAAACACACATCTTGAGAAAATCAGTCCGGGTACAAACCAGTTCTGTAAAATTATTGGCACTGCATAACTTTCCAAGTCTTCTGGATATGATATGGGACTAAAATTGTCTCCGAATGATCATCTAGTATTGCTAGCATGCAAAAGGAAGGAGCATTATCAACAACAAAAGGAATTGTTCACATTTCTGAGATTCATGTGGCTAAGAATAGACAGGTACAGGATGGCACTAAAATGGGAGATGCGGGAAAAAGCTCTAGTGATGAGGAGAAAACAGCTCTGCTCTGACAAATTTACTGCTCCCGGACTTCCAGCACTCCCTTGCAAATAATCCTATGTAGAAAATACAGGTGGAAAGAATGCAACCTACATATTTAAAGGTCCCACTGGTCCTCAACTGCTACAATTAAAACCAATACTGTGTGCTTGAAACGAGACAGACGTGGTGGTTGCAACTCATTAATGACTTAAGAGAAATCTGTGCAGAATTTTTGATGGATTTTTTTTCCCCTTTATGGGATCGGAACACATTACAGGCCCACAAAAATGCTGGTCCAGTTAAAAATAATATTAGTTTGCTGAAAATTTTCCTTTTGGACTTGCTGAGACAGCAATTTAGAAATTAAGAACTCCATCACCTCTTCTCTGTAATACCTTTGCTTTTATTTCTACAGTTCCTAAAGTATTCAGCTTTGAACCAGACTCATTTACTCAAAGACAGTGGACAATTTTTATAACCTTTTCGTATGTAATATGACTCACTTGAGTAGGCCTCCATTTAAGGGGACTGTGGCTTTAGTACAGAGGAAGTAGTCTGGCAACAGTTTAGATTAGACTGATCAAAGCAACTGATCAGACACTAACCAAACTTTACACACCAGTTTAAGAGAGTCATAAGGGATCTACTGATCCTGTGCTTCTCTGAAAGAGCTAGTGTAAAAAAACATACATTGAAATAACTGCCAGAGTGTCAGGCTAATTTTAAATTATCCTTTACTTCTCCTCTAATCAGTATTTCACAGGAAATCCATATTTTAAAGACCACTCAGACCACTCTGGGATTCACCTTTTTCTTTGTGCACAATGCCATACTTTCTATATATGTTGATAGCTATCATTCTCACTTCTATGGGTAGAATTGGGCCCTGAGGGTCTCACATCATATAAAAAGCCATTCGGAGGCGAGTAGGTCAACCTTTCACAGCTCAACTTATTTTCACTAGAAATTGCAGCCACCTGGGATGAAAAGCACAACCCAGCACAAAAAAAAAAACCCACAACCCTTTGAGGGGGAGGGAATTAAAGCAATGTTGTTGATACCTGATAAAACAGAGCCTCAGTTTTATGTTTTTCATTAATGATTTCAGCTATTGGACTTTATTCAATCTGAAAGTTACAGCTGCTCATAAGAGTCAAATTATTTGATCCGAGGAATTAGATGGCTCTAGATATGAGTAATGGGAGGGATGCAGACATACATGCACAGGTCACTGGTCTGAATTAAACTCTGGTGGGCTCATTATCCTCTTACCAGGCTTTTTACCTTTCCGCACCAGCTGCTTAGCCGTTTCGTGACAGCAAAGGGTATTTCTGACAGCCTAAGTGACAAAAATGGACACATTCATCAGCCACCTCACTAGAGAAGCTGGGTGCGAAAGTCTGGCCCAGGAGCCACCTCGCTCGGTGGGATTTTCTCCTGTGATTGAAGAGGTGCTGAATCAGGCCCTAATTGGGTTCAGAGACTGAACTGCCCTTTCCGTGACCTCAGAGTGACAGAGCTGCCAAGCACCGACTGAAGGCTTTTCCCACCAAGCAACCTCTAGAGCCCTGAATTCAATAGCCCAAAGTCGATAACTGCTCATGGAGAAGGAGCCTGGCTGACGCAGCGCAAACAGCCCGATGACTGCTTTTAGAGACCCACTCTATACGGTCCTGCAGGACAATTAATTTTGACTTTACGCTTCCTAATGGACTAACAAGCAACACTGTGTTACATGAGCATTACTGTTTCTGGTATGCATGAAAGCTGTACACAATGAAATAGTGCTCTGAAAGCATTTAGCTCCCTTTGCATTGTGGAAATATGAATGTATTATTTCATACCAGAATACAGCTGTCCTATTAAACTGTCAGAAATAGCTGCATAGGAAGCAAGAAGAACTCAAAGAGATGCAGTGCCCAGAGAGCATCTGATTCTGCCATGTTTAATAGTGACATTTTAATTTCAGCCACACTGGTGAAGCACATTATAGCAGAGCCACAGGGCAAGTCCTGCCAAAGGCAGACAGATGATTCATGTTTGCAGGGAACAAGTATGTCAACACTAACCAAATATTCTCTGATTACGAGGTTGCTTCAGACCCATATCAATCATTAATTTCTATCACCAATGAAGTAATAATTAAACAACAAAAGGTTTTTGGCAGGATAGGAAATTGGGAGTCACAGATCCGGAGCCCCCTTGGTGCGATGACTTCCACTCTACAGCTTTGATGCCCTCTCCACACATCACCATTCACAGTGAGAAAACAAATAGGAGAAACTGCTCTTAAGTCTTGAGGCCACGGAGGCCATTAAGTCACTTATTTTGATCCCTTCTGAAAACAAACTATAGATTTCTCTGAGTCCTCTTCTCTCTTTTGAACCTACTAACCTAACTCCCCACCTGTAAGAACTACAGGATCATACTTGCCCTTGCATTTCACAGACACATGCTCTGCACAACAAAGAAAGTATGTTTACTAATCCAGAGTGGGTAAATATTCTCTGAAAACAGGAACGTATTGCGAAAAGAGTCCCCAAACCGCAGTTGAAATAGCCTACAATGGAAGAAACAAGAATCTGATTTTGTATCTCTCTTCTGCCTACTTCACTGAGTTTTTCTGACCCAGAGAAGCCGTGACCTGAACAACTGTATGTGGAGCAATAGAAGTGTCAGTGCCTCAGTGCATAAGGCGAGACTGGGTAGTCACAGCAAACCCTGCAGCGGGCTATGCCCACTCACGTCAACGAGCAAATGAAAAGAAACACCAGGACTTAAATAGCTGCATGTAAACCTACAAAAACTTCTAAATTTATCTTTTGGATTGACATACCTGTATAGTCTATGGTGATCAGCTAAATGATCTTTCGCATATTTCAGCTTTCACACAGAACCTTAATTGTATGGCTATTTTCTACATTCAGATTTGATGCTTTAAAATAATGTTTGGTTCTTTAGAATATATTTCCCTTTCAAAACATGTGGTGAATAAAGCAACAAAAGGGTAAAGGTCTGCCACTGTGTTGTACTGTTCCTCTCAAACTCAGGACATAGCATCAACATTGGCTTAAGGAAAATATCAGTATATCAATTGCTTTTGCATTTTTAATATGATTAAAGCAGACACCTCTTTTTTCCTTTTTTTTTTTTTCCTTTTGTGGAGAATACAATCAGCTGAGGATTGCACGGCATCTTTTCTGAGTTTCTTATGAGAAACAAACAGTGAAACTCATACATTTTAGAGGAAGCTATTTTGTTGGTTACTGTCATTTAATCATGTATAAAAAGAAACACTTTACTGAACAAGGTCAAAAGTGTAATTATATTGCTGTCATGGGTCTACTGGGATTCAGGTGTTCAAAACAAAGAGGAATCTCCTACTGTTAGGAGTATTCAGGGGACACCCTGACTCCATTACACACTTCTTCAGCCAAAAATGATTTGAAACGCAACATTAAACTGCACTTTCCTACATCAGAGGATAAAAATCAGGTAAAGGTGACAAAGAGAAACCATTCAAAAACCCCTTTTTGACAGCATATATTAATTCCAAGCAACAGGGAGGGAATCCATTCTGTCAAAAGGTGTCAAGCATTGTGGATTCGGTACAGATGAAGCAGAAGTGCCTGGCCTGCCCCAAGAGGTATTAGAAATGTGTCAATGGCAAAGAAAGAGTGATTAAACTGACAGAAAGAATAAGGCAGGGTTTTATTACATTCGAAGGCGAACCAAACAGTAGATTTTAATTAGGTGTGTCGCAAAATAGCTGAGGGGGAAAAAAAAAAAAAAAAGTAGTAAATCCTAGAACTACAAATCAGTCTACATGAGTGCTTGTTTACTATGGTAACTAAATGCATCTATAAAGAAACCAAGGAAGAGCAATGCTAATGTCTGTTGAGATTCAAACCACTTTTGTTTACTTACATTTTCTTAATTGCTAGGAAGTGAAAGAAGAAAGGATTATAAGAAGAGTCAAAAAATGTTTTTCTCCTCTCTAAAATTAAGTACTGGAACTTGGAGCAACTATGATTGCTGATGACTTTCAATACATTCAGCCCTGGCACCTTGGTTTCACTTATTACAAACTGAATTACTCTCCCTTAGTCCCAACACTGTCTCATTTCTCAATGTTTCTTTAGGAACCAGGTGAACAAACACATCATCACACTGGCAATAATCATGGAATTATAGTGCAAAGCCTTTAAATTATTTCCTTAATTTTATGAATTATGGCAGGCTGGTGATAGTGAAACAAACCGTTATACAATGTTTATCAGGCAATAAAACAGGTCCCAGTGATGACATACCCATCATCGTAAAACTCCAGAGGTGAAAGCAGCAACCCTCAGCAGCACTACTGGAAAAAAACCCTAGTTGCTTCTCACCTGTAATACCCAAGAGATGTTTTGAAAATGCCCCAATTCCTGCTCAGCATTGCTACCAAGAAGAAAACAAGCAAAAAACTTGAGGAGGGGGTAGAGTCAATGAAAACTGCCTCTGTCCTCGTTTTCCCTCTACTGCCACTCAACAGTCCTGCCACCCTGGTTTCTTCACATTTTTCAGAGCAAGCATCAGGCTGTCTACAGAAATACTGTAACAGAAAAGAAACGCTGGATCATTTTTCTTTCAGCCAAACAAAGACAGCATTAAGAAGGAACACACTCTCCCTGCTTGTGGCTCTCCCTGTGACAATGTAAGGTCATCATGCAAGCTATGGTTAAAGCAGGCTGCTCAGACACATTCATTCATTCACGGTTCCTCAAGCCAATAAAATCCTTCAGGTTCCTCAAGCCAATAAAAGGTGTGAGAACTTGCCTTGGTGAAGTACTGCACAAAGGCAGGGTTCAAGTAATTTCCCACAGGACTGTGCTTCAGCATTTCCTGCAGGAACAACGAAGAACCCTCCCAAAACTCTGCTAAGCCTTTTTGCAGACTGCCAGCCACGCTGGCTGCTCCAAGGATTAACATCTCAGCAGCAGAACCACCAAGTACAGCCCTGCTCCAGCAGGACTCCCAGGTTTTTCATTCATTTGTACAGCTTTCCCAAGTATTTCATTCAAGTCATGTCATCAGACCAGCACAAAACCAAGTATGGTACCTCTCCTGTGGCAACATAACCACCTACTCCTGCTTTTTAAAATAACCAGGGAAAGAAATTATGAAATCCAGTCCCTGCAAGAAAACCTGGAAGTCACCTCTCAGAGGCACCTTCAAGCACACGAGCTGTTCCTGTGCACACACACGTAGAGCTTCACATTGTTTCCAGTTACCTGACTCATTAATATTTACATTTCTAATGCTTATTTAGCGATTCCTGTGGAGAAGGCCTCTGGGCAAAATAAGGCTGTTGATATACTCTAAAGCTACTATTCTGGCAGACTTTTTTTACTAAATGAATTGTATTATTTTTAATAAAGAATCATGGTCTGGGCAAGTAGAAGCTGCTTCTCAAAGCAAAATAATATTCATAGATTTCCATGGAGGGGCTTACTTCTCATCTACACTAGCACCTGAGCCAGCCAGCATCTTCCTTATTGCCACCAAAAATAATAAAAATATGAATTTTTTATAACTGATCTCACATTCCATGCCACGTATTCAGCTTACAACTTAGTAAGCAGCAGTTAAAGGGATTTTCTGCTCCTGGCGGCCACCCTCTACCCTATGTATTGCATTCAACAGTGAGAAGCACTTGGCTGTCACCAGCACTAACTAAATTACTTCAGTTGTTTCTGTATCAACTATTTTACAGTTTTAAATTAAATATAATACTGAGTTTGCAAGTTGTGTACAGAGGAGACAGCTTGGAGAAGACGCATTGTCCCATCATTTTTGACCCCAAGAGCTGCACGCTTCTAGTTCTCAGTGTCTCTTTGGCAGGCTGCAGCTTCATCCCCATAAGATTCTCCTGTGAATTCTCTGCTCTAGTTTAAGTCCTCAAGCGTATTGCTTGTCTGATGCAATCTAAGTATGGATTTATTATTAGCAGTTGGCTTTATTAACAGTGTTTCACTAATTTTAGGGCTAATTATAAATGGGTTTGTACTCCCACCCCATCACTAATAGAATGTCACTGGCTATTTGTATGTAATTTTTTTGTTTATTTAATAAGGAAAATAACTTTTGCCATTGAACTGGTGGTAATTTTATATGTTTACCTATACACTTCTAGTACTGTCTCCTCTGGTGTCTGTAGCACTAAACCAAAAGTCAACGAGCTAAACTAAAATGCTCTGTAATTAATTGTGTGTACTTTGCTGTTGGCTTACATCTGAACCCACAGATCTTTCACAGAGGACTTCAGCTGGCAGCTAGAAAGCTATTACAAGCCAGTTGATAGTGAGTTTATAGCGACACTGCTAGCACGTGAAAACTGCTGGCCATCGGTTCCAGCATCCTTAGACTGCAGATTTGCTGCCCTCACAGGATTCATTTTGCCTGGGCCGATTTCAGTGCACTCTTCATTTGAACACAGCAAAGTCCAGGGTTGCAACAATGATACCGCTGTGTTTCTATATCATGGCTGAACAACATGCCACCAATTACTCAGGCTGTGCCAGAGAAATGAACAAAAAAGTGCAGTTACATCTCTGTGGCCAGCTCTGAGCCTCAGGACTGGTATCTCTGGAATCAAAGTCTTCGTCCCTGCTGTCCAGGATATCACATTCATCTCCAGGACAAGTTACTATGGCAACTAAAACCGGGCTTAGTGGATGGAAGCATTGCTCTGCAAGTCAGTGTTTATTTTGCCAGTAATATGGCTACGATATGGCTGACCACATAAGATGGAAGAAGCACAGATTTCTGCACCACTCCCACCTTCACTGTCTTACGCTTGAGGGAGTCAGAATGACTTTTAGCACCTAAAACATCACATCCACATTGATCTCAGCTTTTTTGCTTAATTCGGCAGCAGTTGCAGGGTATTGGAACAAGCTGGACCAAGAAGTAAAAGCAGACTGAAAGTAGCACACTTGCTCACTCTGCATCAGTGGATTTTTACCCCAGCCCTGCTTCATTCACCCATGCAGAAGTGGCAAGGGAAGCCCTCACTAAAAGGCCCAGGAGCAGAGCTCAAAACACATTACGTAGCTCCTGCTGAGACTGAACGGCCTGGGCTGCCTGCAAGCTCACAGAATTCAGGCGATGGGAAAAGCTCTCCAAGGCAGTAAGGACTGCAGCAGACTTGAAACATTCACCGAGCAAGCTTACGGCGCTTCCCTTGGCCCTTGTCCCATAGCATGGATGTGTCCAAGGGGCACAGCCTGCTTAGCTTGCCTCGACCCTTACTCTCTAACACTGGAATGAAGAACCTGCAGTCGTTTCTGTGGTCAGCTACAAGGCACAGATTAAACAGATGGTTTTGAACTTAACGTACTGCACCAGGAGATCTGGATTCTGATATATTTGCTTATACTACAAGATGCCTCTATTAGAAGTCACAGGTTCTTTATGCATCAGTAAAGTACTAGTAATAGTGCTATCAAAATGATATCTCGGCTTCCTTTGCCCATCTTGCCTTAGACATGACAAGCTCTACACATGAAACACACATGCAAAGATGTTATTGTAGTGGGAATTTTTCCTTCATTAGTGCTTATATTCACCAATGAAAACAGACAGCAGAGGAATTTTTACTTGCAGTGGCAGGAATCAGCTTTTTTTCCTGTCTTGGTTAGTTTGATTGGTTTTTGTTGGTTTCATTTCTTTTTTTACCCTTTTTTTTTTTTTTTTAAAGTCTGAAACCTATGAGAATTAAAGTTAGTAGAATTAATCACTCCTAGAAGCTAACAGCAATGAACTGTGGCTTTCCAGTTCACTGATACTACCTGAAGAGCCAAAATTCCTCATCTTCCTCATAATCTGGAATATAAGGACTTTGTGGATAGATGATGCCTCTATAATTAGGACCAAAGATTTAACTGAATGTACCACTCACTGAAAATGTTTACAATGGCTTCAACCTGCTAGATTGCCATAGACATTGCTAAGGCATATGCTCTCCCAGGAAAAACAAGAGTTTGGAGAAGAGGCAGGACATTTGTTATGTCTTCAAAAGCCTATGAACATTTACTGCCAAATAAATAGTTTCTGCCAACTTAGTGCTGGATACGACGTGCCAGTACCCTGGAACTTGTCATCCACTGGATTGCTAAAAAATGTTCTTCCTCATCACTACACTTTGAATGCAATAGCTTATTTCTGATCCAACATCTTTTCTCCACACCTCAGTTAAAATGTTTCCCGAAATGCTTCCAAAAGCTTTACCCAGTACAAATCCCTGCAATATCTGAGGTTGCTGCTATTCCTGTGAATCCTGTGCTCTTGCCTCTCACTGGAAAAAAGCCAGGCAGAAGGGGAGCAGAAGTGTTTTCCACAGGCCTGCAAGCCAGACTTCCAAGGAAAAGAAGCAGAGGAAAAGGAGATATGAGACTTGGCCATATTTCCCGAGTGTGACTAAGATGCTATACTCTTTTCCAACATTTTCAGCTAGGCAGGATCAAACTTCTCCATCTATCAAACTGCAGTCAGCGAAAGAGAACGGGTATGGGAAAGACAGGCTCCTGAGCAGACCAGGCTTAGGTAATCTGTTGCCCTGAAGTGATGAGACATTGATTATTTTCAAGTGATTCTGTCAAATAATTGATTATAATCTAGAAAGGGGATATGCACACAAATTGGCCAAAATACAATTCATAAGTGTTACTCTCACCTCTTAGGAGGCATCTTTTGAAGATCTGGAGGAATAAGAACTTCAGAGGATGAAGAGGAGTCGCCACAGATTGTGTGGTCCCAGGGTGAAAAGGCCTTACTTGTGGTTCAGACATTTGCAGCTCTTTTTGTCCCATCTTCAGGATCAGACAGGAAAAAGAATGCTTCTCCAAATACTGCAGACTGGAGAAGCTTAGTAACTGTGTTAGTTTTTCCTCTGGAGACCTCTGAGCGCTCAGTATGAAGCACAGTTACTGTTGTTTATGCAGACACAGACATAAGCAGAGAGGGCTTAGGCAGACCACTCAGGGAAAACGGGGAAAATAAACACCATTTATACTAGAAGATGAGTAGTTAAGTAAATCAGAAAATGAAAGTTTCTTAAAAATAGGGCAAACCAAAGACTAAAGCAAAGTAGCTCCACAATAGTAATACACCAGAACATTTTTGGTTTCCATCCTTATACAGTGTTGGCACTTCTGGCAAAAATGACCCTACTGGAAGGCGTGGAGGAAGAGGTCAGATACCATGAACCACAAAAACGGGTCAGAATCATCAATTCTAACTTCTCAGAAACTCTATTTAAGCTACAGTGCCAGTCAGCAGATACATGGCTGTTTCCACACTCCTCTCATTTACTTCATAAAAGCAGACTAATCCGCCAAAATTTGACTTTCTACGATGAGAACTATACATGAGGGAAGCAGCTGACAAGCACTGTGACACAAAGAAGAAGTATAAATGTAATGAGATTCAACACAAGGAACAAATCCATGAAGAACTGAAACAGTAAACAAAGTAGAATTCAATTTTCAATTCACTATTTTATTACACTGGGAGTAGCTGGTGTTATAAACACACTCTCCCTCATCTGGACATCTGAAGCACCAATGAAGTTGCTTTAAGCTGCATCCACGATGCAGTGCCACAAACACATTGACTCAGCGAGCTCCTATAATTTGACAATCCCAAATGCCTTCGCATTAATTCCACGCTTGCAAAAAGAAGAAAATCTATTCTGGACGTGAGGATTTACATTCAAGTAGAGGGTGAATATGGCCTGAAAACATAAGCACAGGGGAGGAAAGGCAAGGAGGAAAAAGATGATAAAAAAAGCTGATGAAGCACAGCAAAAAAATCCTTCCTGCAAAAAAAAAAAAAAAAAACTTCCTGCAAGTTTGGGAAGTCTCGAAAACATCAGGCTCTTTGCTTTGATCCCATCTTCTGCCAATAAATCAAAGAGCCCAAGAACCCATTTGTAGATTTAGTGAATGTTTCAGGGTCTATGGAAAAGTCAAATCAACTTGTGGTGTTCTGCTTCTCCTATAATGATAAAAGCACAGCTGCCCTACGTGGCTTCAAGCACAGCACAAACCAGCAGTGCCTGCAGTCTCCAAGCAGCTCCTTAGCCAGATAACATGAAAGCCAGAACAACACTCGTGACAAGGACAGCTAATATCATCATATTGCATTAGTTACTGTAGAGATATTGTGCAAATGTTATGTTGCATGAGGCTATACAATAATTGGGCAGTAATCAGTAAAAACATTAAGTCCCAGTTTTACTACTGCTTCGTCACTAGCTATAAAACAACATCCTAATAAAGAACATAAAACTAAAAAGAAATGAGATTAACAAGGCGTGTTATGGCAGTTTAGAAGTAAAAGTCACTTTAGCAACATAAAATGAACAGTACTAGTTGAAAGAATGAATAGAGAAGATTTACTACTCCTTATTAAAGCAAAAAGCAGCTATTCAGAGGGGCTGGCTTAGTTACCAGAGTGTGTATGTCAAACTGGTAAGCAAAGCACAGAGCATCAACGCTCACCAGAAAAACACTATGTATCAGACAGCTGAGTACAGCACTATCAGTCCTTAATTAGAGAATCTTGCATGGACAATCCTAACCACTTAGATGAAGAAAAAGGGAGAGAAACATTAAAAAAACCTTTGGCCAATATTCAGACATGAATTTTGACTATACAAGCAGGTGTATTTATGGAAGAGTCCAAGAATGATCAGACAAGCCGTCAAAGAATGAAAGCAGCTCCCTCTAAGCTGTTTTTATCAGGCTCTGAATACATCACCTCATTTTTAGTAGGGTTCTGGTATCATGTGCACTTAACATGTAATTATTACAGAACTGTGATTGCATCATTAGCAGAAGTTTAATTATATCATTGACATTAGTGATGCCATAACATCAAGCTCAATACTAGTTCATAACAAAACCTACAATTAGTACAATTTTTCCCCCCTTGTACACCAATCGAACGTGTTCAGCTTGGAGAAGCCTAATAGCCCATACAGAAGTGAGCTAGGGCTGAACCTGAAAGGATTGCTGGCTTGTAATTTAGTAATATAGTAATTAAAGTCTTTTCATGATGTAATTACACATCAGCTACAAAAGGACAGCTGCTATACAACACTGCCAGGGTACGTGGCATGAAATGATTAGATTTGAGAGGCTTTGGTGGTTAAACTGAATACCATAGACATAAGTCTGAGGTATAGCTGGCACCGCACAGCACATTATTATTCAAGTCTCACACTTGGTGTTTCCTTGGTCTCATTGTGATAGTAACAGTTTGTTGCATGTACCTTCATCTTGTGACAGCAGAAGCCATTCAAAAACCCACCTTTCAAAGCTTATGCTGTTTTAAAGTTGCTTGGAATTAAAAGACCTAGCCTTCTTCTGGACAGAGGCCATACAAATGAGGTTTGTGTGAACCCAAAATGTTTACTTCCCACTCCTGCAGCACAAAACCCCTATCACAGATTCCTGTCTGTGGGAAATGTAGCTTGATTTATTTGCAGTGGTTTTCCATTGGAGGAATGGAGAGGGGAGGAGGAGAATGATGACAGAAGAGCCACAAAAGAGTAGGTGAACTCAAAAAAACTAAAGCTTGACTTAAGAACTGAGGGTTTTGGCATCTAGTTGCAACAGCAACAAGCAGAAATTCCCCGTTTGGGTGAAAAAAACCCAACCCCACCCTTCTTCCCACGAACAGACGGACATTTTTAAAGTAGTGTCCTTATTGTATTTCTCACTGTCCTCATTTGTGTCTGTACAAACTGTAAAGTTGACCACGCAAGGCATGAGACAGCAAAATGGAACATATTTTTCCAACCAAAACAAATAAAACTTCTTGGCTACGTGACTGGGCTCTTAAAAACGCAGGAATGCACTATGCACTTTGGCTGTAGGCGGAAAAACTCAGAGCTGCTTTTCAAGTCCTAAAATGTCCTTTTAGTGATGAGAAGCAACTTCGATGTTTTGCAGCAGCTGTTTTTCTCCCTTTCTGAAACATGGGAAGTGGGGATTTGGCAGAAGAGAGGCCCAGATCAACTGATCTTCCACACTTCAAAGCTTTTATTTTCTTGAGCTATGAAAATGTAGAAGTGAGATTATTTGAAAGTGAAAGATTTGGGGAATCCAGAGAATTCTCCTGAGCATAAGGAAGGTTTCCATTTGGAAAGCATAAAACCAAATTACTTTGTATCTAAAGAGACCTTGTTACCTACAAGATGTGAGGAGTAAGTGGAAAAAGTGGTTCAAACAAGACCCAGCCTTGCCAACAGCTTCTCTTCCCATTCCTGTTCTTTCTGCTTTTCCAAACAGATGTTTTTGATAGGCTTGACGAACATTCAAAGCCTCTTGAAGGCTTGGTGACTTTAACTATAGTGGAAACTTGAGCTAGTTCAAGATCACTGACAATAAGTTTCTTCCTACTGGGTGTTAGAAGCTGCAAAGGTGCTGAGGCTGCTCTGAAGAAGCAGAGGAGGAAAGCTGGGTGAACTGGAAGCAGCCAGTCATTTAAGAACAGAATATCTCGACTACTCAGAGGTAGGTCCTGCATAGCTAATTTCATATAGAACAATTAAGAGACAATAAAGCCATTTAGACAACCCAATGGAAGAGGCTCTACTGTCATCCAAGTACAATAGCACAAGAAAAGAAAATTATTTCTAATTTAATGGCAAAAGAGCTAAAATTTAGTGTAGCTAGCAGTTCTGATGACTAGATAGGTAGTCCACTCAAACATGTTTGCAGCTATGTTCTGTGAGGACTTATTTGACATTTGATGTGAAAAAGATTAATATACGTGACTTGTCAAGAGGAACTGGTTGAGCAATTTGCAACATAAACAGCAAATTCAGCATATTAAGAACAATCACCAACATGAAGCAAATAGGAACTTCTTGCACAAAAGCTTTATCTGACTTCCTACACAGTTTAAAGCAGCGAGAGGCAATAAAAATCTTGAGTTTAAACTATAAAGTATTTTGTGGTTGACTGCTGTTTCAGTGATACATTGTACACACAGTACAAACGTGAACTGTGTGTGCACAAACTTCAAAACACAAATTCATAACTGCAGAAGTCTTCACCCAAAGACAAAATGGTTCAGTACCTTTGTAGAGTTTAATTTCTCTGCTACTAAGGCAATACAACAGCAGTCTGTCTGCAGGAACTATTGTCCCTGGCCTGTTGATGCAGAGTGCTGCCAAAAGAAACAGGTGAAGGTCTAAAGTCTTGCAAGATGAGCCTCATTATCTGTCTCAGATGATGTTATAGGCAAAGTGAGAAAGAGGAAAAGAATGCAAATTGAGATTTCCACTACGCTTTTAGCTTTAGTTAAATCAGAAGACAAAGAAAGATGCTTGAAGACGTGACAAAAACATTTAACTTCTAAATATAACAAAGCAACAACTCCTGAACAACAGTATTTGGTTCTGAGGAATGTACGAGTACACGAGCTAGAACAGAACACAGTAAAAATCCTAACCTGTGATAGTCCCTCTTCCTCCTCTCCTCCCTGTTGCAGGACCAGCAGTTATTTGCTTACAGGTGATTACCTTCAATTATATAAAAATCTGAGAGCCAGCTGGTGTTCCAAGACTAAGGCGAAGGATAGGAGTCACAGGACTTTCTGCTGAGCCAGTCCAACCCTACCAGCTGTTCCAGATGCAGTCACCTTGTCAATGTCCAACACACAATTCTACTACACATCCAACATCTCTTCAGTTTCAATGGCTCTTTAATACCTACCCGCTTCTCTGCAACCATTCAGAAACAGATACAAGGACAGAGGTGATGTCAACCTCCCTGTCTGCATCCACCACTCGGCTAGATACTGGAAGCCTACCACTGCCATTTGCAATAATTTCTGTGAGGACCATTACATGGAATTCTCTTGTGATACTGTCTGCAGCTAAGGAACTTGGCAACACCAAATCTTGGGAGCTTGGGATGAAGGAATAGCTGGGAACACTTACCTGCTATCACCAGCGTTTGCTACGTAAAGCTTCCCCAATAAATACACCACCACAAGGGCTGTGCAGCCGCCAGATATATTATACACAGTCCTTTCTCGTTCTATTTGCAAATCCTATGGGAAAAGAGAACAAAAGTTATAAAGACAGCATTGCAATTAATGTTTCAGAAAATGAAGATTCCCCTAAAAAAACAGTAGAATCTTTCTTAAACTGCACATCTCACTAGCTTCCTTTACTGCTGCAGCTATGGGCACAGCTAGGGACAAGAATGGGAAGTGGAGGAGGATGCATTACTTATGATATAAAGATGTTCAGGAGAAATCAGGCCAGGAAATTGTAAAACATCAGGCATCAAAGAACAAACAGCAACTCTGAGGGATGCAAGGGAATTTGCTATGGAAAAAGCATAATGAAGGCAAAGATAAATGTAGCTGAACAACAGGTACCTGGTGGTATAATTGGAGGGTGCTTTACATAGACAGAAAATAATTAATGAGATCTAGGTAAGACATGACTAACTACCCGCTCTCCAAAAGGGAGGCACTGGGATTGAGAAGCATATACCTTTACAAACAGCAGCAAGACACACTCATGTCACAAGGCTGCCCTTCAGAAAAAAAGGGAATGGGTAGATGCTAAACTTGCTCAGGGACTGGTGGCGGTAAGGTCGGCAAAACAGTATTTACTGAAAAATACTAGGCATTCCAAGACTTTTCAGGATGAACAACAGTATTTAACCCTGTGTCTCATTTCACTGCTTTTATGAGGTCCCAAAACCCCTTATTTTTATGCATCTACACAGGCCCAAATTTAAGTAGATCTATACCTACTCAAATAGCTCTTCCCATGTTTAGGTTCCAACAGATTCTCAGTGTAAGGAGTAGTATATATAAAAAAGCCCTCCTGCTTAACAGAAGCGGAGAACACAAGGCACAATTGTCACCAACAAGCAAGCAAGCCCAGAAATGAAAAAATACATAAATAAATATGTATATACTGTATCTATATATTTATAGATAGACATATATAGGGATATTCAGTCTTAGGAAAGCTTAGAGAGTATAAAAGACACAGTAAATGTGCTGTTTTCCAGTACTCCACACATTTTAAATAAAAATTGAGGTAGATACCAATTAATTCATTCTGCTGCCTCTTAGTTTAGTGTAATAAGGCAGTATATTACAAATTACACTCCTCTCCTGTGTCCAGAATCAAATCTAATTTCAAAATGGCCTTTCCTTGTATTACTGGATTGAAACATGGAGCATCATTTAACATTGCTGTTGTGAGGACTGCAGACTTTTCAGCAAAACCCTGCCTGCTTGTATGTGCTTTTTATTACGAATATATTTGTTTGCATACACATAGAGCTATACTTCAGCCATTTTTATATTTGCACTGAGCAACAAACAGCTCAAATTGTCCGCGCCTTGGGGTATGGGATTTAGAGCTTTATTTTAGAGCTAAAATTCTCTGAGGAAAAGCACCACAACAAATGCAATCCATGACAGCTACAATTTGATTGAAAATCTGCAGAGTTGGAGGAAGCCAGGGCCCATGCTTTGTTTCCTACATATTTCAGGAGGGGGAGGTGACCTGGAGCAGCGGTAGCGATGCTCAGCAGTGCTCAGCACTGTCCTGAGCAGGCTGGACAAGAGGTGTCTGTCACAAATAATGCAACTCCTCGCTTGCCAGGGAGTACAATGGGACCAATCCTGTTTGTGCGATGAATGCAGTACGGAGGCAGGCGGTGTGGCAGGGACAGCAAGAAATGTGCAGCGCTGCCCTACAAGGACATCCTCTGCTGCACACAGGAACTGCACTCTGCTGCCAGGTTTTTACTGCTGGCTTTTAGCACATCTCATTGCCTGTGGTTTTCCTTTTTCTTTCTATTCGCTTTCCTCCCCCCCCTTTTTCTTTTTTGGGTGTGGGAAGGATGAAGACCAGGAGGAAAACACCTCCAAGCTAAAAATCAAATCTCACAGAACCTTTGGTCACAGACATGGGCCTGTTATAAATGCCTCTTTATCTAATCTTGCCATAGAGAAGCTGATTTTCTTCCCCATGGTTTCTATATATTTTTAAATTAAGCCAAAAAGAACAGTTCAAAGGAAGCAGACGTTTCTAACCATCAAAATAATTTAAACTTACAAATACTACAGTGGATTTTCCAGGCACTCTCAGGAATTTTAAAAAACCTTCATCTCCGCAGTTCAGAGTACCCTCTGAGACCTTCAAACAATGTACAATTCCTCACCCGGTTTAAACTCTGTCACACGTACACTTTGCAAGTGCTGGAATGCCTAAATTAAAATTTATTTCTTTCAATAAGCAGAATTCAGAAGCATCCATTATAGAAGAGAAGACAGATAATCCTCAGGGCCTCATTTTCAGAGTTTCCTTGACTTAAGGTAGATCTGTATACTAGATTTTTTTTCAAATAATTGCTGTTCACGGGCTCTTTCATCTAGTTGCATTCAGAACGTGAATTTACTACCATGACTTGCCAGACAATATTCAGTGCGGTATTTAATTTATATTACATACTTTGTTCGACATTTCCTTCTTCAAGGGGAGGAGGGTAAAGCTTTCCTACAGTTCAACAAGATTGGAGGGAAGAAATAAACCAAAATAAAATAAAGCCCATCAATTCCACTAACTTATTCTGATGTAGAGACATTGGCTTTTAATGAATACTTTATAACAGTGCTGCTGGGAAAGCAGCGCAGCACAAACAGTAGCAGAAACCCCCAAGTGTCTCTGAAGCCTTTACAAGTGTAAAGGGGCTCATGCTAGACAAAGTCAGAGTGTATACAAAGCTTTCCTCATTTTCCACCTGATTTCCACCTGAAAGATTTCAGAGCAAGTGAAGTCTTCTTCCATTTCTTTTTTAACTCCTCTTTTCCGTAGCACACAGCTCATGTTCACACAGCAATCTGTGGGCAGGGAAAGAGCTGAGCAACAACGAGCAGAATCAAACAATGTGCTTTCCAGCCCAAAGGGCAGTGTGTGCCCCTCATTCAGACTCTGACAGGAAAAGAATACGAAGGATTTCTGTACCTTCCGTTGAAATGGCTATCATTCCATCCAAGGAAGCAGCTAACTTACTCTGTGCTCTGCCCTCCCTTCCAGGAAGCATGTCCTAGCGCCAGGCAGGAGCACGGTGCCTCATGCCTGGTCATCCTGATTCCCCTTCCCTGGGGGAGTGAGCACAAGAAGGATGGAGCAAAGCCAGCAGAGGACACCATGAAATGCCACAGGGTAGGGCCCTTCCACAGCAGGTGATGGAGAGGAAGGGTTGCTTTTCCCACCCATTGCAGTGACAGAAGAAGTAGTCACTATTGAAAACACGGAATATTTTTTATTTAAGGTGAAGTAGTCAAGCTTCATCTAAGTAATTGTATGTTTTTGAAAGTGAGACAGAATGTCCTTCTGATATGTTTTCTTTCAAACAGTGTTCTTCCAGACACTGTTCATTCTTTTGAAGATAATAACATCTTGAAGTATGATCTGTGCTGAACAGATGTGTCTGCTGTAATCACCTCTGTTTGCAGTCGTTCTCTATCCCAAATGCAAGGTCAGGCAGAGCTGGAGCCAGCTCCAAATTAGCAAGAGTTCTGACTGTTGCTAAGTTCATGACATCATTAAAATAATTCCTTGGAAAGTAACAGAATATGCATAAGATTTCTGGGAAAATTTATACACACTCATGTAAGCTGGAAATACACCCTGTCCGAGCTCTTGTCTCGCTGCACACGATGGATGGAGATCACTCCCTGGTGTTGCCCAGGACTGATAAAGGATGCTCGCTTTCTAAAACTCCAAAACAAGCCTTAGAGAGTTTATCTGCCGGTGTTTTCTGTATCAACAGAAGCAGCCCAGACCACGGCATCATCCCCGGAACAGACCTGACCATCGCCCTCACGTCAGTCTTAACTTAGTGCCTGCCTCGCTGAGGTGCAGACGTGGGTTGCCCGGTGCAAAAGCAGAGGTCAATCACGCTAAACAACAATTTATACCGAAAAAAGGGGGACGATGGTGGCGCGAAGCTCCCAGCATCGCGCTTGGAGGCTCCCGGCGGCAGAGCGAGCCTGCCACCTGCCGGAGACAATGCTCGGGGACACGGGATGCTGCGGGGATACAGGTCCCCCACCCTTCCCTCCCTCCCGCCTCGACTCCTGCGTGTGGGACCCTCGGGACAGCGAGAGCAGCGAGGGCGGCACAGAGGGAGCAGATGGCAGCTCTCCCAGAGCCACGAGGGAAAACAGAGCTAGGAGCGTTCAAATTGCAGTATCATCCTTACAATAACTCAGCACGCTGTGACAACTCAAGTACCTGCTGCTCACAGAATCATTTAGATTAGAAATGTCCTTTAACTTCATCAAGTCCAACCTAACACTGCCAAGTCTAGTCTTAGGCTACCACTAAACCATGTCCCTTAAGCGCCACATCTACGCATCTTTTAAACACCTCCAGGGATGGTGATGCAACCACTTCCCTGGGCAGCCTGCTCCAAATGCCCGACAACCCTTTTGGTGAAGAAATTTTTCCTAATATCCAATCTAAACCTCCCCCAGTGCAACTTGAGGCCATTTCCTCTCATCCTGTTGCTTGTTATTTGGGAGGAGAGACCAATATCCACCTTGCTACAGCCTTCTTTCAAGCATACTCTTCTCCAGGCTAAACAACCCCTGTTCCTTCAACGGCTTCTCATAGGACTTGTGCTCCAGATCCCTTTCCACCAGCTTCATTGCCCTTCTTTGGACACGCATTTTTCATCTATATCCATCTTCAGAGTAAGGGTCTTTCCTCCACAATCTCAATCTTGCTATGACAAAAAGCAGCTTTATTCCCTATGCACACAAAAGAAAATCATGTTTCAGAAGACAATGACAAAATTAACTCCTTAATCTCCTTTACCTCTGTCAAAAAGGCATCAAAACGCCTGTAACATTGTTCCAACCTTCCTCAATTCTACTGGATGTTTAATCACAGGAAGTTTTTCAAAAGGATAACTGTACAACATATGTTGCTCTCTCAAGATTGTTCAAATTAAAATGACATAAGTCTTGCAAAAGCACCTGTCTAGATTTCATGACTCAAAAAAATCTCAGTAAACAAGAAAATCATTATACCAACTTATATCTTCCTACAGACTAGTCCTACGCCATTTTTTCCCCATCCAAAATTAAACAGTCTTCAGTCTGGAATAGATGCTCTCTCCTCTTAGTTTTTCTTTAAAAAATGTACTACATCACATGCATGCATACAAGGCTAAATGTAGGGAAGGGATTATAGTTTGATGCTTCTATCCAGTACAGAACAGCACCTGGAAACATCACTTCTGGCTCCCTAGAACTTATTCTATGAATACACATCTCAAAACTGAAGAGATGAATGAGAGGATTTGACTTCAGAACTCAAGCTTATTTATTTCCTTTTTAATTGGAATAATTGTGACCACTGACAATTACTGACATTGAACATTTTTCATTTTTTAAGCAGGACTCTAAGTTATCCAAGAACACAAAATGGAAATTTGCTGATCTCAGTTCTACCAGAATCAGAGAACACCATCTAGAAGTACTTCTAAAAGGGGACAGCTTAATCGTTAAATTTCTAAGTTAGGCAATTACTCAGTCTGTCAGCTTTCCAGAGTGTTTTGCTGCATGTAGCTGTCAGACAAGCACTGTCCAAAAGAAACCACACCAAATAAAGGAAAAGAAATTTAAAAGCCTTTTGAAAGGGGATTTAATGGCATTTTGTTTGAGACTTGAGGCAAAACCAGGTGGGGAAAAAAAATTAATGGTATGCTAAATGCTCCCAGGCAAACACAAGCATTACATAAACCTCTCAGGTTGGACTGAGGAAAGAAAAAAAAAAAAAAAAGTATCTGTATCTACTCAGCATTTTCACCGTGTTCGAAGAGCTCCTTGGCAGCAACAGGTATTTCAGGAAACACCACCAAGTCATCTGCCTACATGTCTTTCACCAAAAGCCAGGAAAAATCATACACAGTGCTGGCACAAATCGTCACACATTATGCACATCTCAACTGCATTGACCTAACTCAACAACATCCATGATGTACCGGTACAAAATAGGGCTGAATAAACAATGGGCAACAGAACAAGCCCAAAATCTTCACCCAAAGACTACTCAGAGTATAAGCTAACAGAAAGCTAGACAGATGAAGGAGGAAGATCAGTCACTGCAAGCACAGATAAGACTCAGGAGCATTGATCTTATGAACCACCCCCCTTCCCTAAATCGATTATAAGCATAAGACTCCCCCAAGAGCTTAAAGTAGATACAATTATTTATTGCTTTTCTTAACCTGATCATTTTTATAAGACTTCCTTTTAATGTAAAACTTAATGCTGAAATTATATTGCACTGTGGTAGATACAAAGCCATTTATATAGCAAAGACACAATGAATTTCAGCCCTCTGATAAAGAGCAAAAGTTGGAATTAAGGTATCTGATCTGTAGCATATGAACAAAGACACAGGGAGGAAAATAAAATATTCTCTGGACTTTAATTTAGAAAAAGGGAGGACAGATTGCTATTTGCTGAACACAGAACACAAACCACCTTATCTGCAGTGAGTTATCCAGGGTCATTTGTCATATCCATAAAAGCTCTCTCAAGCAATCAGATGCCAGGACATAAGATGAGATGGTTGTCTGTAACAGCCCAGCTCACTCAGATGTGTTCAGGAAGGCAGCAATGGATAATGCACGTGATGCCCTCACAAAAAAGGTATAGCACTTGAAAGAGCCATACTTCGGCTTTCTTACCTTCACTTTCCAGTCCTATGAAACTCCATTTCTCATCTATCTTGCTCTTGAAGACAGTTTTAACAGGAGAGAAAGTGTCATGTCACATGCTCAGAGCCTGGTACTCTTCCGGCCTGAAAATTGCCCCAACTGAAGCATGAAATTGGTGTTACTCCCAAGTACGCTCTGGAGCCCAGTAGGGAGCAGTGTATGGGCAGCGTCATCTTTTCTCATCTTTCTTGTTTAAGAAGGGATCAAGCTAGTCTTCCCTTTCTGAAAAAGGCATGCTAAACTGACAGCAGATTTTCATGTCCTCCTGTTTTCAACTAGCAGAACTGAGCCCACTAGCCATAGTGCATAAGTCTGCTCATATGTCCTACACTGAATAATGTTGAAGCCATGGCTGTGGGTCCCACTCCTGCACCTACCCACCTAGAAGTCAGACAACGCTGTCTGAACCCAATTGGTGGGTTTGTTTGCCTGCACTTCCTTGAAGAGAAAGGACAATTTGGCAAGATAACTTCTATTCATAACTCAATGTGACGAACCACTTTGCTACAACCACAACTGTAGTCTCTAATTAGATGCATGCACTAAAAATTCAACTATATCAAGAAAAACAATGATTGAATACTTCTTTTCAGACAACAAATAAAACCCATGGGAAACACTCATTAGTTCACAAATCTTCTGCTTAAATAAGAAGCTTTTCTTTAAACAACAAAAATAAATTAAAAAAAAAGCCAAAGAAGAAAAAGAGCAAGATCAGATCTCCCAAGACCTGATCCACATATACTCACTCGCAGGCCAAGCCTTGGGGGAAGGTATGGAGCAGCTACATCACTTATAAAAGAGAAAAACACAGCCTTCCATAGGGAAATGGATGGATATTCTGTTTCAATATGGTCGTGATTTCCTCCCAGTTGTTTATGATGTATACAAGTGGGTGGCAGGAACGTACTTCATGCTCCACTTGCCCACACACAACCTGCCTCAGTCAAAAGCTGCACACACAGAGTCTAATCACTATTGTGCTGTATGACCCACCCCAACACTAACATTAGCTAAGTTCAGGTCACTGGATCAAGGATGCTGCCCCTCATCCATATCACTGATATGACCTTTTATGACCCATTATGCAGTTCTGGGCAACAGGAACAATGTGTGCTGGTGGTGCAAGGAACACCGAGAGCAACTCTGTTAGGGCAACAAGGCTTTGTAAAGTGCATGCCCATATACACAGCTTCACGGTAACAGTCAATGCTAAAATCTGCTGCTGTGAGTCAATACCAATTTTTTTTTCCTTAAGGCTGGGGGGAGGCAGAGAAAAAGACCACCAAGCTTCTAAGAAGCAAGTAATCACAAACGTGGCCATGATGCTACCTCACAGAGATGTACCAGGTGAGCATTGGAGGCTCTTAAATAATTCTGTCCACACTCAAGTAGTGTTTAAGTATGGGAAGAAAAAAAAGTGGAAAAAAAAAAAATCCTTAAATGTTCATCTTCTCCAGGCCATGCAGCTCATGAACGTATGTGACAGGGATGTTGGAGCCCTGAGATATACATACCATTTCCTTGAATGCACTTTCTATGGCCCCAATAACCAGGCACTCATGTGGGATCTTCTTCTCGGTGAAAAATCGTGTTGGAGGGGTGCTGGGTGAGCCTGGAGCCCCCACACTACCACGCAAGGAGGCTGCCCGTGTTAGCGTCCTGCTGTTGGTGGCCGGATTGTCAGGTTCCTCTCCCAGGCAGGTGGGTGGGAGGATGGCCGTGTTCCTCAGGATGTCCACGATCTCCTGCAGCTGATCCAGGATATGGTGCTGCAGCAGTTTGGAAGCAACCACAGCTGCCCCTGACCCAGCATGTCCATCAAACAGGGACCAGTAGTACAGGTTGATCCCATCTGAGTCCTGGAGAAGCAGGAGGGAAAAAAAAAAAAATCAAAGGAAAAGAGATGATCACCATTACAGTCACGAGTGAGGTGATGGAATAGACAGTGGCACAAGGCTAGCGGGTAAAATGCAGGTAACACACAGGTAATTTTCCCAAAGGTAACCTTCTCTCTGAAATGAAGAAATACCCACTGTGTTAGTACAGCTCTGGCAGAAAAACATTTTTGCTACAACCTCCCACTATTCTCTAATTTTTTTTTCTTACTCCTCCCCTCAAAAAAATAATACAAAAGGCTAAACTTGCAATCTTTCTCACCTTACAGCCATCACAGGATGGAAAGGTCAAGAACAGCTACTACTGTGAGACTAAATTAATTTCCTAATGACTGTGTAGATCAGAAGAAAAGCATTTGCAAAATCACATCATTGATAAATGACGGACCTACCACCATGAAGACTAAAATTCTACACAAGACAGCACCTCATACTTCTGTGGTACTTTTTTCCACTAGGCATGAGATGAAGGACCTCAGTTTGACATCTGTTATTAGTAGCAAGACGTGATTGTCACTTCCGTGACTGGTAGACAACGTCCATTCATGCTGGCAGATGGGAAATCCTCAGGGAAACATTTAAGGCATAACAATACCTATCATTGCATGATAGCATATTTGCAGCAACATGCAGGGAAAGTCTTTCCAGTCTCTCTCCTCCATTTCTCCTGCGCCTTCTCCCAGCTATACTGAAAGAACTGTTTGAGGGGCTGCCTTGCAAGACAGAAGTGGGTCGACTATTAGACATTTATAAATAAATAATACAGATTTATAAATAAATCATTTTGCAAGGACAGGAATCGGACAATACTGTCACAAAACACCTCATAGTAGATAAAGCATCACCTAGATCTCACTGCAGTAAAAGAACTTTAAAAATTATATCTGCATGTCACACTGACTGTCGTCTAATTTAGGATGACAGACATGACTTGTTTCATTCACCTGAACAACAGTAACTCCTTTACACAACAGATGAGCATATCGCCCAGGCACCACCTGCAGCCGATCATCCCTTGCCCAAAGCACTGCTTCTTCCAAACTTATGCATATGAGCAGCAGATCCTTTCACTTTCTGCTGTTGTAGCTGCTTCACAAAGGTGCCAACTACCAGCTGTGTGACAGGGCAGACAGGCTGGAGTAAGAACACCATGAATTGTCATTTGTAGATCCAAAATACATCACTCATTGTTGTCCTGAGCTACAAAATCCAAAACCTAATGCAAAATGTCTCTTTTAGCAAGATGTATATAGAACATTACTACAAGTTCATGCTGTTCAAAGGGCAGAGTTCATTGCTGAACAAGCATTACTAGTTACAATTTTGCTGAAATACACATTTTAAAGCCTTGATTATAAAAATCACAGAAAAGTGTTTGTTTGGGTTTTTTTTATAGCTTATGGCATTGCTGCTGTAGTGAAGTTCAAACATACTCTTAATCAGCACATTAACAATACAGTCATCTACGCAGCAGAGAGTTCCTCCAAGAGAAGGAATTCTGCTGTCTATTTTGCACTCTTCACTTCATTACTGAAATGCTGAGAAAAGGGGAGTATTGTCCTATAGTACTGGATTACTTACCACACTAAGGATCCTACAGGATACATCCTATAATGGCAGAAAACAACAACAAAGGTACACATTTCCGAATGTGGCTCTTTAGCTGCTCCCACCGACTTACCTAGTCTGAAAAATTCACCAAAAACTTGTGAAATTTCACCCCTGGAGGCATGACTGGCAGTTATGCCACCTTGCTCTGGGGTCAAAATCCCTCCAAGTTCACACAATGGTTGACTGTAAAATTCTACTTAATCCATTTTTAATGGATAACTGAATTGCTGAATAAAAATCCTGCTTGCAAAAAATAATTTCTATTAATTTCAAACATGAAACATTTTGCCAACAGAAATAATTATCCCAAAGTGAAAGTATTTCAGCTGAAAACTGAAACTATTTATTCAAAATTGCAACACTATGCCTTCAGGGAGTTGTAGATCAAACTACTTCTGCTCCCATTCTTCTCTTTGGCCAAAATCCACCACATGATGTACCACAGATAATACTTCCACAGCTTATGTCCTCAAGTCATTCAAAAGGTACACTTCTGATTGAAATGGAAATATTTTACCTTCCACTTAGAGGAAGACAGTATTTTGTCATTGCCCTCCTCCTGCCCTCAATCTATAACAGAACCTTACAATTAGAAAGTCTAACACCCCCGACGCTAATTTTCACCAGTTTTTTCTAAAGCAAGCCCTGACCAAAGTCTGTATTAGAGCTTTTCAGAAGATAAAGGAGAACAGATATTAACACAATTCACTCTCATTTTTATGAGCACAACACTGGCTATGTTCTACACTGAACAAGCCTCACATGAACTTTTTAGTCAACTAAGGTGCCCTCAGAGACCAGGAAGCTTGAAAACAGAGTAGAACAACGTCCCATGACAAAAAGTGAAACTGAAATGTTACCACTTATTTCCTTTAAGCCAATGGGCAGCACCAATTAGGACAAAGAAGCTCACATAGGCCTGAGCCGTATTCTCGTGTTGTCACTGACATAGCTGGTTGCGTCAGCTACAGAGGTACTTCTGGAATCACTGACCTTGTTCTTTTTGGACTAGTCGTTCTTAAAAAAAGAGGATCATAGAATCATCGAATGATTTGAGTTGGAAGGGACCTTAAGGATCATCTAATTCCAACCTTCCTGCCATGAGCAGGGACATCTCCCACTGGATGAGGCTCCTCAAGGCCCCATCCAACCTGGCCTTGAACACTTCCAGGGATGGGGCAGCCACAACTTCCCTAGGCAACCTGGATGTTGCGAGCAATTCAGCCATCTGAACTGCACATCTACTCAGCAGATGGATAAAAAAAACCCTGCACTTTCAGGCAATGCTCATCTCATTCCAATGTAGATTTATTTCTCTCTGTCAACTGCAGAAGTACTAGATAACTGAGAGGTCTGTACTATAAGCATATACAGCCAGGGGAGATGACTACCACAATGCTGCTCTAATACACACGATTTGTGTGAGATGCTCTAGGGCCTTAACTTCAGTTGGGATCTGCAGGCATTACTGTAACCTAAATACTAGTCCCAGAAAACTTTTGTATGTATTGCTATAAAGCTTTGTTTATTTTTGAACTAGCAAAGAGAGTATAACCATTAATAACCTATCAGCTGTCTGAAAAAAGAAGAAAAAACACCCCCCCACTCCCCTGACAATAAAAACGGCTCCTGTATTTGAAAATAAAGAATTATCCAAAATCATACCAATTTGATGAGAATTAATATACGGTGCAAATAAAGCAGCAACTCTGAAAACAACCAAGAGTCAGCAGTTGGGGCACACAGATGAGACAAAAAGCACAAATACGCCCTTGCTGTTTCTCCTACAGATGAGATGACCTCTGTAGCTACCAAGCTATTATCCGTTTTGCTGTGCATATGCGTGACTGTTCTCTGTCTTTCACATCTGTGAGCTTGAACTTCTTCCTGAAAGTATTGACATTCCGCAAACTCTCAGAGAATAAGACATGTATTTCTACTAGCTCTAGCGGTATTCTGTCAAAAGCAGTCTTTCAAATATCACTCTCCTTTTGTTTTTTTTTTTAACTGGACAGAGCCCTCAAGTAGGAGTACGATCAGTCACCACAGTGATTTATTCTAGACTTTCTTTCAAAAGATTCAGATTTAATAACATTCTGAATAGCTACCAGAACAGCAAATAAATCATACTGCCACTAAAAATTTATTCTGAAACCCAACCCCCACCCTAACTATTATTGTTCCAAATATGAACCACACTCACAAAATGCATTAGAGCGCATCCTTAGTTATCCTAAAATCTGGACTGGGTAAGCAATTGCCACCCTATCCACAGAGAAAAGCCTCCTCGTGTTATCAATAATATGCTCAGCCACCTATGGTGGGCAACCAGCCTTGTGTCACACAAAACAAATACTCCACCCCACCTTTGTGAGAAATGAAACTGCAGAATTAATAATCATGTAACTTCATATTACAATGACAATTAATAATGCATCCCATTAAGTCCTGCAACCTGACTGTCACTATGACTATATCCTGGCATAGTATACCCATTTCACTCACTGATGATAATCAGTGTTCCTCAGCAAGGGACTCCATAGTTAAATGCATTTTAAAAGAGTACCAGGGAAAAAAAGCTACACAATTTAAAGTGAATGTTCCTGAATGGGGACAGAGGACAAATGTGATTAATCAAGCAGAAGTGGAGTGGGGTGAGGAAAGAGAATTAATTCAGGGCTGAATTTGCAGACCCTTCTTCTCTCACTGCCCTGCTGAGTTTATCACTCCCACTCTCAAGAACAAAAGTCTATTTCTGCTATTTAACAGGTTTCCTCGGATTACTCTGTGTGTTGGGGCTGAAAAAACGTTCTCCACCTCCTCACTTCTGGCCCATCACCTCCTCCTACCCACCCTCGAAAACTCCGCAGTCAAGGCCATGACAGTAGCACACAACCCATATGGACAACTGCGTATCTCCAGCTCTTACGCTGCCTTGCCAAAGTGCAGGGCTGCATTGATAGGGTCAGCATTAAATAACAGTAATCACACAACCTCAGATGAAGCTGCCATTTAATTTTCACAAACTTCCCAGAAAGCAGAGTAAAGAGCCTGTGGAAAAAAGAACAATCTGAGAAAAATGAAATGGACTGTGTTAGTTTAAGAGACATTTCAAGTTCCAGCTCCTATTTCCCTTGTGCTCCACACTTTAAGAAATTAAACTACAAAAAGAAAAAAAAAAATCTCTCTTTTCATCAGACAAATACTCAAACTGCTTCACTCACCCTTTCTTCCTTCCATATTTCTGCAAGGTGTTTCACCACTCAGATTTATTTCAGACTCTGTGTTGCAGTGGGATTTGCCTAGGAGGTATTTACAGAATTCAGCCTCTGGCTTTCTCATAAAACACTTGCTGGGATAATATACTATTCTCTGAGCGTCTCAAGGCTGTATTTATACACCCTATTGATACAGAGTAAGTTGCACCCTTACCACATTTAACACCAACTCACACGCTTCTTAAAAAATATTTCCTAACAATGCTATGTGAGGGCAAAACACAAAACTATACTTTACAGTATAAAAATATGAAAATGTAAATTCTGATAGCTTGTAGAAATGCATACAAGTTTTGGTTTTCCTTTTTAAATATATTCAACCAGCAAAAAAAGTATCAAGGAAAAAATCCTACTAATTGCTAGTGTAAGACTGCCCTCTAGGAGAAAACTTTCTTCAGAAATATGCTGCCTGTTTTGGGAAAATATACTGTGAATTTAAATTCACAAGCTGTGGTCTCATAATACAGCAGAACAGGTTTTACTCAGCTAAATAATGAGTGCTATAGCACTCATTCAAGTGCCATGTAGAAAACAGAGGTAAATCCGTAGAAAAGAAGATAAGATATAAAGAAAACAGTAACAAGTATTAGGAAAACAGTATGCTACATTATACGGATCAGTTGGCACCTTACTTCAAACATTATGCTCATTTCTGGTCAAAATGTCTGAAAAATAGAAGAAAGAACAGAAGATTTGAAATAAAAATGTTTCTCTCAAGAAGCTTGAAAGGGAGATTAAAAAAATACAGAACTAAAGTAGGAAATTCACTAATGAAAAGAGGAAGAGAAATCAGAAAAATCTGTGTAATATTTCTTATAACGCAGGACAATTGGATATTTAACAAGGATGACAATCATTAAGGTTAAAATGGATAAAAAACAGTTTTCAAAAACACACAGTTCATTTATAAACCCTATCATTATGGTATCATAACAGTATGAAGACCATAGTGACGGATACCATCAAGGCTCGTGACAACACTTTTCCAATCATAAAATAGTTTTATATCTCTGTATTTTTAATGCAATCTAAACATATTAACTGTGTCACGTTTGGAAAAAAGTTCCTTCTGAGGAAGACTTAACTATGCATTATAGTATATACAACATAGTGTGTGCCTTTTGCTCTCAAGAGGTGTCTGATAATTCTGGAAGATAAATCGGAAGTTAACTGGACTTAGTGAAACATTGCTACAAAGCTTTCTATGTCCCATGCATGCCTGCAAACTCAATACAGCTACATCCACCCACGTTGCAGAGACAGAGGCTCCTGACCAGGTATGGTAGGCCTGGAAATTAAATGTAGTACTAGGTCAGAGCTAGTACCTCTACACAGCAACTAGATGTGCCTACCCAGGTTGGTGTCTACCTGGAGGACTTCGCACTGTGCTGTCTGCATGACACATCAATACCCTTTGTGTCAAACAAAACCATCTCCTGGACAAAGCCTGTTGTTGCTTATCTTGATGTGCTTTACATACAAACAAGTACTGTGGCCAATGCTTGCTTCATTAAACACAATTAATGCATACAGAAATTAAATACACTCATGGAACCAAGAACCTGCACAAGCCCACAGCAATCGGTTGCATGGGCTTTCCAGCAAAGACTTTTTGAAACACAGACTGTGAAAAAAAAAATTCTGGTTTGCCTTGCATGACTAAACGCAGAACTGTAAGTCCCAGTGAGTACAGAACACAATTCTTTACCCAGGAGTGTTCAAATACTTACTTGAAAAGAAATCTGAATACAATGAAGACTATCAGCACACAGGAACTGGGACAGGTGATTTTAGGAAAGATTTAAAAGAGAAAGAACAGGGCTATTTGAAAACCTGAAAAATCAGTCAGAGTCTGAAATTATTGTAACAATAACAAAATATGAAGCAGAGCAGGAGGAGCAATAGGTGGGGAGGGACACAGAATAAGAGGAACACTTGTTGCTCAGGACCATAGTGATCCCCCTCTTTAGCCACCATATGTACCAAACCACGGGGTTTGAGGAGAGAGACTGAAGCAGACTGCTAATCACAACCTGATTTAAAACAAAAACCGAAACAAACAAAAAGGCTATTTATAGCCCACTGAAGGACTAATTATCACTTAGAGAGAACTTGTGTTCTTCCAGAGTAGAAAGACTGCATATCCGCACTGTCCGAGTCCAACATTCAGATGGGGCATTTAGTGTTACATGGCTGAATGTCTGAATTAGATACACCCTATCAATCACTGCCGGAGCCTAAGCTCATGCTTAAAGAGCAGATGAAGTAATTAGCCAGTCAGGAAACAAGACAGATGAAGACTAGCAGATAACTGCCAGCAGACAAATGCGTGACTTACATTACTCTCCACACAAAGAGGAGCCACAGTCCGCAAAAGTCACTCAATTTAGTGTGCTGGATGACTTTATCCTACCTACATAAACCAACCTTACTACGTGTGAGACTGCTTCAGTGAAAAGAAGCCAAGATCCCCTCACCCTTAATGAAATGGTATAACTGTATAAGTGGTGATACTGCTATGCATGCAGTGACCACCACTGGACAAGTCAATCACAGCCATTAAACTTGCAGGATTCTGCAGTAGTAAATTTCTCAGGATTGTATTTACAGAAATGAAACAAGAAGGAAAATACCATGAGTATTTCCCTCTCCATCTTTAAGCTAAATTGTCTTGGATGCAAGAAGCATTTTTCAGTTCAAGAAATAAAAAAAATCAAGCAGTAGAGCAAAGAAAAATATAGTAGCGTTCTGTATTTAAGCAGAGGTAATTAATAAGAGGCAACTGAAAATATTCAAAACATTCAGTAAAAATTTGGATTAGTTCTTTTGGTGCCATATTGCTACATCCTTTTGTATTTATTTTGTATTGCTCCACCGACAAGATACAGAAGTCTGTTTACCGAATTCTCTTTCAGCTGGAGACCTTCTCCATTGGGCAGCGATGACCTCCGTTTTGTTGAGTTCTTGTTTGGTGTAGAATTACTGCCTCCAGTTTTCTTCTTGACAAAGAGGACTTCACAGCTGGCTTGATCTTCATTGTGTGTGCTCTTCCCTGCATTTATTACTCTAAGAAAAGAAACAAAAGAGAAAAGAAAACAAGGGACAAGTTAGCAAAGCAGGAAACTTCCTCATGTGACTCACAAAACGTACAGAACCACAGCCTAGAAGTACTGCAAGTACCAACTGAATTAAAATAATCTGTCTTACACATATACGTACATATACAAACATACACACATGCATAGTTGGTTGTTTCAATGCACATGGCCTAACAAGCATTTTTTCACAGAACTATTTGAATGAGAACTAATGGTATCATGAACATACATTACCCTTAAGCATACTATGCTTTTCTTTATAAGGACTACTTGATGGTCAAGGCTGATAACACTTATGCCTCCTAGTTGAAACATGAGAACCTCAGTTGCTTTTCTACTTGCCAGCCTCTTTGCTATGGTGAATAATGAATCTGTTCGCTAAGGTTGCGCGTTCCGTCAAGTTCCAAGTCTTGGAGAAACAAAATACCTCCTATAAATCTAAAAAGCTGTTATTGCTAAAGACACATAAATATATGCAACTGCTGTTTGTCTGTTTAAAGGGCACGTATTAGAAACTTTGTGACAGAAATACAAAGGAAAGGCTTTGCCTTGTATTCCAACAAGCAAGTCAAGCTTGCTTGTTCCGCAAGCAACACGGAGATGCACACTAAATACACCCCTCTAGCACTGCAGAACAACACAGCCCCCCACCTTCCACCAAGAAAAAACTCAAACCCTCACACTTCTGTCCCAACTGCAGCTCAGAGAGCAGAAGATTTGCACCAAGAGCTACAGAGACGTAGAAACCAGCACTAAGAGCTCAGTACAAGCTTCAGACAACTAAAGCTATCCTGAGACTTGCACCACAACTGCTCTTCTTCCTTCCATCAGTGATATAGCTGAAATATCAGCTATTTCACCACCAACATTTAAACCCCCTAAACAGAAGTTCAAATTATCCAAGATACTGTGGTTACTACCATCCATCTCACAAAGCCAAGTTCAAACACATTTTCCACTTTCTATATGAGAACCCCATCACAAACTAACTAATTTTGCATCAGTTGAAACATGTTCAGTGCTTCGACAGTTGTGGGCTCACGCAGGGAAAACCTGTGCAAGCCAGGACCATGTCCTGTTCCAGCCAACCAAAGACATTGTCATTTTGACATAAGCATACCTTCTCCACAAACACTACCTAACCACTCAATCTTTAGTAGGAGGTTTGCTTCAGCTAACAAGTTAAACATTAGTCAGAGATGTGTTTCTACTACTGAACAAACACCGAGGCGTGCACCAGGCACACAATGTCTTCAAAAACAATTGCTGCCTCCCCAGAAAGTAAAACAGCTTGAAGGCACATTGTAACCAGTTGGATGGCCAGTTCAGGACATCCCTGACTTCTTGATCTTTAATGCTTACCTTACAGAACAATTTTACATTTCAAATTTTTACAGAACACTTGCTAAAGGTTCTTGAAGAAAAAAAAACAAACAAACAAAAAAACAAAGGCAGGTCTGCAGGGGACTCTGCACCCACTTGCCTACTCTTGCCGAAGTGCCAATTCTGTGTCAGCCTTGCTTAAAGTTAAAATAGTCTTTTGATTTTCAAAGAGCAACACAATATTGTGACATGTAAATGACCATTCCTGTCTTCGATTAGAAAAAACAGCCTTCTAAGGAAATGTGAATCCACTACAATTAACCGCTTCCAGAAACTGAAAGTTTCCTCGCAGTGTCAAACGTCTCACACTGCAGTCTGACACCTGTATGCACAATACCACTGGTTGTTTACAAGTATTTATTGTAAATAAACACCAACTGTGGATAAAATGATCTTATGAAACAAGCAGAGAGCAGAGATAAAGGAGATTCTAAGCTGCAAGGCACCTGTGAGCAGTTTAACCGCTCACCTCCTGTGGTGCCTAACCTTTGAACAACTGGAGATCAAACATTGAGATGCAATAAACTTTCAGTGTGAAAACTCGACATATTCTTGACATATTAGGAGAAGTTTAAGCATATATCAGATGGGCAGGGAGGAGGAAGCGCAAATATCAAAGTATTTCAATCAGCTGACAAACACCCCTTCCGTTTGAAATGTTACAAGCGTGATTAAAATACTGCAGCATCACAGGAAGTATAGTTTTATCAGATTAGGAGCTAATTAATATTTAGTTTAGCTGATCAGTCTCCTCCTTGATGCTGCTGTTTTCAATCCTATTTTTAAAAAAAAGTGGAAGACAAATAGAGACAAAAGTGACTTCTTACAAACTTATCATTCCTTACAAAAACAACTCAACTATTGGAGTAGCTCTGATTTCTAAGCTCAGAGATGGACTTCAGGACTTGTACAGTAGGAGACGTTCTGGTGTTTAACAGCGTGTGAAGATACATACAATACAGTAGCATTTTATAATGCTGTTGCAAAAGAAAATTTGTCAAGGTACTGAATACATTAGAAAGGCTACAGGAACAAAGTGACCTAACAGACTAGCTTGGCAGTCAGCTACTCTTAAAATGCCTGGAGCTGAACCTACGTACTAAGCACCCACCTAGAAGACCATACAGTGAAAAGGAATGTGGCGAGACTGAATACTGGGAGGAAGCAGGTGTTGGGGTGTAAGTATACTGAGCTGGGGATCTGGGGTGGTGAACAACGCGTTCCCTTCCAGAATTTCACTTTATGTCCCAAAATCCAGTTTTTGTCTCTCTAGGAAGGAGATTAACTGTATTTTGGAAAACCTGGTGAAGATTTGAACAAATCACAATGCCAAAATAGTGCTCATGTGTGATACCAGGTAATGCAGGGTCTAGGTGCCAAAAGGCACCTTTCTTCTGACACAGGCACTCTTCTACCACCACATGCCATCTCATGGATGAACTTTAGAAAAGGGCTGCAGCAAAGATTTCTAATTTCAGAGCTTGATCTATGTGTTAGTCCTCGACAGAAGCTTTTCAATCCTGTCTTTGCTGTCTTTTGAAATCCTTTTCTCTCTGCAGCTCCTTAAATCCCTCCTTAAGGCAACTTCCAGCCAGCTTTCCAATGCTGATTTTGCTGTTGTCTTTCTCCTCCTTCTTCCCTGCTCTCCCAGACTGTAAGTTATCAGGACAAAACTCACATCTAAGCTGCTTATACAAATAACAAAGCAGAACTAACGAGATGTTCATATGTCCAAAAAGTAATTCTTAATTACACTTCTGAAAATTTTTATGGAAAATCTACCATATCCCCCCCAGAGGAAGTCCCTCAGCTTCCTAAGATTTTTCAGTTCCCCTTTGTATCTATCTGCCTCAAAAATGTTATCCTCTAGTAAAGTGAACAAAATGACATCTCTCATGCTTAATTCAAACCCCTCTCCCATCATACAGTTGTCCTCACTTCCATTTTACCACTGAGACAAATAATATCAAACTCCAGAGAAAAAGGAATTAAAGAGATCGAGGACTATATAATTTTCAAGCTTTTACTCAGAGACACATTTTCAAGGGAAATCTTGCCTTTGTTTTCTCTCCCCACAATTTCTCAAGGGACTGTTTGATTACACCTACTCATGATCAACTCCTTTCCATCTCTTCCTTCCTCTCCCCCATCACCCATTTATCTCCTATCCAATCTTTTACAAAGTCCAGCCCAAATAACGTACTTAATTTGGATTAGAAGCTCTTCTTTCTACAGTATTAGATGTCTCTATAGTGTCAAAATATATCCTACTTCACGAACAGGACCTTCATGCAGCCTGCACAGTAAGATGGTGGGGTTTGGTCCCATTTGAAGAGGTACTTGCATTAACTTTGACTGATGCTTCAGTACTTTACGGGATTAATCTCAAATGTGTCCCCCAGCTAAAAGCAAATCCTCCAGCTAGAAGCCAGCTAGTTAGTTTGGCTCATAATTAGCATTCTGATGGTTTCTCGCAAGACCCCAAATCCCATCCGACTGAACGGAAATGTAGGACACACTGTGCTTCTATTCTTCATTCAACAAGCAGAGCTCCAACTCCTGAGCAAAGGTCACTGATTACAAAATCCTAAATTTATCTTAAAAGAACAAAATCAGACCAGATAAACAAATTCAAAACAGGTTTTGATAATAGCTACCTGACAAAAAAAACACCAAACAAACAAACAAGAAAACCCCAACAAAACAGCTCAAGTCTTCTGAAGCATTTCTATTCAGCTCTCTATTTTTCACATCAATACCAGTACATAAACTCTTCAGTTGTTTTACTCCTCCCCATACTGCACTTGTTGAGATTAATTTAAGTTGTATTTACTTCAGCAAAAGTTTCAAGCGGGGCTGTAGGAGAGTTCTACTCTGGTCTAGATCTCAAACTCTTAAAAAAACTGAAGTAGTTGTCCAAGTACTTGCATTTTTTTATACTCACTAATCTACAAATTTTTATCTGTAACATACCTAGATAAAAATAACAGACAAAGAATTCAGAAGAAATTCGGAATGTGGTAGGACAGCATCAGTGCACAAAATATGCTTTCTGAAATGTAAAGACTAAGACAGCTACAAGAACTTGGGCAGTTATGACGCACCAGAAGCATGGGAACAGGCCACACATTCACCCTAGACCTGCCTGAGCTAAGAAATAAAACCTGTAAGCAGGGAGCCTGACCCAACTCCTCAATTTAGTTGAGCTGTGGGGTAACTAACAACCTGCAACCATGGGAGGACACACTAAATCCTATCTGCTTCTCCCTCACCAAGGCACGGTTCCTCATCACAGTATTGGAGAGTTTTCCCAGCTCCACATTTATTTTATGACCTGTTCAGAGAGTCAAGACAACCTACACAAGCACTTCCAAAGTAAAGATTTGAGCAGCCTACTTCTCTACCATGTAGGTTAAGGCTGAGCTCGTGTGCATTATCTGTGCGGCCCACAGAGTGCGACACTAGAACATTAAAATACCTACAAAGATTTCCAAAAGGAAAATGCTCCAAAGAAAGGGAGAGATGCATCAACTTGCATTTGTCAGTAAGGAAGCAGCCATGGCAGCCAGGAAGCCATCCTGGCAGGTAAGGTCAGCTGAAAACAGACAACCTCAACTTTGCTCAAATAAAACCTGAAAGTCCCATAAGATATTAAAAAGCCCTGCAAACAAGTTAACTGCTTGAAAATAAACCATGCCTTTTAAAAACAACAACAACAAAACTTTTCAATCACATCAAACTTTTTCTCCTAACCACCTCTTTACCTTTCTTCCCCAATTCTAACTCAATATATCTTATTAGTAGACATATAATCTTAAACATCTATAAACTATACAACTTGGCATGCTCCTTGTTTCTCTATTATCAGCTTTGCAGTTACTACCGATATTACAGAGTCATAGTGCTCACTGGGAAAGTAAACAGTTCTTTTTCTAGGAAATACTGGCAATATTCAATCATCATAGGAATTAAGCGGTGATAGCCAAGGGCTTTTGTTGAGATCATTTATTTATTTGCTGTGGATAAAAGTGACTTTCTGCAATTCTGGCGTACACAAGTTTCTGAGATAAATGCATTAGTAACCTTCCTGCTGTTCACATGGTAGAAAAAAAAAAAAAGGAATAATGGCAAAATGTTATACCTTATCCACATGCCTCCCCCTGAAATAACAAAAAAATCCTCATCCCAATGAGTTACCTTATATGCTTGGAGAAAAATTTAGCCCACAACAGAAGGTTAAACCAGAATCCATAAGCCGAGGTGAAGGACAGGTGCTCACAAGATGTCTTTACTGGGGAAACTTGCTCTCATTTGATTTACAAAAACTTTAATTTGTTAATACCTGGCAAATGTAAAAGCTCTTCACTTGGTCCTTAAGACACAGGAAAAAAGGAGGTCGACAAGAACAGATATATCCATGGGCAGTTCATAGTTTGTGATTTGCAATTTAAGGATGTGGGATAAGAGTAGTAGTGGGTACCTGTAGTTGCTTTGACACTGCATAGATCACCTGGAGAGCACAGAGTCCTTCTATCCCTGTGCCAGCCTGCCAGCCTCCCTCCTCATTCCAGGTGTGATGCATCTGCTGCCCTGCAATCATTAGCATGACAACTTGCACCCAAAGCAACTAATAGCACAGAATTAACCCAGATGAATGAACACAATTGCCTATAAATAAGACAGTATATTCCTACAGTTTTGCATTATAATTTCAACACTCTTAGAACGATTATTTAAAATACCACAAAAACCCCCTTCTCTTTCATACACACATTACTGGCTTTTCTCCCCTTTCCTCTCCTCTCCCTCCTTCCACAATGGATTAGTGTGTGTGTGGATGCCAAAGCGTTTTTCTGTGACATCTCATTTACAGTCTTAGATTTCCAGGTAGGTGGCTGTTTCCCCCCTTTCACCCACACAACATTTATTTCTGCACTGGGAATCGACTTAAAAGAGGTTTCCTCCTAGCTGTTCACCTCCTCCTGCAGATGAAAGGCAGCTTTTCAAGCAGCCCAAACAGTTTCATTCATTCATTACTGTAACTGTCATACTGCTCACATCAAAACCAGAACACTCACTAGTATTGTCCACTGCGGTCAGAAACTGAAGCTATCCCTGAATCAGTTGTCTGAGTTGAATAAAACTTTCATTTTATTAATCAAGGAGGAAGTAAATGTTTAGACATAAAGATGAGTCTTGCAATACTCCAGCGTGAAAATATTTCCACTATTTATGCTGGAAATTTACAATACATTAAAGAAGTAAAAAACAATGCAAGAAAAAGTTCTAAAATTTCTGCCACAAGTTCAGTGTAAATGAACACAAACCAGTAACACAGTTTGTCTTTGGACTAAAGTCAATGACACCTTGGTATGGAAGTCCACTTTAACATTACTTGTAGGCACTTCTCAAAATGCTATTGCGGAGCAGATCATCCACCTATGCTTTCCACAAAAAGATGAAAAACAAAGTGAATACAAGGAACAAGACAGGTGTAGGTCACAATAATGGAGCAAGCTCTGTGATCACTGCACAGGGATGAACAGCTCTTTTCAATAATTAGATGCAGGTATTACATGAGAAAAGCAACAGACACTGAATCCAGAGCAGATGCTGAGCCAGACCAGTGGGACACAAATGTGGTTAAGCATGATTTCACCTCAGGGCTGAGCAATTTCAGCCACAGCTGGCAATACTAATTGCCAAATTCTCCTTCCTCACTCCTCCTGTACTGGCTATCAGCAAAGATGAACTTAACACTGTAAGAGAGAACAACCATTTTTTCCTCCGCAAATCACAGCGCAGTTGCAGAAAGAGCTAAGTCAGAATGTTCATCGTCCCACTTAAAGTAACTTTGTCTGTCTGCCTGTTCATGGTTTGCTGAAAAAACTAAGCAAGAGACCTGGAGGACAATGGGGACAAACAACTTTGTGTTGACTAGTGTCCTAGTCCGATTTCCACTAAAACACAGTCTTACATCTTTTTCTTCTTCTCCTTAATAGGTAATTTTCGAGTGCATCATCTCCTGCTGATCTGTGAAAAATGGGTCTGGATATATTTCCACGGTATACAGGAAGAAGTTGCCCTCCAAGTTCAAAGTGATGCTTCTTATAAAAATGAAGCATATTCAGTCTGGTGAAATCAGCTTTCAGATGAGTATATTTGCACAAAAACATTAAGATCTTTATGCATCACTAGATTTTTGTTGTTGATAAGGCAAAGAATGTTTATCAGCTCTGGCTGGTATGTCAAGTTCAGAGCTTCAAATTGAAGCAGAAAGCATCAAACAATAAAACAGGTGTGAAAAGGAACCTTTCTACAGGGAAATACTTCCACATCAGGACTGACAGCTCTTGAAACCGAGCACCCAATTCAAACTTAAGCAGGGATGCACATCATAGGAGTGGCTTTGATTCATTTTGTTACCTGTCATTTTATCACACGTGTGACTCCACTGCCCTGGCCTTGAAGGGTGATACCGAAAGTTCACCGATGAGCAAAACTTGGCTTTTGACTGCACACCGAGAAACTCATCTATGGATAGTGGTTTTGCGCTGGTTTTAGATGAGAAACATCTTTGGATTGATCCTTAAGGCCATATTCAAGACAAGAACCCAAGTTACATCACTCCTTTCCCTCTAATGCAGCAGAAAACTAGTCACTTGCACATCTGTTCCTGTGAGCTGTGCAACTCCCTGTACACATGAGGCTGACTGTAGTCTTGAATGTGAGCATCCCTCATAAGCAGTCCACAGTCCACACTCAAGTCTGACAGAAAAAAGAATGGCTGAGTAAGAGGCCCAGCTGTCCTCACAGTTATGTGACAGAAATACTCAAATTACATTAGTTAAAATGATAAAAGTGCAGGGACAGCAGTCTGCTCCTAATCTCTACAGCAAGGGGCACCCCAGCCTCAGAATATTCAGTTTGCCTACAAGCTCAACACTACCATCACTACTACACCAAGTACTACCACTGCACCCCCTACCCCCCAAAAAGGTTGATCTGAATTAAAAATATTTTTGTTTTATTGTAGATTTATGAATGAGTGTTTGCATATAGCAAGGATGCATGAAGAAAAGTGCTACTTTTTATCCCCTCCGACTTCCTTCCCAAAGTCCTACTTTTGGAAGGACATCCAAAATACACCTTTTCTTCCTTAGAACAATGCCAATTCTATGCAAATAAAAGCTCTCCTTATGCTTACAATGAAGCAAATTCTGTATTTAAGGTATTTCAGTAAATCCTATACCACTAGACTATGATGCTGTAGGAACTCAGTCTCAGCTTTCTCAGGGTTAAGAGAAATCAAGATAAATGGCTTATGCAAAACTAGTTCAAGTTTTTTAAAAACATTATCTCTCATACTTTGCCTGTGTGAAAGTTAACTGAAAGAGTTCAGTGGTGATGGTACTAATCCCTTTTATACAGCTGTCAACTTAAATTAGCCCCAAGCTAATCTTTGCAAGTGTGACAAAGAGTGTATACATTTCTACAGATAAGCACTAAATGCCTTATTCACAATATCCTTCTACTGCAGCAGGTATTATGAAGCCCCTCTAACCTGAAAGCAGTCAGTCTGCTCATTTATTCTTTAAAAGTCACCACAGCAAATTTTATATGTCTGAAAGCAAAGATATGCAAGGCAAGGGGAAAAAGAAAGAAAACATTACCTACATTACACACAGCTTTATTACCAAGAATTCACAACTAGTAAATTAATTCAAAGCCACTCGTATGTCAGTAATTTTTAAGAACAGTTTAAAAAAAAAATACACACTGCTGCTAGAGTTTTACATCCATCACTTTTCCTCTGGAATAACATTATATAGTATATCCACAGGAAGGGGCCACATGCAAAAAAACACTACAACGACTCTTTGCCATAGAAACATGCCTCAAAACTCAATCTTTTACTCCTATTGTCAAAATTACATTCCTAGACCTCACCTTTGAAGCTGTTAACATATAAGCTAAATACAAGACATTGAAATACATGCAATTGTAACCCTGCGGGGGAAAAAAAAAAAAAAAAAGGTTGCTGAAAACCAGATCCAGATAGATCTTACTGATCCATCAAAACGTCTGCACAGCGTTCATTCATTCTGTTTGGGAGTGACAACCAACTCCAAATTCACTTTCCCAAATTTAAGGGTAGAAAAAAGTTGATGTATTTAATGCATGCAAAATGTGATTAAGAAAATATTTCAGTATTTCTATACACATTATATATACTCATAGGCACACATCTCTGTACTGAAACCTACGGTATTTCTCAGACAAGCTATTCAAAGTTCAGTCAAATGTTATGTCATTGAAAACATCTATTTTTCAGATAATATAAGTCAAAGTGCATAATGTCTTTGCTCAGTTGTTCCAGTATCACAGATCCAAAATGTCAAGCACAGTGATAATTTGGAGACAAAGTCGCCACAGGGACTGTGGTAAAATCAGTACCAGCAAGAAGAACTGCAGCCAAATGCAGAATTTCTACCCAGATGCAGACAAACAGCAGTGAGCAAATGATTGCTGGTCTGTGCATGTCCGTAGAGCTTGGAGACAAGGGTGTTCCTTCCTGTCACATCTACTACCTTTACCAAGAGGTATGGTAGTGAAGCTCTGGAGTCTGCACACCACCTGTTGCCATGGCTTAGAGTTGTGCCGCAATCAGTACTGATGTGCCTCAGATGGTATGGGCATGGGTGGGCACTAGCGCTGAACCTCAGGTCAAAGTGTGCTGCTGCCTTTGCACGGGGGCTGGGATAATGAAATGTGCCCCTGCTCAAGAGTGAGGAAGCAGCACGAGGTTAAGGAGCGCTTTTGGAAGGTGCAATTCCAGAGAATTACAGAACAACTGAGATTGGAAAGGACCTCTGGAGGCCATCTAGTCCAACCCCCCTGCAGCAATTTGTTCAGGACCATAGCCATAGGGGAACACAAAGAGCCTAAAGTGCAAAACATCAGAGACCTGTCTCACCTGATGTGTGCAGATGATCTGGCACTGAGTGAGAGCTGTTTATTGCCACCTTGTGAAGCCTGAAATGGAAAATGGCTCCAAGGAGGGACCCGGCTCTGCTCAGAATGGGAGCAGGAGAAGCACAGCTGCCACCAAGTCATGCTTTTCTGATGCTTCACCGACACTGTAATTTCTTCTACTTACGCTACAAATCTACCTCCATTATAACCTGACCCTTTCCAAAAATCAATAGCAAAAGCACCACTGGCCCCAATGAAATCTCAGTCAAGTCTTGCAAATACATCCAGGTCCATCCGAAACCCTGCAGACTGGCAAGTACATAGTAAGCAGAGCCATTATCAAATATTTTAAAAAGAGCTATAAATAATGAGCATCAGTTGTGTCTGAAGATGCCTGCAGGAGGTGGGGTGCCTAGCACGAAGAGACCTAAGCAGAATTGATGGGATGGATGGATCCTGTGTGGCAGTGATCAAAGGCATGCACAATCCCAGAGAGGTCTCCACAAGAACAAAGTCAACACCAGAACCAATTGACTACTGTAACTTGTATGTAACCCTCTGCATTCCTCTCTGACCACTGGGAAATTAAAATTGTGTCAACATCTGTAAAAATATGCATCAGGAAATAATGAAGTGTGAGTGTGTCCCTGCATTGTGCTACACGAAGGAACAACTTGCTTTAGAATGCATAATTACAGTTGCATAAAAGCAAAATATCACTAAGGCAGTGACTGAAATTGGAAGATCAAAAGGAATTTATTTACAATCTTGTCAAGAGGTTAAACAAACATTAAACAAAGCTCTGTGTGGACAGAAAACACTGTCGAATTCAACAGATGAATAATAAGAAAACTAGCAAGAAAACCAACTTTTCAGGCAAAGGATGAAAAGTGAACTTTCACAAGTATCCTTTCCTCTCCTGGCTTCCCCAATGTAAGCAACCTCCACTTTCCCATGCCAGTGTGCAGACCACAGGAACAACCGTGCAGCAGAATTATTTTACTTTTCTTTTAAACCCAAAACAACATATTGCCACAGCAAGACTGAAGAAACAACACGAAGGCAGAAATAGCAGATGATAACGAAGAAAGGTCCAGCTTAAACTTAAAGATGTCTGAGGGGGAAAAAAGTTATGAAGTTGTATCTTACAAGTCTAGAAAGCTAGTAATGAAAAAGAGATGGTGCACCACAGTTTAGCGATATGTAACTGTATCAAACAAATACTGATCTGTCTCTTCCTTGGGAAAATCCCCCCAGGTTTCCCTTTGGCTTTGAGAAGTCAAGCCCAGGGCACTTTCAACTTGGTACCTGCAGTGGCTCTGCCTTAAGAAGCCAAGTACTTTTAATCCTTTTAGATGTCTACTTGTGTCTACAGTCACCTACACGTGACTGCAGCTACAAGTATGGTCCCCAGAGGTGAGACCCAGTCAGACATCCATGGTGCAGACAGCTAAATCTGAGCTAATCACCCGGACTTTATTTATAAGCGAAGAGAAAGAGGTCAGCTGGGGGCATGATTCATCTGACCTATTTTAGTTGTTTACATTAGCATGATATGTCTGTTGTTCTTCCTGGACAATAATGCTGAGCCTAGACAATTAGGCAGCAGGTTGACGGGTTGTCAGATGATTCCCACCTTAGGTATCTGAGCTTATGGGGGTGAAAGGAGGGAAAAAATACCCAACACCCATCAACGTGTCTTTCAAGTAAGTTTTCTTGCTATTTGAAATGCATTTTCCTCAAAATGCATCTTTGGTATATAGGCCCCTTGGTATGACTAATAATGCCACATAGTGCAGAGAACCAAGGTTGAAAGGGAAGCAGAAGAAACAGAATTAAATGCACAAAAAATATTTTTAAAATAAAGGCCAAGGACAGATTATCAGGTGCCTGAAATTTGGCATTATAGCTTCTGATGTGACAAGTGAGTTTAGAATGGTGCAGCAATTTAAATGCATCTAAAACAGCTGGTGGGATTCTCAGACACAAAAGGAGGTAATTGTCAACCTTATTCACAGCAATTAAATCTGTATAAGCTAAAATAGGATCCATTGTTCCCCCAAAATACTGGGATTTGAGCCAGAAGTAACTTCACTGGAGAGAGCTGGCAGTTTGTGTAATTCTCTTGCCTAACAGGGAAAAAAAAAAACAAAAAACCAAACAAACCCACAACCAGAAAGCAAAGTTCAAGAACTTTTACAGAAAACTACTTTCTCCTCTTCTGAATGTACCAGGGAGATGTGAGAAATTAGTACTGAAACAGATGTCAACATAGACTTATCTCAGTGTGTACTCCACTCAAAAGGAAGTGTATCCAGTAATTTCTTCTGCTGACTGAAAAGAAGAAAGCTAGAGATTATTATTGCTATGTTTAGACATTTGCATGCTCCCAGATATGTTCCTCTGGAGTCATCTGAGCACGTGATATTTAGATAGGCACAAGAAAGCTGGAAAACCATTATTAAGAGGCCAATGCTGCCACTAGAGCAACAATTTTTAATCCCTGCTCAATTCAAAAAGATCAACAAATGGTGGCAAAAGATTTGCAAATCATTTGCCAAGGACAAAATTCCTTCAAAGCAGTGTTGAGAGATGGCTGTTAGACTGGGAAAAGCCACAAAGAGGTAGTGCCAGGATTTTCAAAGTGGTAAGTGGTGCACAGGCTGTTCTGCATTCATCACTACGTTCCAAAGAGACCAGTGTTCATGCTAACTGGGGTGGTGGCAGTAAAAGCAGTGCATGAGAAATCTGTTTTCAAGGTAGGGGAAAAAGAAAATGCGAACATGACTCTTCCCTGACTGAAAACCTGCAAAACCCAGATTCGGAATGGGCTAGAATGTGGAGGTGTGTTCTGCTTGGTAAGTTTGCATGAAGTTTCCATCTGCTTCTTTACAGAAAGTGTGTGCGTATATATATAAATATTTTAAAAGCCTTGACTTTAAAGAATAATAGAACAAACAACCAAACAAAAAACAAAACAAAACCCAACTGTTTAGGACTTTGACAGAATGGCCTTATAGAAGAAATGCCAACTTCCCCTAACTGTAGGCTGGAAGACATACCAAAGCTCCTCCTCCAATATTTACATCCATTCTCTGAACCAGATCATGCCACAAAAAGCTCCAAGTGCAGCTTGTCAATACATTTGGTCCCATTCTCTACCTCAAGGCTTTGCACCAGATCCCTCACTCCGACTTTTGGCTCATTCACCCACCAGATAACCACTCCCTCTCCAAATAGAATTCATTTTTTTGTCAGATCCATATCCCAACGGTTTCACAAGTTCAGTCAACCAAGCAGAAAGCTGGAGGCCTGGAGCCCAGTGAAGGGTACGCACCACGGCTGCTCTGGCCAGGAGGCAGCAAACTCTGCACCTGCTCCACTGCGCAAGCTTGCTCCTAGGTTACACCTGTTTTCCTACATACAACAGGCCCTTTTCCAGCACAGGGCCCAAGGGGCATGGGCTACTTTCACGATCCTCTCCCAGAACTGTCTGCATCCAACCTGTCCAGAGCTGCCCAGGCTGCTTCTGGGTACCATCTGGAAAAACGCTGGTTTAAACAGACCACAGCCATGCTGGAGACGCACTAAGAAACATCATACACAAATGCAGGACAAGGACTGAAGCCAACAGCTGTATCAGTAGTATTTCCTATTATGAATGGCAGCCAGAACAAGACCTGCAATGAAGGGCAATTTATCCCAGCCTGCAGACTCAAGAATTCCTGCACAGTCCTGTAAGTTCTCCAGCGCTGGATGTTGTCAGGCAGGATGTTTGAATGTGCCTTCCTAGTTGAGTTGTCAGGAAACTCACAGAAACAAAACAAATCCATTTTTCCTACACACTTTCTCTTGAAAAGAAAAACAAAATCCAATCTCATTGCATCATATGATCCACCTGAAATATAATTCTGTAGTAAAAGATTTGTACAGATAGCTGTTATGCACTACAAACACCATAATTAAAAATCATTCATCTTCAAAAGATCTTTCTCCAAAGCTTCAAACGTGTCATATTATTCATTGAAAAGGCTTCTGCTGCACTCGGGGGAAAATTAAAATTAACCATTCCTCTGCAGCACAAATATTTACTAACACAAAGACTGTTTTGTAGTGCAGAAAAGCCCACAGGAGTTTTTGAACAAGCTAACTGGGATATGTTGGTAACTATGAGCCCTAGTGACCCGAGAAGGATGGGGAATCAGCAAGTACCAACTCTGTGTGGAGACAATAGCATAGCATCAGCAGGTCATGTCATGGCAACAGCAGGGTGAGAGCCCTTGTATTGGTTGGATCACAAAGACAATGGCAGATGCTTGAAGTGCTTCTTGAGCTCTAAGCCCTCTGTTGCCAACCCAGCCCAAGTGTTCTCTCAGCCGCTGCTTGGCTCTGTGTGATCATACTCCCAGTGCTGCACCCAAGCTCACTCCTCAGGGCACATGCAGCACTAAGATGACCACATAATCAGCAATCTAGCCTAAAGGGTTCTCCAAGCCTATTGGCTAAACAAAATATGATAAAATCCAACCTTGCCTCACATTCTGTAGCTCCCTGGCAAGCTCTTCGGGGTTCAAGCGGGGTCCTCCTGAGTTTTCTTCACCACTAGATACAACTCTTCCTTATGCACCTTCAGGGTGGCATCAAGCTTTCTGACCCAGTTCTTCAACCTTCTCTAGCTGCTATTAACCACAACACCAAAAAAATTGTTTCTCTTTTTCTTGTTACTAGGAACTTTCTATTCCTGCATCACCCTTCTTGAAAGGAAGTTGAAGAAGATATTTCCTACTTTCAGCCATTACAGACCAAAGATACTTCCACTAAAACAAAGAAACAAAAACTCCCAGTCATGTGGTTTAATAATCTTCAGTAAACAGAAACTTCATTGCAAACTAATATACACATTCCTCTTGAAATGATTCTCAAACTTATCCTCTAGCTCCCAGGACAGCCTCCGAATACAATACAATACGGTAGCTTAAAATACATTACTTCTTGCCTCCAAATTTCTTAATGCGTTGTACAAGACAGTAGAACCACATAACATCCAATGAGTTTTACATATACAGCAAATAAAACTTGGAAGCACCTACAGAGTAAGGAACAAAAAGAAAAGCAATTAATATTTGAAGCAAAGGGACAACTGCTTCATGAAAAACATTCTCTTTAAATAATACTGCACCTGTAGATAACCAATGAGTTACATTGTATCTTATACAGAAATAAACAAACACACAGAAAAATATCTTCAAAATAACTAGTGAAGCAGCCAGAACCTTCTGCTGTTGCATTGGATTTCTCACTTCTACATGGTGAGATCATGACATTAATATAATTTTCCTTCCCTTCACACATCAATCATCTTAGAACACCCACCTTTTCCCATCAGAGTGTCAGGAGTTGGGGAAATAATTCAACTGAGATAAAGGAAATCCTTTACTTCATAGACTCAAATAGCCACAAATATATGATCATGTCACTCACTGTACAAGTTTAAATGGGGGTTTTGGGTCCAGTTAAATCACCATATTTCCTTACCTCTGTCTTCTTTAGAGAGAGATATATATACACACACAGAGACACGCAGGCGTATACATTCACACGTATACATGAATATACATATTTGTGTATATTTTAAAGAAGGATAGACTTATCTTTACCACTCAAAGATTAAGAAACCTCTGCAGTCCTCAGACTGTTGAAATAAAATGCCTCACAGAACCTGCACAGCTATTATAAAAGAAAGATTTAAAACACAGAGGAGTCCTCTTCCACTTGGAAGGGGGAAAGAAAAAGGCAAAATTTTTCCCATTTCTGTTCTTCTGAAATAAAATCAGTAACCAAAAAACTCAGTCTTACAAAGAAAAGATTCTGAGTAACGCATTTCTGAACAGAAGAAATACGTCTTTCTGTGGCTGATGAATGGATGGTGGTTGAGCAGGGGCAAAGGAGTCTTCTGCCGCATTACCTGCCCTGAAACACCTCTCTCCTGTAATGCATGAACAAAAAATCGTGTGGCTCCACAGTGTCAAAAAGATAAATAAGTGCACCTGAGAGAAGGTGGGTTAACAGACTTCCTTCAGAGCAGCATGATGCACTCAGGGGCAAGCAGGGTGTCCATTTGGGTCTGCAGAGAAACAACCTGATAGCAGACAACAGCACTGACTACATCCTTCTGCTTCCCTACCCACTAGGGGATGGCAGCGCCAAGGAGAAAGGAAGGATGGCGACCTTTAGTCTGACAGGCCCATGGTCTTCATAATCCCCCTTCCATACATAAACTACAACAACAAAAAACTTCAAAACAATCAATTTCTGTAATATCTTCAGAACTGCCTCAGCACAGGTCTGTTATCTCTGATGTCTCAGGACTCTGAGGTGGCATTTTGTAGTAGACAGCAGGTAGAACAATTATGCATTTTACTAATAGTAGAACATTTTACAAAGAAACATTGCTCTCCGTCTGTAGTTCCACCACCTGGCACCTCCAAGTAAATGCCAAAAGAACTGCCTGCTTCCCACTCAATGGTCTTCTCCTGTACATGATGGTTGTTCCAATGTCAGTTAATCACGTTCTATCACTTGAGCTTAGATAAATACAGCTCGCATATATGTGGCTCCTTCCCTTCTTGTGAAAGTAGTTTTTGACTGCTACTTCTTGCCTTTTACGAAGAAGAAGGGTTTTTTCCAGGTGGTTGGAAGCTGAAGGAAAATTGCCTGTCTTTTTCGTTTTCTACAAGAGGTGTTTCTGCTTAAGAAGGCAATTACAGCCAAAAAAAAAAAAAACCTACTAAAAATGTTTAATCCTCTTATTATTTCCACATGCATGAAATTCTGCATAGTCTTCTGGATATACTGTACTTTTTAGACTGTAACTGTCCATTGAATATAAATTGAATTTCTGCCACAGAGATATCAACAGGAGGGCAGAGGATTAAGCAACAAGCATGTGTATATAAATGGGAAAGATGGGATGCAAAAATTTACTGCACTGTTTTCTTACTTCTATGACAACAGTTCTATTTTCCCCACTCCCAATTTATCTCCTTCCTACCAACATGAACTGAAGTACATGGAAGGAAAAAACCCCATATCTAAATGGTACTGGGTACTATTAAAATTTTCAAACATTCCAGTTGATAGTTGGCATTATTGTGTATCATATGTTTTTGCATTTCCTTCACTAGATAACAGATCTTTGGTATAATGTGCTGTGAAGCATAGCAACTAATACTCTCTTAGGATGTAGCACATTTTGAACATGACCCAAACATTGAGTAGACATTTTCTCTAGAGATGAAACTTAGTGTCCAATTAACATTTTGAATAGCCTCAATAGCTGCTGCGAAGAACACTGCAATGATAATTGTATCCATTAGAATTCTGTGCTTCAAGCATCTTTATCTGCCTACGACTCCGCAGCGACCTTCAACTGAGCTTTAAATACAATGATAAAAAAATTAAACAAGAATACTGCTACAGTTAATTCTCAACAGTACATAGATATCCAAAAATATCTTTGATTAAGGTAAGACTGATGATTTTTACTCTATATTAACACAGAAATCCATTGTTTGTGGGGAACAACAGTCCCCAAACTGTTTAATCATCTCAGGATGACAAACTCTCTTCAAAACACAAAGAAGGTTATCTTCTGTAACAAAAGCAGTACCACATTATTAACAGAACAAGAAAGGACAGAGACAAGGATCACACTCAGCTTATTTACTTTAAGAACTTTTCCCTGCATCACCACCTCTCCACAGACATTTATGGGACTCACTGGATTATTATACAGTCAAATTAATATTCAGTTTGTGGGGCTGTGTTGCATAACATTTAGGTACATGCCAAAGGCTGGATACCCCTTCACTCAGTCTATTTTGGGTCTCCAAAAGAACATTAAGATGCTACTAAGCTTATCTATCTGAATAATTGCTCTTTGAAAAATAAGGAGACCATCTTTGCTTTCAATTTATTTCTATGATGCCTGTTTAATCAAAGAACAGACTACTTTTGTCACCATCTGAGGTGAGGACTATGCATCTTGTAAAGTGAATGGGTGGGCATGCTTTCAAACACTTTCACTTCAGTCAGAAGCTAATGGAAACAATCAACAGACTCCCAGATGCATGCACAGAGCTTGTGCCAGCTCTGTGATGTGCTTATTCCTCACCTTTCAGGCAGTTGATAGTCACAGCTCTTCATATCTTTAAAAGTAAAACTGCACAGAAGCCTGAAACAGCCTAGTGGGACAAAAAGCTTTTCTTTCTAGCCCTGGTAGATTACAAGAATAATGAAGTTTCCAAACCTTTAGTAGCTAAACGAAAAACATAACCCCACAAACTGGCATGGGCAATTATATAAATGAACAAATGCACAGAATACGTTGAGAAAAAACACAAAGGAACAAAACACTGCCCTTCTCCTATATCAGCTTATTGCATCGACCTCTCAGCTATGTGGGCTTGTAGTCTACAAGACATTTCACAGTTCCTTGGCCAGTGCAGCTTGCAGCGACACAGGCAGGAATGCTGCTCGTTAGAATGTGCCAATCTTTTCCGATTTTAGAATACATTCAAACTATCTCTCACATATAAAAATCAGACCACAGCTTCATCTATATTTGTGGCTGAGGTGGAGAATACCAAAGTGCACAGCCTGCAAGCACAGCTGACACCAAGACTATCCATTGCAGTGTGAGGCTCTTGTGAGGCTCATGTGACAGCTCAGGGACAGTCCCCCCTCAGCTTTGCTCGTGCAGTACAGATGAGCTTTAGTGATGGCACACACATGTGCAGAGGTTATCAGGTTCAGCAGTAACATAGAAATAAAACCTTCCCAGTCAGCTAAAATGCAGCAGAACATATACAAGTCCATTTTGCTACAGTAAAATCAGCCTCTAAACAGAGATTTCAGACATAAAGGTAGCACAGTAAGGAGGACAAACCACAAGGAACGCTAGCTCAGGGAGAGAAAAGTGACAGATGAATGGATCTGATAATGCATTAGGTAGAGTGGAAGAAGAGAAAATTCAAAAGATTTTTTTCCAAGTTTTATAGGTTTCCTGAAGCAAAAAAGTAAGTTTTAGATTGGTGCCATATATCAGCATCCCCAAAAGGCAAGCAGTACAGTGTTTCAAAGTAGTCCCAGGTTTTGATGTAGGGTACATTTCTGGGAACTAGTACAGACTGCACTTTTGCATTTAACAAATTGCACCTTTTTGTTACTTTTGGAATACATAGTATTAATCAGAAAATATCCCCTTTCTCGCATCTCTGAGGTGAGGTAAAACTGTGAAGATGCACATTCTTTTCCCAACTAACAGCCTTCTTCACCTACATGAAAGTCTCCCAGCTCAGGTGAAGGGTCAGAAAAATATTTCCCTATTCTAAATTCCATCACTCCAGCTCTCCTCCCCTTCCATCCCCCCAAAAACCAGCAAGGCTGCTTTATAGTACCTGGAGTTTCCCTTGTCTTCTATGAGACCTCGAGACAGGCAGTTCAGACAAATATACTCTCTCAGGAACATATCTTTTGAGGCTGAAGATCTCCACTGGCTACTCCTATTCCCTGGGGGGTTCTTGGCAAAGCCCAGTTAGAAAAGGAGCTTGAGGGGATCTGGTGTTTTGCTCCTTGGCGGCTTAGGCACCTGCTCATTGGCAGCTGCACATTTTTTTGTTGCCCCCAAGCCAAGCGAGGACACACAGAGGCCAGTGACATGGTGCTGGTTGTCAGCCCATGACAGTTTCCCCACATACCAAATACAGGCTTTGCTGCTTTCAGGACTGGGCAAACCAGTTCCACAGGTCAGCATTAAAGGACTATTCTGCATATGGAGCTGCTGAAGACTGTGGGATAAAACTTAAACAGCCTTAAAAGCACTCATGAAAAAGCAAAGAAGGGGACACGGGATACTTGTACTTTAAATTTAGGCCTTTTTCCCAATAACAACCTTTGCGTGTCTTTGCATACAGCTGCTTATCAATTTACAAAAAGTTTCCTTTCTCCCAACTGTCAGTAAAGATAACTATAAGTACATTAAATATAAATGGCAGGTTCAAATCATCCCATTTTGTAGGGACAATCCACCACCTCAAAAAGAACTGCCTCTAGGCGAAGGACCGACAGAATCAACTCCTGACTTCCAAAAGGACCTTAGTACTCAAATTCAACTTATTTCTGCAAGAAACTGGAAGACCAACTTAGAGAAAACCTGGAAATGCACATGCTTTTCCTAGGCACAGTTCCTCATGCTCAAGATGCGAACTGTCTGAACTGCTTCTCCATCATCGCTCTAAACTAGGAGTTCTCATTCTGCTCCCTGCGAAGGACATGTAGTTGGTTTACACAGCACTCCTCTTCACCTCTGGCCTTCAGCTGTAGTAGCTAAGCCAAGGAAAGAAAGGATTACAAGAAACTTTTTCAATATCCAGCTCTATCTGCATACCCACGACAAATTTCAATGCAGTAGAAACCAATATTAGTTCTACTTTTTAAAAAGGAAAAGCTGGCTCCTGCTCAGCATCTCATTTATTAGGAGGTTCACAGATGTTCTTAACGTACATTGGCAAAGCAGAATAAAATCAGCAAAATGCATATGTATTTGCCAGCAGCGCTACACTGAAAAAAGGCAGCACAGGTCTTTTTATGTCTTATCTGTCAAGCCCATAGAACTTTACCAATCACAACCTGCAATCACACTGAACATCTTGGTTGCCCTAGGCAACTCTCCTTTTTGCCTCAGCAGAAGAGATAACAGGTATTGAATCAGATAAACTGTAATTTTTGGTCAATAAAAGCCCATGTGTCAGGCTTTTTATCCTACCATCAAATCAAGAAATAACTACGTTGAACCAAAGGCTCAAGGTTCAGCTCAAGCAATAAGCCCTTGCAGAGCCCGTTGCACAAACCAAACAGGTGGCTGAGCCTTGACTGCCCCCCAGGTGTCTTACCATCTTCTCTGCTGGGGTTTATTGCTCCTGCCAACTCTCTACAACCTATCTCCACAGCCTGCTTGCAGCCAAACCAACCTCCTCTAGTGACTGATGCCAAACCACCAGCCAACACAGCCAAGCCACAGACACCACACTATCCTGATGATAGTACATTGTACTCCGAAGTTTTGAAAAAGTTGCTTCCACTCCAGACAAATTTCCAATCTACAGTCTTATTAAAAAAAAACAAAACAAAAAAAACCAAACAAACCAGCAAAAACTGTACCAGCTACCCAGCCATGAGAAGGGTCTCACTCCCAGGGAGGACTCTTAAGTCCTTTAAGTGTCAGTACACCAAATATGAAAGTTTGCTTTCCATCACCTAGATCCATGCTAGGATAATACAATAGCTTGCCATTTTGTTGTCTGTTTTGTTGGAGAGTAGTGCTTATAGGTACCACAGGAAGAGGGAATTAAGAAAGGTTTAAAACTGTTGTTCCTCCTTGAAGTTCTGCCATGATGTGGTTTCAGGAGGTGAAACTACAACTTCCTTGTATTGTCTGAACAGTTATTTCTCTACAGCTATATTCGGTAGTAGAAAGCACCTCCGTTGTTCTGGTGAGATCTCAGGACATGAAAATGTGAACAGGGATATCAATAATGTTAACTCTGTGTCTGATCAGAGGCTCAAAGAACAGTGAGATAATAAATAAATAATAAATAAATAATAAATAAATAATAAATAAATAAAATTTAAAAAAAAAGGATGCTCCAGATTTGGGTAGTGTTTTGGTTTTTTTCTTTCCCTTAAGCTGAAACTTAAGGCTCAAGTTTGTTGCAACCCCGTCCTTCAGGCTATCCCATCTCCCACTTTTCAGACCACAAGAAATGGAACTCATGCTAGTACCTCATCTGCTCCAGTTCATATCCAGCTCAGTGTGGATGGCTGACAGAGGTATATTTATGCCAAGATGTTTAAGTGTAAATCAAAGCAGATGAGGCATGGGAGCTCTTTCCAGTTTGCCAGCAGTGCTTTGGGGGTTTGTTCAACTCAACAGCCTTATCCCAGCTTTGTAGGCAGGTTTCAGAGATTGCTCTAAGCTGCAGGCTGTTCTGACCGCAAAGCGTTTACCTGGTTAGCTTTCTGCCAGCTGCACTCTGCATGTGATCTATGTGTACCTCAGTGTGGTTTCTCCACTCAGCAAAACACAGGTGCAAGGCTTGAACTCTGCAGCAGCGCAGGGCAGACACCCAGCATGGTTACAAGACAGCTGTCTTGTTCTGTACAAGATTTCTTGTGTTCAACTTTGATATGAACAACTTTCAAGATATTTCAAGAGAAAACTCTCCAATATCCATAGAAGAAAAGAAGTTTGAGAGAGAAGATACTGAAGTGGTTAGTGTCTTTTTGGTTTCCCAGTCCTTACTTTAAGAAGCAGCAGCTTTTTTTTTAGAGGGTACTTTTCAATTTCCAGATGGGGTGATTGAGGAGAGGTGACATGGCAAGTGGCTTTGCCATTTTGCAAGCTAAGGAATTTGAATAATTCCTCAGAGCAAACCTGTGTCTGTTTTCTGGGGTCTTTCATCAGCAGGGCCCGAGCGATGCTGTCTCCCCAAAAGGCTGTACAGATGCTTAAAAAAAAAAAAAAAGATCAAGTGCCATGGAAAGGCCAGAGCTGAAAGACACCTGAAAGCTCCAGCATCTGATATCTACTGAGTATTAGACCAATAACCACTCTCTATCCAGTCAATATTTCTACAAAACATGTAGTAACTGTGAAACTTGGTTTGAAACCCATTGGCTATTTTCAACCAAGTAAGATGATGTACACAGAGTATTCACATAGACTCATTTCCATAGAAAACTCAGTAAATAATTGATTAGAAGAACGACAAAGATTAACTAAAAAATAAGAAGAGTATAGTTCATGCAGACTGGATTATAGAGCTTAACAGGAATGGCAAGTTGACTTCTTTGTGGTGGGTTTTTCAGTTTGCTTGTTTTTAAGAACCAGGGGAAATAACGTGGTTTTACCACAGAATGAAGAATCATACAAAGCTGCACTGTAACTCCAATGCAGCTTAGAGGTAATGCCCAAAACACCAAGTTTCAATGCTGCAGCTTCCTTTGAAGTTTAAAAAGGTTTTAATCAGAAATCTGATGTCCACACACAGCAAGACCTAAGCAGTACCACAACAAACTCAGCATGATGCAATTTGTTTACATTCCTGGTACTCATTTGCATACCTACTTGTATAAGATAGACCCTGTTTAAGCATTTATCTTGTACCACGATTAAATAAAGCAGAAATACTGCCCAACTGAAAATAAATTTGTATATTTCATTAAAGCCACCCAATAGCTGCAAACTCTTCACACTATCAACTTAAAAAAATACTCTTAACAGTATCCTAGAAGATCCTCCTCCTCTTTTCAAAACTAACACTGCACATGGCAGGAATAGGCGTTTACTTAATGTAACCATTCAAATTCAGCTGAGCAGCACAAGGTTTTCTAATATGATGCTCACAAAGAAAAAAGCTATAGGCATATTAAGCTGAATTTAACACATTCAATTTTTCTCTACATCTACTGTGCTGGTTTCCACTCCATACTGTTGCAGTGTAATACGAGATGACAACATGAAACATGCAACATGCCTTGTAAGCATCTGAAGTCCAGAATGAGAGGTTTACTAGGTGGGATACTCAATAGAAACTTCTAAAAAAGAGCCTAGAGCAGTGGCAGGAAATGACTTCATCTGCCACACCATGAGATAACAGGTCAGTGCCTGGTGAAAGAAATAAGAACGTGAAAGGTGGTGCTTTCCTCCTCTTTTATGCAGGGAGGGGAAAATAACTCAGAGCAGCCATTCTGACCAGCTCTATCAGGTGCGTTCAGAAGGACATATTACCTGGAAGGAGCATACATGATAGAGAAGGAATAGGGAGACTCTGGGACATGCCAACCCAGCTTGTGGGGCTCAACAGCTACCAATGCAAGCTAATTAAGATGATGAATAACTAAGACAGAATCTTAGGGTAAAAAAATACCAAACCCCCAAAAGCCTTATGTCTTAAATATAACTCTAAAAATACATTTTGATGTGTTATCTTTTTACAACTATGAAAACTAACTTATCCTGAAGTGAATAAAGTAATAAACATATTTTTAACCCTAAACCTTTCCTTAGAACCGGTTGGACTCCAGGATATCTGGTACACAACGATGCACCCTCCCACTGAGGACATGATAAATTCTTGTGATGCTCAAGCCACAATTGAGTTCAAGGGTTCTCAAAGGGTAAGAGTTTGCTCCTTTACTCAACTGTATGCATCACATAGGGACTGCCTGGGTCACTGTAGGGGTCTGTGTGGAGAAGCGGATTATGTGACAAGCCTCGGGCAGACCATCTCCTTGGTACTCAATAGTTCACTCTGAGCACGTCTAAACCTTGAGCCCTCATGGAATTCTGCTATGAACATGAAATTGGCATATGAGTCATCAAAACACAGGGCAGGAGTTAAGCTTTTAAATTCAGCTACAGCCTGATGAGAACTGACTGAAATGCCATTTTACTCTGGTGACCATAGCAAGTTGTGCTGTATTTCAACCAAGATCAACATCAGTTTTACCTTGAATAGCTTGGTTTCCAATGGGTCGCTGCCATAGTCCTGAGGTGATGATCAATTTATAAAAAATTGAAAGGGAAAAAAGTTTTGTTTCAAGATAACATTTGGATTGTAGTAAAAAATAACCCTAGTGTCTACTCAGAAACATGAATGCATGTCAGACAGACGCAGATAAGTCTGTCGTTAGTCACATTTAATCATGTTTAAAAATGCTGAGGGGAATGGCACAACAATCACAGCAGGAAAACTCGAAGGAAGACTTCTCACTTTCCCCTCCAAGAAGAATTCTTTCTTACTTACATTGCTTTGCATCAATGTTTGTCTTGAGTACTAAGTTACTTTCTGGGGTACAGAAAACAAGCACACACATTTTTTCCTCTCCATAACACCCAAAAAATTTTCTAGTGGAACTTAACAGGTATTGGCATCAAATGTTCATGTACTTTCTGTAGACTGGTTGAAAATTGGTTAAAAACGGTGTACTGTTTAATCTGGCAGAAGAGGAAAATATCCAAATCCTCTGTCTTTGTGCTGCATTTCCACATGCTTGGCAAAGAGCAAGCATGGTAACACTCACTTAAATCACTCAGCTGCATGTGAGCAGTGGTTGATTAGTGACAGCAGTCACCCTCCTCTGATGCTTGTACCTTGATGTGGTGGAAGGCTTCTTGCAATGACCTTGAAAGCTACTTTCACCTTTTAATAAAACCTGGAGTTAGGACAACACATGTTGGATAAAGGGCAAAGATCAAAGCAGAAGAAATTCATTAATCAGCAAAACAGGAGGGTGAGAGTTGACCACTTGCCACCTCTTAAAAAAAAACTGAAAACCACAACAAAGCCAAACAAAAGCAACAGGGTCATCATTAAAGCAAGCCCTAGGGTGAAGACAAAAGCAGTTTCCAAGATCTTTGCAGGATGCAGTGGTGTGGAAAGAACCTAGGCTAATATCCAGTGCCAAGTAAAATCACTGACACAACCGAAGTCCCTGACTGCTGAAAATTCCCACAGAGGTATTGCCATAAAGACGTGATTTAATTCTTGCCAAAGGCCTGGTCTGCAGACCCTCATAAGCAACACCAAGGAACCTGAGAAAGGGCTGTTCACGCCCCATTAATAGGACACAAACAAGGAAAATATCCATCAGAGAAGGCACAAGAAACCGAAGGAGAAACAGATAATCTCCCAGAGGTTTTAAACCCAGCTTAGAATCTCACTCCAATTCCTCTACATTAGGGATTTTCTTAAATTCTGCCTGAAAAGCTTTTTATTCAAGTAAGTGTACAATATTACTTTCGGTCTTCCCTATTTCTTGGTCTCATTGATGCATTCAACAGAATTACTAATCCACAAATTATGTACAGTAAGGTACATAAACTCTTTGCAGGAGTAACATTTAAAAGTTGGGAGTAATCATAAAGCAATATATGTTTATTTTAAACCAAGGTTTTGTTCGAACAGTAACAGAACTTGCCATAATGCTTCAGCCACCTATATCTGAAAGCTGTACTGTAACAATCAAATCATTAAGACACTGCATATCGCAGAATATAAACCAGAATTATTTTCACTCATCAGCTGAGAAGTGTTTGCTGTTTATACTGGGCTGAAGTTCTGATGCATACTCTCCATCTAGAAAACATTTAAATATATTTGACACTGGAAAAAAAAGAAAGAAAAACTTTCAGCATTCAAACTCATCTAATACTACCAATGAGATCACATTAAAACAAAACAACCTCCGCCAGACCGATAATGGAAGACTATTAGATCAAGTCATAATGGACTCATTTGATGAGAGGCTAAAAACCATAGGACTTCAAAGGCGATAAATAACTGTTCACATGTCAAACATTCAGAATAGCATTTTCCAAGGTAAGAATTCATAGCACTGAACTGACAGAGGTGAAACATGCCATTGGACACGTCATCCTGGATGCTATGTTCATTTTTTCTTCATGTACGATGAAGAAAATAAGAGGTAAAACTATCACCATGATCCAAACACAAGAAAGGCTTACTTCAAACACAACCCTTTTCTATCATGAGCTCTTGGGAACTCATTGAAAATATGCCTAGAAGGAGGTCAGTTAAATTTACAAATGTTCCCACATCAAATAAAGTAAACACAGCTGGGCTGGAGAGAAACAGAGCCATTAAATTGAACAAAACCACCTGACTGACAGTACTGATTACAGCAGCCTTCACCATGTCCCACCTTGGTTTCAGCCTGGTGAGACTGGCAGCAGATGCATGCAGAGGAGAATGAGTAACAGCATGGATAGATACGCACTCCTGAATTTCCAATTTTTTAATTAATTCCAAATTTCAGGACTTTGGATCTCATCATCTCTTGCGTTCTTCACTGGAAACAAACATACTAAATTTGGAAGCTACAGCGTAACACGGCAAAGTCAGGTCAGTATAGAGCCAATCCTGTCCACAGTGGGATGACGCCCTCCCTGAAGAAATCGAGGAAAGCCATCTCCACTTCCAGGGTGAGAGAACAGCCACATTCATAGAGGGTGCAGATGAGACATACCTGAACAGATTTATCTTGAATCACAACTTTGGCATTTCAAGCAATACAGTGTAGCTCCAAAACATGTAAGATAGGTAAAGCAGACAATAAATCAAACAACCTGTGAATTTAAAGATAATCGATTGTTTCAGATTACACTGTTTTAAGTAGTATACTTGCACTTAAAACCAGTAAGCAGATCATATCAATACTCAGTGCTCTCAGAGAGCATGATCTGGTCCTAAAACATACAGCAAGAATAATTTGGCAAGCTTACATGAAATCCAGTGTATGACAACACAAGGCTTATCCTGTCAGATAAAAAAGGCTTTTTCATTGTAAAACGGTTGAAGAGACAAGCAAACAGCCCCACTGACACTCCACACTCAGTCCTGAAGATAATAAGCATGCATCACCTGAGGGCATGCAAGAAAAGCTCAAATCTCTAGAAAGAGAAGGCAATTCCCCAATTTTCCCTGCCTGACAAGTTTTTTTTGTTTTTTTATTATTTCAGTTTTTGTTTGTTTTATTTGACTTGGGTTGGGTTTTTCTGAGGCTGGGGGAGAAGCATCATTAAAAGCCACTGCTTTAAGTCAGAAGAAAAGACAGCAGACTGATAAACAAATGGCTTTGCAAAAATAATCTCAGACAGGTTGGCTGAGACAAATTCAAGATATGTGAGGGGAATGACCTATTAATTGTTTATCATAGCAGAAAAGTGAAATAAAGAAATATTCTTCTTCTTCTTTTAGAGGTCACTTTTAATACCTTTAGATTGCAGGTTTTAAAAATTGAGCCCAATGCTGAACTAAGGCGAGACAACTGCAAGCTTTCATCCAACTCACATCATTAACTGATTAAGAGTTGACAAAATCCTAGGGCAGATTAATTTCTTTGCAAACAGATAAATGTTATGGGGGAGTAAAAAAAAAAAATAAATCAAGCAGAGCGCATACTTCACATGTGCTTATGTCCAAGAGATACAGCATTTATTATCCTTGCATCTGGCTCCCCTTCTTCTCACTGTTCCACACTTGGGGAAACATACTTCCTCTCACCACAAGAAGGATGTTGAGGCTCTGGAGCGTGTCCAGAGAAGAGCAACGAAGCTGGTGAGGGGGCTGGAGAATAAGTCTTACAAGGAGCGGCTGAGAGAGCTGGGGTTGTTTATCCTGGAGAAGAGGAGGCTGAAGGGAGACCTTAGTGCTCTCTACAACTACCTGAAAGGAGGTTGTGGAGAGGAGGGAGCTGGCCTCTTCTCCCAAGTGACAGAGGGCAGGACAAGGGGGAATGGCCTGAAGCTCCGCCAGGGGAGGTTCAGGCTGGATATCAGAAAAAATTTTTTCACGGAAAGAGTCATCGAGCACTGGAATAGGCTGCCCAGGGAGGTAGTTGAGTCACTTTCCCTAGAGGTGTTTAAGGAACGGGTGGATGAAGTGCTGAGGGGCATGGTTTAGGGAGTGTTAGGAATGGTTGGACTCGATGATCCAATGGGTCCTTTCCAACCTAGTGATTCTATGAATTTGAGTCTCATAGTCCCAGGGTCGCTTCTGGACAAACATTAGAGGACTAAAAAGCAACAGGAGGTTACAGTACCAAAGCCTTGCCTAATAGAATCATAGAACAGTTTGGGGTTTAAGGGACCTTAAAGATCATCTAGTCCCAACCCACCTGCCATGGGCACGGACACCTCCCACTAGATCAGGCTGCCCAAGGCCCCATTCAACCTGGCCTTTAACACATCCAGGGATGGGGAATCCACAACTTGCCTGGGCAACCTGTGGCAGTGCCTCACCACTCTCATCATGAAGAAATTCTTCCTTATGTCTAGTTTAAATCTGCCCCTCTCCAGTTTATACCTATTCCCCCTTGTCCTATCACTACAAGCCTTTGTGAACAGTCCCTCCCCAGCTTTATTGTAGCTCCTTCAGGTACTGGAAGGTCACTATAAGATCTTGGAGCCTACTTTTCTCAAAGCTGAACAACCCCAACTCTCTCAGCTTGTCCTCATATGGGAGGTGCTCCAGCCCTCTGATCGTTTTTGTAGCCCCTCTCTGGAATAGGACAGCTAACCCACAAGGCTGTCAGGCTGAACAGCCTAGTCAAAAACTAAAAGTATTTCTTCCTGAAAAATTAAAGCTTTACAAAGCTTTAAAATGCAGTCACATCATTTCACCATTTCACCACTGTTGCACTGTATCTACTATGATATAAAGCATTTTCCAGTCTGTAAACACATACATACCTGATGATGAAGGTGCCCCAGGTTTCTGCACTGAGGGTGAAAACTACACTACCTAACTCCACTTTTTAAGTCATCAAACATCAGGAAATGTGTTCCTCTGCTAAGTCCCATAAGATTCTGCTGCTTAAACCTGACAAATTCTTCCCATGTGAATTATTGCTTTATGATTTGCCTTAAAAATCAAAAGCCTGCAAGGCATTTTAGGTCTTTAAAGATTAATGAGAAGGCCTTTTAGCTCTTGCTGTGTACTCAAATATCAAGAGGTGCTCTGTGAAGGATTTCATTAATTTCAGCACAATTGATGGAAGCTGCCCACACAGCCTCTCGTTGCCAATTATAAGTGTACCATAGTAATTGTACGAACGGCCAGCTCCCTTCCACATGATGCAGAAGTAATGCTTTCATCCATGACTCTCTGAGCTCCAGTGGAGAAGTACACAGATTTCTGTACCTGCTTGCAGGTATGTTCTTGTTACCGTGGAAAAAAAAATCTTCCTCCCTAACTTCCAATAACACATACTCTGCACCTGAGTGTTTCTGTCTGTCCCAGCAACACCCACACAGTAGCTACACACAGGAAAGCAAAAGATTTTTCAGGATTATGTAAGGACAGCAGGCAAAACTAGGAGTAGAAATAAAATAATAAATAAATGGATCAAATTTATTTAGAGCAGCATTTCTTCTTTCCTTTCAAACCTTGAACTGCTGGATTTTAGGATTCTTTCTATATCTGTTGAGGAAGAAAAAAGTAGCTGTAAGCTCCCTGGGCCAGTCTACAAGCTGTGGCTGGGAACATGTGCCACCGCTGCAGCACTGCCCCTCCATTCGGTGCATGGACGTGGGTGCAAAGCAACTGCTCAACTGCCAGAAGCTTCCTTCACTGCAATTACTTATTCCTGCTGGAGTATGTTCCCAACCTGAATCTGTAAAATTGGTTGAAAAACACCCTTAGCAAATATATCAACTGCAGTACAGAGATTCTTGCTTGGGACATGGGAGCACACCGGAGCAGCCAGCAGCTGACACTCAACACTTCACTCATGACTGTCAGCGTTCCTACCAAGCAGCACACAACAAGAACTGACCCCCAATACAAAAAAACCAAACTCCTACAAGTTCTCAGCTGCAGGTGGACATGAATATTGAGACAGCCAACAGCATTAGCCACATAATAAAAGATACATAGAACTTAATCTTTAAAGTTTGGGCTACACGGTTTTATCTATCTGTTCTTTCCATGCCCAACCAAACAGCTGAATCAACATTTTTATTCACTCACTGGAGATGCCCAGTCACAAGACATTAGTTCTGCCAACTGGGTTCTTAAATACAGACTCAGGAAGACATGACTCGAGGGCTGACATGATCTGGATCTGTCACTAAGCCTCGTAATTCCCTTTGAATTTCACTTCAGCTCAGGAAGCCTGCAGCTCGCTCTAAGCAGGAGCTCATGCCAGAGGAGGCAAGCTTCATGCTTTGCATGGGATGGCTTCTAAACAGGAGAAGATCTGTCCTGGAGGACATGCGCAAATTTCCAACTGAAAATGAATACAGGAGGAAGAAGGGTTTTGTTTACTCTTTTTTTTAAAAAAAAAATGCTGTCTCTGTTCTAAAACCAGTGGTGTCGGGCTGCAAAAGAAAGGGCTTAGCTTCAAAGCTAAATTAGTACCATTGCTAATAATCGACATAAAGTAGACAGCAACAATGAAGACTGCTAGATATCAGTTAGTCAAGAAAAGCACTAACAATCAAAAGAACAGCAGCAGCAAAAGTTGCATTCCTGCAGAAATGCAAGCCAGTGAACCCAAGTACAGCTGGCCCATGTTTCAGCCTGGCTGGCCCTAGCTCAGCATGTTACACAAGAAACTCATTGAACAAGGCTTTCCAGTTCCTCTGATGGGTCCATCACCATATAATTAAACAGGTTCAAGCCAGTTAAAGATATAAGATAAGTGAAGAACCTGTTTTTCTATTAAAAGCAATACTGAGCTGTCAGTGCCAACCCATAAATCCACTACCGTTGGTAATTGTGCAGGTTAAAATAAATCTCTAGCTTCACCTCATTTTTCTGGTCTGGTACTTGCATATTATCACCACAGTGCTGTGGTGGCTGAAGACAGCCACATCCAGGGTAAATTCTACGAAGTAACTTCAGCAAGGTCAGTGACAGTCACAACTGGAACTTGACTTTTTTTTCCAGAGACCAGTTATCTAGGCTTCACAACAAACAAGACAGAAGAATGATGTCATTAGTCAGGTCAGTAGATGGCTGTCAGGGATGCAACTTTGTAGAACTAAAGAAAATAGAAAGAAATCAGTAATTGTGTTAAAAAATACAATACAAAACCTGGATTACAGCGTAGGTACTTAGCCAGCTACAAAAAATTTAATCAGATAAATATTTATAGCTTCCTTTAATCTCCTCTCTTTTTAAAAACTGCCCTTAAAACATGTGTTTAAAAGAGTACTGACACATTAGTTTGTCCTAATTCATTTTTTTTAATCTTAAACGTATTAGCAGAGCTGAGTTAGGGTAACAGGTTCATAACTAGAAAGTGTTAATGATTTCTGAAATAACCATATATAATGCAGCACTCCCTCGAAAGCACAGAAAATAAACACAGCTCTACATCCACAGTCCTACAGCCATTACTAATGTCCACTAGTACACAAAATCCAGATAAAAATTCATCTTTCTAATAGTTTCAGAAACCCCAGATTAATATCTCTATAATCAGCATCAAACACTAATTGAGTGGGGATCTCAAATACTGCTATTAAACTTGCTCTTTAGCATAAAGGAGAAGTCATACATAGTCTAGAGATCTATAGAAGCAATGTAATTAATCATTCCTACCAAGTCCTAGGCAAAAAGAGATCAAACATCACGCTACCAAGAAGGATATAATTGAAGTTTCTTGAGCATCGTACAGGCAGCTTAGGATAGCACAGCAGAGCTCGCTGGCTGTGTTCCCCTGCAGCAGCAGCCAAGGATAGAGTCTGGCTGAAACCTCCATGTGCCTGTGGGGCAAGAAGGGATGGGACAGCACAAAATAAATTATGTGCCTTAGCTAAAGTAAGCATCTATCCACAGAAAGGACTATAAAAATGGATGCTTCCCACACTTCTAAAAAATGTTCAAAAGTACAAAGATGCACCTGCTTTGAAGCAAAGTCCTCTTCCATGACACACTCAAGTTCTCTGCAACAGAGCTAGATCAGAAACTCTTAAATCTGAACGTGACAAGTTTGTAAAGGAAACAACTTTACAAAAATAGAAGGTGAGGACTAGGACTTTTCATTAAATATAATGAAATTTGTTTTAAAAATCAGGCATATTTCCAGTTGTAATGGGACTGCCACCTGTGATCAGGACACCCACAACATTGTCTCAAATCACAACAGGAGCTTTAGAAGAGAAAGGCTGATTTGGCTCATTTGCCTGCTTTTCCAAAGGGCCATGGGCAAGTGAAACAACAAGGTTAATCCCAGGCTCCTTCACTCCATGCCTCCCATTCTTGACCACACAAAGGTCTGAGTCAGAGCAAATAAGCAAGAAGAAAACTGGCCCTGATGTGACGATAGCTGTAGCTAGTGCAACAGAAAAGGAGTCAGAACAATTAATCCTTGAAACAGAAACAGCACTTCACTTTTTTGTTAACCCAGTAATTTGCTAAAACGTAACATAAAGCTTTAATAACTTCTTAAGTTGGAAAACAAATGTATGTAGAGGTGACAGCCACCTGAAGCAGCCAAGGCATTCTGTCCACACAAGGAAGACTAAGCATGATGGCTGAACAGAAGGCACATACCCTTGGAGCAACAAGAGAAGAACAGACCCTGTCAGGTCAAGTAAATAAATATATTTTAAGAATAAATACTAAAAATATTTAAAATATTTAAAAACTCACTTCTACTGACTCCCACACAGCCATTTTAGTTTCTTTGAGTTTTTATTATAAAGATCTGTCTGATTCAGTGCAAGATAGTCCCCTTGCTCCAGGTGCTCAGCACCACCTTCCCCACTGCTGAGGAAATACCCATTCCCCTTCCCACAAGGACTTTCCAGTTATCATGACCAATACTGAAGTGCTTTTGACTACTATTTTCTCTGCGTGCTAGCACTGGTGCTGAAGCCCATCCACATTACTGAGCTATGTGCTATTGCAATCAGTCCTGAGTAAGGGAGATCAAACTGAAAAAAAACTCCAATCAACTTTTATTAAAGTCTTCCCCTGAATTCCACTGTTGTTGCTTATAATAAAGCTCTAATTCAAAGCCTGTCTATTACAGGAAGAACAAGATAGAGGCTACTGCTATAACTACAGTGCCTACTCTGTCAGCTGATTGTCAAGATGATGGACAACATGCACATCCTCTGCAAGAAGGAAATAGTCTTGGAGAGGATTTCATTTTTTAAAAATTTCTGAGTAATTTGAGGTACTACATTATTGTCCAGATCAGTGGTCTCCACCCTGACTGTAAATCTCATCAGTTTTGACCACACAGATACTTTATACTTATTTATTTACCTATAATTTATATAGCTGTATTACTGAAGTTCTAGTATTTTCCTTCCTGCACCCCAAGGGATCATCTTGTACATCCCATTTAGGAGACCACTAGTCTAGTAGAGCTCTACAAAAAGACATTTATTTAAAAGATTCCAAAAGACATAATATGCTAAGAATAAAATGTATTTAACAGCTACATTTTCAAAAGGCATATCAGTATCTGCATAGAAACACTGATTCTACAAAGATTTTTTTCCCCAGGACTCATTGACAAGCAAAGACAAAATCCCCAAAGCCAGTGAATAGTCTTACATGTCTTTTGCAATGCTGCTTAACATCTGGAAACCAAAGGGCCTTAAAATCCAGGTTCTGCCCAAAGCACAGGTTACTGAGGTTTGACTGGCAGCAACGCTCCAACTCTCAAATTGAAATATTGGACCAAATTTTTCCAGCAAAGGGACAGTATCCATAAGCTAACTCACTTCTCTCTGGCCAAAAAAAAAACAACCAACAAACAAAACCACAACATGCATGCAGAGTCAACGTCTGAAGTGCTGTATCCTATTTGTGTCTTTTAGGAAAAAAATCCTCACGTAGTTCTTTTTTCTCTCTGCGTTTACAATGATTCGGTTTTCAAATTGCATGTTCCTTTTACATAGGTTTTCACTAGCTATGGCTGTACTACACAATTTCTCACTGAACGATATAATTAGGTTACATTTTTAGCTAGACTACATAAATTGACCTTCAGATGCAATAACTGCTTGTGCAGACCGACATTCTGGACACACATAGCTAGTCTTGGCCATATCCTGCTTCCACTGAAACAAGTGGCAAAACTCCCTTTTACTCAAGAACTGAAAAGCTCTTTCTATAGAAGAACAAACCGAAATTAAACAAATTAACAATACTAGTTAAATACATTTAGGAAAACAGAAGCAAATTCAGTGAAAACTGCTGGTCAATGGCAGTTAATGACCCTGGGACCAGTGCCCGACTGTTGGATAGAACCGTATCTGGACCGTTAATGCAAAGAAGAGTTATGAGCCCTGTAAGTCATCAGACACAATCAAGCACAGGGTTCACACAAGGTTTTTATGTCTTTATCATCATTTACAATTAATTTTCACAACTAGTTTGCCTCATGAGAGAAAAGATTGTTATAATTCTCAGCCTTATTTCTACTCGAAATTAACAGCATTTTGAAGATTTAATGATGCCTTCTAAATTCTTCAGTTGGAGAACGGACAGAAATGACCCTTTTTGGAAGAACTGAACTCTTAGATACAGATTTACTGTCTACTATGTTTAGCAAGTTTAAACAAGGACTTATTTTTAAATAGTTATTATAGATATTTGCAAGTCATCTAATAGGAGCCTCTCCATAATAAACAGTCCCCACTCAAGAATTCGCCTCCTATAGCACACTGTAGGTCTGTTCCTGCTTCCACAGACCAGCTGATACTCTGAGTTTCAGTAACAGCCGGGACAGCGTTTAGGTCACTTTACTGAAGCGTTTATTAGACTTAAACAAGAAAGAATTAATTCACAGTTTGATGAATGTTCCTCTGTGGCCTGTAGCCTTCTTAACAAGAATCTGAAAATATTATTCTCAGTATCTTCCATGAGTAGAGACATCTGTCCTTAAACACTTCCTAAAACCAGACTGAGATCAAGTGACTCTAAATACCATATAAATCCGAAATGCCCATCCCAGGTCTTTGCAATATCAATGTGATAAATCCTATTGGTTTCTAGCCTTCTAGGGTATGAAAGATTTCTCCTTTTACTTCATAAGAGACCAGGCACAGACTTTTGAGTCCCTCCACTTATCAATTTATTTGCCACCACTGTCTCAGCAATCTAGGCATGGTATTGCAGCAGATTTTCTGGGGTCTTGGAGTTTACTGGGATTTCAAGTCAAGAACAAGGCATAAGGAAATGATTTTTCTAAACAGAGAAAGGGGCAAATCTCAAAGCATGGCAGGCTCCACAGCTCTTGTAGTGGTCTCATAACAACCTCAAAGAGACTTGGAGTATAATCCCTAGATTTCCCTCTGACTAATGTTGTCATCTTATGCTTGCTCCTCCAACATCTTCTTAATCATAACCATGAAGACAACATGTTTGACATAGACACTCTCCCTTATGCTCTTGCAGGTGGGTTGATATTTGCTCTCTGCCTTTTCCTGCTTTTTCTTCTCTTCAAAACTCTTGTCCATATGAGTGAATACAGAGCCTCTCCTCCGAAACAGCACAGCTCACAAATATACATCTACCTCCCTCTATCCACCTCTCTCTATCCCACTTCAGGACAGCCTTACGCCTGCTGGGAACAACTCCTGGTGTGTGCACAGCCCTGAACTACACCCAGGCATTGCCTGAGAGCAGCAGAAGGTATGGCCCAATCCTCTCAGTCAGCCTGAACAACCGTGGCTCTGGGCTTGGAGCCCACACCATGGCACCACTCCACTCAGCAGCAGGAAACACCTACAGCAAGGGCCTGGTGCCTGCAAGGCATCACTGCAGTCTTCATTGTGGCAGTCACCAAGCTGCCTCCCCATTTGTGTGCATCACCTTAAAGTTATTTTAACACATACCACATGGCCACTCATTCTTTCCCTGCTAAGCATCCGTTTGCTTCCTCCTCTTCTCTCCCAGGCTCTTTAAATGACAGCAAACCCGATCTCCTCCTCCATCCAGCCTGCCTTGCAGGCATGCAATAGCATTAACAGACTTAAGATTTTAGCACCTCACCTCTGTCAGATCATTTCTAATTTTGCTTCTACAGCTCTGCATCATACTGCTCCTGTGTGTCTTCTTGCTTTTGCTATCTCATCGCACATCTGTTGCCAAGTGAATTGCTTAACTTGTGCATCCACCCTTAAAAGCAAGGTGGGATAAACACACGCAACTTCTTTGCAGGAAGCCCTACCTCTCCTTTCAGCTGGCACAGCACCTGCAAGGTACTACAGAGGAAGCCTTAAGGGATCAGCCAGTTCATTTGCTGTTTAGAATAACAGATTGCAACACTCTGAAAGTCACTTTTCCAGCACAGACTGAACAACAACAGTGATTAGCAAATCAAGCCAGCAGTCACTGGCCACCAGCCCAGCTTATGGATCACCCCCACATAACAGCTGCTTGCTATACTTAATGGCACCTTACTGTCAGCCACCACAGCCATCATCCAAACCTCAGACATTACCAACCAAGCAAGGTTTCCGTAAACCACTCTATTTACCTCCTCCATTGCAGCTACCCAGCTTTCTCTTCTTTTTATTACTTACATCTACATATATTATTATTAACCAGCTGTCTTCATTCTATATTAAGAGAAACACAGCCCATTTTTTCTAGAAAATTCCCCACCACCACCACCATTCAGTTGTGTATAGTGTCCCACAGCCCTGGTCAGAGCTCTTACTCCAGCTGAACAAGTGACATGAACTACATTTTGGGCTGGGTATGACTCACCCATAGATTCTGAAGTAGCATCTCAAAACACATCTCTGCTCTGACACAAAATGCCAGGTTAGCCAGACATGCAGCAGAAAAAGGAGAATACTTCCCAGTTAGCTAGTTTTCAAAATCCAGTCTCCAACCCCAAGGTCTACCAAATGGTCACCACAGCTCTTGGTGTTCACTCCCAAGGGCTCCCAAGCAGTCTCCATGTGAACCTGGGGACCATACAAGCACGCAGCCATTGCAGCCACACAGCCAAGGGAGATGGGAGCAACAGCTCATCCAACACTTTTCATCGCTTCTTGCTTCCACTATGCCTGCTATGTTCCCCACTACAACCACAGCACTCTTCCAAGGAGAAGGACAAAACAAAAACGGTGGGCTTCCGACTTATCTAAAGACAACCATGACTATTAGTCCTCCAGCAACGTAACATGCCCCATGTTCATACATAGCAAGCTGTGCTATTAGACTTTATTTAGCATGCACAGCAGACTGGTTTCGAGCCCATGCTGTGAGATATAGCACCCCAACAACAGGGAACATCCCCAGAGAACAAGAGCCCCACGTGAGCCAGGCCATGCGGTGCCAGACAAAGCATCTCTTACGGAACAATTAACACCACATTCCTGTGTAGCTTTGAGATTTTAACCTTAGGCCATAAACATGCTTTTCCAATTTTGTGATTGAACACTCACTTTATAACAGCAACCCATTAGGGGAAAAAAAGAAACACTAAGGATTAATGTACAGTGACTAGAATAAATGTTACCTCATGTAGAGAATTTTTTTCCTGCACTGACTTTTCAGGTAATACAGGTACATAATATTTATCCCTAGGTTTCCCAATCTTTACTTGCATGGATCAAAGTGATAAATACATATCTAGATAATAATTTTCTCCTATTTGAGTCAAACCACCTCTGTGTCAGCCTAATTATATGCACATAGGAGAGGTTCGTTATTTCAGAACCTCCCCGCTCCCCAATTTATATATATTCCCAAAGCCCCGCTTTCTAAAATAGCTTAATCCAAAGGGAAGCCACTTAACTGACTTCAACAAGAGTAGAATTAAACCCTAAGGTAACAACTCATACGAACAATCCATATTTCACAAGGATTGCAAGCTGAGATACCCTGGTAGTTCATCACAAAAAAAAGGCTAGCCCCTCAACCCCCTCAAAAGCCATATCCCAGCTCTTTTATGTGAAGGTAAAGAATAGCAAGACAACATAGAAAAGCACACCAACATTATTTGTCTTAGATCATACATCCATTCAATTTCCCTGGTGGAAGTGAATCTTTGAGGCAATGTTAGTCTTGCAGCTTTTCTGAAACTCAGAGATGCCATGAATGTCAAAATATGCTGGAGGAGATCAGATTTAACCCAACATCCCTAAGGTTCAAACTTTGAAGGAAGTTTGGCAGTATTAAACTTTCAAATCCTCTCTACTATGTTGTATAAGATGATGATGTTATCACTTTTGATAAGCTTTGATAAGACGACTAGCATGGACAGTATGGATCTTTAGTGCATATATTGTCGGCTTTTTAAAAAAAATCTGAAGGTACTGCATTGGACATTTGTTTTTCAAGTCAACTAAAACATCAGGGTTCAAAATCACCTACAAGCCCCACAAGAATTAAGTTGTATAATCAAACAGAAAACCCACACCTAGCAAAATAGCTGATGCATCTAGTTAGCTGGTGTTCGAGTTCAGAAATTGCATTCCAAAATGCTATGTGGACTATTTAAGTATTTTATCAGAAGTAATTATAAGCAATTTTCACTAACTTTTTACTCCTGTGGGTTGGTTCCCCTGCTCTTGTTTCACAACTTCCATTTCTAAGTTCATCAGGAAGAGAAGGGAGACAGTTATCACTGTATCTTCTTAACATCATAAAACAAACTGGGACACAAAATGGGTACTCTTTCCTTCTCTGCTCATAGCCTATAAAGTACCTTTTCACTTAGAACCGCTGAAGTCCCATAATCAATATTTTTAAATGCACAGCCTAGCAAGTTATAAAAAGAATTCCATTAAGAATACATTATGGTTCAACATAATGCTAAAAAAGCTTATTTTCAATATGTTTTATTTTCGCTCTGTGATATCAAACAGTCCTTGCTTTAATACATCAACAATTAGGAACTGGGGCATCGATGCTCCTTCAAAGGTCAATAAATGGCTTCATTTTCTCTTCTGCATTTCAGAAGACTGGAATGATACCATCAGTGCTCCCCTATTAGCAGCAGTGAGATGCAGCAACTCAGACATGAAACCACATATTCATGTAGTTCTAAACAGCAGAATATCAATGCCACTTATTCACAGTACTTTATTTGGTTACTTGTTTCAGAGACGCACTGTAGTGTAGGAGATTCAAGCCAAGTCCCACCAGCAGCACACATGAACTGACTGCAGAAGCATCAGGAGCCTTCACATTTGAGGAGGTACAAGATGCTCCATTACCAGTAGAGCTGATGATAACTGGTTTCTCAAATCCTTATGCCTCATGAAGCACAGTAACACCACACCTGTTTCAGTCTCAACTATCACCACAGCACCTGTGTTCTCTTCTCTTACAAAAAAACACTTGATCTTTTGAGGTTGTTTCCAGCTCCCTACGCACATCCTTCCTTGCCAGGGAAGAGTCAGCTTGCGTTATGCCCAATTCCCAGCTAAGCATGTGCTGATTCACTGGCCAGTATGCCCATACTGATGGAGAAACAGGCCTGGCCAAAGAGAACAAGAAATCAAGATATTTTCAATAAGTCCATGAGTATTCAATGCAGAGCTCTGCTCGTTCTTTGAACAAGTCTGGCTGAAATTTTCCTCTACAAAACATCAAGCCATTGATCAACCTCTGAGAGAGAGGCTAAGCAAGTGCACACTTGCCTTCCAACCATTTGTATTCAGCTTGCCCATAAAGCTACACAGGTAGTACAGGGTCAGAATCACTTCCCTGGTGCTGCTGGCCATACCGTTTCTGACACAAGCCAAGATGCCATTGGTCTTCTTGGCCACCTGGGCACACTGCTGGCTCATGTTCAGTCGTCTGTCAACTGACACCGCCAGCTTTCCAGCCACTCTTCCTCAAGCCTGTAGCACTGCGTGGGTTTGTTGTGTCCCAAGTGCAGGACTCTGCCTTGAGCCAGACCGTCCTCAAAGGTTTCTCTCTGCCCTCAGCACCTGTGGGATCTCCAAACAGCAGATTTGCATGGCCTGTCACATTCTGATGGAAACTTGCTCTAAAACATGCATCTATCTGTATGTATAAATACACATATATGGATATTCACACACACAGGCATTAGCTATGTGTTTATAAATACCTAAAATTACTTACATACATAGAGAGGGCAACACAGAGATCACTACACATTGTTTCTCACAGAGAACCATCACTTTCTTTATTCATGAAATTCAGAAGGCTTTTCTTTTCACTGCTCATGTTACCAGATGACATATATACATTAAACTAAAACAAGGAACAAGAAATTCTATTCATACAGTTATCTCACAATTAAGTATTTATGTAGATACAGCAGAAAGCTAGTAGATATTTTATAACTCCTTGAGGGCTGAATAAAATTAAATCAAAGGGAGAAGGAAAAGTGGCGATGCAAACACTCACCTTTAATTAATCAGAATTGATCAAAACACAAGTCAGTGTTTTTCTAGCAGTCAGAACAGCACTGGGGTAAATGTAAAGATATAGTAAATAACCCAGCAGAAACATAAATACTCCAAGTACAGGCGTTCCTAATTAAAATGTGTTTTTTCAAGAATGTAAACTGCCAAAGATATGGTTTTGCAGAATCCTTTTGAGTATTTTGCAGATCAGTTGTGTGAAACCATCTTCAAGAACCACATTTAAATCTCAGCCTTGTTAGTCTGAAACTGTGGGCTGCTGCTCCTCTGAAGTAGGAAGGCGGCTGCTTTGCAAGTGGCAACACTGCAAGCGTCACTGCTACCACATCACTCCCCAGCTGCTTCTCCCAGGCTATTCTACAACGCAGGCTTTTACAACTCTGCCACCAGGCACAAGGACTACCTAGCACACCTATTTTGTAGGCATGCACACAGCTTTCAAGGGTTCAACCACTGCTCAACTAATTGGCTACCTGCTTAATTACAACCCCATCTGAGATAATCTTTTCTAAATAGGTGAGAGTGCAGAGCATCTCCACAGCTACTAATAAGGCTATTACAATCTCTCATCAGAATGGTATAAACAACAGAGTAGTTACATGTGAAAGACTTTAGCCAAGTGCTATAACCAATATATGAAAATAGATAAGGTTTTATTTATTAATACAGATATTCTAAAAAATAGATTTATAAAAAATTCTGAAGCCAGAAGAGAGAACTTACTTATCTAGTAAGACCTCTAATCTACCACATACCATTATATGTCATTGAAATACCTTGGGATCAACATCAGCCATTTGTGTTTGTAGCAACACTCGGTCAGGGGAGTATTCCCTTGTCAAGTTAGGATTGCAAGATAGGAGCTTCACCTGTTTTTCTGACAGAGCTTTGAATTACCTACCACCGCACGGAAGATTTGTTCTTCATTTCTCATTTGAATTAATGGTTTTCACTTCCAGGCCTCAGGTTTTTTTACGCTTTTCTTCACTAGATAAGAGTCCCTCTGTAATCCATTTTCCCATAAATATTTTCATAACTCTAATCAGCTCATTTCTCAATCTTTTTTTGGTCAACTAGATAGATTACATCCAAGTCTCCTGCTGTAAATCACTTTCTCCATCTTTGGAATAATTTCCACAGCCCTCCTCTTCACTCTGTAGCTCTTCCAATAACCTTCAAAGAATGCTGACACTAGAACATTGCCCAGCGCCCCTGCAATGTGATATGCGGAAGCAAAGCTTTATCCTTCCTATATTTCAGGCGCATGTTATGGATGCAACAAATTTATATCCAGGCTGTCTGTAAAGCACAAGGTGACTTTTCATAGATGTCTCAACCCTAAAAGAGGGGCTTAAACTATTAAGGACCTGAAGCCTTCAGCTCCGCTTACTTACAACGAGCACTGATTCATCTCTAAAACCTTGTGTTGTCTCCTCTTTCGCTCACTCCTCTTTCAGAGCATGCCAGCTTGATATCTTTCTGCTTCTGCTGAACTGTCTGACGGCTCTGCCTACAGAGGAATACCAAAAAGTCTGGGAGTAACTCACTCTGTCCTACACACTCCTGTCATGTATGACCCTGTAGCTTTGTGGTGGGTTGACCCTGGCTGGACACCAAGTGCCCACTGAAGCCACTCTATCACTCCCCTCCTCAGCTGAACAGCAGAAAGAAAAAAATAACAAAAGGCTCATGGGTTGAGCCAAAGATAGTGATAGATCATTCACCAACTGCCACCAGTCAAAAGAGACTTCCCTAAAGGAAATTACTTTAACTTATTGCCAATCAAATCAGAGTAGGGTAATAAGAAATAAAACCACATCTTCAAACACTTTCGCCTCCCCCTCCCCACACTTCACTTCTTCACGGGCTCAACTTCACTCCCAATTTTTCTACCTCCTCCTCCTAAGCAGAGGACAGAGAGTGGGGGTCGCAATCAGTTCTTCATGTGTTATCATGGCACTCCTTCCTTCTCAGAGGGAAGACTCCTCACACTCTTCCTCTGCTCCAGCACGAGGTCCCTGCCATGGAACACAGTCCTTCGCAAACTTCTCCAATGTGACTCCTTCCCACGGGCTGCAATTCTTCACAAACTCCTCCATAATGAGTCCTTTCCATGAGGTGCAGTCCTTCAAGAACAGACTGCTACAGTGCGGATTCCCCATGAGGGTCACAAGTCCTGCCTGCAAACCTGCTCCAGAGTGGACTCCTCTTTTTTCACAGGTCCTGTCAGGCACCTTCTCACAGGGGCTTGGGCTTCCCACAGGGTCGCAGCCACCTTTGGGCACCCACCTGCTCTGGTGTGGAGTTCTCTATGGGCTGCAGGTGGATATCTGCTCCACTGTTAACCTCGATGTGCCTTGCCATAGTCTTCACCACATGCTGGAATCTCTGCTCTGGCACCTCCTCCCCTTCTCCTTCAATGACCATGGTGTCTGCAGAGTGGTTTCTCTCATATATTCTCACTCCTCTCTCCACTGCTGCTGGTGGTGCACAGTTTTTTCTCCCCCTTCTTAAACGTTATCACAGAAGCACTACCATTGTTGCTGATGGGCTTGGCCTTGGCCAGTAGTAGGTCCATCTTGGAGCCAGCTGGCATTGGCTCCACACCACACGAGAGAAGCTTTTACTGGCTTTCCACAGAAGCCATCCCCATAGCCCACCCGCTACTAAAACCTTGCCATGCAAACCTAATACAAACTTGCCCTTTTTGTCCCAGGAAGCACAATAGCCACCTCAAATTTTGTCAAGGTAATAGAGAGTGGTTTGTGATCTCAAAATACAGTATTAAGCAGTAAGCACTGTGTTTGTACTCTGCAACTTGGAAACTAAAAAACGTAAAAGAAACTCTGTAAATGAAATCTGTGTTATTTTAATAGACTTCCCTTGCTAGTTCCAGTCTCTGCAGATTTATAAACCAATTTGGCAGTAACTCTGGTGATAGCGCTGCTACACAACAATAATTACCAAAACAGGAAACACTCAACAATCAGAAATAATTCACTGTCACTGCAGATACATGTCTTTCATGTGACAATGGAGATGTTTCTTTCTACCCTTTTCTTAACATACCAAACACAAAACCAAGAAACCTTCACCGTAAACAAAAGAGCTGCGTGGAACTCTCTGCACAGTACTCCCCACTGCTGGCAAACACCACCAGGGAGTCAAGGAACCTCCAAAACACCCTCTGGGAGCAGCTATGAGACTTGTCCAGGCATTCAATCCTGGAATAACAGGCAATTCTGCCAAGCGGATACCTTGCCTATAGGTACCCAAAGAGGTACAAGGGCTAAATTCAGCCCTGTTAAAAGCAGCAGCAATACTCTTGCAGTAGACACTGTGATGATCTTGCAACACTGCAGGTTTGTTTTTTTTTAATTGGAACATCTAGTACATTGCAACCTTCATATAAAATTATCACTCAACCACTCAATTCACAATCACTTAAGGGAATTCTGTAGTTTTTACAGAATTATTTTTAATTACTCAGTATAAGAAATGCCCAAATTTGATCTAAGAAGTGACAATTTGACAACATCTCCTAAGAAACAAGATTTCATCTACAAGAACAGTGCAGAAGTGAAAATAAATAGTTTTACCAGGCCCAAACCACAGAGGCCATGGAAGATGACGGTGTGTTTGTCTGTAGCAGGAAAATCATAATGTATCTCTATTTAGAATATGCATGTGTGCCTGTTTGCTCTAGATGCATCTATAATCAGCCCTAGTATAAATTAGAAAACATATGAAGGATTAAACATCAATTGCCTGTCCTCCTACATTCCCCATCCCATTGCCAGGTCCTGAGACAAACAGAAGGCACGGCAGCAATGGTTGGAAATAAGAATCTGAAACTGGAATAAAAGAGGAAAATAGCAATTTTCTTTTTGTAGCAAAAGCAGAACCTGTAAGAACCACGTTAGCGTTTCACTCTCAACATTAATACCATTATATTCTGAAATTAGGAAATTCTGGTGATTTTATCAGGATCTTAAAGATACAGCATAAATAAGGAACATTAAAATTTGGAGCTGTGACAACTACATTTGACGGTGGAAGTCACAGTATTATGCAAAGAACTGTTCCAATATTATTCAAGCATTCTACATATTAGAACTATTTCTGGGCAACTAGGAGAGTTTCACAAAATCTCCAAGTGTAATCTTTTGCAAGCTTCACCATCTGGGCATGCACAGACAGTGCTTAATCCTACTGGCTTTTTTCCAAGAGACTTACTGTAAGACTGTGGCATGCCTTACTTTCAACAATCAAACGAGGGGTCTATTTCGGGTTTGATTGTGGCTTAAAATAGTTCACTATCAAAATAATATTAGAGAGATCAGGTCTCCAGAGAGTAACAGTATTTTTTATGAGACTAGCTGACAGAACTGAAATTTTGCCCAATGTTTTCACCCAGGTATGCACAACCTTCTTCAGAAACAAACAAATGCAGAAAACTTCAAACTAATTGCAGATAAATCATAAAGAAACAAGTTACTGTTAGAACACAGGGCATGGCATAAGACAAGAAAAGCACAAGCTGGTGAGACAATGGGAGAAAGGGCACACTAGGAACAAGAGGGGTGGAGCGGTATAATTACAACCCAAGCCATTATACATATCTATAAATACGCCTACCATCCACTATGTATATCCAGGAGAGCTACAAGTTTGATTTCCCAGCTTCACCTTTATAAAGCTTTTCTGGTTTGCTTTGCTGTGAATTTTTGGGGGTTTTGTTTCAAAATAAATTAAAAGAATCAAGGCCAGGAAGATACGAAATATGTTTCCTGCTGAAAAGAGCTTCCCAGCCCTTCACCAAGTGTCTGCAGAAAAGCATGTGAGTGTGGAGTCACCCACAACTCTCATGATGGCATTGCTGCTCTGGACAGATTACTGCATCCAAAGCATACATAGGTTTGAGCAATTCCTACAGCTCTGTCCTCCAAAGCATTTATAATAATCGCATGTTATTCTGGCACAGTTTGGTTTCAGTTGGGTTGGTTTTATTTTAGACCATTAGAAGTCTGTTCCTTTTGAAGACTTCGGTAAGGCTGTTCTGAAAGCTCAGGAAGTGAGGGCAGAAAATGAGTGTGGGTTATGGATAATGAAAAAAATTCTTCCAAGGTTTGGTCTTTTAGTTCTGGCTGTGAAATATGCACTGATCTACTGTGGTCACAGAATAGGATGGGAAGTAGAGACAAACAATTTATGAGAATTTTTGTTCCAAATGTTTTAGGAGACATGGGCACAGCTTGTCCAGAGAAACAACAAAGCTCTTCAGATGAAATGAGGTTCTCCCTAGAGTGCTATGTTAGCACTTGAGTTGCATACAATACTTGGTGTGTTTCAGGTACCTGTTGTTTTTAGGAATGAAGGTTTCTTGGTCTATGTGCTGGACCTCAGAAGTCTGGCAAGGTCTGAGGAATCAAATTGTGAAGACAATTTTCATGTCCCCTAACACTCCACAGATCAAATAGACAACACAGCCACACTGGACCATCACAGACTGAAAGCTGGCAGATGAAAACAATAATATTTGCTCTCTTTAGTTATAACTCTTCTGTTTCATGCTTATTTGCCACACAATTAATTAAAAGGATCTATGATCACAGGGAAGCATAATTAAAAAAATACACCTATCACAGTGCAAGACTAGTCGAGCTTAAAAGTACGGCACTGTGGGGTTTTTTATCCCAAACCCTACTTAAGTAAAGAGTGGCAGTACTCTTAAATAAGGACATAATGAGAAGGTTTCCATTTCTTCAACTGTTGCAAACAAACAGCAGGTAATTTCAAGGGAACAATTTGATGGGAAGGGCCAAAGGAAAGTAACAAGCAAAAGAAAACAAAACACTTAAGAACACTACTGCCTCCCATTATGGCAACCTGCTGGGCACACTGTGAATAAGGAAAGGCTTTGTTTCAGGGAAGGGTCAGGGGTTTGTTTTCTTTAAGAAAATGTTTAAGTTACTTTACTCAAAATATCATCTAATAGGTCATTGCCAATACACACAGACAAAATCTGTACTCTTGGTTGTGGTACACGCTCCCCAGCTGCTCACACCAGGTAAAGACAGCTGCTCACACACAAAGCCTGTTTGTCATGGGGCAACACTACTAATGCCCTAGACTTCAATGATTTGTCAAATTCTTTTTTTTAGATTTTTAGAGCAAATTCTGCTCGGAGCTGGTCATGTGGAAACATACTTAAGTACCTTGTCAGACTACTCTGCCATTTGGTGGCCATATTTCACTCTTCTGTAATACAAATTGCACCCATAAAACATGGAGGATGAGATGGACAGAAGTCAAATTTGTTGTCACATCCACCCATCACTCTGGAAGGAGATCTGAAGACATGCTACACGCTACATAGAGAGACTGCGAGAAGCCAATGCTTTCCATAGGGAATCCTTCTCATCTGCTGCTTACCACCACAGAAAGGTCCAAGTCCCATACCCCACAGCCACGCTACTACTGGCTCTCTTGTCCACAAAAATTAACATTGCAGCTGAGAACAGAAAGCTTTTGCAGTTCTCCATCTCCGGTTGCTACAGGGAAGCAGAGCACCAGGCAAACAGACACAGGTAACAGGAAGGACCTTTCCTACAATTCATCCAAAGCAAATCAAGTCCTGTGCAAAGGATATGCACAGCTTACACAGCTACCTGGAAGTGTATTATTTCTTACATCTCAGGTATTTGTTTGTTCAGATTTCACGCTGTTTATTAAAAAAGTTGGAACTCCTTCATCTTCACTTTTGAGTCTCCAATCGTGCTTCCTCCCATACCCCTACAGATTTACTTTTTCCATAGCTAAATTCACAGAGCTTACCAAGTTCACTTTCTATTTGATTTATAACAGAGTTTGCTGAAGAATATTTTGTAAGCTCTTTCCTGCAGATATGCACATCTGTTTCACCGCTCCAGACACAGGAGAGTAATAGGTCACGAAGATGTCCTAGCAGCAACATTCCCAAACAAGCTTACTTTGTGCCTTCTATAAAAAAAATCCCCATCTCTGTCTACACATTTACAAACAATCTTGGTTAAGAAAAGCTCTCCGGCAAAATGCTATGTTGGCTATGTATATGACTTATACTTTTCACTACACTGTGTGACACACTATTGTAAGCGCCAGGTGCTTTTGTACTGCAAGTCCTTTCTCTGCATTGAGAACAAATCCCACCTGCTTCACGTTGTTTGCGAGTATGACTGTTTCACGGTACATATATGAGTTCCTTCAGGTCTTGTTAGAACCCTCACATGGGAAACAATTTCCAAATTCCATTCTTATTTTCAAAGTCAAGACCATCTTGCCATTCCTCTAGATTGAGCTATTTGTTCAATGATTCTTTATGACTAATCCATTCACTACTCACGGACCTTTTGTGCCTTATAACCTGCCCATAAAAATGCTCGACTGTTTACTGTAGCAGTATGCTCACTTGATTTTCGTTAAGTGCTTTCCAAACGGTACTCAAGCAACGCTGGGAAAGCCAGCAGAGAGCCCCACAGCTCCGTGATACTTCTGGAGTGCTGGGACTCTCAACAGGAGATTCAGAAAGAAAGGGAAAAATGGACAAGTATCTCCATACATATCTTCTGCCTTTTTATTTCAGGAATACAGGCTAAAATATTACACAAGAACTGAAAGATGAAGAATAAGATGTTATATGACACCGATGGTGAGTTGTCATTATTTTTCTTCTTGCTGAAGTAGCCTTCTTCAAGTCTTAGCTAGGAAAAGCTCATCTTTTGGAATGTCATAAAATAAGCACATCCACCCTTGAACAAAAGAAATTGCTTTCTGCACTACTTAAATATAGACTCCTAGAATAAAAAGACTTCCCACTCTTTTAAGAGCTTCTATTTTAAAAGGAATTTTCTCCGCTTATAGGAAATCTACATGTGACTTTTTGGAACAGTTTGTGCTGCCACTTTCAATTTCTATTGCTGTCTCCATGGAGTGGTCTTCTCCCACAATTTGGTATTTCCTCTGGAAAGTCTTGGCTGGGACAGAGTAAATTTTCTTTATAGTAGCTTGCAAGTTGCTACATTTTGGATTTGTGCTGAAAACAATGCTGATAAGAGAGATGTTTTTGTTAATGATAAACTGTGCTTATACATAGTCAAGGCCTTTTCTGTTTCTCACACCGCCCTGCCAGCCAGTAGGCTGGGGGTGCACAAAAAGTAGGGAGGGAACACAGCTAGGACAGATGACCCCAGCTGACCAAAGGGATATCCCAGACCATATGATGTGCTCAGCAATAAACGCTGTGGGGAGAAAGAGAAACAGGGGATGTTCAGAGTTAATAGCTTTCATTTTCTAACTGTTACATATGAAGGAGCTTTGCCTTCCTGGAGATGGCTGAACACTTGCCTACTGATGGGAAACAGTGAATTCCTTGTTTTGCTTTGATTCTGTGTGCAGCTTTTGCTTCACCTATTAAACTGTCTTTATCTCAACTCACAAGCTTTCTCACTTTTACGCTTCAAATTCTATCCCCTGTCCCACAGCGAGAGAGTGAGGGAGCAGCTAGGTGGGGCTTAAGTTGCCAGCTGGGGTTAAACCCCAATACTCTGGGTTTATTACTACTCCAAACAACAAAAAAAACACACCTTTGGAAGAATTCTCAGCAGCTCAGTTTCTGCTCCACTAATTGCACTGTTTTCTGCTGCAGAGGCGAGTCAAAGAATTCCAGGTGGAAATGTAAGAAATACCATGTTAATTCCGGAATTAACCCAGCTATAGCACCTTCATGCCCAGTAGAGTCCTCTGTCATATAGCAAAGCATGAGAGACTAGATTTTTACTTTAAAAGAAAAAAAAATTCTAGGTCTTCATGGCACCCATCTCTACTATTATTTAAAATATCTTTAGATCCAAGATCTCAGAGCATCCTGAAACAGAAGACCCTGACCTACTCAAGGAAAGTTTCACAACTGTATATCCTCAAGCAATTAACTCTGTCCACATACTTTAAGTTACACGGGAAGAATTATCTTTTATCACTGTTTGCAGCCTTTCATTTCTGTCATAGGGGTTTCTATTCCTGTTAAACTTTTTCCCCAGCACAAAAATATTTAGCCTGCCTTCAGTGTGCTCTCTCCTAGTTTTGTAGGCTTCATTTTCATTCCTTCTCCTCCAACTCCTTTACATTTCCAACTTAGTTTGGGTTCTTTTTTGGGGGGGGGGGAGGTTCCCCTTAGTCATTAATCCTCCTCTCTAGCTTTGCCCATAATAAAGGGTGAACAGTCTTCTCAGTGTTTTAAATCCATTTTCCACTATCACATCCCACTTCCCTTGTATGCTAACGCTTTCTTTGGTTTTTTCACTTCACACTGAGCAACTGTTTCGACATGCTCTCCAGAAGGATGCTAGAGAGGTTAAAGTAATTTTGAAACATGTACCTACGTAATACCAGTTCAAATTATCCTTGCCAAACACCACTACGTTTCTCCAAGATTAAATTCATCTAGTTCCTCATCTAGCCTTTCAAGTTCTTCAGCAAGTATGACAGTTTCAAAGGGGAAAGGAGAACAAAAAGTTCCCCGTCAATTATTTGGTACAGGTTTGGGGTTTGTTGGTGGGGTTTTTTTAAGGGCTTTTTGTTGTTGTCATTTTAAAGGCACTCATTTATTTACTTGAGAGGCTAAAGAAGTTTTCTTGCATTAGAGAATGCTGTGAGGGAGCACAGCAGTTGCACTTGTTTACAAAGCTGATGTTTTGGTTTGTGGTGTAAGATGCAGCATGTCTTGCACTGTAATTAAACTAAGCAATAGTTTTTTTTTGTAAACAAGGCAGTCCCACAACCTCTAAGGCACCCACTTGACTAACACTGTAAGTTTATAAGATTAGTATTACATTACTACAGCATCATCTCTCCCGCCCCTCCCAAGCATTTGGACAAGTGTGACAGGAGGATACCCAAGGCTGACTTGACACAGAAGTGATTAACACCCCTTTTCAATGAATTTGCTCCCACTTTGCAACACTTTGGGGAGCTGAAGGGGAAAAGCTGTGTGCCAGCAGAGGTCAGGCAGCCCTTCCAGCAGTGCTGTGTGCTGCCTCCCTGCCCATGGTCCTCACACCACCCCCACTGCCATGCAGGCAAGACAGGACACAACAGCACAGGAACCTGATGGGAAAACAAGGGAATGCTTCAATTCACACAATTTCTCCAAATTGCAAGACCTCAAATTTACTGCTCAAACAAAAATATCTCTCTCTCTCTCTCTCTCTCTCTCTCTCTCTCTCTCTCTCTCTCTCTCTCTCTCTCTCTCTCTCTCTCTCTCTCTCCCCTCCCACCCCACCTCTGAAAATATAAAACAGCCCGAGCCTGTGAGGGCAACACTTCCTCCTCCCTGAACAGGGGCCACAGGGAGCACTGAACCACTGAATACAAATGAACACAAGTAATCTGCTGTTAGCAAGTGATGGCATTGAAAGATCTTGTTCTCGGATTGCAATTTGCCTTTCAAACAAGACAAGATACCCCAAAGTGGCACGTTGATAGTGGTCATACACAGCAGCAAGTCACAGTGTTTCATTCCCATCATGGATGGTCCTGCTTCTGCCCCTCTCTACCAGCCAACAGCATTTCACAGAATCATAGAATCACTAGTTGGAAAAGACCTTTTGGATCGTCGAGTCTAACCATTCCTACCACCCACTAAACCATGTCCCTGAGCATCTCATCTACCCGTCTTTTAAATACCTCCAGGGATGGTGACTCCATCACCTTGCTGGGTGGCCTCTGCCAGTGCCCAATGACCCTTTCTGTGAAAATTTTTTTTCTCTGCCTGAATCTCCCCTGGTGGAGCTTGAGGCCATTTCACCTTGTCCTGTCCCCTGTCACTTGGGAGAAGAGGCCAGCTCCCTCCTCTCTACAACCTACTTTCAGGTAGTTGTAGAGAGTAATAAGGTCTCCCTTCAGCCTCCTCTTCTCCAAGCTAAACAACCCCAGTTCCCTCAGCCGCTCCTCTTAAGACCTGTTCTCCATCCCCTTCACCAGCTCCATTGCTCTTCTCTGGACACGCTCCAGAGCCTCAATGTCCTTCTTGTAGCAAGGGGCCCAGAGCTGAACACAATATTCGAGGTGCGGTCTCACCAGCGCCAAGTACAGGGGCAGAATAACCTCTTTGGACCTGCTGGCCACGCCGTTTCTGGTCCAAGCCAAGATGCCACTGGCCTTCTTGGCCACCTGGGCACACTGCTGGCTCATGTCCAGTCGGCTGTCAATCAACACCCCCAGGTCCTTCTCTTCCGTGCAGCTCTCCAGCCACTCTTCCCCCAGTCTGTATCACTGCATAGGGTTGTTGTGTCCCAAGTGCAGGACCCGGCATTTGGCCTTGTTAAACCTCATGCCATTGGCCTCAGTCCATCGGTCCAGTCTGTTCAGATCCCTTTGCAGAGCCTCCCTACCCTCCAGCTGATCGACACTTCCACCCAGCTTAGAGTCATCCACAAACTTACTTAGGGTGCATTCCATCTCCTCATCCAGGTCAGTGATAAAGATATTGAACAGGGCTGGACCCAGCATTGAGCCCTGGGGGACACCACTTGTGACCACTTGTGAAGTGTTCTAACACTTCACACTATCAATTCCACACAAGTTAGTGGTTTCATTCCCTTAGCATTAATAGGAAAAACAAGTGGCTCAATGGGGAAAAAAAGTCCCCAGATCATTCACTTCAGGCAGCTTTTATTAGAGACAGCTCTGTCCCTGCTCCACAGTGAACCAACCACACCAGCAGTTGCAGCAGCAACATATCAGCAAAAACCAAGATCCCAACATAAACCTTTGGGCCTAACAAAGCCCTGAAGAGCTATTTGCAATGTATGTGCAAGTTGTTCCTTGCCTGTGTTTATACATATATCTAGATACCTGAAAGGATTATGCTCACTTCGTGTTTCTATTTACATGCTCTTGGTTTCAGATTTCTAAATTATGCTGTATAACAAAAACTAGAAACTCACTGCTGGCTAGAAGAGTATTTTTCTATTGCTTCCAGTGCCTCTTTCAAAGACAAATGAGCTGAGTACCAAAATAATATCCCATCCCCTCCACAAAAGCACTTCACAGAACTAGCTTGCGATTTAGGTATCAGACATGTCTAAAACCAAGCGAGAAGGTGATTACAGCTAATCACATTAGCCTATAACTTTTTTCCCTCTAAAAGCACGATTAGAGGCAGAGATGAATTTCACACACTTCCACACACCAGCTGCATTCTTCCAGACTATTTGCTGAACAGCTAATAGAATTACCATCCACAGACCTGGGATTCTCAGGGATTACTCTGGAAAGGTTGCCAAAGGGACTCGCTGGGCTGTAATTCCTGGCTTTGCACTACTGGAAAGGGATGGAGAGACCTTAAAATGACATTGAGAAGTACGCCAGAGGGAGTTCCAGTCTGAAGAAGTTGTCATCTATGTTTTGCAAGGAGATGCTGATCTTAATTAAAGTTTACGGAGAAGAATAACGAAATGAACTGAAAGCACAGGACTGGAGATGTGATTAACCAGAGATGCAGTAAGGTAAGGCAGACAGAATCGCCCTCTAAGTCTGATGTTGACATATCTTTCTTTAATTTTTAGGAAAATCAGTGTAAGTTTTCAGACCTTACCAATTCCTGCATTATGGTTGAGTGCAAGTATGACTGATTTAAGTGTTCACCTTCAAATGATGCATTAAAATGGCTGAAAAACAATTATTTTTTTGTGCTAAGGGCAGGAGGCAGATTGGAGAAAAAAATCTATTTAAATTCTACAAAATGCAAATCACTCATTTCAGACTAACTACTCACAAAATTTTACGATCCACGTGACTATATAAGCAACAATTTTCACTGAGGTTAGCTTTATAATCAGTATTTTCCATTTCCAAATTCTTAACCAAATACCTGAATGTAAAGGTATACTCCATCCCCAGCAGCACCACACATACAATGCATGTTTCACTGTATGAATGGCTCTTATAATTTCTAAAAGATAAACATTGCAAGTTTAAACTAAATCAAGTCCTTAGAAAGAAATGGGAAAACCTCACCCTTTAATTTCCTTTTTTTTGGTCAAGACACCTACAAATAAGTTAAGCAAGGAGAAACAAAAACTAGTTCAAAACAGATTTTAGATCCAATTTCTACTCCAAAATTTAGCATTCACTCACAAAACAAAAGACCCTTAATACAGATTCAGAAGAAAAAGCCCTTTCACCAAAATGCTGTTTTAAAAAAACACAACCAGCAATTTAAGAAACCTACTTTTACTGCACAGGCTTCTGCAAAGCATCACATACTGCTGAACAAATAAACAAAAAAACCCAAGACCCACACTCAGCCTGCCAAGGCACTCACACAGTCACGAAGCCAGTAGAATCAACACTGAGACACAGGATGGGACAAAAGAAGAGGCATTAAGCTCCCTTACAGCCACTGTACAGCCACTGAAAACAACATAGGTGCAAGACTTTGAATTCACGGGTACGAGCAAAGCTGCCCAGCTGCTTTGTGAGCCTGGTCAGCAAGGCAGAGATGTGGCAGGTTTTATGCGGCAGCTCTCACTTTTGAAACAGATCATCCAATGCAAACCTGAACCTGCTGGAGATGACCCTGCTCTCAGTAACAATGGTTGGGCCTGACGCACTTTCAGGAGCACTCTTCTCAACCAGAAAGTAAAGGAAGGTTTGCTTCTCGCTATTAAGTCTCCCAGCTCCTCACTTTCTCCTCCTCATAGACAGACAGCACAGATTATGAATCAAAAAAGAAAAGAAGAAAAAAACTCCACAACCAAGGATAAAAAGCAATTTTCCTCAAGAGAGAAGGGGAAAAGAATAATAAATAAAATTATTAGTAATAATTAAAAAAAAAAGAGACACTTTGGGCAACTTTTCTCCAGCACTAGCCTCCCTTTCATTCAAACTGTTACAAAACCTGACAAAACTTATCTGAAATCAAAGCAGCAATGTCTATGGTATTTTGTTAGCCTTCAGAGAACTGTATCTTTAAACGTCACACCTGAACAAAAGGACAAAAGCCTTGCCCGGGTAGCTCACTGTGGCAAGGATCCTGTTTCCCCCTAGGGAACAGGTATCAAGTGTTTCATGTCTGGGTAACAGGCTGAAACCACCATTTCAGGAAGAACTGAATGATGAAAGCCGATAACATGTCAGTCCACATGGTGACCTGCTACATCTGAAAAATATAGAGATCTCTGAAGAAAAGCAGTGTAACTTTTCTCTTTTTATGGCCTCTGCAAGACTTCTCCACTAAATGGATGACTGTTAAAGTTGTAAGAGCTGGGAACCCATTCTCACTCCCATCTCCAACGCAAGACCATCAAGGACCAGACTAGTTAGTTCTGGCTGACAGGTATTTTATGGCACTAAAAACAAGCGCTACACATCATCTGTTTCTGAGGAGGTCTCCAACGCATACCTACAGATAGACAAATCATACTTGGCCAGAATGTACCAATGTTGGCCAAAAAAAAAAAAAAAAAACAAAGCTCAATCTGTTTCTTCTCTTATTGTAGCAAAAAACCAACATGGAAAGCATGCACGTGACAGTTAAGTGGTTTCCCACTCTTTTCCCCACTCTCTCCCTTTGAAGACAGGAGAAGCTGAACACCTTAATTTGTGGTATCAGCATTGTTATCACTGCCTGCAAAGGAGCCTGAACAGCAAAACCAATCAATCAAGATTGACTACACTTTATGATAGCACTTCGAAAAAGAATAAAGTAGGGAAAGAGATTGGGAATGGTTATTCACCTTTCAGCCACAGTCACCACCAGGGCCCAGGACCTGCTTTCACAAAAAAGGCAAGGTGCACAGCCTAGAGGATCTGACATCATTCCTCCTCCAGCAGAGGACACAGCCAATAGAGTTAAAAACAACTTGGCATTATGACTAGTGAAACTGACAGCGAGACAGATCTCCCCACACCAGAGAGTAGAGAGGCCGACATAATATTGCTCTTTCCTTCTGGGAGACCAGATCCATTCGACTCCTGTCCAACTTGGGGATGAGGACCATTTAGGAGAAGCATTGCCATGGCCATCAAGACCAGGGCCACACAAGATTCAGGTGTTCATGCAACCTTTGGTAAAGAAAAGAAAGCGAAGGAAATGAATTGGACCTAAACACATGTGATAATCACTTCAATGAACATGACTGACGGCTTACCATTACAATTTTTTTTCCTCTTAAAAAAAATACGTACACTTACAGTTCTGTCAAGTCAGAGAGTTTCTGAGGACACAGTGCTGCCTGTACTGTAGTAGCCCTGGACTCCCCCAAGAGACTACCTTTCTATTAAGCCTCATTTTGTTGAGTACAGATTCCAACCAAGAAGCAAAGCTCCAGATTTGCCACCCTGCTTCATACCAGAAAGGTCTGCTTGCCACAGCACACTGATAACCTCTTCTTTTTTAAGTTCACTTTTTAAATCAGTATGAGGGCTCAATCACGTACAGGGTCTGTATTTTGGCAGTCCCCAACTATGTGTTGCCCACACCCCCTTCTGCTCATAGCCTTCCTCCAACCACCACCCTTGCCAATGTTGGCTGCCTCAGCTTAGTGTTATTTTTCTCTTTCTCTCTCTCAGACTCCAGCAATTAAACCATGCTGTGATCAAGAAGCAGGGATGTCCCTTAGGGCTGGCTTTACCCTAGCATGGCTTCCCCCTGAAGAAATACTAAACACTCAGCTCTGCAGACAAACATTTGCCTCATATACAGTATTGGGAGAAGGAATCATACCTGCTCCCAGCCATTTTACGAGATTTATCTCTTGAACAGCTCATGCAGCATCAATCGTTTAGCAGCCTGCCACTTACAACCACACGTACAGTTGGCAGCACCTATCAGACAGCAAGAATGCCGCTGGGTGGGCAAGCTAGCCAGGAGGTGCTAGTGGTGAAGCTGGCCAAATGGCTCAAGGGACCTACTGGTCACCTCCTATGTGCTTGAAGCCCTGTCATTACCACGCAATACATCTCCCACACTACATCTGTTGGATTTAGGGGGTGGAGGGGCTGGACACAAGCTGGGATTTCTCTAACTGTGCTAACTGTTTTGTGCTCTGAGCACTTGAAACCATGACCCCTTCCAGTCTACCCAAGCTGTGAGCACGGAAACTACTCTGGATAATATCATGTACCATAACTGGCCATCCCAAACATATATACTCCATGTAAATGTAACTGGCCAAATGAGAACCAAGTCTTACAAGTCACCTTCCTCCTTCTGTTTAACGGGACGGAAAAATCCTTAAAAAGGTAAACGGCAACAAAATGCACAATTAATACCGAGCTGCTGCTGCCCAGTATGATCTCTTGCATTTTAGAGCAGCAAGTTCAAGCAGAAAAGAATCAAAAAAATGAGAGGATAAAGATGCAGGACTCTCTATCTCTCCACCTCAAACACTGTTCCAGCACATGCACAGTACACGCCTACAAGCCACAGTGAAGCTACTGCATCTGCTCTGCCCAAATCCACCCGAAGACGTTTGCCTCCACTCATTAACAGCATTACCCTACTTCAAGTCTATCTGGGATGCAGCTCAATGCAGAGCTGACTTAACATGTCCTTAAAGCCACAAATCATATTTCTTCCTTATGTCATACATTGATCCCATCACAGGAATGACCTGTGCTTTGTAGCACTGCTTCAAGGTCAAACTGAGCATGTTTCATTTGATCACACTCACAGGCTCAAAGCAGTTCATGCTAATGGACACTGTCCTGCCAGATTACTTTATAGCATGATGATAATTCTGCCAAGCTGTTCCCACTTACCCATTTCTCAAGCAATGCAGCTGCATCCAAGACAAATGAACCAAGCTGGAGTGTTCGCAGGTAACATGTGCTGACTGTGCTAAGGCAGAAGGGGCCAAAAGGAGGCTGCTTGGGAGGACACAGGCACCCTCTGGTTTGAGAAGCCAGGACTATGCTCAGGCTTTTCAGAAACACATCAGACAGCATGAGCCTCTGGGGGACTAGAGATATAGACTTCAAGGGATGATTTTCATACCTGCCTCGTATCATGTACATGCAACTTAGGCTACAGACTACATTAAGAATACAGAGCACATGATTTCCCTTTTTTTATTTTTCCCCTTCCTTTTCCTTTTACCCTCATTAGTTGTAAGAAATCAGAGACCACACAATAAAAGCCAGGTACATAATGGCAGGAAAAACAACTGTGTCATCCAAGCACAGAACTTTAAACTCAGGATTCATTCTCTACGCTTGTATCAAATCTCTTGCCAAAACTTATCCTCACTCCCTCAGTTTCTTCACCTGACGAATCAGAACACTTACACACATACATTTTTCTCCAGTTATCCTGAAATTATTATTTGCAAGACACTTGGCAGATTAGAGGCATTACATAAATATTAGATGCTATAGTATAAGCTTTCAAAGGAAGTGGATTTCTGAAGCTCTTAAAACTATCACAAGGTTTTCTGTAGGCTATTTTATATGAGCCCAGACTTAAACAAGAGTCTGGCAACGTATATTCAAGTTAACATTACATTATGCATAGAAGAATAATTCATACACAGGAAGAATGGTTAGTCGTCTTCAGGTACACATATGGGATTTGAATTTTCAGCTCATTCATCAGATCCTACTCAGTGCTGTGTTTTGAACTACAGAAAGAATAAAGGAACATAATTTTATCCAAACAAAGAGAAATGTAAACAACTTTCTAAAAAGTTTAAAAAGGAAAGTAATTCACTATTTCTGTGTACCTAACCTGAGAAGACAGCCAAAGAGAACAAGATTAAAAAAGGTATTATTGCTTTTTTTCCCAGGCATACCATCTTCCTGAAATTTGCACCAAACAGAACACATACAAGAAGTGTGTTTACTGACGGGCTATGAGTCATGCTCCCAGCAGACGGCTAGAGAGACTAGCTCCCAGAAATGAGAATGTAACTTCAATTCACAGGAGCATGACTGCAGTGTTATCTCCTGTTAATAGGAGGCAGTGGGCAGTAAAATAAGTGATCAATAGACACAAGCCCTATACTATTCTCCCACACCAACGCATTGTCCCACTTAGGACAAGCAATGGCTGTGCTTTGGTTTACCTCAACTCACAGCTGTGGTAAGCTTTCACCTGCTGCAGATTGTTATTACAATGCTTAACATTTGTATAAACAGTTTGGCCTAGACAGAACATGAACGGTACTTCAGGTGGAAAAATAGTGCTGTGTTAGCTTAACTCACAAAATCAACTAATTTTGACTGTGACAACCTAAAATTTATGATCACCGAGAAAGGCTAGAAGTTATTTTAATAAAAAACCCCAGTCAATTCCCACAAACATTAATTTCCTACAAGCTAAGTAACACAGCATGAGAAAATATGATGCAACATCATCAGCCTTAAAAAAAAACCCAGTACTTAGAGCAGGAAAAAAATATATGTAAGCTTCTGCCCCTCCTTTTCATTTTGAACTTAAGTTATTGCTGTAACAACATGCCACTGTAATAACGCTGCAGAAGGACACGGTCCTCAGACTTCACCTACAACTCTGTATCCATTATGGGTCAGTAGTTACCATGCCACAGACAAAACGTAATTGCTGATGCAGGCCTGCAGAGCAGAGAAAGGACAGTATCTCTAAAATGTAATATGGAACAAGAGCCCGGTCTGTCTCATCAAAGGAAAGGCACTGCTGGAATAATAAATTGACTTTTAAGCCAAGAAACACACGACAAAATTTGAGTTTCTGGCTGCCTGTTACAACTTAGAACTGCAAATATATCTCAAGTATCATTTAGAATTCTTTTAAAAAAAAGAATTAAAAAAAGGAAGACAAAACTGTCCTTTGCATAAGGTCAAAGATAATATACAATTGAGACTTTCACCCATTTCCTTCATGTGTATTTAGCAGTACTTTTTTATATTCTCCCAAGAGATGGCAGAAAGGTTAAGAGCAAAGAGAGAAAAGCACGCAATGCAGAAGCAGCTAGCTGTGGTCCCATCCCCAGGATTCACAGAATTCAAAAAAGTGATTGTAGTACTGAATTCTGGGCTACCAAGAACACACATTCAAAATAGACAAAAAAGGACCAGACTTGCTTTTCTAACACAAAATGCTACCTAGTTGCAGTTTCCCTGCAATTCCAGGAGCATGAGCAGCAGGCCAGTCAGTCCTTGTCATTTGCAAATTAGGCATCTATTTTGTCGTGCCATACGTAGTTGAGGACTTCAACCAGGAAAGGAAGGCTTGCTCCACATTGTTTATCCTCTGCCTTCATGGAGGAACAAGATAAAGTAAAAGAGCAAAAGGTGAACAATAATGTTCTGGGCAGAGTTCGGACGTAGATGAGTATCATCCCAGTCATTCTGCATTAAATACTTCATCTGTGTTCCTGCCTCTACCTTCCCATTACTTTCAGAGTTTAATGCAGAGGGTGAAGGCAGCTTAGCAGAAACTCTGCAAGGAAGAGGTCATAAACAGAAAACAGCACTGGAAAGGGACAAGACAAGAAGCTTCCCTCCCAGTAACAGGGAGGGAATCCAAGCAGAAGCTCAGAAACAAGCTCGGGGCTCAGACAGGGAAAAGTCTGGAAAAGCCCTATGGCCTCAAGAGCGCAGTTGCCTGCAGAGGGTAGAGAGAGCAATGAATAAATAGCGTGTCAGGCAGGACGCCCTCCCCTCATTCAAATAAATCACTTAACTTTTCAGAGAGCAGCAAATCTCCTTACCTTTCTGAATTAAAGGCAGACTTAAAGGAATGTTTTTTAATAGACTACCCTCTCCCTGGATCATTCCTCATGCATAGCAGCTAAGCACATGCAGTAAAACTATGTTAAGGATGCCCTTGACTAAAAAGAAAAAGTTTATTTCTAAATAAAATTATAACTTTAAAGGCAATTTAGAAGCTTATTGGATGTGGGATATAATTTTCATTTTGCTTCTACAGAATTTGGTGATCGTTAGGGAAATGTCTGTGGCATAAAAGGATCTATTTGAAACATCTACCAGCCTTTTGACATCCTGTAGTATAAGGCAAACAGAAATTCAAGGTCTCGGTTCTCCTGTGCATGGAGGAGACAGCAGGAAGCTCATTTCAGAAGGCAATTTTCAGGCTGCTCACCGACTAAGGAAAGCTGAATCCCTATTGGATTCCCACTGAAATTTCAGGAAGCAATGATGTTGTATCACAGCATCAAGTATGTTTTTGAAGATTTCATTTGCCTGCCTACATACTTTGCATAATGATCACACAATTAAAAGAGGGGAAGCTAATAATAAAAAATAAAGGCTAATTTACATTTCACTGAATAATCCCACAGAAGTAGGTTTTTTTAAAAAAAAAGCAAAAATGTATGGCATAGATGAGCAATATTGCAAAAATATCAATTACAAAAAAGTTCAGTGCGAGAAGCAAGAGAAAGAGGAGGAAGAGAAGCGTTTGTTCCAAGGGAACAAGTCAGACAACTGGCATGTACCACAGATACTAAGGAGAAGAAATAGTCAACAGGGTGGTATTCCTTATAATTACCTAAATTAGTAAGAAATTCCTGTCCTCAGGAATCAAAGGAACAAAAAGAAGTCCCTGGAAAAACTACATATTTTGTGGACTCAAGACTGCTTTAGTCCTGCATCAGAATCATGTATAAGTCTGAAATGCCTTCTCCAGCTTGGATGAAACACTGACATGACATCCAGGAGCTCCAGTATAATCTGTAAACTACGTGTTTTACTACTAAAGAACATGACCATTGCAAGCACTTTCCTGATCCAAAGCCTCCAGGTGATTTGTTCTCAGAGCCAAAGGTTCCTCCTAAAGACAGCCAGACAGATGCTGATGCTGGGTGTGGAGCACAAACTCACTGACTCAAACCCCACACCGATGACCCACGACATCAGAGCAAGTACAATTAAGGCGGTACACACTCTCTCCTTACACCTTCGGGGGCCAAATTCCTGCCTTCTGAATCTACAACAGACCTCTCCTTATCTTCAAGGAGTACAAATCTCAGTGCTCAAAGGCATTCCCACCGACAAAACACTGGAGTCACTTTTGCTGATCTGCAATGTAGAAACACGGAAAAGCACATAGCTCAGGGAAACCAGACCCTGGAGCACTGTGAGTATATTTCAAGTCCTTCACACCAAAGCAAACTTGTAAAATGTAAGTTGATGCAAAGGTCAGCCGTTTATGCCACAAGCTCCTTATGAAGGTACTAAACTTCCTCCTAACATTCTTGCAAGTGCTCACTTGAACTATAACAAAAGGCAAACTGCTCTGATAGTTTCCTTGATATACACTCTAACACAATGCTAAATAATAGCATAAAAGTAGTTAATCCCCTGCTTCCTCTAAGCAAATACACTTCAGAAATATGTATAATAGTAATTTGACCTTCCTGTATTTTTCCATTTCTTTCCTTTATATATATAACTCAAACGCGTTCCAAAAGGAAAACAGGTATTTTGAATGCATACCTTCAAGCAAGTCTTGCAATTATTTTCAGAAAGCTCAGTAATTGTTCAATAGAAGTGGGGGGGAAAAAAAAGTTATTTTTTCAAAACTCAAGTTCATCCCTATTTCATTCTTTTTCTTTATTCATTAATGGCTGTTGCACTGCTTTGCCTTCGGAGGACTATGCAATTCTGATAGCACTGCTCTCCTCTCATCCTCTGCATAGCAAGCATTTTGACATCTTCTATTATAACCAAACCTCATTTTTGGAGATCACGTAGATGTTTCTGGGAAGAGCCTGATAACACGTTCACTAGTTTTCTCTAAGCAGTACCTTCCACTCAGCTCTTTGACAAGCAGTGGGACCTGTAACGGCACTGGAAGCGGATGAGACAAAAGAAAAAAAAAAAAACAAAACTGAGATAAAACAGAAGGTCAACCAGCCTCTCTTCACAGAGGAAGCAATAGCAACTGAGAAAGCCAGTGACTTTTTTATGCCCCTCTCAATTAATCGAGCTGCTCAAAGCTTGGAAGAATAACATATATATGAAAACAACCCTGGCACGTTCTTCTTTCATGATCACCAGAGCCATTTACTTTATCTCCAAATACTCCCTCACAGAAGGTTAAATCTACAGGGTCAGCCTGGTCTTTTACTTTCTGACACCCACGTTTTTCTTCTCTAACGGTCTCAGGTAAAGCTTCCAGGCTGCAGTGGATGCACATACCTGGCAGCCAGAGAACCTCCCTTCCACTTTGTCACCAACTTGCAATTACAGTTACTTGCTGAAAACCACAGCACCTCACCTAAGCTAAAAATAGCAGCACTTATTGCTTTGGTAAAGAACTGCTTTTTAAGGGTCTATTATAGTAGCAGAACAATTAAAGCTTTCTTTTAAACATTTAAACTAATAGGTCCTAGGAATTTGCTCAGTAGTCTATTCAAGTCTTTAATAATCTGAGAAGAACAATCCAATTTAAAATTCTTTAAATCCTTCATCCCATTCCAGTGTCCCAAATGATGTAACAACCTTTTAAATAAAGCTAACGATTGCTCATTAACAATCCGAAGCCTTCACCGTAGTTTTTGCAGTAGCTTTGCTGGGAACTCATGTATGCCTGAAGAGACAGAGCTCTACGGCGAAACAACACAAGAGCATGGAAGAGCTTCTTTGGTGTAACTTCTTCAGTCTGAGAGCTGGTAGCAACATAGATGGACAGGTATCTTCAAGACAGAGGCAGCAGCCTAGAGAAACCAAATGATGAGTCCTGCTTCCAGTACCATCGAAGAAAACAATGTGTCTACCAATAATCCAGAGCAAGGACATGCCTTGCCTCCACAGCTACTCCCACTGCCAGTGGGATGAGGATCTCCATTCAAACAAACGCTGCCCTTTGACTGGTAATCACGGCACTGCTTGTAATCATTTAGTTTGACTGTGCTCAAGGCTACGACCACCATACAGCCTCTAAAGCAAATACCACGATATGAGTGAGTCAGAGCAACAAACTGCTAGGAAAGCCCAGGTCTGGGGTTGGCCATTGGGTTTTTCTTTCAGTTTGGGGCTCGCGCTCCTCGAGCATCCCCCCAAACTGGAAAGCACCTGGGAAACGCAACCAGTCACCATCAGCGACCGTGACCTCTGCCAAGTCCGCAGGACAGTGCCGCAAATCCCCCCGCATTTCGCCAAGAGGCTCCACACGCACAGACCAAGCCGCGATCCCACTCAACAGCCCTTTCCGCCCCCGAACCGGGAGCACAGGCGCTCGTTAACCGGCGGAGACCCCCTTCCCGGCGCCCGCGGTGCCTCCCTCTCGCCATCCTCGGCTGCCGTTCGCATCCCCGGGCGCGGAGCCGCGGCGGGCACCGGGCAGGCGGCGCCCCCCCACCTCCTGCGGGGGAGGCACCGGCCCTGCGGGAATAGGGGGGGGGAACAGCGGCCCCGGCCCCGCGCGGACACGGGGGGACACCGGCCCCGGGAGGCTCGGCCGCGCCCCGCCTGCCCCGCTCCCCACTCACTCCGCGTAGCCCGTGGTCCAGGGCAGGCGCCGCGTGTCCTTGCTGAGGATGAGGATGGGGCGGGCGATATGGTCGGCGGAGCACTCCACCTCGTCCGGGGACAGTCCCAGGAACTCGGGTCTCCCGTACGGGAACCGGAGCGGCAGATCCGCGCCGCCGCCGCTGCCGCCGTGCTCCGCGCCCGCGCCGCCAGCCATGATGCCGCCCATGAAATTGGCCACGGCGGATTTCACCCGCGTGAGCATAGTCACTCCGGCGCCGCCGCCGCGGCTCCGGCAGCGCCCGCCGCCACCGGGGGAGGCTCAGGGGCGGCCGCGGGGCCGCGCGCCCATCGCGGCGCCGGGAGCGGCCGCTGCCGAGTCACGTGACGCCGCGGCTGGAGGCGCCGGGCGCTTCCTGCGGCACCGCCGGCTCCCGGCACGCGCCGGGCACGGGCGGCAGGTGCGCGGCGGGCGGGGCCGGGGGCCGGGGGGGCGGGGTCAGGGGACAGGGACCGGCCGCAGTGCGCACGGGCTGCCGCTGGGGCTGAGACAGCGCCCCGGCGGGGACGATCCTTCCCACCCATCCCAACCCCTGCAACCCACCCACCCATCCCATACATCTCATCCTACCCATCCATCCCCCCATCACACCCATGAACGTCCCCATCGCATCTCACTCCATCCCACTCCATCGCACCCCATCTCATCCCACTCCATCCCACCCCATCCCACTCCATCGCACCCCATCCCATCCCACTCCATCCCACCCAATCTCATCCCACTCCATCCCATCCCATCTCCTCCCTACCCATCCCACCCACCCGCCTCCCCATCCATCCCCCCGTCCCGTCCTACCCCCCATCCAATCCCTTCCCATCCACCCTTTCCATTCCACCCACCCCATCCCTTCCTACCCTATCCTTCTCATCGCACCTATCCCATCCCACCTATCCATGCCCCTATCCCATCCCATCCCCCCTCCCCCCATCCCATCCCATCCCACTCCCCTCATCCTACAAACCATACCCTATCCCATCCACCCACCCCATCCTTTCCCATTGCATCCCATCTCATCCACCCACCCATCCCCTGGTCATATGGGTGGTGGGGGAACATTACCACTTGGAAGGTTTACCATCCTTTTCCTCCTTGAACACATTGAGGATATTTTTCCTACAAACCTACTTTCTGGGAAAAAAAAAGGATTGCAAGCACCCTCACCGTGAGGGCAGCCAGAAGCAGCGGCCTGACGCGAGTCCTGCAGCCGGGCAGCTGTGGGTCCCCCTGCCCACTGGGGAAGCCGAGGGTTGTGCCTGCCGGTCATCCAGCAGAGCCGGTGTGGTAGCCTCTGGGTGCCTCCAGCACAACCAGGCATTTGGAATGCTGACATAGAGCAAATGGACAAGTCCAAATGTCTTCAAATTTCTGGATACAGATATTTTAACCTCTCCTCTGGTTGTGTCATGTTGGCCATGTCATACTCTTATTATCAAAAAAATTTGGGAGGTCTGCTGCAAGTGGTGGTCACCCAAATGAACGGAAAGGTTGCAGATTTGGGTGTGCCAAGCTTCAGGAAAACAGAGGTGAGGGGAATGTAGCAAGGGGGTGTAGGATGTGTGTCTTCCGTATCAAGGCTGTATCTGTGCCCTGTGATGATGCAGTGCTCCCGAGAGCTGTGAGTCTCTCCAAAAGGCAAAGTGACTTGCAAAATGGAGCAGGTAAGTATGGAAAACCCTGAGAGTAGCACAGTGTTGAGATTTAGCAGGGAAAAGCTGTTTAGTCATCATACATGGCTAGGGGAGATGATCAGCTGTCATCTGGCTGGCTCATACTAGAAACCAGCTGGCGTTCCACTGAAAACACAGTTACACAGTTTTGGAGACTAAGCCCTGTGAGCTCATTCGATTTCTGATTATTAAACATCCTAAGAGCTGTGTTCCAACAATGCCTGTGTTTGCTCCAGGTACTTTGTGTACAGACTGAGAAATGTAAAGATGTTGTGATGCTTACCAGTTTTTTTGATAAAGCTGTTTATTAATAAATCTACAGAGCAAAAAGTAGATCAGTGAATAAGGATGCAAACAGCCTATTAAGTGCTACTTGAAGCTGAACTGGAGAAACATCTACCCAAAATTAAACACTATTGCTATACCTCCTTTGGGAAGAGGTGGTTATTTTTCCTGTCTTTTTTTTTTTGTTTATTCATTGCCAGGGCTGACATTATAGATATTTTGAGGAATGGTAAACCTCTCTTACGTCAAAAAAATACTTGACCTTAATAATTCACCGTCTGATTGCAATATGATGAAAACCTTGTAGAACTTCCTTTCAGGCATTTCTGTTTGCTTCACTTTGTTTCCTGGTGATGTTGCAGAGGTTGTTACTATGAAGACAAAGTATTTTAAAATGATAAAAAGGGAACCATTCATCCACATTCATATGTTACAGGGGAAGGCAAGCCTGAGGTGATGGGATTTCCAAAGCCCTTTGGCTGCTGTAGTCAGTGGCATGAACTGTATTTGATTTGTCCAGTCCTAGTTCATTCCTAGCCCCTTCCACATCGGCACAAACTCTTTATGCCATCTTTTGACCTCTGAATGGCTGGTGGTTTTAATCAGACAGGTATTCCAGTGTCCATTTCCCTCACTAATGCTTTTGTGGTCCTGTCACCTGAATAAGACAGCAGTGAGAAGAGGGGCATGAGCAGAACTTGATATATGTCCTGGAAAGGCTCATTTTTAATCTGTAAAAATAGAGCCCCTCACAGGTTATCCTATATACTCTTGGAGAGGCTATGCCAGCAGACTAAACTTTGCAGTTTGTTTGACCTACAGAGTTCAAAAAATACCATTGCCTAAAAATACCATTGCTTTGGTACAAAGCGTGACAGAGAATTGTAAGGCAGCATACGTAGGCTCGTTAAGAGTTTAAATGATTATATCTGCAAGATGACACGGGAAACTCAGATCAGAGATATGGGGATACAGCTTAACAGCTCACCACTCTAAACAAATCTGCACTGTTTGAAATTCTATGGATGCTTGCCTCTGGCACAAGAATGCTGTAAGGGTGCAACAGGTATGATGTGACCTCTTCCTACTGAAGACTATAGAGATGCTTTAATTTCAGTTCTCTTTGGGGAAAGAGGATCATGTTGTTCACTTTCGAGTCAAAGGTGAAGCCTTACTTCTCAAAGGAAGTAATGGTGAGGCCTGGCAGATCTCCATAAGTTCCTCAAACCTCCAGGCCTGCAGTGCATCTGGTCCAAGCCAGACATCTTTCTTGGGTGGTAAGAAAACTTCAAACTATTTACTTATTGACTCCAGATTAAAAATTGCACTTGAATTCTCTGAGTAAATTTTCAAAAATTGACTCTGTGTCCTTCTGCAATCCCATGACTAATGATGACAGACTGGATTTTTTTTAAATGTAAACTTATTTGTGATATTGGAATAAATATACTTTTCCCTCTGAATAGCTAACCAGGCTGTGGAGCTAGTGAAGCTATGTGAGCCGAAACCACATTCATATGAGTTCTCTGAAGCATCTGAATTGTGTAGTGCCACTTTGCCATGCATTGTGTTCGGCATTCAATAAATTCAAGAGCATTTTAACCATGATGAAAAAAATCTACACAGAGAATACCTCAAAATTTTACTCAATGATAGAATAATTCTGATTGGCGATGACTTCTGAAAATCGTGTGCTCTGACTTCTGAACATCATGTGCTTTGTCAAAGCAGGACCAACTTCAAACTTACATTACATTGTCCAGAATCTTATCCAGTCATGTTTTCAATATCTCCAAGGATGGAAATGCCATAGTCTTTCTGGGCACCTGTTCCAATTTTCATCCACCCATCCATGATTTTTTTTTTCTCTAGTATCTATTAGTGATTTCTGTTGTTTCCGTTTGTCTGTTGCCCTGGAGGTATTTAAAAATCATGTAGATTTGGGACTTAGGGGCAGGTTTTGTGGTGGACTTGGTAGTGTTAGGTTAATGGTTGGACTCTGATCTTAAGGGTCTTTTCCAACCAAAATGATTCTATGATTCTATAATCAACCTTCACCTCTAGGAAAAATATGAATCTTTCTTCTCTAGGCAGTCTTAGTTGAAGACAGCAGTAAGGTTCTTCCCCCTTTGCCTTGCCTTCCAAAGGCTGAACAAACCCATTTCTCTCAGCATCTTCTTGCAACAATCTTGGTGGCCTACTGCTAGGCTCATTCCAGTAGGCTATCTGGGGCGCCCCAAACCGGACACAATACTCTCACAAGTGCCATTCAGAGGGGTGTGATCACTTGCCTTGACTATTGTTAATGCAGCCCAATATGTGGTTAAGCCCTCACTGCTCCAAATGCACAGTGGTAGTTCATATTCGCTTTGTTGCCTACCAGGTCTCTCAGGCCCTTTCCAGCAAAAGCTTTCTTGACAGTCATCCCTCAGCTCCACTCCAGTTGCATGGTGAACTTCAGGAGGTTCCCATCAGCTTATTTCTCCAGCCTGCTGAGATCCCAGTGGCAGCCCTGCCCTCCAGCTGTCAGCTTGTCCTCCACAACCTGGGGAAAAAGAGACAAATACCGACAATCAGTGAAAGACTTGTGGCCATCATAAACACTCATTAGGCGCTATTTATATATTTCTGCCTTTCTAGACACCTTTTAAAGAACTGTAACAAAATTCACTTAAAAAAAAAAAGGAAAAACTTGGAAGATGAAATATCAACTTGGCGGTGAGGACTCTGGTTCTGGCTTTCGAGTATACAGAGTACTTGAGCAGAGGGTATATTATGTGGAGTGGTTGGAAGTGTATCCAATGAAAGTGGATTGATTCAATGTGTTTACATATTTTCTGATGATAAAAAAAAATATTTTGGTGCAAGTTCTTTTTGTTTCTTTTCCAGAACATAGAAATACTTGGGGCTCTGCCTCTCAGGAGTGTGGCATTTATTTCGGCAGCATGAGTCTTACTTGCTTGTACCTTGTTTATACCTTAAATTTCTTGCTAGCTTGAAGTTTTGTTTCCTGTGCTTTTCATGCTCTGAGTGAAAGCAATGGAAAAACTCCCAAAGATTTTGGTGAGAACAGAAGTAGGTGTAATGTGAGATGAATGCACGATTTCTGCTGGCCTGAACTTCTGTGTCATTATCACAGATGAGCAGAGTATCCACAGGTGTAAGCTCTACTGGTGAATTAATTCGAAGGGTATGTCAGAATAGATGTCTGACATTATGGTGATAAGACTGGATCTGCAGGGGAAAAACAGTTTTGAAGGAAAAATTGGTTGTTTTTCTCTGTTAATCCCCCAAACAAAGAACAGTAAAAGCTTTATTTTTGCACATGATTCTGCTTAGGAAGATCACCATGTCATGTGGCAATCAATGAAGTTATTCTTACCTTTTCAAGAGTACTGTGTGACCTTTAATAGGCATGAGGAAGCTCTTTATCTCTGGAGAAAAGCCCTTCAGAAGCACAGTGCCTGAGGCATCATAGTGATGTGGAGGAGAAAATGCCTCTTAGTAAGATATCAATTGTTCTTATCACAATACCAGATCTCTTGTCCACACCAGCAGCAACCCCCAGCATTTCTAGGCTTATCAGAGCTGACAAGATCAAACCCATTGGTGCTCTTACCAGTTCACAAGCTGGGGTCTTGTCCCAAGTAAATTAAAAAATTAATAAATACTAGACATACTTATAGTGATATATTTCCTCTGCTACACATGATTTCTATGGCACCACTCTCTAGTCAACAGGGGCTACTGCCATGTGTCCTGTTCCCCAGAAGAGTCTCTTCCTCCTGTTGATGCAGACTTATTCTTTCTGCCCTTTCCCAGAAATATTTAGGTGGTGATGCAAAGTGGGGCCCTGTCACAGCCCTGTGTTTGTTCAGAAGTACCCTGTACAGCTGCGTGGTGAAACCATTTATGCCAGAAAAGTGGGTTCATTTACCTTCTCGCTGTGGAGGACTAGTAAACACAACATCCAAAGCTGCGCTACAGCAGCCTGGTTTAGGTATCCAAGCAGGGAAGAATCCCTAAGGAGAGATCTTAATTGACTGTCAACACAATAAAAGATATCACAAAAACTTATAATGGCTTGCAGTCTATATAACTATAAACAAATATTTAATGTAAGCTTTCTATAAACCTGTAAGAATTTCACATTTGCCAAAACCCACAGAACGACTTTTTCTACACAAATCTATCTACAAGTCTCCTGAAAATGTACATCTAATTTTGCAACAAACATCACCATCATCATCGTGATTTTGCTTCTGCAGCCTCTTCTTACTTCCCATTATCTGCTCCTTTTTAATGCCTGTAGCTAAATCTGCTAATAACAGGCTGGAATAGGGATTAGCTTGTTTATGTGCTCCTGTTGGCAGCCTTTCATAGGGGAGGTGGAGCGAAATGATTATAACCTCTCTTGGGTTCCTTTGCCCCTGCTCCTGCAAAGGAACATCTTACCGTGTTGTGAGATGCTTCAAAATGTCAGTGGTGGCAACAGTTATGCTGGCAGTCTCAGCAAAAAAAACTGAAAGTAATTAAATAGTTTGCAATGCAGAGACAAGTGGAAACTAAAGTAAGAGGACATGTGGGTATTTGTAGGTTCTTAGAGTTAATGGACAGCACTAATAGCTTGGCTGAGCACAGTTGCTGATGAATGTGTTTTAACTGTCTCAACATTTTGGGTTGAGTAGGAGTGTGTTTCAGAATAAAGATGGTCTTGAATTGTGCTTGAGTTAAGTATGGGTTAAATAAGCAGGGAAGTGTTTTGTATATACCAGGCAGTGGGGATTTTTTGAGTAACAGGCTAGGTGCCTTCACTGCAGAGCTCCTTAAATGGGGTTTTTCAAGAGTAAGCAAGATGGGTGGGCAAGGGGCTGTCTCATCTGCTGATGACAGCTCAGGAGTGGATGGTGAACACAAAGGAGGATCCACTCCCTACATCTGGGCTGCAGTTTCTGCTACACGGGCTTTCCTGCACCTTGGCCCAGTCAGGCACCTGTTTTCAACTGCGTGTTGGCTGGGGTCTTGTCCATAGCACAGTCAAGCCTTAATGTTCTGCTTAGCGTCTGACTGTACTTTTTTTTTTTTCTTCTTCTTTTTTTCCTTCTCCTTTTTATTTTGGAGAGATTTTACATATTTTATTTTATTTTTTATGATTTTGTGTGTGTGTGTGTTCTTCTTTTTAATATTAATTAAATGAACAGTTCTGGCAAAACTTCAACTTTGATTGTAAGCCTGGGCAAAGGAAATCCCGGGTACCTTATGTGGCACTCATTCTCAGCCAGCTTTGCCAAGGAAGGAAGTGGGATTTCCAAGCAAGTTGTCAAAACCCCAGGTTCCTCGACTTCAGGCTGAGTTTACCAGATGTTTTGTGTGGACAGAAATCACAGTCCCAGCTATACTGAGAGATGGCAGGGAAAGTTAAAGAAATTATGCTACTTTTGTATTTAGGTCTTGGATTTCTGCTGATCTTCTGTAAGCAAGAATATGGAAACTGTTTTTCCATTCATTTTTCTTCTTTCCAGCATTGGTCATGAGGTGCCTATGGCCCTGCGTAGTCAGCCTGACTGTCTGCTTTCCCCAACACATGACATTCTGGTGTTAACATAGTGTCATTCAGATTTCTACAACTAATTGGCAGAATCTTGTCAATACCCAAAGAAGGAAAACCAAAAAAAGGCAAAAGCAAGTATTTAGAATTTATTGCCACTTCCAAAACTCTTATGAAGAGGTTAAAGTGTGCATATAAATATTTATTAAGTTGTGTTACAGTAAAAAGAAGGAGCAGTCCTGTTTTAGTTGTGTAATAAGATACTATAAATGTTGTCCTTTCTCCTACAGCATCCTTCAAAGGTCTCTCGTTGTAGTATCCACTGCTTTTTCTGTGAAGACCTGTGTCAGTACTGTGGGTGCTAAACCATTTTTGACTTAGACAAGCACCTTGCTCTTTTTCTCTGCCACACTTGTTTTATAACTTGGCCACTCTCTTCTTAATGTTCATGGTGGTTTTATTTAAATGAATTCTTCCTCACCTTGTTTCATTAATTGGTGCTTTTTTGGTTTGATTTATCTTTGTTTTTTTGCTTCCTTTTCTTATTGACTAGAAGCTATAGCTTTTGACAGCCCTCTGTAGAGCAGATTAAAACATAATAATAATAATAATAATAATAATAATAATAATAATAGAAAAGGAATAACTTTTTCATGTGTCTTATAACAGATGGCCTAAAGCACAAAAAATGTGACAGTTACATCTGCCTCATTTCTCCCATTTTGAACTGAATCAGTGACAAAAACTCAAGACTTGATTCAGTACTACCGTGCTGCCAGCCAAGGGACATACACGTAAGGGAGGGTTAGCAATATGCCAGTTATGGCCATCTGGCACATAGTGACATGTTCGATGTTTGGAAATGAGACTCGTTTCAGTTGTGTTGCAATATTGTTGGCTAACTTAAAGGATCTTCTGAGATCTCAGAAACCTTGTCTTTTTCAGATGTTCTCAAAAAACCCTCAAATTAAAAATGAGTTCTAAAATCAGACTGAAAATGTTGCATCAGGGAGAAGTCTGTTTGGCTCTGGAGCCAGCTGATGGGGGAAAAGTGCAAACGGGATTGTCCAAACATCTCTGCTTCGGCAGTGGAGACAGCAGCAGGAAATGCCCTAAGCAAACACATTGCCACAACAATAGACAATTTACAGACTTCTGCTTGCTGCAGCTGATATATCTGAAAATCAAATTAACCTTTGACTTCTATGGGTCATGGCCTTTCAACTATTGTGTGCAACAGCCTAAGAAACTGGATAGCAAAGTCGCTTTTCAACAGATTTAAAGCAATAAAGCAAGAATCATAATCTTCCACCAAATAACTGACATAGAATAAATATGCTGACCATCTGGAAATAAAATTATTTGCGATTGAATATCTGAGTTTGCAATTTTTTTTAATAGATTTTTCTTTTTAAAAAGTCTTCAATGGTTTCTATGAAACTCTGAGCCCTTTCAAGAGTGATACATGCACTTCAAATACATTTAAGTATCAAGAGCAAATTAGTATGCCATAACCTGATGCTGGTTATTGCCAAGCATTTCTCAGCTTAGCCACTGAAAACAACTCTCTCCGTGGTGCAAAGGACTTCCATTCATCCCGTGTTTTCAGATTCTTCCCCTTCCACTTGCTGTGCCCTGCCTGAATCAGGGAAGAGTTTAGGTCTTGCTGACTTCAGTCTGCACAATAGCCCTGTGCAAACCCACAGCATCCAAGGCTGTGGTGCAGCTGTTGTACCCCATGGCTGGTCTGAAACTTGTTGCCAGCCTAAGTAAAACCAATTTTGGTCTTCCTGAAGATGAGAGTAAAGTATTTCTACTGCTGCTTTCTGCCTTCCCCTCTGGGCACAGCATGGGGCTGACAGTGAAAGTGGTGGAGCAGTTTTGGGGCTATTCAGCCCAGTACTGGTGCCTCCAGTCATCATAGAACCCCCCTACCTGTGCCAAAACCCAGAAACCATGGTCACAGCTACACCAGCTTGTCCTTTGTGCCTGCAGATTACAATCCCAACCCAAAAAGTGGTTCCCTTCATGGATTTCAGTGTATCAAAGGCTATATCTCCATTTACACCTTTATAACAGGACTTCCTGAGCTACAGTTGCATTGAAAGAGCCACAGTTAGCAAAGATCTGGAAACGAATGAATCATCCGTATTTCTGTACTATTTAATGATAAAGGACTTAGGTGGGTGGGGAGCGCTGTAAGGTACTCCCCTTGACAGTTCGCTTGAAACAACCCAGCTCTGGGTTGTTTCCAGCAGCAGTTAGTGGGAGATACAGGTCTGGAAGTCAGGGTTAAAAAGTTTGCTGGTGTGATAGCAGGGAGAGGGTCTGCAGCTCGAGAGGAGGCTGAAGAAACTAAAAGTGTTGACACCACAAAGACAGCTACAGTGCTCCATTAAATCTGATGAAGCCTGAAATTCAAAGCGGGTAGGAAAGGCTTGTGTAAACTGCATAGGAAGCATTTTAAAATGCTGATAAGCAGGTATCGTTCTGGCCCTGTTGGCAGCTACATTGTTGTAGAGGGTTTTCAAGGATGAAGTTCTTTAAGAGAAGTTTCTCAGGAAGATTTAACCTATCAGTGCTTTCAGTCAAAATCAGCCACTCCCTGAAGTTTAAGCAAATATGTTAAGGAAAACAGTGCAAGCACTGTGCCAGCCTGTTCCCTGGGTTGTTTTCATGTGCTTCTCACGGGGGAATTTGTGACATGGGATTATGGCTCACATGTACCATTGTTGTTTTATTCTAGATGCCCTAAAGCCATTCAGTGAGAGTCTGGATCCAGTTTTTTTTTTTAACGAGAGGCTGAAACTGGTCTTTGTCAGTGTGGTATGTTAAGCTTGCTGCTCCTCTCTGGGAGCATGCAGGGTCCCACAGAAGGGGAGTAGTGACCCTTCACTGCGAGGGGTTTGCCCCAAGGTGGGTCTCTTCTGTGAGCACAGATTAGCAGAAATAATTCTAAGGGTGGAAAAAGGCAACAGTGCCCTTATGGGGTCACAAGTCTACCCTTCCTGGCAAAGGAATGAGATCCTTAAGATATCGTGAGAAGTGGTTTGGGGTAGAGGGAGTTGTGGTACCAGCTACCCGATAGGGAAAGATTGTTGACATTTTGAGATGGGGCAGCAGAAGGTTGAAGCAAGGCATGAATAAAAGAGGTGTCTACGTGAGGTGGAAATACATCCAGGAATTGTACAGATATCAATTCAGTAATACGGATTATGAAAGATTTGAACTATTATTATAAATATGCCACGATTAGTTCCATAATGTTTAAGCAAAGACTCCAGTCCTTGAAGAAAATTGGGTGTGGAAACTATTGATTTAATGAATAAAGGGATATTTGTTCGGTCGTAATAGATGCTATTGATGCAAACAACATTGCCTGTAATTTTATTGCCATATAGTAAACATCGCTACGGAGACCTTATTGCAGGAAACTCATAGCCATTTAAGGCACCTTGATGTTGTTACCCTGCACAACATGGTCATGAGAGATTTTCACAGAAACTATAGGCGTAGAACTTGTTTCCAGCTGCTCCTGAAGCTACCAAGGAATGGAAACATTATTTTAGAAAGTTTTTGCACTTGCCTTCTATTGCAGCCACCATTTAGCTTCAGCAAAATTTGCATGTGATTAGCAGCTCTGAGAAACTGTGCATTTCCATCAGGTGCACACACGTGTGTTTAGGATCCGGAGTTAAGCACTTGGCTTTGATGTTCTGACCATATAGTAATTTTTATAAAAAATCTTGGCAACTGTAATTCATCAAAAATAGGGGTTCATATTGCTGCCTTCAACGGTCATCTTTTCCTGTTGTTCCCTGGTGCACACATCATCAATTTTATCTTGAACACTGGCTTGGAAAAATAAACCAACTGTATCATAATAGTAATAGTGTAAGAACGTATAAACTGAACTACATTTTTATATGAGAGTTTACCAAAACTGGTCACTTGTTTAAAATTAGTGATGTGCCAATGCTGGCAGGATTAAGACAGGAGTATATAATCTCCATCTTTTTTTTTTGATGATAATAATTATGCCAAAGACAGCAGTGAAGGGAAGTTGCAGTGCATGATGTTTTGGTTTTTTGACAGCTTGGGTTACAGCAGTGGCCATAGTGAAATGAAGTAACGTGTCAGCATGACAGAGGTGCTAGAGGAAATATCTATCATTCTTGATAACCTCCCCACAACCTGCACTGAAGCCCAGGCACTGCTTCTTCCCGGTTAAACTGAAGTGCTCTCAGCTGGGACCACCCCTGATGACATTATACTGCTCTGATGCAGAGGCAGCGTGAGCTCTCTGTGGCAAAGAACATGAGATCACAGAACAGCAGCTTTGCTTCTCAGGCATGTGGACAGTTATCTTTTGTGGAAACACAATGCTCAATACATTTTTGTATGCGTCATGTGTGTTCTTCCTCTTTACTCTCTTCCAAACAAGTTCTCATTGTCTCTGTGTATCACTTCTAGATGGCCATTAGCAGAGTAATTGCATGTCTGGTATAATGAAACTATACATGAGCTCAGAAAGCTTTTAATAAAATATAGATTAATTCCATTGCAACAATAACAACACATTCTATGTGGAAAACTGTTGCCTTTACAATAGCGAGAAATCTCATGTGAGAATCTTCTTGAGGGTGGTGGATTTTTTGATATTTTTTCATGTAAATATCTTCAGACTGTTGTTTCTTTTCCTTTAGCAGAAATAAAATTTGAAAAATAGCCAGAAGGCAAAATATTACCACATTTTAAATTTGAACAAGTTCCACTGGTTTATTTCATAGATACCATTAATGACAAAAGGGAATTTTGCACTTATGTTCTGAAGTATCAATTTGATCATGTGATTCACACGAAAATTAAATCTAAATAACAATGTTCTAATGTGGCATAAGGAAAAAAAATCTGCCCCAAGGCTGGCAACTTTTACTTATCCAGTACAGGGAAAGAATTCTCTCTGTAGGAACATTAAAAAAGCTGTGTTACGCACTTACATTCGTGATTTTGTCGGTGGCATATGACACTGTAATGCAGGTAGATTGACATGGAAAGAGGACATTTCCAGTCTTAGCAGTATGAGTGAATCTGTGCGGATCTAAAAGGAATAAATTTCCTTGTCACCACGTACCAAGGGTGATCTCTGCGGGCACACAGCCTGCCCCTGCACTGGCACAGCTGCTTGTGGTCGCTTACTCCTGTGCATGGGTTGGGGAGATGCACCCCAGCGCTGCCTCTCGCCAAATGGCACAGCGGTGCCCATTCAGTGTTAAAGTAACTGGGACAGCTGAGGCACCATTCTGGTGTACATGCTGTCCCGCAGAGCGCTTGCTCTGGTACAACAAGCACAGTTCTCTTCTAACTTAATGTGATTTACATCCAGAAATGGAAATGGATTGATGCATAGGTGCACCAGTACAGAGCAGGTCAGAATCACGTACAATTTCTGATTTGCCCTGGTGTTGTTACCAGTGAAACAGTATAATTTGCAGGAGAAGTTACAGCAAGTGCGGACTGTCCTGGAAATCACAGCTTTTGCATTGTGGAAAAAGTTGAGTCCACTCCCAACTCCTTGCAGCCCATCTATCTTCTTCCTTTGTTATTCATAGTTACAGGTATGGCAGCGTTTCCCAGTCTGGAAAGGAGAGGACTCAGCTGTAGTTACAAAGGAGACTTTTGGGATCAACAGATGTCAACAGTATCTGTGTGACTGTGTTTAGTCCTTAAATTCCCCAGCCAACTGAATATTAAACCATGCCCTGCTGGGATGCAAATAACTTGAAAGTCAGAGGTGTCCTTGAGCACCGGCCAAGGTTTTGTTGTACTGAGTGAGCCATATCATCTCACATCACACAAGCCTCAGAACAACCATTGCTCATGTAGCTGGCCAGACCCAGGAGCACCCATCACAACAGCCTCAAGGACTGATCCTGACACCCATAGTCTGCCTAGGAGCAGCCCGTGCAGAAGTGAGAACACCTGGCAGAGGCAGGGTAAGGGAGCTTCTGTTTCACATCCCAAAACTTGATTTGTGGCCCCGTCCCCTGCAGGGCTCACTGATGGTGCTTCCTTGTGTAAGAATGCCAGGCCCAATTTCACAAGATATGCGTTTCTTGAGCCCGATGTACACTCAGGCTTAACTGTTCCAAAAACGTGCATCTGAGCCTTCCACTGAGGTTTTAAAGAGCATTGTTAACTCCATATGTGTCTTTTGGCTCCCTGCTTCTTATTTCTATGTTTTATCTGCTGGCATCCTTGGAGTGTTAAAAGTTGCATTTAACCTTGTCAAAGGAGGACTGTTCTATTTTAAATGGAGACATTTTGTGCACAAGTCATATTTTGCTTGCAACATTTCTTTATGGCTAAATATTTGTGTTGGAGTTCCTAAACTATAAAACAAAAGCAATTGAATGAGCTAAGGAAGAGTAACTTCTGTTCTGGAAGGGAATTTAATTATATCCTTGATCTCTTGTAACTGAAACTACTTTATATCCAAGGCAATAAAAGGAAGGGCAGCAATATATGTTTCACGACAGATTTAGCCTTTCACATTTTTCACAATATTTTTATGAACACATCATGATTTCGTCAAATGCGTTTGGTGAAATCTCTTGGATTGTTTTATTTTATAAAGTGCCTTATCCCATGGAGTGAACAGCATAAGCTCTCAGGCTGAAACATCAGCTTCACACACTCTCCTGTGAGTAGTTGCCATTGCTGGGGCAAGCCACACACTGCAGTCACTATTCGTTGCCTGGGTGAATGCATACTTAACCTGCTTGGGTTTATTTAAAATATGATTTTCCATGAATATATCAGTGTGCAGCTCTAAGATCCACTTGCTTCTGGGCAGGACTGTGAATTTTCCCAGCAAAATTGGGTGTTGACCATTAATAAGGTTCTGCGAGTTGCCAATTTTCATTCGAAAATGTTAAATTTGCAAATTTGTTGCATTGAGAGAACTGAAATAAAATAGATTGGTTTGGGTTTGCTTCATCTGAACTACAGCCTCAGTGTTTCAAGTCCTTGGAATAGATTTCCTAGTTACCATGTACCAATGAATCTCTTTGGCAGAGTCCCATGACAAATCCTGACTGCACACCCAGCAAAGCCCTCTGCATTTCTCAACTGAAATGTTCTGTGTATTTTCTTCATGTAAAAACTGGTTTCAATCTGATTTGAAACAAGATATGGAAATACCTGAATCACCGTGGAGTAAAAATGCTGTTTGTGCAGCTCTCCTTCTTGCAAATATCTATACAATGCAATGGTAAATAGTTAGTGGAAAGAGAAACAGCAGCAGGACAAGCATGACTTAGAAAACTGAAGAGAACGTCAGCATCCATTAACAATGTATTTCAACATTTTTTCTAGATCTGTTTTAATTTCTGTTAGGAACCGCTATATTTAAATAAAACTGCCATAAAAGTGGCCTGTAGTGATCTTTGCCCTACAGATTTGACCTTGAATTGAATGCAGCTTGGTAGAATTTGGCCATTACCTTTCAGTGATTATTAGGAAATAAAATACATTTTCTTGAAGTACTTAAAATATATTCATTTTTGTCACCAGGTTATGATATTAAATGCTTTTGTCGAATGAAGATTTCAAACCAAAATAGAAGCTTTTGCAATGTTAACTATAAAAACTACTAGCAGGTATTGTCTCTGTCTAAGCAGAGTGGTCACAAAGGAATATCTTTGATGCAAACTCATCTTCACCCCTTTGAAATAAACAACTTCTTAGTGGGATAGCTGCTCTTTCATATGTCTCGCTGTTGAATAGAGATACTGAACGAATCCCTATTACTTGTTCTTTCAATATTTATGCTGGAAGAGAAAATACATGACAAGTGGGTGTAATACATGAGAAACAGATATTATTATTGCATGATTGTCATCCAGTGCACCAAGGTCCTTACATCAGTCTGGGCTTGACTTGATGATAGAGATACAATAAATGATAAAGAAAAGAACAGTCCTTCTTCCTTGAATATCTCTGTGAAAAAATACTGTATTTTACCTCAGAGATAGCAATATAGCTGCAACATTTCTTTTCTGCAGAAAAACTCTTTGTAAACAGCAGCTATTAATAAAACATACCATTTTCTCCTAGGCTGAAAAAGATATTATGAGGCTAAGACTGTTCAGCTGGTGGGCCTGCCCCTGTAATCTGTTTTGGGTACCAATGTTATAACAGTACTGAATGTATGCCTATATGAAGGATATTGATGATTTCTTCTGAAGCAAAGTGTGAAATAAAAGAACAGCTGTCTGGAAAGGGTGTAATTGACCTTGTGTTACATGAGAATTAAAGGCAGTTGTGATGGGGTTCTAAATGTTTTGTTACATTAAAATGAAAACTGATTGTTGTGCTTTGAGTAGGACTGAATTTCGTACTGAGAATATCATGCATTTATCGGTATATTTAAACTGTGCTTTTCAGATGCCTTTATTAAGACTGTCTAAGCCTTTGCTATTACCTTCTTTTTTGAATTGCTTTTCTTTGAGAAACTTCAATAGATTCACTCATACTTTCTGTCTGATATCTACACCATACTGAATTTTAATATCAAATGCAATTTCATAAGGTTCAGATGTAATTGAAAGGAATGCCAGAAATAGTCAGATTTCTCAATATTATTTTTGCCACTATAAAGTACTTGTAGCGACCCTCCAGTTCGGAGGAGGAGTATGAGATTTAGCAAGGGATTTGTTCCTAGATTCACTAAGTTCCTGTTATTACATCTGCGAAAACCTACCTGTATTACACATGCCAGAAAATCTCAAGCTCTACAGGTTTTCCCGCACCTGTTCGATGCAAATTAAAATTACAGCAGCCTTAAAATTATTTTGCATTTAGTAATCTTTGCACTGAGAGACTGGATCTGCTTGCAGATATCCAACAAGCAAGGAAATGCAAGGCTGAGCATAGTTATTTCACACACAAATGACTCTGTATAGTACTCCCAGCGCTCCCTGTTCCGCAACATGCACTTAGGTATATATTTCATAGCTATAGCATGTATTGCTCCATCTCAGACCCACACAAGGACCGCAGGCCAAATTGGCTATTTGGCTGTTACAGTGATGGAGGTAATTTGCTTGCTTTTGTTATTTGAGAATGATAAATCTTTCGCTCTGTGTGCAAGTAAACTGCACTTGCTGCCAGAAGAGTAAGAGCACATCAAAATAACCCAAAACTTGATAGGCATATTGATTAATGAAGTTAAAGAGTTAAGTCAAATTTGCTGTAATTCTGATTGCTGCACAGTGTGTACATGCTATCATAGTCCATAATAGTAATGAAACTATAAGAAACACCGAGAATCAGCACAATGAAGCAATAAATGGGTGTCTGGATCATGCTGACAGAACATCATGCCATGGTCATAATTTCTCTTTCAGTAATAACACTAAAATAATGATAACTGTAGGATCGAATGGGTCAAAATGATGAAGCAATACGGGCTTGAAAATATCTGCATTTCCCATGTCACACCAAAAACCGACTTTTGGAGTGTGCTATTAAGCCAGCTTCTCTCTCCTTCCAGGTTTTAATCAGTTTTTAAATAGTTCTGCAAAAGTTTGGGATCAAACTTTCCCCAAAATTATGAATCTAAGGAGCAAGTCTTATAGATAAAGTATGAAAAGACCAAAATCAAGGTAAAATTAAGACTGGAAGGCAAAAACAGTTTTAAAAAAAATGCCACATTTTAAAAATTAGCAGCATTGGAGAAATATACCCTGTCCACCTCTGTAAGTGACACAGTTGAGCTTAAAATGCCAGATACTATGGAGCAAAACAAGCACTTGATCTTCCCTCTCTTGATCTTCAAGAGATGTTTTGAAGCCTTTCATCCTCTGGATACATCATGCCTGCAGTCAGAATGCAAGTTGCCCAGCTGAGGGTGGTGAGGCACCGGAACAGCTTGCCCAGGGAGGTAGTAGATGTCTCATCCCTGGAGGAGTTCAGAGGCAGGTTGAATGGGGCCTTGGGCAGCCTGATCTAGTGGGACGTGTCCCTGCCCATTGCAGTGGGTTGGAACTGGATGGTCTTTATGGTCCCTTTCAATTCAAACTATTCTATGATTCTATGAGCTACTGAGAAGCCCACAAGGAGGAGAAGGCCAACCAGCAGGTATGAGGAGGTGTGGGCTTGACCTCTGAAAGGCAACTATATAGACCAAAATGTGAATTCGTGTCTGACTCTGTGAGAATTGGCCTTTCCCTGCTACCTCAGTTACCAGTTTTTCTCAGTCGTGTCTCCAAATACTGCCTCAGCAGGAAATTGGGTGCCAAGGATGCCTATTTAGGATGGTTGAAGAGTATTCCCAGACATAGTGTAGCATCTGCACTGCGTCCTGCTCTCAGCACCTGGCTGTTGGCAGCGCCAGTGAGGTGTGGGTGGCAGGTTACTCAGCTCTGCTGCTGCATCAGGCACATGTCAGGCTGTGTTCTGCTCAGAGGACTGACATCTAGATGTTGAAGTGATGCCACCAGTTGCTCACAGTCAGCAATCTGCTGAACCCAGTGCATGGGTTGAAGCTGGCATGGTTCTCCACTTCTTTCTATTAATTCCCTGAAGATTCGCAAAGCTTCGTGAGAAATACCATGTTTTCACAGTGGCCATCTGTTACAAGCACATAAGATTGCTTGTGCTGGTGACCAGCTGTTCATCTGCAGAGCAGGATTTCTCAGCCTGCCCTTTCAGAGGTGGGAACAATCACTGAACATATTTAAAATGCAGAGGTTCCTCTCAGATCACGTCCAGATATCCATTGCAGGCAAGGAAATACAGACCACGTGCTGGTGGGTCTTCCAATGGTCTCACTTGACCAGACCTTGCTCAACTGTTGTATGAGAAGTTTGAATGGGAAACAGCAGCCACAACTTCTTCCAGCTCAATGTGTAAGAGAAGCCTTTGAGGAGACATTGATACAGGCACCTCCATCTGCTTGCAAAAGGGCGCAGACAGAGCTGAGACCTTCCACTGCAGCTGGAGTTGCCTCCCACACACATTTCTTTGAAGCCTGTGTTTGTGCTTTTGGTTCAGGATGCGAGACATGGGCCAACTCAGGACAAGAAGGGGAGGATGGGTTGGGGAATTGCAGCTTATCTTGTGTGGATGAGAAGGGGCAGGGACTTGGTTGTTGGAAACACAGGTAAAGCAGGAGGAATGAAAGAACACAGAGGTCAAGCAGAGGCACTTGGGTGCAAGATATGGGGCAGAGTTGGAGAAACAGATAGAGATGTGGGACTGGGGTCCTGATGAGACAAATCAGATTGCCATGTAAGCAGTCAGGGAAGCTGACATTGACTAATTTAGTTTGGGAAGCTTCTGTAGGCACTTGAAGGATGCTTTCCAGGGTGGTGATTATGCTTGGAAGATATGTTGCAAAAAATTCAGGATACTTAGCTGTACTGTCAGTGACACACAGAACAAAAATGCATACCTATGGCAGTATAGGGGAGGCTGGCAATTTTGTACAACACTTCTAAATCAGGTTGTAGCCAGAGGTCAATTTTCTCCCACAGAGGAAAGAATTGTCATGAACAGAGAAAAACTTGCTGCTGAGAGAGTTCATATAAAGAATGCAGAGCAGAGGGAAAGCAATAGATTGAGACTCCTCTCTCCTCCCACGGTGGCCCAAAGAGCACTTTGTGTGTGACCAGTTCTCAAGGATCAGTGTGGAACTTTCAAGAAAATACCTGAGCTTTTCAAACCAGGAGTGAGTAATGTAACATTCAGTGTTACTCAGATAGCTATAGTGTTCTCATCTGGATAATGTCAGTGTTACTGATAAAAGGAGATGAGAAAAGTCTCTGGTGGGTCTTCGTGGTTGCGGTTATCTCCTAGAGAGAAGACTTTGTCCATACAAAACCCACATGGATGAGAATGCAAAGAATGGATATTTTACTACAGCAGAAACCCATCTGTAAGTTATTCTTTCAACACTTATTAGACAACTCTTTTCCTAGTGTTTTGTCTGAGTCCTCTGTGTCCATGGAAAAGGTTTTGTGAAGTGTCAAATGATTATGTCTAAGGCTCTGAAGATCCTCTATATTTGGAATAAACCTAAGAACTGATTCGCCTCATTCTTTCTATGCCTTAAGGTCACAAAGCTGCTGAAGACATGATGTTAAATGCCTTTTCAGGAGCATGTACATAGAGATCAGTGACAAGTGGTGTCCCTCAGGGGTCCGTACTGGGACCGCTGCTGTTTAATATCTGCATCAATGATATTGACAGTGAGACTGAGTGCACCCTCAGCAAGTTTGCAGATGACACCAAGCTGATTGGATGGAGGGTGACGTGATTGAGAGCAGCCCTGCAGAGAAAGACTTGGGGTGCTGGTTGATAAGAAGATTAACATGAGCCGGCAGTGTGCGCTCACAGCCCAGAAGGCCAACCATATCCTGGGCTGCATCACAAAAAGTGGCCAGCAGGTCAAAGGAGGTGATTCTGCCCATCTGTTCCTCTCTTTTGAGACCCGACCTGGAGTATTGTGTCCAGTTCTGGAATCCTCAACGTAAGGAGATGGAGCTGTTGGAATGGGTCCAGAGGAGGGGCACAAGGATGATCAGAGGGCTGGAGCACCTCCCATACAAGGACAGGCTGAGAGACTTGGGGTTGTTCAGCCTGGAGAAGAGAAGGCTCAGAGGAGACCCTGTAGGGACCTTTCAGTGCCTGAAAGGGCCTAGAAGAAAGCTGGAGAGGGATTGTTTACAAAGGCTGTGTAGTGCTGGAACGAGGGAAAATGGGTATAAACTGGAGAGGGGCAGATTTAGACCAGACATAAGGAAGAATTTCTTCACCATGAGAATGGTGAGGCGCTGTCACAGGTTGCCCAGGGAAGCTGTGGCTGCTCCATCACTGAAGGTGTTCAAGGCCAGGTTGGATGGGGCCTTGGGCAGCCGGATCTTGTGGGAGGTGTCCGTGCTCATGGCAGGGGGGTTGGAACTAGATGATCTTTAAGGTCCTTTCCAATCCAAACTATTCTATGATTTTATGTGCATAGTGGGGAGCCATGGAAGGAGACAAGGCTCCTGGTGACATTGTGAGGAAAAGTATATGTGCCTTGGCCTTTCAGTGGCATCTATTGGGCAACTTTTTTTGGATTGGTTCTCAGTATTAATTTGTGATAATCACAGTAATTTACATTCAAGCCTCAATTAAGGAAGATCTGGATATTCATGGGATGGGGGATCTTGAAAGGACAGAGTGTGCTTTCTGGTCTATTTCTGCCCCTATTCATTCCAGTGAAATTCTGCTCATGACTCACTTCTCATTAACATCCCCTGGCAATGTACGAAGCGAGAAATGTACAGCAGAACAAAATGTTTCTTACCCTGATTATTTTATTCTTTTCAACAGCCCAATATCTCCTTTACAACAGCCTGCTGAATGGTTTCCTCATAATTTAAAATCCTCAAAAATGTTGATGTAAGGAAACACTTGAGCATACAACTACCTCAAAGTACTTATATATCAGTTTATCATCTAAGTGCTAACTGGTTGGGGAGATGGGGGAAAGTGGAAAATCCCTTTCTGTAAGATGTGCAGACAGGAAGGGTTTAGGTTTGGAGGCTCCAGCAACAAGACTGGACTGTCTCTGGGCTACAGAGTCACCTGCTACCTGATGGTGACAGGTGTGTGGGAAGTTGCTAACAGGAAGAATACTATGAGGTAAAGAGATTTCCTTTTTATATATAGTAAGGTATTTAACTTACTAACCAGCACCACATCACTGGTGGGTTTGTGGTGTGTTCTCATGCTGTTTGCTTCTCTTCACTGCCCAGCCTGGTTACTGGAGTGCGACGGGCGAGGGAAGCAAGCGGACGACTCAATATGAGTGATAAAGCAAGCTTCGACTTTATTCAAAATCAGCCCGGATTATATACCCTAACATTCAAAAGATGCTTTGTGCTTTGTGCTTTATGCTTTATGCTTTGTTACAACTTATACATGATTAGTTACTTAAAACTATTTGCTCTTTATTGATTCATTGTCTTTTGTTAATTCATTATTGATTCATTGTCCTTTGTTAATTCATTATTACTATATTGCTACTTCGAGTTTCGTTTATCTTCTTGCAGGTATATTACAGTTACAGTTGGGCTCAGTGCTCCATCCTGTTCCCTTGGGAAAGATTCACTTGTCCTTCAGAAGTTTCTTCTTAGAGATTCCTCTTTGCATGCCTTCTTGTTCTTTTAGTCCATATCCACACTCAGAGTTTAACAAAGTTTCCATTTATACAATATGTGTCTCACAAAGCTTTTCTATTGAATCATGTCCTTTTTCACTTAACCATTTCCCAACACTGGAGCTCTTCAAAAGCTCTGATTTTGTAACTTCTGAAGTACACCTTTATCTCTGTGTGCTATCTTCTATGGTTTCTTCTTCCAAATGTAAGATAGGTACATTGGCTGCATCCTTCCTGCTGTATGGAGTGGTCCTCAGTGAGGTGCTGAGGCACAGGTATGGATTACACCTGGCCTATATGGTGGGATCCCATGTTGGTGTGGACCACCCCTTCTGTTCAAGTAGCTGCTTTTGGAAAGAAATCTGGTTACACCAGCAGTAGATCCTCTGGTCCACACATTGCAGACATGGCTATTTCAAATGAAGATCGTTGAGTTGTGATTTCAGTTTCCCTTCACTTTGAGCTCTCTTCCTCTGGAAAGATCAACCATTTATCTTACATGCATGCAAAATTTTACAGAAGGATTCACTACTGCTATTTGATGGAAAAGAAGCCGGAGATCTTTCTTTCCTGGTTTTAATGCATTTGATGCTGTTCTGGAGAAATTGCTTTAGGTGAAATCTTATCAGTCAGGGGCAAAGCCTGCTGGAAAAATGATGTCTTCTGATTTGGCAATGAAAAGTAGGTATTAATGTACTTTTTTCCAAAAATTTGGAAGCAGAAGTGGAGTTCTAAGGACCTCTCCAACTCTGTTTTGTGGTCCACTCGAACAGCACAGAGCACTGAAGCCTCCTTGGCAGCACAGGCACAATGGAGGAGTGGTCATCTGAGCATGGGCCAGAGAATTCCCCAGGAGAGAAAGATGGATAAGCCTATAGATAAACCTCAAACTGAACATGAACCTTGCTAGGGGGAAGAGCCTTTGTGAGATAGGTTTGCTGCCATGGAGGAGATTGAAGAAGTGGAGGCAGCAGCTACCTCGACACTTCTCCACTCTATCCGCCCTTCTCTCAGCAGCAGAAGCCAGACGAGCTTTCCAGAGCTGTAACGTCACCATGTAGTGAAGAGAGGACAACTCTCTTTGGCCACCTCTAACATATTCATTCCTCTGCAAATGCCTACTTTTCTGATGCATAAGGACAGCTTGGGGAGTATTTCTGCCTATGTCTGGAATTATGGTCTGAATTAACAGAAACACACTGAAATTATCCCAGGGAAGAATTATCCTGAGTTATCCATTTACAGCCTGCACACATTTCATATCTGACAGTAGGACAAAGCACTGTAAAAATACTCTTAACAATGTGAATCTTTGTTCTGATTTGCACTTTAAAGGCAACATCTGATTAGTGTTTGTGTTTTATTAACAGAAGTCTGGGAGGATGAAAGCTTCTCAGATATTACCTTTATTCTACCAGATATTTTTTATAGCATATCGTGGAAGAAAATGCCACATTTCATTAAAGTCTATCATTCAAATACCACAGAGGATTTGGCAGCAGTTTATAAATGTAGTAGTAATTCTCAACATTGCCCATTTTTCAGTCTCTGAAGATTCTTTAAAGAAATGTTTCTGATGACCTCTGGATCAACTGGTGTTCACTGGTCTGTGTGGGGATGTGTGCTGCTGTAGACCAGCTGCAGGACTGCCTTTGGTATAAGCACCTCAATTGCTGTGTCAGCAGCTATCACGCTGTTTAATTTTAATAGGCTTGGTTACACAACACATTCTCAGACCTTCCAGCTGTGCCTAATGAAAATGTATACTGACACTCATTCTGATCTCAGCATCCCACTTGCTCTGGTGTTACCTTATTAATTTTTTATTATTCTGTTTGCAAGGAATCTCGGCACTGATACATGAAATGCGCGATATATGTTGAGGATAATCTCATGTCACGGCAAACTTTCTCCTCTGTTAGTTCTCCCTGCATGCTTCATTTCAGCTGTTTGCCACCTATTAGAAAAGATAGAGAAACATTTGATTCTTGAAGGGCTGAGTGCTTCGTTTTACGTGAAGTAACCACATCAGTGAAGCAATAATTTACAATGAATAACTTGTTTAGCAGTCGCAGGCTTTTTTTTATGGATTGTTGTTGAACAAATTGTAATTTTCTTGAATTTATTAATTATTCAAAATGTTAATGACTTTGGGGGACTGATTATGAGCAATTTTATATGAGTATTTTGTATGCGGTTCTCCATTTCTAGGCCATTAATTTGTTGTGTAGGTAGATTTAGGCACATCACGGTTTCTCTATTTTGTTGACAGAAAATGCTGAAAAATGTCACAACAGTTATGCTCAGAGGGTGAGAGTTTAGGGAGAAATAAACAAACATAAAGATCAGATGATTTACCCCTAAAATCCTGGCTAGATAAAAGAGATTTTCTGGGAATAATTTCTGAAATAAGAAAGATTATTGTCAGATATCCTTTATTTACTTACCAAATTTTAATTCCTTATGATAACTTACACACAAGGTAGTTCGGTGTATGCTTGTAGTCTTGGTGGGAGTGTCCTACAGTTTAGGTCGTGATTGCTTTGTGCTTTGGTGAAAGTGTTTCTTCGTAGAAAATATTATGAAAGTATAGTTGTCATCAGCTTGCAAATTTCTCTCAAGTTTATTGTGAAGGTGACTGTAAGCAGTTTCCAGTCCTGAAGAGCGCTGTCAGATGCTTCTGAGGTATGCTGGTCTCCTAACACTTGCTTTCTCTTTCTGTAGAACATGAAAAGTTTCGGTTCACCTTAAATGAACGTTATGCTGGGTAAAATCCTGAATTCTTCAACAGCAAGTGTCTTAAAATAGGTGTTAAACAAATTAAGTTCCAAAGACATTTGAATGCTTAGGAACTATTTCATAATGCTTCTTTTGATCTGCTGTTGGCTACTTTTGCTTTAAGAGGGAAAGGAGAGAGGAAAGGCAGCTGCTGTGAGGTAGAGGTACACATGGCTTGTGCCACCTACTTAAATATAGATCTATATGATGAGTATAATAAAGTTGAAAATCCACATTTTAATTACAATAATCTTGCCATTTTGGCAAATCTGAGAAATGGTTGTGTGACTGGCTGCTGCTGGCTGAAGCCTTCTCCCACAAACCTGAATTGGATCTCTACCTTTTTCATGGCTTAGACAAACGTGTGTACTTAGGGAGTTCTTTAAAAAGCTGACTGCTACCAAGACCTTAGAGTAACATGCTGTGTGCTGAGGCCCTCTGTGATATGCAGGTGAGTAAAGGGCACTGTCCTCCTACAGCTTTGCACATGTTAAGCTGTAAGTAGCAGAGGCTGTAGACAGCAGAGGACTGTCAGCTCAGCGTAGGAACGGCTTGCACTTCAGCCTGTGGGAGCATATGAGAGCTCCCATCTGCAGTTCTTTCTCAGGATTATTTTCTACCAAAGGCCCAGGTTTTTCTTTACTGCCTTTACCACAGCCTTGATTCTGTTTAAAAGACATAGCTTAGTTCAATGCACTGAATTTCAGCAATTCAGGCTGAAACTAGCTCCTGCTCTCCTCTCTCATCCGCATTATATGTCAGTTCTCAGTGAAAATTAAGGGTTAGTTGGGTAGAAAATGAAGGGATAAGCAAAAGCTGTACACCTTAAGGTTCCCACAAGCAACAGAAATTAATCCATTTTAAACTACTTACATCTTTTAAGCTTCTTCAGGAAGGGATTTGTCTCTAAGTCCCTGTACAATATCTTGTCATATCCATTCTACTCTATAAAATGAGTAAAAAACATTATCCACAAAGCTCAGCAGTCATGCTAGAAATCTTTATGGGGCCTGCTTTGCATTGAAACCTCAGTAAACCCAAACTAGTTCTGTGCTGTAGGCACTGAAATGAAAACTCATCATTAGTTAACAGTGCTCTGGCACTTCCCTGGCTACAATTCAGAAACAGGCTGAATTGGGTATGGTTTATTACAATCAAATACGGAATTAATATTGTTCTCTTAAAACTTACAACTTCCAAAATTAAGCATCTGCATGTGAACTAAGGGCATGTGAGCTAAGGGCATGATGTTTCTGGAGCAATCAGAGTTGGTCATCTGCTGAGCTGTGATATCTGAGCCAGCCACACATGCAGGGTGGGCATTTGTGACCCATGGGAGCTCCATGTCCTTCTGGAATGGCAGAGGGAAGCTGGGAGAGATAGCCTAGTGCATCTTGCATGAGTTGCATTTGGTGCCTATGTTTAAGCAACTGAATCAACCTATAGGAATGTAAGTTCCCATTGAAGTTCATGGACGTTTATTCAGTGTAGAGGAGGGAATGCCTAGAGAGCAATTCCGTCACCCTAAAGTGGAGACAGAGGTGCTTGGATTAGTTTTTCTGATCTCACCATCAGCCTTTTTTTCAAAAGCAGTCCAGAACTTCTCCCTCAAATGTCAGAGCTGGACTGTGCCTGTCCAGAGGATTACAAGTCAGTCTGAGAAGTGCAGAGCACATCTCCTGTCTCCCTCAGGCCTGCTGTATTCACCAAGTCTGTCTGGCTCACAGCTTTCTAGCTACATGCCATAGGGTGATTACTGGACCACAGAGTTTATTCTTCCACATATTGCTATTACAACACGCCGTTATTAGGTGTGTCGTTCCCTGTCCACACACAGAATAAGGTAAGTGAGCAAGAATGTGAAGTCTACAAATGTAAGAATGTCCATATGTTTATAGCATACAAAGAATGTAAGGAAAACAGTAGTTTCTGTTGTCATTAAAGCTGTCTAATAATTTCTATTTCCTTTCTACAAATACCTCTGTAACTGAAGTTTATATGAGTTAAATCTGTGTTTGCTAATTCTGAAACAAGCTCTCTATTGATTTGACTTCCTGTGCTGTAAAACCCTGCTTCTTCTGTGCACAGACATGTGGGCCAGCTGGAGGTCAACAGATATTTCCTCAGAAAGAACTGGATGGCTTTTTTTAATTCTTCTTATATGGCAAAGTTCTCTCTCTGAACCTTACAGAAAAGTGCAGTGATGGGAAAGCTAAAGGGAAAGCTAGATTGACAGATAAAAGTCAGGAATAATATCTCTCTAATTCTGGTATGAGGAACACACAACTTGCCAACAGAGTGAGTTTCTGGAATGCTTTTAAGTATCAATAGAGGTTTATTCTTTGTCACCCACTTTTAACTTGACAAGATCCTCAAATGTATTTTTATAGTTTCCTTCCTGGTATGCTCCCAGAGATAAGTACTTTCTTGAATGTCAGGCCAGAACTAGCTGGAAGAAAGCTTTTACTTACATTGTGTGAAAGAAGCTATAGAATTTGTTCCTGATTCGTTTGTTGAGCCACCACAGCTCACAAAAAAAGCAAAAGGTTAACACCTTTCTAACTAACTAATTGATGCAAATGGTATGAAGAAATTTAAAAGCTCGTATACAGAGTAATACCCAGTCTTGCACTTGATTGTGGACTTTATTAAAGAGGGGATGATTACAAACTGTGAAAGAATTCTTTTTTGTTTCCAGTGAAAAGTATTTTCTGTTTCATTTATTATATTGAGTTTCCCTGCATTAATATTCCTAACACACGTCTGCTGTGTTTGAGTTCTCATTCATATTCACATAATTAAAAATGCAGACTTTTTTGAATCTCAGCTCTTCTGGTACACTTCTGAAACTATTCTTGCAACAGCAATACTCAGTGGAGTTACTTTTCTAAGCAGTTTGCTATTTTATTTATCTTGGGGAACAGGGAAGAATACATAACAAGTAGTGTTTGAGAAATTGCCAAAACCAGCAGATCCTGCAAACTCATCGTATCCCTACAGCTGCATTCAGAGCTCATACACCACTGGGTGCAATTCATAAACCATATGGTGCATAAATGACATCAAAAGTCAACAACTGAACCCATGGCTTTGGTGGAGAAAACACCTATCAGTAATGTAAGTTCTGTTGGAGCTTGAGAAGGGAGCAATAGTGAGGGACTGCTCCTGTGTCATGGGGCACACAGACTCCAGGATGCCACTTCTGGATCACCTGGCTATGTAGGTCTTTGGTTCTGTAATAAGCAAGAAATAGGGGCAATTCAGAAATACAAATTCATATATTTCAGGAGTTTTAAAGTACTAAATGACTTGAGTAATTAGCCAAAGGGAACAAAGACCACTAACATTGATGGGAAGACTCTCTAACTTGAGCAGGCTTTGTATAAGTCTCCAAAAGAAGAGGGATGTTGGATCACTGATCATCAAAGGAAGGTAAGAGAGAAACTGCTTTAAAGGAAATCTTCTTTACACCTTTATTGAAGCTTACACCTTTGTTGAAGAAAGTTTTCCTACTGAAAGTACCTACTTACCTATCACCATCACTGGAAAGTTAGCATGAATGCTATTTCCTATAAAGTTACACAGTAATGTTTGCTTAGGAAAATAAGAGATAGACTAGGGAAAAAAAACCCACCTGGGATTAGAAGAATGTACACAAAGCAAGTCCTTACAAATGAGAAAGTTTAGAACATTTTGGTTTTGCTGAAAGTGAAAACCAGCCAGCTTCCCACTTTGCAGGAGGGGCACTCCGTATGCATTTGGAAACATCCATACAGCACAATCTACCTCATTAAAATCAACTGAATGGCTACTGTCTTCTTGAATCAGTACAGAATTATTTTACCTTTTATAGTGTCACCTTCAATATTTCCTAATACAGCATAACTAAATGCAAATGAAATTGTTAGGGAGAACACCCTGTTGTTTCTGATAATGATCAGTTAGAAGGTGTGCTTGCATGGAGAAACTGGAAGGTTGTTAATTACATCTCTGTAATGAACGAAATGCGCCTTGTCAGAGTTAAGGGAGCCCAAAGATAAGCAGATTCCTGCTGTTTGCCTTGTCAAGACAGCAGCTGTGGAACATATAAACAGGGAGAAAGTCATCAGAGATCAATTTGCAAAAATGCTAACAAGCTATTAAGAACCTCCTGAAATCAGTAAAGGTGCATTTAAAAAGAAATCCGAGAAAGTTTTACAGAAGATGTTTAACTGTTTCAGTATAGGAAGTATCTTTATGTATAAGGGCACCTAAGGTCTTGGGGTTTAGGAACTGAGAAGAATTGGCTTCTATTTGCAGACCTTCCTTGTACTTTGCAATGACCTTCAAAACTCCCATTTAGTAAGTTGGTATTAAATTGGTCAGTGAAACTCAAAAGGCCAAGCCAGAACCTTTGCACGTCCAAAGTGCTCCTTAGGTGTTATTTAGAAACATGAGTGAAAATTAATCAGTACATAAACCTTGTATTGTACCTTATGCAGAATGAGTTTTGCCCTGAAGTCTGTGAAATACTTAGCTATTGCCAGGCAGAAAGCACTGTAAGAAGGATCATCATATCACTGCAACTCGTTATGCTTGTTTATCATCTCAGAGAGCCCATTCATTTTATAGGTCAGGTTATAATTTTAATTACCAGAAAAAGCTATGAGGTATGTTTCTGTGCATGTATCATGATGCTGAAACTGAATAATTCGGAAAGATCAAGGGAGGTCTCACCCAGTTCCTCACAGAACCTCTGAAGAGAAGTGGTTCTTACAGAAATAACTTACTACTTTGACAGCTCTGCAGGCCATGTTGCATCTTCACATGACTGTATGCTTGGAGACGTTAGTAGTCAGGGCATTGGAGAAGTCCTTTAAAAGTGATGTGAGCTCCACTACTGTAGGGTTTTGACCACCACACAGACATCGTTAAACCAATGCAGCCAGGGAAAATCAAGGAGTCAAAATTAGCTGTATGTCCTCTTCTGAGCAAATACAGATCATGGTTTATTTCAGCAACTGTGTGGGTAGACTCTCTAAGGCAACCATTTCTGGAGAGGAACATCGTTATAGCGGGAAGAGATAAAATCTCGCTCCCCTGACTTCAGTCATCTACAAGCTCGGTGCTGGGCAAAACGGAGTTAGGCAGACATACTCTAAAATCAGAGCAGAGGAATGTAGGCCCTCCCATGAGTGATTCATCGTGATCTAAAGAAAGCACTGAGACAAATCAAATGAGTTGCCTCCTGGAGAGGCCTCTTTCTCTCCACTGAAAATAGATGGAACCCAAACAAAAAGCACAGACAAGATGCTATACTCTAAGAGGCTAAAATTAAGTGACAGAAATCCTGCCCTTCATGAATAGGCTGTGTTTTAGTGGAAATCATTTAAGAAATAACATAGACATACAGGAAAAAATGAAGTATTAAATATAAATGAGGAGAAATCAAGGAACTTTCACTAGAGAAACAAGTATTAAGAAGTAATGTACTTAAAAGTCTTTTAAGTAAATCTTGAGCATATGACTTGTAAAGTAAATAAAGAGTAAAGCACGCAAATAAGGAGTAAAAAGTACATACATGTACACTGTCATCTACACAGTTGTTTAGTACGAAAGAAACACATCTGACTTCCAGTGGTTTCTGTTTTCTTAGTTTGCTTATTTGCTGGTTGGAAGCCGCCTATCTGGGCATCGTTCTGGAAGATGCCATGGTGTTCCTGCAGTGTAGCTCCTCTCCCTACTTCCAGAGCTCACATTTGGAGCTGGGGCATTTCAGCCAGGGTCTTACATCAAGTCTGCCACTGCCTCAGCCCATGCACCACTACCAGTTTGCCGGGATTGTTTATGATCAAGCTACTTCTAGTCAGGCTTTGTGGAGGAAAGTCTCTTCATACCTATTGTCTCTGACATTATTTGCCATGTAGAGTTTCCCATTACTCAGGTTCCTATTAGCATGAGTTATATCAGTCTAGGCTGTAACATAACCTTAGTGTAACCATCTTTATGGAGACTTATACAGTTCAATGCAATCTAGAGGCTGTCAACTATCCACAGCTTAAATATACGTTTACTGTATTTATATCACTGATGTATAGCTCTCAAATAATTATTTAAATAAAAATAAAGTAAAACTGCAAATAAAGCCACAGGTACTGCATTAGCATTTTAATACAATTATTTTTCTCTCCTGAGTGGGCAAACTCATTACACAAAAGGGGTAAATGCTCATTCAGAGGAAAATTTTCCAATGGTACATAGGTGATTAGATATTGAGTACTTATTACTGTTAATGTGAATGGTCGTTTAATTCCTCTTCTGTCACACTACAAGATTATCCTTGTCGTGATCTTCTCATGCTGAGCATATGCTGAGCACTATTTTGTAGATTGTATTCTAATGAATTTTGTCTGATGAAACAAACAGTGAAAAGAATAAGTGTAAGCATAACTTTCCCATGCATGATTCCTTCTGTGTTTTCTTCTTAAGGCAATGTCTGGATTGTGATTTCTTTTTTGTAGTCCAGAACATTAAAAAACAACTAATGTAGCATTAACTAAACACTAATAGGCCATTAACGACAAACTTTCAAGCTGGAGAAAACAAAAACATTTCAAATGTAAGCATAAGTCAATTTTATATGCATGGACTTTTGCTATCTTATGCCATTTATATTAATAATTAATACACATGTTTCACTGGGATGTTATCAGCCTCAATAGATATCCAGACTTTCTTGGCTTAATATTACTTCTTTTCCTTACAAGTGGTGAAAGAGGCCAAAATAGTATTGGTCATTGCCTTATCCTCCCCTACTAGGTACCTGGCAAGAGGATGGGCCCAACCAAGCAACGATGCTGGCAGCACCACAAGTGATCCAGAAGGAAACAATTGTTGAAATGTGTCCTGCTGGTCAAAGACCTTAGAATTTGCACGACAATCAGTGAATATTTTCTCATATTTAAGGGCACAGAGTAATACCCCTATTGTATTTACTCCAAGTGCAGGTACATGCACAACCATCTTGGGACGCTGATAACCTTGTTTGGGGTATATGTGCGCACAACCCTTTGCAAGAGCAAAGGTAATGTCCTTTGTGGATCTAGTTCAAGCTACCTTTCTTGCTCTGCCATTCATCATGAAATGACAAAAACGTAAACTGTCAGGGCTCTGGGTGTCATTCAGCCATCCTTACTTGAGGCAGGACTCTCACACCAAGGTGATCATGTCAGCCGTACCTCTGCTGAGGGCCTTCTGAAATGGAGTGTTTCAGTCCCCCAAGCATCGCTTCTGTATCTGAGGAATTAAAGGTTTTCTGTGATGTTGCCTTTAGCTATGCATTAAGGTGCAAGTCTGTGTTTTATAAGGAAATCTGCCCTTTTTTGGAGTTTAAGAGCTATTTGCTAGGAATAATTACCCAATAAGATCTTCAGAAAAAAAACAAGTCTCATCTTTGTGTGGAACTCTTGTTAAGTTACATGCACATGTTATAAATAACGTGCAGGCCTATAGCTAGTACTTCTTGGCCCTTTGCTAGCCTTTGATCATCTCTTTTGAATATACAAGGCAATAAAAGGCTAACTTGTCTTTTATGACCAGTGATAAATCTTTTGGGAAGGAGAGGCCTTATTCTCCTTCCCAGTACCATTTTAAGGTTCTAATTGTACCAGGAGTTGTGTTACACATATATACCAGTCTACTGAAGTTAATAGGAATACTTGCTGTGCCTAAACTTACAAATCCACCATGCTTTTATCAGATCTGGACTTGTAGCAGGTATAGTTCAAGCGATTATCTTTGAAGTTATCCATCTACGCAGCTGACAAGAGGAAAAAAAAATGGGAATAAATGGTGACATGATCACCTTCATCTCCTAAACCAACTCTCCAGATAACATCCTAGTGAGGAATTCTGTTTGAGTAGTTGCAGATACATAAGCTACTGCATTTTACTTTGGTGTAGATAATCATGATGATAATATCTGCCTGTAGCAAAATGCCGTAGTAAGGCAGGGACGTGATTTCTATCTGTCTTTCTCAGCTTGTTTTTACAAAAATAAAATCCTTTCTTTCGGACAGAAGCTGCTTACACGTGATTGAAGTCCAAGACATGTTTTCAGCTTTAGTCTGCTGATTCTGATCATTCAGTCTCTTGCCTTCCCTACTCTCGGGTGGATCTTTATTACAGAGACTTATCAAAATATTTTGTGTAAGCCTTTAAGTGCCAATATGTGCATATGTACTACAGAACTGGAGAAAGGCAGAGGATTTTTTTTTCACACAGAGAGTAAACAGGATGTCAGAACAAATTTCTTGCTCCAGTCAATTTTCACTGTGAGATTCAAATATAAATTCAGTCAAAATCAAAGCTTAAAACCAGCTAGCTTATTTCCAGTACATGCCCACTTCCATCTTGTATGATCCTAAACAGGAGACAGGCCTGGCTCAGTACTCAAAGATAGCACTGTTTTGATGTGGGTTTGATGCAGTAGAATCAGGATCTGTGCTTTTAGATCCCCATGGATTTAAAAACCTTGTTGAACAGATGCTTTGATTAGTGTCTTTTCTAATTATTGCCTATATTTAACTGGAATGAACTCCAATGAGCCAATACTTTAATTTTTAAATTATTTTCTGCTAAATGTTTTCTCATCTTTGAAATATCAGAGTAACAGACTTATTGATTGTGTCATTAATAGGCCATTTTTACATGTGTCACCTCTGGAAAATAAATCTGCTCCTATGCCCCCTTAAGGCTGCATTAGAATATGTTAAGTGCTCTCATTTTTCTACTCCTTAAGATATTTTTAACTGGATGAGTCATTAGGTATTCTGGTCACTCCTTTTGCAGATGCAGTTATGATTCTAACAGGGAAAATGTCAATTCTGTGGAATCTCTCTGTGACAACCATTCTCATCACAGGGAACATTTGAGTCGCTGCAGAAATATGGAAAACAGGCCTGGCAGTGTATTTGAGCACGTGGTCCACCCTCTGCCATAAGGCAGGCTCAGCTCTGCCAGGTCATCCTGGCAGAGGGTGATCTAACCTGAGAGCCCTCCATGCCTATGCCCATGCCTTGCAGCTCCTCTGGCAGACAGCTCTGGTGCTAAGTTATTCAAAACCTGTGTTTTCAATCTAAATTTTCGATGTGACACTTTTAAAAAAGTCTTCTCATCACATGATTCTTCAGAACAATTTCACAGATGTTGAAGCTTTTATCATAGTTCTCCACATCTTTCTCTTGTCTAAGCACGCGCAATGCTCTCAGTCTTACCTCTGATATGGTGGGCTCTTGGCATTTATTCTTGCTGCTTCTGCCCTGGTTTGTCTCAAACTGACCTCATCTTTCTTAAAGTAGACCTGAGATGGTACAAGTGACAAACAAGGGAGAATATATCATCCATGCATCCCAATGAGAAGTTGCGTTTTCAGGGCAGTGCAATGTCATTGACTCAGGTCATGCACACGCATGTGTTGGGTGTGAGAGTTGGGGCTGTTCAGCCTGGAGAAGAGAAGGCTCCAGGGAGGCTTTATAGCGACCTTCCAGTCCCTGAAGGGGCTACAGGAAAGCTGGAGAAGGGCTGTTTGCAAAGGCTTGTAGTGACAGGACAAGGGGGAATGGCTTTAAATTGGAGAGGGGAAGATGGAGACTAAACATAAGGAAGAATTTCTTCACTATGAGGGTGGTGAGCCACTGGAACACGTTGTCCAGGGAAGCAGTGGATGCCTCATCCCTGGAGGTGTTCAAGGCCAGGTTGGATGAGGCCTTGGGCAGCCTGATCTCATGAGAGGTGTCCCTGCCCATTGTAGCGGGGCTGGAACTAGATGATCTTTAAAAGCCTTTCCAACTCAAACCATTCTATGATTCTATGATTCTACATGCTCTTGTGCATGCCAGAGCCTTTACTAAAAAGCAATTTCTTGGACCGCCATTTCTTATCTAACATTCATTCTGCAAAGTTTATTAACTATAAATTTGAATTCCAGGTGTGTCCTCCAGTTTGTGTCCTGTACAACAGGGCTACATTGTCTAGTATCTAAACCAGTAAATATCGAATAATATCAGACCTTGGAGAAATCCCAGCACAGATTTACTTGTCCTTTTCTCTAGAAGTATGATTTTCCAGCCAGTTGTACAACAATTTCACAAGAAAATTCTTTCCTTTAGTTGCTGATGAGACTCCTCCAGGAGGTAGCATCAAAAGCAGTGCTACAGCCCATATAAAAGAAATCTGCTGTTTCTTCCCTCATTTCCTTTCTATACATGATATCAACCTTTTCCTGCCATGAGCAGTGAACTACTTTTTTTCCTTGCCTTCATGTTCTAGCAAATATTCTTTCAAGATATTTTTTCTGTTCTTTTTTTCTTGTTACCTCCTGTGTTAATTCTATTTTATTCTATGCCTTGGCCTTTCTGGTTTTGTCCTTGTAGTTTTGTGCTAGTCTTACACATATCTTCTTAGTCACTCAACCTACTTTCCACGCTGAATAATTTTCAGGTCACTGAAAAACTCCTGATTTAGCAAAAGTAGTTTCTTACTACATTTCCTGTATCACCTCCATATGAAATAACTTGTGCTTTTCCTTCTTCCTTGCTTCTCTCTCAGTTTTCCAAGTTGAGTGATACTCCCTTTCTTCAAATCCTTTATTTTTATTTTACTGCTTTCCTTTCTTCCCTTGCTAGATGTCAGGAATACCAGTCTTTAGGAACCCCTCCAACAGCATCTGTCTTCTCCCATCACCCTTTGGACCAACTCCTCTTTGCTTGGCAGCCGAGATCCAAAGGAGCCTTTCCCTCTCCAATATTCTGATAATAATTTCTTTTGTAACAGGGCTGCTTCCCCTCTTCTTTTATGCTCAAAGACTTTCGGCAGCTCTGTTGTCTCCAACTGCTGGTGTTCACACCAGGCATATGCATCCAGCATGCACTCCTTGAAAAAATGCCTCTGCCTCTTCCCCTGCCCAAAGTAAATAATAAATTTATCACATCCATTAACCTATCCGATCAGTTAAGTAATAATTCTGTTTGTGAATTAAATTATTCCAATTTACTTTTCATGTTTCTTGTATTAGAATACAGACCCCCAAGGTAATCATGCCTCCGTTTTCTTTCTTGCCCCTTTTCATTCCCAGGGGGCTTTAGTGCCCTCTTTTCAGGACGTGCATTATCTACCTGTTTACTAGTTTGCCCAGTCAGTTCCAATACTTATCTTTCCAACAGACTGTCTCTTTCTTCACGTATTATTATCTCCTCAGGAGGAGGCAGCAGTCGTTGCCAAGTCCTGTTTCCTGGCCATCCCATGCTCTCCAGATGCTGGGTTCCTGCCCCAGCCTTTGGTCCTCTGATAGAGGGGCCAGAGACAGCCATTCTCACATCTCCTTCCTGTGACCTGCAGCAAAGTGCTCGCCCTCAGCTTTCTCAGAGGCTCGTTTAATGGAAGAGGTTTTCTAACACCTCCAATCCAGATACTCAACAGGCACTGTGTCTTCTGGGGTGTCAGGTTAGATCTGCGAACAGGTGTTTCTGTCACCTTCAGCCCCTTTCCTCAGCAGACTGTCAGTTTTACATATCTTAAGCTAACAGATTATGGCTGTCCTCAAACCTTACTAGGCATGTTTCCTCACTCAGTACCAAGCCAGAGCCTGCATAACTATGTCCATTGTACAGAAGAATCTGATTAAAATACAACAACATAGTAAGACCATAACCACACCACTTTCATCAACACAAGAGTAGTTTCTTTCCAAAGATCATGTCACTTTAGTATTTTTATAACAAGGGACGCTTCTCTGTCCCTGACTCAGCAGGATGTCTAACTATAAACACAAATCATCCCAACTGAGATACCAAAGACAAAAATGAATGACTATAGAATGAATTTATGCCAGCTGTTCATCTGAGTCTAGACAGAATTAATTTTATAGAAAAATTATCTGTGCTGCTAGAATTATTTTTATAGAAAAATAATCTGTGCTACTAAATACTCAGAAAGTCATAGGTGAGAACAAAACTGTTCTTATTACTGTCATAATTTCACTCCAACTTACAAAGTATTGAACAGTTTTTCTTTTTGATCCTCTTTTTGAAAATCTCAGGTTAAGTGAGAACTGAAAATTTTATTAAAAGCTGAGCAATTCCTTATAATTGTAGAGAGAAGCTTGGAAATGTAGTAGTAGCAGTTCAGTAACAAAACAGCAAATTGAAAAGACAAGTATTTGTCATTTTTTATTTATTTAGTTTTTAATCCTACTATTAGAAAGTGAATTCTGTGACTAATGATTTTGAACTCTTTAGACTTACCACAGTGTTAAATACATGTGGCAATTATTTGTGGGATTGAGACCATTAGCTGAAGCGATCCACTCTGCCACATTTTGTTACTTGGCTGCCTGAGACAAATAGAGAAAATCAGAGCAATGAATAACCTAGCCAAATCTGAGCATTGCGAAGCCAAATTCATCTTTGTGGCCACTTACTGGACAGCTGGCTATGAAAGCAGGATCCCTCAGTGGAAGTTTAATGTAATGTTATGAGCAGAAGTAATTCAGATTAGTCATGCTGCTGAATTCGGGCCATCATTAAAATATATGCTACAGAAAAGCATTTCTCATCATTATCTATCACTGTCCTCATTCTCACTTGGAAAGTATTAAGCTACTGTGTTAAGTCATTTAAATTGTTAGTCAAATAAAAAAGAAGCATTTTTGTTGCTGCCTTGGCCATTGGTATTTTATCAGTCAGTAGCAGTTTTCTCATACCTTAATCAAACCTAAGGCTACGCTCAGGGGAAATCCACTATATTGAAGGGAAAGAAAATAACTCTGCTATGTTCCTAAATTTCCCTAAGTCCTAGAAATTTCCAAAGGGAAGGGCTATTACACTAAAATATTACTTTAATATTTAAAAATGAGGGTGATCTAACTACAATTTAAAGATTAATTTTAATTATTTTTTACTTTTTTTTTTTTTGCCTCACTATAATAAAACAACCACTGGAGGTATTTATTTGCTTTTCTCTTTGCATGAGGAAAACTTTTTGGGTGATGTGCGGGTGTACAGGACTTTAAATTAGATTTCATTTTCTGAGGAGAGAAGAGGGACCACTTAAGAGGCAGAGGGCCTTCCTTTTTGTTTCAGTGATAAACGGACATGAACCTCACAAGCAAATGGGCAACCCATGAACTTGAGATGGAGCTGTAAGGCCTGGGTGCCAGCAAAAGAAGCACTAACACCACGTATTAATTGCAGGGAAGGACTGTGGATGGAGAGGAAGACTCTACTTCACATTTTCATGGGCTGCCTTTTGCTCCCCATGGAAAAGAGCACAACAAAAAATGAGGAACTGACTGGTCTTTTCCACCTCTGCCCTGCTTGGCTGGAAGAAAGTGGCTGTGTAGCTCAAGAAGGAGCAACCTTCGTAGTCCCTACGAATGATCAGAACAGAGCAGATTGCAAAGACCAGCCCTGGAAGAAGTTGCTTCTTCCAAGTGCATGGAGCCAATGTGTCCCTTCAGTGCCCCAACATGTGACAGTGCAGCTCAGACCTGGGCACAGCTATCATAGGAAATCATAAAAATCTCCATGGCAGCTGCAGCAGTGGTTTACATGGGCCAATAATATTGGAAAGTACTGACAATAAAGTTGTAGCTTTCACTGTGACTTTGCAGTTCAAAAAATACAAGGAAAACACTGGCTCAGTGTGGTAACCAGCTGTCCCAAGAACAACTGCTCTGTATTGTAAAAATTATATTTAGAGTAATAACCCAGATATCTTATGGCCTTGGATTCCTCACACGAGCAAAAGGTCCTCATTCTTACCTTTTCATTGTTTTTACACTGATCTGACCCCACAGACAGTGGAGTTGTGTTTTACAGCTTTTCACACTAATATTCAGGTTTGAGAACAGCATCTGCTCTAATGGCAGCTACCTCTCACCACCACAGCACAAGTGAGAAGCACGTTACAAAACTGCCTCCTGCTACTGGGTGATTCTTGTTTGCGCCAAAGCAAGGTGGGACCAAAAGACAGGTCCCAACAACTCAGAGTATACAACAAAAATTGAGATTTGCCATATAGTCTGGCTCTTCATCATCTACTATGTTTTTTTAATTATTATTTATATGGGCAAGGCAGATTACAAGCCTGTTTAAGGCACTGAGCTGACAGCCTTTTGTGTCCCTGCTAAGCAGCTGGGATCAGAGTGGGTACTGCAAATTGATGTTAAGATTGCCAACTACATACATGTAGGAGAGAACTGTGCTGGCTTCTTTTTCATATAGATGTAGAGGTAGAATGATGAAAGTAAAAAATGTTACCACCTGACAAACTGAGTTTGAGCCTCTGAACAGCTGTATAGTTTGCTACCAAGCACTGTGGAATAGTTAATATCAACTCAGGTTTTGATTTGTGTTTCAAAAGACTTAGCATGCAGAAACACCAGATCATTTGATATCACAGAATCACAGAATCACCAGGTTGGAAAGGACCCACTGGATCATCGAGTCCAACCATTCCTAACACTCCCTAAACCATGTCCCTAAGCACTTCATCCATCCTTTCCTTAAACACCTCCAGGGAAGGCGACTCGACCACCTCCCTGGGCAGCCTGTTCCAGTGCCCAATGACTCTTTCTGTGAAGAATTTTTTTCTGATATCCAACCTGAATCTCCCCTGGCAGAGCTTCAGGCCATTCCCTCTTGTCCTGTCCCCTGTCACTTGGGAGAAGTGGCCAGCTCCCTCCTCTCCACAACCTCCTTTTAGGTAGTTGTAGAGAGTAATAAGGTCTCCCCTCAGCCTCCTCTTCTCCAGGATAAACAACCCCAGCTCTCTCAGCCGCTCCTCATAAGACTTGTTCTCCAGCCCCTTCACCAGCTTCGTTGCTCTTCTCTGGACAGGCTCCAGAGCCTCAACATCCTTCTTGTGGTGAGGGGTCCAGAACTGAACACAGTATTCAAGGTGCAGTCTCACCAGTGCCAAGTACAGAGGGAGAATAACCTCCCTGGACCTGCTGGTGACCCCATTTCTGATACAAGCCAAGATTCCATTGGCCTTCTTGGCCACCTGGGCACACTGCTGGCTCATGTTCAGTCGGCTGTCAACCAGCACCCCCAGGTCCTTCTCTTCCGTGCAGCTCTCCAGCCACTCTTCCCCCAGTCTGTAGCACTGCATAGAGTTGTTGTGCCCCAAGTGCAGGACCCGGCATTTGGCCTTGTTAAACCTCACGCCATTGGTCACGCCCAGCAGTGCAGCCTGTTCAGATCCCTTTGCAGAGCCTCCCTACCCTCCAGCAGATCCACACTTCCTCCCAGCTTAGTGTCATCTGCAAACTTGCTGAGGGTGCACTCAATGCCTTCATCCAGGTCATTGATAAAGACATTGAACAGAGCTGGACCCAGTACTGAGCCCTGGGGAACCCCACTTGTAACTGGGTGACCAGCAAATTCCTGCTGGGTTAGAGTTTGACATTTAATCTTCTGAACAGTTTCACTAAGCATAGAAAAGCAGCTGGAGAGGTTTTCTTACACAAGGGAAGTTGCTTTTCCCATGTATTAATGAGAAAATAGGATACTCACTACAGTATTGCTGTTGCCTCAACATGCTGTAGCTGAAGTCTCATGCCCAAGGCTACAAGAATTAAGTGGTTTCTTTGGTCCACGTGAAGTTAAAGCCGAAACAGGACACCTTTCTCCCTCCTCATCTACTGTGATGGCAGGAATATCGGAGTGATGATGGCAGGGGTATCGGAGTGAAGATGCAAGGAGTAGATGGTGGTGCATGGCTTGCTGCAGGCACAGTTGACACAGGTGAGCAGGTCATGAAGGTTGTAATTTAGCACTACTGACCTCTTCGCTTTACCTCCCACAGCAGGACCTGCAGAAGCAGAGAGGTAAAGCTTCTGCATCCAGACACAAACAAGCACAAAATTCTGCGGGGAAAAATAAAAACCCCTTTTGGATCCCGAATTCTGTGTTTCTAAATAAAAAGGATTTATACAATGGTGCCTTTTTTATTCTCTAAGATATAACTCTTAACAGATGGCGATGAACAGTTTGTAATTAAACTGTACCCTGCTGCATTTCTAGATGCCTTTTTACAGTGCTGTGCTTAGGGCCACATCCTTGTCATTCACAATTACTGCATGGTAATTTTTGTCTGCTCAAGTCGTTATTGCCAAAATGTGATTTCAGCTATAGACACTGTTTCTTCCAAACCATCAGATATCTGCATTTCGACAAGACTTCTCAGTGGCGAGAAGTGAGTGACGAGAGCTCACACCAGGTTCAAGTTTGCAATTTACCTCTGGAGAATGAAAAAACACTTCAAGAGTGTCATGTCTGGCAAACATCTCATTAGCAGAATGGATAAAACACTTGAAAAGTAATTGGAGTGAGTAAAATGCCTTTGAGAGGCTAATGCCTCCTCAGGCTGCCCACTGTGAACCCATGTTGTGAGCTAGGAGGCTAAAACTTGCCTTTTCCATCAGCAGCTGTTGTCACCAGAAGGATTCAGAAGTCACTGGAAGAGGAATCATTTATGAGCATCTTTCACTTTTTCTCTTGTGCCTTGACTGATAAACTGGAAGAGTATATATACCCATACAATCTATCTTGTGGAAATAATACCTCTGCCATCTTATCAGTTTAAGTAAGCAAGTAACAAGGTTCTTCCTTTTGATTGAGAAAACCAGAAATAGTGCTTGGTTACCCTTTGAATGGCACTTTGCGTTCTCATGTCATGTTAAATTAGAGCTCTTGCTGGACTGTAAGGATGCTTCCATTTTACATTTAGGATAAAATGACTTTTCTAGCCACTAAGTGGCTCCCAGTTGATCACTGTGGTACTTTAAGTAGCAGGTTTTTTACAGGTAGCTGCTTACAGGTGTCAGAGCTGAGTGGTGCCATGCAGAGAGGAAGGATCTCTGGTAAGGTTGTGGAGGTATGTGCTTTTGGAGGCAGAGCATGCATGCTCCTGTTTACTGTCTCTATGATCTCTATGATCTATGATCTGTGTGACAACCAGTTTGCTCCCCAGAACAAGGGATTTTTCATTAGATAGCTTTCACATTGCTCTCATTGGCCAAAATGTTCCTAAGTGGTTGAAGATTAGCCAGGAGACCAGCTATGGGCTGGCTACGGAGGGCTTGATGACCTTTGGCAAAGGGAGCCTGAGGGATGGCTCACGGCTCTGTCTGCCTAAGCTGCACCTTGCACGAGGCCAAGCCTGACCAGCTTCTCATATTATTTGCGTGCAACCATGCACTCAAGGGCACACTGCAGCTGAGCTTTGGGACATTGTCCATGGAGAGAACAGATAAGTACCTGGCACTGCTGTGCAGACCCTAGTGCCTCCAATGTCACTGGAAACAAGCACTTCCAGGCAGCCTGAACCCAGCTGTCCTTGGGCATGAATGTGAGGCTTTGACTACAGCCTTCAGCTGTACCACTGGATGCTTGAAATAGGCACATGATGAGCTTTGTTGTACATGGCTTTGCTTTCAAACCTCCTCTTAATTTTGCAGACTAGTTTTGTTTCCTGACCTGGCCTGTTCCCAGGCAGTGCAATTAGGTCCTCACCCTGCCTTGGGAGTGCTTAAAAACTCAAGCTTCATCTTTAATACTCATCTTTAATACTTTAATACAATACCCTGAAATGAGCCATGATTTCTATGATAGTTTCTGAAAAACTGAGGAGAAAGTACTCGGGCATTTCTTCTACCCAAACTAGCAAAACTGTTTGTAGTAATTGATAGAGTTTGCTTAACAGTGAAAGGAGAAATGCTAACGATTCTGTATGTCAAGTTAAGTGGAACAAATCAGGGAGGTTTGGACCAGCCAGTAATTCTTATCAGAGGAGAAGAAACAACAAAAAGTATCCAATTTAGGGAAGAAAAGAGGCTGAATACAGAAAAGCAAGTTCAATCCTCTCCTTTATAACAAAAACCTGGAGTTAGAGAAGGCATTTCGGCCAGATATATACGTGACAGAATCTGTGTAATGCTGTAATTTGCAGGTTCTTTACACAAAATATTTCCCTCTTCTGTCATTAGTTATTACTAGATTCAGACACAGCATCATTAGGTCATCAAATGATACTAAGGATTTATTCCCTTTCTTTGTTTTTTTTCCCTTTTGTGTTGCTTGATGATAGTGATCAATGGATAATAAGGAAGCTAATCGTGGGCCAACAATTAAACAAATAGAATTAAGTTACATTTCCAAGTGAAAATAAGATGATAAGAGGTAAATCAGCTGGAGCACTCGAGAAAAAAATTAATATAACAAGTGAGTGATAACTGCTGTTTACTGCTGCCAGAGGTGCATCAGAGAAAACCTGAAGTTCAAAAGAAATACCTTTTGTAAAGAAAATAGGTATCTTTTCAGGATGGATCAGCAGCTTCAAATTTGAAATTTCAGATTATGAAATGTTGACATTTAAAGCTATGTATTTCCCACTATGATATCAAATGCAGCTCCTCGTAGGCCTGACTCATGAGGCAATTATTTGAGCCAGTCAGCTCCAGCAAAACTGAGAGCATGAAATAAGTTTGGTGCTCAGCAGAGACATTAGCTGTTATTGGAGTATGAATTTTGGTTTGATTTATCAGTAACTCACTGAATGCAATAAGAAACTGGTGGCTTCCTCCTTTGCAGCTTTATTATGCTCCCAGTTGGCACCAAGTAATAAGTGATTATGAATATGCCTTCTGAGCTCTTCAAATTCCCTTTGTTGGTTATAAGCATGCTGGGAGCCTATCTGTGGAGAACCCAAACTGACAGCAAGGAAGTCAAGCAGTGACAGGCTTACCAGCTCTAACGTGCTCTCAGGTTATTATTGTTTGGTTGCATGGAATAAAAATAATGTACATATGGGCTGCAAAAAGGAAAGCATTTTATATGACAGAAGAAGGAACAGCTGTCCATGTGAACTGTCTTGCCAGCTCTTGTCAGTGTTGGTTTGTTAGTTACCTTCTGCACCAGGCCAAGAGTCCTTCTGTTCAGTAGCCAGTTCGGACTTGCTGCTGACACTGCAGCACTGCAAGGGACTTGCACTATTACAAAGGTACAGAAACACTCTAGAAAATCTCCAAGAAATACTCCAAATCCATCATTCAAAAGACATAGTCCTCAATACCTTAGACATCATTACAAAGGCACGCTCCTCTGTTTCCGAATATTTACATTTTCTACAGGTATGTTTAGGGATGGGTGGTGTGGGCTAACCAGGATAATAATTTAGCACAGCTATCTCCTGACCTTTGTTAACCACTAACACAACTTCTGTTTGAGTAGTTTAGGTACCTGCAAACAGACCTGAAAGGAGGTTGTGGAGAGGAGGGAGCTGGCCTCTTCTCCCAAGTGACAGGAGACAGGACAAGGGAGAATGGCCTCAAGCTCTGCCAGGGGAGGTTCAGGCTGGACATCAGGAAAAAATTTTTCACAGAAAGGGTCATTGGGCATTGGAACAGGCTGCCCAGGGAGGTGGTTGAGTCACTTTCCCTGGAGGTGTTTAAGGGATGGGTGGATGAGGTGCTGAGGGGCATGGTTTAGGGATTGTTAGGAACAGCTGGACTTGATGATCCAGTGGGTCCTTTCCAACCTAGTGATTCTATGATTCTGTGGCAAATACTATAAACTGTTTGGTTACTAGTTTCAGGCTATCTGTAGAAATTACTTGCAAAGGTCTCAGCCTTGTCGGAGTCACAAGATGCTCTCATAAAAGCATGGGTGCAATCTGTGCTGTCTAATGGCTCGGTTCATAATTCCCCCCATCCTACCTGGATGATACGCTAGCTGCATCTGTCTGTGCCCCTATCTTCTTTTGGATCCACTCAGTATATACAGATGGGCAAAATGTGGCCCCCTCCTCCAAACGAATAACCTCTGAAATGTCTGGATTGCCTGTAACTTTGAGAAAACACAGCAGACACTCTTCCTCTTCTGCCTAGCCTGCAGGAATGTGCTGAACTGCTCTGAAAACAAGACCTAGCTATGGATGTTTATTCTGCTCCCTTTTCACTCCCTTCCTGGAAAGCACACTGAAAGAAGGGCATTCAAAAGTAAGAGCTGAAGGAAATTTAAAAAAGTTGAGCTGAATTAAACAGCTCTGTGTGATATTTGAGAAAGTGGAAATAGCAAAAGACAATGGCTAGCCATGCACAGACACAAGCACACATAGAGACAGATGCATACATATATAGCAACTATTTTAACATTCACTAAGATCCCAGTGTTAACCTACAGTATCTCAAAAACATTGTTATGTTATCACAGCTTAGAAACTGAAGAGCAGGCAGATTGTCTTCCTCTCAGTGCCAGTTGCACCAGCTGTGCAAGTGGGCTTTCTGTAATCCCACATCAAGATAATGCACTTCTAATCTTACCCTTTAAATGTGACTCCTGAAAAAGTACACTGCATCCCCTCTCTGTTTGCATTTTCTGCAAACAACCGTGTTATTCTACTCATGCTCAAAAATTACTGTGCTGTCCTGAAAGAGCCTTGCATTCAGATGATCTTATTTTTCTAATAAAAACTAATTTACAGCTGCAGAGTTGAACACACAATTGCCTCACATGTTATATAATAGAATTACTGAAACACGAGAATATCCCTTCAAATTGAAAAGTAATTATGACTTCTTCTTCCACGTGGTCAAAACACCGTCCTTCATAACCTGAGACTAAGATCATTTTAGTCCTTTAAATTGGAATTTTCTAAGAAGAGATTAAGTCCAAACCTGGTCTGCAGTCCTTAATCACAGGATTAGTCACACTGATTTAATGATTTTTTTACCTGTGTAATAACAACAAGATCAAACTACTAATTTGTTTTTTATTCTGAATGAACAGCAGAGTTATCTTGAGTATTCCAAAATACCTTTTACTGTCATATCTATGCATCTGCGTGTCTGAATCTGTGTATTTATGTGTTGGGCATACTCGCACTCTCACTGAACTGCATGCACAGGGAAAGGTTGCAGTCAAGATAAAGAGTTACTGTTGATAGCCTCAGGAGCATCCACTGATCCTTTGAGTTACTCCCATGTGGCTTAATCCCTGTTAATAACAAGAGTAACCCAAAAATCTTTGACAGTCTGAGCCTTCAAGCAATACATAAGTGGGCAAGAGGAGGGAAGAGTAGTGAATCATATTCAATCTCAAAAGCTCTTTGAAGCATCTCCTAATCGCTTGTAAGATGGGCACCTAAACAACCTTGTTTTACTTCTATAAATGAAAATGTGACAAGGGATTTTTGCTAAAATTTACAGAAGTCCAGTCAGTTTTGAAAAGAAAAGTTCCTGGTTCCATTCTTGTGATGGATTCTGTCTAAAATACTATTGTCTTTTGCCAAAACTTCAGCTAAATTAAGAAAAAGTCTATGATCTGGAGTATAAGTGGTTCTGCACCTTTTAGGTGAATGCTAAACCAAACAAACAGCCTCAGGGTTGTTTTCTCAGCATTTTCTGTTGTCAAAAGAGGCAGACAAGGCAGCTGTTTTATAGACCAGGATGCTGTGCCTGCTATGCTGGCACCATTGGTTGCATTCAACTGTTTTCAGATGTTGAGAACATTGCTTTTGGATGGAATCCAGCTCCTTACTCTAAGCTGAAGGAGAAGCACAACACTTCTTTTCAGACCACTGTCACCTGTTAATTTACTTCCAGGTCTGCAGTGAGCTCGTCACGACACAGGGTCTGCCTGCACAGTCTGCCATGCTGACCTGATGTTTGGTGGTGTCTGCTCAGTCCAGTGCAACTGTGCCTCAAGTCTCCTTGCTGACTCAGGTGCTCGGGCCTGAGCCAGCTCTGCAGAGCAGCCCTCGGTGGTTTTTTGTGTGGTTTCTGTGTCTGCTGGGGAGCGACTGGGCCATTCAATAAGCGCTATTCTTCCCCCTGAACTGGTAAGGAAACATGGAGGAATGTTGGAGGAGACTCCAGTAAGCTCCGTCTGCATATACAGGAGCCAGAGGCCCCTTCAGGGTAGCAGGAAAATGGAAAATTAACAATAAAAGGGTTGCAAGAGCCTGCACAAGAAGCCAGAGCTGCTGCTGGGTAATGATGGACACGTGCACACACAGACATGCAGGCACACTGCTCCTCCACTCCTCAGTTTTTCCTCAGGGGGATCGTTCATCCAGCCAGCCAGAGCAATGAGAACAAGCTTTGCCAGTGAGCCCACTGCCTGGTCTGGTCTGGCTGAAGGCCATCAACAATAAACAGAAATCAGCAAAGTCCCCACTGAGCAGACCTGGGACACTAGTGCTTTTTGCAGGCTCTTCATCAGGGATCTAACTACAGCCACTGTCTTTTCAGGCCTTCAGTAAATTCACAAATGCAGGGACAGATCAAGGAATTAAAAGAGCTGGCAATGGGAGAACTTCTCTGAGAGCCTGTGTAGAAAAGACAGTGCTAATGAAGAGAGCCAGGGGTGGGGAGGTGTGTGGGGTCTGAGGAAGATCAAAGCAGAGACCCCTCGACCCAGCAAGAAAGTAGAAATAAAATGTAAAGGAGACAGAACTAAAGACTGTGAAGGCCTTAGAGAAAGGGAGTAATGGGGAAAAGAAGGGAAGCACAGGAAACCCTGAGCAAAGTGGTCTCTGGCCCTTTCCTGATAAGGCTGTTTTTACAGCACAATGAGTCCAGGGCCATCTGTAAAGTCTTAAAAGAGGGGCAGGGGAGGAAAATGCATTCCTCCTCCTTTGCACAGAATTTGTCTAAAGAAGGTATAAAAAGAAAAAATAAGATGAGGGAAGATCTGTATCAGCAGAATAAATGATCTTGATAAAGCCTGATACTTTGAAAGCTGCCTGAGGGATTTTCATGTGTTCTGTAGTATAAAAATTGTAGGAGTGAAAAAGGCAAGAGATTAAATAAATGTAGGGGCAACAGACACACGGGAGAGTATTTTACAGCTAGCACATCATGTTGCGTAAATATATAAAGGAAGGTCATTCCTAAACTGTGCTGTATTTCCAAGGCAGAAATGGGACAGAGCAGCTTCAGTCGTGGAGAAGGAACACTTCTGAGTCAGCTATAGCACTTACATGTAAAGAGAAAATGTGTCATCTTTCCCATCCCAGTATGAATCTTAGGGAAGGAACAAGAGAGGAGAAAATGTCTTACACCTTGATGTCTAGGAAAAAAAAAGGGATTAACAGATTATGAGGATTTGCAATATACAGACCAGGTTTTACATATGAGGCCCTAGTGTGGAGAATCTCATAAATAAGGAGAAAGGGAGGGTAGTATGCTGGGTGCCAGCACTCAGACACTTTGCCTTTCTCAATCAGAAATACCAGCTGACTGCTTCAAGCCTCCTGGACGGGGTTTTCAACATCCTAAAGGCAAAACCCATGAGAAATGGCTGCTGACAGCTGTTCCTCCAGAAAGCAAAAGCATGGTCTGTGAGTGAGGGTCTCTGCAGTCCCACACATGTTGGCTCCCCTCCGCCTATGAGGATTAAATCCATTCCAGCAGGTTCACCTCACAAACAACGGGCTGAGGTTGTCACTTCCACAAAAGCACAGCACGTCTGGAGAACCATTTGCCTGTTGGAGGACTGGGGGTGGCCACTGGCATATGGCAGTGGCTGCAAAATTGGTGTCATAGCGGGAAAAATTGCACTGCATCGGTAGGAGTTACAGTTTCTTTCAGGAGTTTCTTCCAGGCAGTTTCTCCATCTAACTGTTGGTTTAACTGTGGTCATGAAGACTGCCAGAGGGGCATGTCTACCTACTACACCTCCATGTTTTGCACAGGCAGAAGAGTTTCTAAGCTATTGTAGGAGTATCCAGGCATATTAGACTATCTCCCTCAGTTTTCACCTGCCTTTCACAAAATCTGTTCTAGAAATATCATTTAGGTGGGCTACGATGCAGCGGGGAACATGAAGAAAGAGAGTGAGTTAGGTAGGGAAGGAGTAGAGAAAGGCCATTGTAGACAAAACAAAAAGGAGGAAAAATGTTTTGAGCTGTTAACAAGCAGAGTGCTGACAAGGGGAGTTGGTTCTAAATACCTGGAGTATCTGCTTTGGGTTTCCATTTGGTACAGATCTCAGTTTTGGTGAAGGTACCCAGATTATAATTCATCTCTGGCTTATGCATTGGCTGCTTTGGTCAGAGGATTTCCCATGCTAGGAGAGACAATATTTGAGTTTGTGAGGCTGGAAGGTTTCTTGAAAGCAGGCAGTTTCTTCAACAAAGTGGAGTGAAAAAGCACCAACCACTGTTAGGAAACCTTTCAGAAAAAAGTTTGTGTTCCAGTGCAATGAGACCAGACTATTGAATTTCTCTTTGTAGAAAACAAACCTAAGTTTACGATGGAAGATGGAAAATCTTTATTTATGGAGATTTTAAGAACAGAAGAGACACATGTCTGTCAGCAGTTATTTAACAGAGCTGGTTTTTCTTTGGGCTGGTCTGACTAGAAGACCACTCAAGTTCGCTTCCTAAGTGCAAAGTAACACATCGCATACTTGGTTTTCACCTAATGTCAAGTATCAAATTTCTTTTTTCCCCAACATTTCAAATAGAGTACAAGAACTTTACAATTACAGATTAAGTGTGGTTTGCTTTTCTTTTTTTTTTTTTTTATTTTCTGTGTTGGTAGGACTGCAATTAATCTGTGAGAAGAGCTAGTGTTTCCCTTGCATCAGCCACTATATCTTTATATCCATTCATTTCATGCTTAGAAAAAGTTTATTGTGGGCTTCTCAAATGCATTCAGAGTGCAGATAACTCCTAAATGATTTTATCTTTTTTTTTTTTTTCGCTATTCTGCAACTGTCAAGGCTGTTTTCTGTCCTGTTTCATGATTTGTGTTACGGAGATAAAAATCACCATCCCAGTCTAGGCAGCTGGAAAAAAGATGCTGGAGTACCTCATGACTGCTGTCTCTCTATGTATCACCCAAAATACTCATCCTACAGACTTTTCCATCCCACTGTTTGAGAACCAACATTTTTAAAAAACAAATGGCAAAGCTTAAGAAGTCTGTATTCTTATTCCAGTACTGATTAAATGATGAGAAATGATGAGTACCTGAGAAAGCTGTGAAGACTTTCATTACTGATTGCAGATACTAATAGTACTTTAAATGTTAATGGCACTCAACAAACCAAGCACACAAAAGAAAGGAAAAAAACAGGCAACACAAGAATGTGGCTTCATGATTTCAGCGCATAGACCAGCTATCCTGAAAAGAACTAGAAAGAAAGCAAATCAGATCATGGTTGATTAATGCTATCTTCAACCTCTGGATGAGGATTTGTGCTACAGAAAGCCACAAATTCTTAAGATTCAGGACAGGTTGTTTAATGTGTGTGAAGAAAGAGGCTGATTTTGGTGATCCACATCAGTACAAAATAAACACGAAGAGATTCACATGTAATTATAGATGTGCTAGTGCCTGTAATGCTCCTATTACTAAGGGTCTGTTAGCACTACCATTTAAGCCTCTAAAGTATATAATTGCCATGACACAAGTGGTGCTTAACAGTTATATTACCTTTACATCTCCAAAGAATATCAGAGCATGCCCTGAACTGGGTCCTACCACTGCACTATTACACATAAGGGAGCGGGGGAAAGATTAAACGGCTGACCAAAAGTTATGTACTAAACCAGAAGATGAATAGAACTAATTTTTATTGCCTGCATAATCTTAGTCCACTGAGTCATTCAGCCTCCTGCAGCTGTAGGGTTTAGGAATCATAGACTCAAGGCTTTCCTTCCTAGACCAAAGACTCATTATTGCTCAGAGCAAAATGTTTACTTTTGGCTCTGTAGGCAGTAAGGGATTGACAAATTGGGTGGCTAGTTGCAGTCCAGTTGTAGTGCAGTCAGGTTAAAAGATTCCCAAAGCTGAGCTGGATGCAACTCAGACAGGACTGCTGGTGAAGTCTGCTGCAATTACAGCCAGTTCTTGGACTGCTTTTCAGCCATCCCTCTCTCAATGTATCCAGGCTGTTTCTCTCTCCTCCATCGTTAATTATTAGGTAATCCTAATACACGGTGCAGGCCAGAGAGTCCAGAAATGAGGAGTCATCTCAGCTCATGACCCTCTTCTAGTACTTAGGGAAAGGTCTGGTCCATCTTTGGGGAACTGCAACCAAGCTGGAAACAGGGCTGTCCTCTCCTCAGCCCCTCACAAGTCCAAGCTGGATTTGGAAGATCACGTCAAGTGCTGGCTAGCATCAAAAACCCTTGGCTGGGCTATGTGCTTCGGAACTGTTTGGAAAGCTTGCCAGACTCAGTCACATCCCACATCTTTCTAAAACACGACAAAGAATGCTAAGGTAATGTACACTAGCTGCAAAACAGGAAAGTACGGAAGACTAGATTAAAGACTCAGAACTGTAAGCACCTCATGGTAGTAGAGGGCAAGTCTCACAACACACACATTTGGGACTGATAGAAGCTTCCAGAAGCCTCTGGCCATGACTTTGTAACCTGTTTCTCAGATGAGCAGGGCTTACTCAGGTAAATAATTGCTTTTAAATCAATAGGAAGGTTGTTATGAATAGTAGCTTTCAGCTCTTACTGCTAAGGTCTGATTACATCGCTTTACACTGTGTTGTGAGACTTATGCTCCAGCACAGTGAGGGCTAGACACAAGCAGTGCCCGGTGAATCACGTCGGCTGTGCACCCCTAGCAGACAGTTTCTTCCTGCAAGGCCACCAGCCAGACTCGCGTCACAGCAGTGGGCTGGACTGTTTGCAGAGAAATGTCGGAAGTGGTTTGCGTTGTGCTCATACATGCAGTCTCAGCGTGTGAGAACATAGTGCAGGGACCACATCATTATTTTGCATCTACAATGTCTCTCTTACATAGGCTCAAATCAATATGCGTTGTTTCAAATATGACTTTCATGGTGGATACTGCAGCATGAAGAGCACATGACGGCTCTTACATCAATTAAGAAAATGTTCAAATAACAGCTTTTAGCTGTAGTCATCATTTTATGTCATGGGGTTTTTCCTGAGGCTGTTTGTGTTGCTATCTCATCCAGTCTTCCTTATTAGCCACATAGCAACTTCCTACTTAGTTGATGAAGTTTCTTAAAATATCTACTCCAACTGATGAAAACAGAGTTGATGATGTGCCAATCTTCTAGCTTTATAACATATTGTGTTATGTTCTGAGCTGAAACAGATGACATTTTTGCTTCTGTCTCTCGTTATTTTTCTGTCTTATACATCCTAGTCTCTACTTTTACTTTTTTTAATCCAGTTTGACCCAGATGGCACACAGCTCAAAAGTCATGGCTGACTTGAGTTCTGAACCTGTATTATTCAGGAGACTTTGCATTGAAAATGCATTGAAAATGAAAGATCAAATCATTTGTCATTGAGTTAGGATGATGATATGAGCCATGATACTTAAGGAGGAGAATTATTAAAAAGTCACATACACCAAGCTGTTTATTATTTTGACAGTCTTTTGGCATTCTTCTCTATTAACACAGAATGATACATTATTTACAAAAAACCCAGCATGAAATGAAAGACAGATATTGAATGCTCAAGACTTGCATAAATCAGACCATTCTTAAACCCAATCAGAAGAGCATGAAATTCAGCTTCTACTGTTGAACAACAAAATCTGCTAGCATGTTGTCCTTGAGGAACAGGAGCTGGGCAGTTGCTCCACAAGATCAGCAAACCCATTCTCTATTCTTTTCAGGACCTGCCATTTCAGGGCCATGGAAGCCACTACCCTCCCTTTGACTTCCCCAGAGGTAATGGCAAATTCTTTCCTCGTCACACCAACGCCACAATTACCCAAGCAGTGGGGTGATCCAGTCTCTCTTCAGAAGGAAGAACCCCTTGCTGACACACATATTGTTTAAAAGCAGAAGACTATTTCTGGATGCCTCTGGGCTGATTCACCAGCCTGTGTTCAAATCCCCAACCACAGGATTCAGTTCCTTTTATTTAACTGCTTCAGTTTTATTTCTTCAGATTAAAAGAAGAAGCTTCTCAACACATGTAGAACATATCTTCAATGTCTTTCCCTTCCGTGCTGAGTACAGACTCAGTAGAAATCTGGCTTTGTGCCTACCTGCTTTTGGAGTTTAGAGAACACTGATCCCCCTTTTTTTGCCCCTTCATCCCAGGACCACAATTTTCAAGGCTAATATCTAAGAGCCATAAATTAAGGGAGTTCTTAATCTATGCACAGTCCGTATTCCTTGTTGACATAAGTCTTGCATGATACACAAGCTGTCACCTCACACCTTCTTGCACTCAGGCCTTGGCAATCACCTGTCAGTCAGTGGCTGGAAGCTGTAATTTCATCACTCTGAGGGATTCCCATAAAATGCTGTGTGAACACACATGGCAGAACTGGACCTGGTGGAGCTATTCTCTAAAGTCTTATTTGTAAAGCACTTTTAAAGGGGTCTGGCTAGCTAATGATCCTCCAGGCCTGATAGATCACCAATTCCAGTCCCCTGCTGTCATGAGCAATCATGTCTTGTCATTTCTTTAATTAACAAAGATCTACATTTAAATTAATCAATCATTACCCATGAGAAATGGAAGCGTTTGAGAGATCCAGACATCCTTCCAGAGCTCTGGACTAAATTTTATTTACAAGCAATTTATACTCTCTGTTTTTGTGCCAAAAATATCCTTCATCCTGAATAGCTTGTCTCCCTCCTCTATGCTCACCCATCAGTGTATTTATAGTCAATTATCATAACTATCCACAGCACTTGTTTTGCCGGGCTAGACAAGCTGTCGGTTTAGTCCGTTTGCTTTTCTGCTGATCATCACTGGGGCCCTGTCTGTGTGTGTCTGTCTTTTGAGTGGTCTTCCTTGACCAGAAATCAGACTACCTGACATGGGACTGCAGGCAACTCCAGAGGAAATTTCACTTTGGCTTTAAACTGTTATAAACACTTTTTCACTGAGAATATTCCATTCAGGTTGGCTTCCATCTTTTTGACAAGAACATCACACTGGCAGACTAGTAGTCTTCCTGTTACTGATTAAGAGAACTGCGTCTGTCTCCTTTCCTGGCATGTTCCCACAATGAGAGAAAGCACTCTCATTAGGGAATGAATTTAACCAGACCTTCTATTTCAAACATTTTTGGAGGTAGGCATCAAGATTAAGCTTCATCCCAAGTAACACGACAGCCTGGCACAGCAAGATGTATGGCTAAGAGGGATGTGCCTGCGTGGATCATGGAGCTGCCTCTGGGATACATCCACTTGGGCACCCAGGAACAGTAAAATATGAAGAGGTGTTTTGAAAGTTTGAGCAATCATTAGAGGCAGCATACATCAAGTTAGCTTCAGGTTTAGAGGCAGCATACATCAAGCTAGCTTCAGATAGGCTAAGAGAAAATTAGACAGCAGAAAAACATCAGAGGGACAAGGTTCAGGAGGGAAACGAGCCCAAGTTTTTCTCTGACAGGAGTCAGAAAGCAAGCTTAGTTTTAGCTGGTCAATAGATACATCATTTAAGTTGCGTTGGTTTAGGATCAGACATTATTAAATCATGTGCAGTCACCTTGTTAGGATTAAGACAATTTCAAAGGAGCAAGGGAAGACAGCCTCTAGACCCTGAGGCAACACTATATAAGGATGCAACTTTGCAATGTAATGTAGGGTTATGTGCCCCCTTCTGAGAAAAGCATCCTCTAGTTCCAGCCCGCTGCTCCCTGGACTGATTCTGCATCTTGTATTGGTCAGTAATCTGTTTAAATTTTTGTGTAAGTGATAGAAATAAGGCTTACAAAGATAACACCCACAGATTCCGAAGGATGTGGACTAATTTTCAGCTGTGCTCATTTTCAGCTCAAAACTACAATTTTGCTCTTAAAATCTCTATCCCAGGGTTCTATTTTACCCAGTATTTAACCCCAAAGCTTCAAGAATGCTATAATTAATTTTATCTTTCCCTTGTTTCTAATTTCTTTTAAATAACTGAATGCAACAAAGTGATGAGTAACCTGGGATTTACTGACCTCTAATGGCTAAATTAAAATTAACATCTTCCACTTTCTGTTTAAATATGCCACTAAAATGAAAAAAATACGTTCAGGATCTACTGCTTTTTATGAGTTAAGATACTCCAGCTTCAAAAATATATTTCCTCCCTCTGATGGTAAAGAATCACATATTCTTTCAACTGGGCGGAAAAATATCTTTTGGATTATGTAAGTAAATCACCAGTCACTCTCCCATTCCCTGTAATTAGCATGATAGCGGGAAGGCAAGAAGTTGGAGTGCCTGGCTCAGTGGATTTTAATCAATTTTGCATGCCGTGCTAATGGGAAAGAAGCAGTTCCCCTCAGCAATTTTAAACTGTTTACCTATGGACAGATCAGGTCTACTGTATAAGTGTATCACCTGGACAGTTTCACAAAATATTCATATGAGAAATCTGGACTGGAAGAGGTGAGTTTTGCATCATAAGCAGGATTTCTGAACTCTCTGTCTTATTCTGACCTCTGGTGACCAAAGATACAAAATTAAATCCCAGACAGCTCAGTGCTGCACCTTGTCCTGCCGACCCCTGACTGCAGGGAAAGGAGTAGAAGGCTAGTGGGAGACTGGAGCCATTTTAACCTGCTTGGATTAAAATAGATTAAAAATAAGGCTTGAGATCATTATAGGATATAGCTAGCTTTGAGTATTTTGAGTACAAGCTGCATTTTCCCCATCAAGGTCAGACATAGGGCAGGCCAGCCCTTGTCTACTATTTCCAAATTTGCTAAAAAAACCCCCACTAATGGAATCACCATTTATCTGCTGCCTAATGCCCCTTAGCCCAAAGAATCACAAGTTATAATTTGTGCTTATGGTGGTGGCTCATAAGTTACCCTGTTGCCAAGGAAGCAGGCAAAAACTATTATAGAACAAGTGGATAAATATTGTTGAAAATGGGATAAGAAATTATGCACTGTAGCTGGATGCCTTCTGAGGTACCCCATCTTTTTTCAAGAAAAGCATTGTATTTTCTCTTGAAGGTTTAACTAGATAGTCAGAATGAGCCAATCGATCAGAGATTACCCTCAACTACCTATGTGCATTAACCGTTTTTATGACAAAGCCCTTCAAAGCATTAATGCTGTTTTTTTCCATTTTTTCTATGTAAAATAGGGGTGCCTTATTACAGCAGTATATTAACAAGCTATAGTGGCAAAACCTGTGATTATATGATGAAGTAGTTTAGCATAGGGATTAAAATACCCTGCTTTTATCAAAATACCCCGCTTTTATCAAAATATCGTTCATCATACATCCAAGTTATCAATTATTTTATTTCAGACTGCTTCCTAGAATCAGCAACATGCTGCTGACCTTCTTATTCTAGAGGTCCTGTGTTATTCTCAGGGAAAGAAAAGGAACAAAGGATCATATTTTGAATTTTGCCCATCTCCAAGCATCAGTTTTTTACAGATGGGTGGTTTCAACTCTGCTTATCCACATCAGATTCTACAAGTAAATGAATACCTGTTCATTAGCAATGGATTTCAGTTACTGTGCTGGGAATGCAGGGCTGGATGGAGCCAAATGATAAGCCAGTCAGCAGCAAAATGAGTGGCGGCGTGGGTTTTCGAGAACAGAAAAGCCCACTGCACTTGTTTCTGCAGTCTGCTCTTTTCTCCTCAGTTTTGGTTCTAGACTTCTGTATAAGGAAAAGCAAGTGAATACCAGCATCTGGAGACCACCACCAATAGCACAGTACGGAAGCAATGTCTTTCTGCAGCTCTTTTGATGGTTTTTACACTTCTAAATAATGACCAACTCTGGTTACCTGTAATCATGGCATGTTCACTAAGCCTCTGCATGCTGGAGATTGCCTCTTACAGACTCTCCACAGTTATTGGATCTAAAAGCAGAGGCTGTAGAATTCACCTTGTGCTCCAGCGAGGTACTGGTAAAAGTTGAACAGTAGGTTCACTATATCAGTCAAAAAAGATATCAGGCCAGGTGATCCCCTCTCCATGTAGCCGTGTTTCATTGCCTGTATCACCAAGAAGAAAATAATTATTTGTTTTGATTATGCTTCTCAGATTTTTGATGCTTAGGAATGCTTCTAAAATGTCTTTTTTTACTGCCTCCAAAAAACGCACTCCTGAGCTAATTTCTCAGGAAAACAGATGTATCCCTAAAAAAACTTCTTTGGGGTTTGTTGTATGAAGCTGTAATGCTTATTTACCATATTTCTACTTTGCATTGTCTCAGATGCATCTTCAGCCAAAACACAACTGGTCTTCTTTTACTAGACATGTGCCATTGGTCCTGTTGGGTTTTCATTGGCTTACCATCAGATTACATACTGATTTCATAGTTTGCCTCATTCGCCTTCAAAGTCCTGAGTCAGTGCTGCAGAGCAGTCTCCTGCTAATCTGCTCTTTGGTTATATTCCTGACGGCAGTGCGTTAGGTTCTGAAGCAGCAGGATGACATGTTTTCTTTGCCTCAGTTACTAACTCAAGTCAGCTGGAGACAGGAGCATGTGGCAACTCTGTGCTCTGAATTAAATTACGAAATTCACTGCTCAGTCTGTATCTTGGCACATGAAAGAAAACTAAAGAAATACTGATTCTCTGCAAACTAAGTGCTGATAATTTTATTTTGTAGTTATTGGTTCAGCATTCTGAGACATGTCTGTGAAGGATACTACATAAATGTAAACAGCTGAGTACCTCCCCTCAAGGACTCTCTGGTCTTATTTAAAATATCTTAGATTATAAAATTTACATTGCTTCCTTTGGGAGGCCGTATCACAGTCTAATAAATCTCTGTGCCAGGCAGCTCCTGAGATAGCCAGGCACATTTTCATGTGTGCACTTTGCCCTGCAGCTCCAGCAATTTATCATTCACCTTGACGCTTATGGCCTATGGATATCATACACTTCAGAGATGCAGCAAAATTAAAAAAAAAAAAAAATGTAATGACAGCATCACCTACACGTTACAGAAGATGAGAAAAGTGGTTTTCCGTGGCTGTCTACAGTGGTAGTGGTTATGTAAAGCACTTCCAGCCAGGACAAAATCATCTGTCTATGAAGTGCAATGCTTTAAAAATAGTTCTTTGTAAATGAATCCCTGCAGCCCCCTAATCCCTATTGCTCTTTCCATTACTTTCACAGTACTTACATCTTTCTTCTACTTAAGTGGTTAGGAGTATAAGCAGCTTTTAAGGGCAATCTCAAGAGGAAGAACAGAAGGAGTCTATTCCCCGCCAACTGACGCAATTATTCTAGACCACAATCATAGATTCCCTTTGCTCTTCTTTAAGCAGCAAAGATTTTGGCATGAGGATTGTCTGTGTAAAGAAGAAAGGGGAATTTACAAATGAAAATATCAAGTAGTTTTATTCTGAATATTGTTAAATCAGGATCACATACTTAAAAAGAAATGGTGGGGAGAGTCTTTTTTCCTTTTGTCAAGTCAGGTATCTGCCCTCCTTCATTTAATCATAGGGTCCTTACTATGCCAGGACCCTGCCAAAATTACAATGTGAGAACAATACTTACTGTTACTAGCTATTACTGTTTTACAATTTAAAAAACTGAGTAAAAAGAAATACAAGCAAGCAGTAAAAGCCTGCTATTTCAGCCAGTTTCTTGATGGGACTACTTTTTTATGAGTTTAGGTGTAATATCTCATATCATCTGTGAGCCTTACCTCAGTGTGTGTCACAGACAAATAAAACAGTTTAAAAGAAATATCAACTAAAACTTTATTGGTCGTGCTTCTATTTATAAAAATATTTTGCACAAGGACAGAAATAAAAGATTATTGCTAAGCCATATGAAACAAATGACAGAATTTAATTGGGAAGAAACAATTCAGTAAATGGTCTGGAAACAGGCAAACTATAATTCTTTAAATAAATACCACTATTTTTTTCTGCTCATCATAGTTTGCATATAATTCTTCTCTGTAGCCTCCTCAAAAATGTTTTTAGCATATTGCTTCAGCAATAATAATTATTTGGACAGTTTGGAAGTGGAACAGGAACATGAAGATGAATCAGTGCATGTTTTCCCTGTACTTCACCATAACCCACAGATTCCTTTGGGAGCAGGATTTTGGTGGAACAGGCTTCTATCAATATCATTATAATGAGCTTTAATATTTAAATCCTATTACAAGGGTTCTGATTGAACAATTATGAGTTGAGAGCTTTTCCTCATTATGTTATGAGGCTTTCTCCTTCCTCCTTGTCTTCTTCCTGCCACCGTTTGTTCATTAGTCTGTGGGATGTTGCCTGGCAGGGGCAGAGAGCTGAAACGAGCCAGGTGCATGGAATGAACATAACCACATTACCAACAGACAAGTGCAAGCAAGAAGAGAAATCATCAGAACAAAACCAAGTGAAGAGGCCTGAGAGCTACACGCTGGGAGAAGCCATGGGATTGCATTGCGAAAGATCACTACATGTTTACCTGCTCTTCTCACTTTTCCTAGTCATCTGCTGTTGTCATTGCCCAGAATAAGTTGCTGGATAAGACATGAGCGTGTCTGCTTTTCTGCCTTTATGACACGAGTGAGCAAGAAAGCACTCAAAAGGAGAGAAAGTTTTACTTGGTCTTGTTTAACCCACTTTCTAAACCAACTTATTTCCACTGAGTTAGCTTTCATTTTTAAGAGAGTTAGGGTTGTTCAGCCTAGAGAAGAGAAGGCTCTGAGGAGACCTTATAGTGACCTTCCAGCACCTGAAGAGGGCCTACAGGAAAGCTGGGAAGGGAATTTTCACAAAGGCATGGAGTGATACAACTAGGGTTAATGGCTATAAACTGGAGAGGCACAGATTTAGATTAAACATAAGGAGGAATTTCTCCACGATAAGAGTGGTGAGGCACTGGAACAGGTTGCCCAGGGAAGCTGTGGATTCCCCATCCCTGGAGGTGTTCAAAATCAGGTTGGATGGGGCCTTGGGCAGCCTGATCTAATGGGACGTCTCCCTGCCCATCGTAGGGGGGCTGGAACTAGATGTACTTTAATGTCCCTTCCAACGCAAACTATTCTACGATTCTATGATTTTTAAGGTAGCCCAGACACTTGCAGTGTCTGTGTAAAAAAAATCTTCATCTGTGGAAAAAAAAATCTCTGACTTACACAAATTTGCAAAGACAGCCTCTAACCACAAGGAATCATCAAGAATAGAAAAGCAGCATGCTATGAAGTTCCTCCATGTCTTCCCTCTGAACTTGATCAGCAATTGCTTGAATGTTTAGAATTCATTCCTCAGTTTATGCTTTATAAAATAAAAAAACAACCTGATTTTTAATGCTCACACACTTATCAACTTATACTGAGATGTCCTTTTATGTTAGTAGGATTTCCATCTCTACAACTGTAAAATGCAGAAGGAGATATCAGACTGATTGGTGAATCACATCTGGGGAGTATATTCGTAATTCCTTACAGATTTAAATCAATATTTGGATATATCAAAAGTAAATGGGAACTACAGGAAATATGATCTCAGTCGTATTGATACAAGAAGTAGCATTTTCAGTATCAGTATAGAATGAATATCAATCAATAAAACATCTGCTCCCACCAGTAATATAGACTATATGATCATTAAGTGCTTGACATACCTATAGTTTCACAGAAAGACTCATGGAACACAACACAAGATCAGTCACTGGAAAATGATATTTAAAAAAGCCTCTGTGAATCACAGTTAGTTACAATATGTGATCTGAACCAGACAGTTACGATTTCTCTAAATTACCAGCAGCCAGATGGTGTTTAATTACAATAGATTGATATTTCTTAAACTGTCAAGAGTTTTCAGTAATGAGTAACTCATTTTAATAAATTTTAATTAAATAAGAAAATACTTTGACCTTACAAGATCAGGCTTTGATATTAAGGAGCTACCACTCTCTCTTGTAGAGACAGTGACAATAACAGAAATCTGAGGAAGACAAGCCTTAGACAGAAAGGAAATTCACAAACAACTCATGCTTGATAGATTTCCTGTTCAGTGGTAGTATGAAGGATATAATCTATATGCTCTTTACATGTGCTCTTTGTGAGATACATAAAGACTACAGGGAGTGGGCAGTTATTATATGGACAGCCAAACCAAGGTCCAGTGCATGCCTAAATATGGTAGTGAGTGAACACATGCCATACAGAAGAATAATTATGGATCATTATGAAAATACTAGGGATGCTGAGGACCTCTCTTTGTTAACTGAGAAGATCTGCCATGGAGAAAGCCAATTAACCTCAGGCCTTTTGAACCGTACTCCTGGAAACTTCTGGCTCTGTTTCGTTTTCCCTTTCCTCTCCCCCTGCAGTGGCCACTGAGCCAGTTCGCACCTGGCAGCCCCACAGAGAGAGCTGGGAAAGTGTCTGTTTGCCCTCCACTGCCTTGGGAGCACTTTCATGGGGGAAAAGAATGGGAACTCATCTTCTCTAAACACAGGTAGATGAAATGTTCAGACCTTGATGGGATTTGATCTGTCATCTGCTTCTTCTCTCCCTGTATTTTTCTTTCATCTTACATATATAATGCTGTGGTCAAAAATGCTATATTGTGGCAATTTACGCTGGAGAGCAAAGAACAATATTTTACAAAAAAGTTTACAAAAATCAGTGTTATTAATGTTCTTAATTAGCAATACAAACTAATAAGACAACCTTGTTAGTCTGATATCTGAATGCACATTTATATTCTCAAATTAGTGCTCAAGTTTTCAGATACCCTGAATTTTGTTGGTTGTGGTGAGTTAACACTTACGAAAATAAGACTGATGTGTTCAGTTTGATGCAAGTTCATATGGAGATGCTGAAGACCCAGCTTCTTGGCCCCTGATGGAGAGATCAAGGCCAGCAAAGCCAGCTGCACCTTACACATCCTCACCAGCCAGGTAGGAAGGCAGATCAAAATCAGCTGTTAATACATGCTCAGACCTTCCTTTCCACAGTGTACCATGCAAAATAAGTAAAGGATTAAAGAACCAAAGCCTACCAGCACCTACCTCACAAGATCAGGCTTGTGTATACTGATTCAAGAAAGCAAAATATTCAAACCTGCAGAACGGCTAACACTCTGCATAGGTCCCAAACAGGTCTTGATGGCAAATATTTGCCCAATCAAAACCAGGAATGTGCTCTGCAACGACAGATTCCAGTTTCAAGACACAACTTCTTAACACATTTTAACACTTCAAGGTCAGTAAGGCTACACTACATAAAAATACATCTTGCTGAATTTAGTTGTTTACTGTCCTGCTCTAAAACCTGTATTTATATTAGAACAGGCGACAAAGATCTTTGCAGGTACGCTTACAGAAATTTCTCCGTTCCACCACAGTCTGAATGAAAAGGTGAGCACACGTTGGCACGGGCGCTAACTGATACGAAGCACAGGCGCTTTTGCCAAAGGCTAATGTGTGCTGGCACAGAAGATAGGTGGGAGGACGTAACATAGGGCACAGCAGCCCAGCATGGGAGGGCTGAAACTGAAGGAAGTACTTAACTTCTTGTGGAGCCGAGTCTCCCACCTCAGTCCACCGCCTCAGCCAGCTCTGAGGGGAAGCCAGAAAACAACCGGGTGCCAATGGCCTCCTACCCCCTCCCAGGACCAGAGCCTAAAATGTCACTTAACCACTGCCTGTCACAGGCAGGTCAGGTGGCAAGTGACATTTCTGAACCTCTGGATTATTTTAGCTCACAGAATAAAAATTTTTGTAAAAATGTTGTACCCTAGAGGATAAAATATGTCGCAAAATCAGAAGTGCTTTTGCAATACTAGCAAAAGTCCACAGTGTGGTGCCAGTGTAATGATGATCTACACCTCCTTGCAGCAATGGTGACAGCTTCTCAGGAGAGCCAGGGCTGGATTTCTTTTTTTCGAACACTGAGACAAACACGGTCTTCACTTTCACTATGTTCAAACATTGACACAGCTCAAGGTATTGTTCTTTCAAGGCCACTTGTCCCCCAGTGTTATGTGGTCCTAAACCACTATGGCTCCACCACTTCAACTGAGTGTCAGTATTTTAGCAGAGTGAGCACCCACGGAAAGGTTGAGTCCAAGACCAATCAATGGTGAGGGACTCACCGACCTCCTCCAGCACTGTCACCATCCCTCGGGATGCCCACTCCCCCCGTGACTGCAGGAGAACGGGAGGAGAGTAAGACTTCTGACTTCCTGGTTGCAAAATGGGTTTCTAAATACTTTCACACCAGGTTTCATCATCCTGTGAAAAACTACATTTCTGTCTGAAAACAAAATCTGTTGATATGGACTCCATGAGATGGACAGGCAGGTTATGCAAACCCACCCATGGCTTGAGGAGCATGCTACCAATGACACACCTTCTACCCAAGGATAATTTGGCCTCAGGTCTAAAGGGGAAGATGGGTAGTGGTATGCCTGGGAGCCCCACAACCTCTTTATTCTTCCTTAATGAAAAGTAGTTTAATGGTGCTGAAAACCCTCTGCAGAGCCAAAGCCATGATGATGGAACCTGGATGGACTGACACAATCTGCTGAAGTGTCCTGCAAGACATAGGCAGCTGTGTCAAGGACTAGAGCAAACTACAAGTGCATCACTTACTGGTATTTCTTGTTCAAGATCTCTTCAAGTCTGAATGAGCTTTTCTGGAGGCTCCTTGCCAGGGAGTTAAACCCTTGACAATGATTTTAACAGACTGTCCTGGTTTCATCTGGGATAGAGTTAATATCCTTCCCAGTAGCTGCTATTTTTTGGACTTAGTGTGAGAATAATGTTGATAACACATATTGTTTTAGTTGTTGCCAGGTAATGTTTATGATCAGCTGGGATAGAATTAATTTTCTTCTCATCAGCTGCTGGTTTTTATATTTACTATGACAAGAATGTGGAAAATACACTGATGTTTTTAGTTGTTGCTAAGAAATTAAGGACTTTTCAAATTTCCCATGTTTTGCAAGTGTACAGATACAGAGCCAGGACAGCTAACCCAAGCTGGCCAATGGAATATTCCATACCATAACATCATGCTCAGTATAAATATGGGAACTTGGATGGTAAGTCACAGACAATCCCATTCTCTGCTCAGTGCTCTGCTTGCTGCTGTTGCTGAAATCGCCGAAATCGCTGCTAGGGACAGGCTAATCATCAGGTGGTGAGCGGTAGTATTTTGATGTATTCTATTATTATTATTACCCTTCTATTGTTCTATTAAAAATATATTTATCTCAACCCACAATTTTTCCTTTTCTTTTCTGACTCTTTCCCCCCTTCTACTGGCAGGGAAGGAGTAAGAGAGCGGCTGTTTATCTGTCAATTAAGGGCTGAACTACTACACAGATATAGAGGAAAGAAGCTCAGCTTGTTTCTCCTGAGCTAATATAACACTCTGCAGTCAGTATCTTAAGTAGCACTAATGAACCTTATTCATTTTAAGGAGCTTGTTGCCTATGTACCTAGAAAAGGCTGACTTGCACCTCTATCTCCCAGACCTTTACTTTGTAGTGTTAATCATTGCCTACAAGAGAGACTGTAACAGCTGTAGTGAGAAGGGCCCTATCCCAGGATTCCATAGCTTTGGACCACTACCAGTATGAACCATAACGTTCCCTTCCTCACACACTGATATATATTTGGAAAGTTCATTTATTATTACTATGGCTGTCTGCTTAGCCCCAAAATATTCAGTGCATGGCATTTCCCTATTAGATATAATGTAAGAGTCTGTAAAAGCCTCATGATTTTTAATAAGTGTAACCCAAAAGACTGATAACCTTTCAGTACACTGTGAAGAATGAAAGCTTTGTGACATAGACTGCAACAAATTTCTGAACTGAAGAGCCTAAAGAAGTATTTAGGAAAATAAAAGAAAAAATGGGAAGGTAATGAGGAATTCATGCAAGCTGTAACGTAATAAAAAGTATCTGCAGTAATACATCGTCACTTGAAGATATCTACTCTGTCACTATTTTAATATTTGTTACTGGGTTAGATGCATGAAGGTTTTCAGTAGGAACAATAAGTGAGCATTTAAAGTCTGACAGAAATGAGTATCATTCACAACTCAGCTCTGATAATACATTTTAGACCAAGGCACTTAAGTTTGTAAAAAATATAGGTAAATATTGAAATATTGTGTAAACTATGAAGGCACAATGCACAATATACTGAAATCTGCACGCAGCCTTAATAAAAGGTGTGGATGGATGCTGGCTGCAGGAAAAAGTGAAGAGGAATCTTTTAACAATAAAGCAGTATGCATAATATGAAGGAATTTTAGTGCAGAAAGGGCTTTACCAAGGTAAGAACTGAAATGCATGTAGGAGAACTCTGATAGAAATTAAAATTCTGTATTTAGGGATACACAACTGAAAGGAGACAGCCTTGAGTTTATTAGACACAAGGATAGCTTTTGGGGGTGTAAAGAGATCTCATCAACCACTGATCTAAATTGTTGTTTTTCTTTGTCTGACAAGGATTTGAATCCTCTTCCACAGCTGGTGTCTTGCATCTGTAATGGAAGCCAAGCAGAGATCTTTTCTAGTATGTTTTCTGCTGATTGGAAATGTAAAACCAGTTGTCACAGCCACTGCATATTAGGATGCTCATGTGAGCCTTGTGGTATAGTCCCAAAGCACAAAACAATCTCCCCATATGACTAGCAGGGGGGATTAATGAGCAGCTGCAGGACTTCCAGCTGCCACCACTTTACCACAAACATTTTGAGACCTGTTGTTGACATCAATAGCTGTTTTTCTTTGCTAGATGTTCAGGACACCTGTAACTTCAAGCACCTCAGACTCCCTTTCTTAGAGAAAGACTGAAGCTCTCATGATGACAATGAAAATCCAGTCTTACAATAGTTGAACAAAACACGAGACTCATTGTCAAAAACTGTGTTTTCATATTTGCTTTAGAAGTTGTAAGAAAGGAAACTTGTGGTTTGCTAAATCCACTTGCTACAAGGACAGGGGTACGACAAGCATCCTATTGGGATGAAAAGGTCAATACATGGAAGGCAGAGTATATGGTTCTGTTTCAAAACACTTGGAATAAGACATAGTTTGCAAACCTAATAAGATAGATACATAGAGGCAGCATCTTGCTTACTATGCAGTTGGTACCATGATGTGTTATAGATCCTCAGTGCGTGACCAAAACAATCCCTAGCAGATGCTTTTTAATTAATCACATGGCCTTTTTTCTCCATATTGGGCTGCAGTACATATTTAGAAAAAAGGCAAATGATGATTGTAAGATGAAAGGATGTAGCAGAAGACTCTTCTTAAAGACTTTGAAAGAAAACACAAGCAGCTAAACTAAAGAAGAAAAAGACCTCCTCTGCAAGCGAAGAAAGCTTTGCTGTGTTCCATTTCACATGGTTTAGCAGCAGCCAATTCAGAAATAGCCCTAATTCCTTAAAAGGAAACATCCTTTAGACTACTTACAAAGTGGGGTACTGAAGAAGTAGCATAACTCATAAATAGCCTAAGTAGAACATAAATGCTTTTAAAAGAGAGAAACAGCTGGTAAAAGAATCTGAGAAGAATTACTGGACCAGCATAGATGTCTTTCCTCTTAGTATGACAGCGGTAATCTCCCTTTACAAAGCATAGGTTACTAACACTCCTAAGGATGCAGAACTTCATCTGAGGGGCCTTCTGGGGTCAGGTCTCTTATCTTCTAAAAATTATGTCCCTCCTGCTCAAATTTACTACTTGGGGTCGGTTTCATGAAATAGGCAAAAAAATGAATGGTGACCTACTTAGTAAATTCACCATTTTATACTTTCAGGGTTGTAAGTATAACCTGTAAATATGAATTTCTCCTAAGAAAAATATCTCCTTAACTGTAATGCAACTGATTGCAAATGGAACCCAGCAGATAATTTGCCAGCTGCTCTCTCTCTCTCTCTCTACCTGTATATCTATCTATCTATCTATCTATCTATCTATCTATCTATCTGCTTTCTAATCTTGCAACAAAGATACAGTGACATGCATCTAAGATCCAGATAGTCAACGCCATTTGCATTGCATAAAAATCCTGATACATTTGTTTCGTGCCAATAGAGAGGTAATTTTTACCATGTCAAACAAATTTAAATGAGATTTGATGTCTCCTTTTTGATGAAAACCCCCATATTGGCTAAAGAATGTCCCTTTTATTAGCAGGAAAGCATTCTGTCTTCCTTCCTGACTCCTCTTGAACTTCTACAAATAGAAAATCCTATGTCTCATGACCATTTTTTCTGTTTGCAACATTATATATTTATAGCCAGATCTTTGAAAAATACCCACAGAGGTCTCACCCAGTAGTGGAAAGATTTGAGAGAGAAGACAGTAAGTCTGGATTTCACTGACCTGTTGCTAGCTCCTATCAATGCACATTCCTCACTACAGACCAAAAGTTTTCAGCATGTGAGAGATCTTTTGTCTGCACCTGGTTGGGTAGCTTGTAGCTCAAAATGTGCAGCAGTGTCTTCAGGTGCTCAGAATCACCTTCCTTTCTAATGGACTGCATGCTGGGTGAATGCACTCTGTTGGTCTTCAGACCCATATCTGTGAACTGAGCATCTGAATCTGAAACCTATGAGACTCTATAATTTGCTTCTATCCAAATACAGTCTGGGCAGAAGCTGTGATCCACAATGCGTCTCTAAGCAGCGCATTTGCAGACATGGCCTTTTGTTTGCAGGATATCCTAGAAAGTGAACCAGAAACCGAGGCTCTCAGTGGTATACTGCAGAAATCTGTCCCCCTCCTTCAGGTTACAGAAACATACAAAATAAGCTTTGGACTTTCCAGAATGGTGCTGATAGCTGAGCAATGATTAAGCCGTTTTCTGGGCAACATCTGCATGACAACCAAATTAAATGTCTCACCCCATTACTGCTACAGAAGACCTAGAGTTCTGCAAAAAATCCTCTGTACTGGGAGGTCCTGATCCGTGCTTTAAGTCAGGCTGTAACGCTCCTCCTGGGTGAAAAATGCGGTGATGGTTTCGGGGTGAACTACAGCCTGGTAACATAACAGCTGGTGCAGTACAGGGGGTATGAGAGATTACACAGAACAAATCACACCCTGCCACTTCCACCAAACTGCACGGTTTAGTCCTGGGACAAAGGCCAGGATCCCAATGCAGCCTTTCAGGTGGAGGTGTTGGAGTCATGGCAGGACCTGTGGATCAAAGAATTCAGTTAAACCCCTTAGGTTATCATACAGATAACGATGAGTGTGTGATGATTCACAGCCTTCCATGGAGTATTCTTTCTGCATTTAGCTAATCTTGGCTGAAATAGAATTACAAATCTGACAGAACCTTTTTTTCCATAGCCTTTTCTATGAATTAAACAAGAACTTGTTTAGGATTATGCTTCACTGTCAAAAGCACAGTGTATTAGTGGGCCTAATGCAGCTATAAAGTCCTTGTATGAGAAAATCAGCTCATCCAGCATAGCAGACTCAATCTTATATCAAATATGACATCACTATTGTAACAGTGTGATTGGATTATGCCAAACTGATGGATTAGCAATACTGTTCAGAGGAATATCAATGGTCCTGAAAATCATTATAGTTAGTGAGGAGACTGGAAACAATTCTGAGAGGGTGCACCTCACATGCCAGCGCCTCTGAGCCTTTCTAGAAACTGTGGGGTGCCTACAGCCTTGATAATCAAATGGCTGGTGGAGAGCCAAGGATGACTTGGTGGGGATTACCTGGTGTACCTCATCTTCAAAGGCCTCCACCAGATACCAGTTTGTAGTCCTTGGGCAGGTGACAGAATGTGAGAAGGAATCCAGGTTCTAGATCAAAATAGGATTTACGAGTTCTTGTAGCTAGGGAGGACTTCAGGGCAGGAGACTTTGTTTGCTGTGGTTGTTGATAAAATAATTATCCTACTAACTTTCATGCAGTAGGACTAAATCATGGCTTTTATTTATGTGAAAAATACCATTCATGCACTTTTCCTTGCTCCTTTCTAACATTCCCACTGACTAGAATAGATAAAAATGCAGCCCTTAGATAAGCTGAAACTCTCCTGAATTCTCAAACAGAAAATTTAACCGCTTCATTATTCTTCATGGGAAAAAAGACGGTGCATGGCCTTTCATTAAAACAGCTGGTGATTTGCATAGATGTCATCAAAAGGGCATAAGTGTTGGCTGTTTGCTTCTCCTTTGGATTGGAACATTGATTTCATAGATTGTACATGTATTTGTTGTTTTTTTCCAAGGGAATAGAAATCAGTTTGTTTGTGGAACAGATTAGCTGTCTGCTGAGAATCATACTCATAAGTCAGAGACGGGTTGTCCCTAGGGTGAAGAGTAGAAGGAGAGCTCATGGGTGAGAGTTTATAAAGTTCACGTTTGTGCTGTAGTCTTTTTTCTATTAACAGTCATGACCCAAGACATTAGGGACAGTCAGTTAGGTTAATATTTTCATTAAAAGGCAAACCCAACTGAAAAAAACCAAAATAAATAGAGCAGTGAGCTAAAAAGAGTAGGGCTTTCAAGTTTGCTTAGACCTCCAGCTTCAAAAGTAGATGAATTCATCTTTAAGTCTCACACTGATTTGGATGCCCTTATTCCCTCAAGTCTCTTCACTCATGTGAGGACCCTGAAAAGAACATGATTTCATAGCCCAAAGGCTGCTTCTGTTAACCTGGGACCATGTAAACTCTACTTACCTCTGCAGTGAGCCAGCAGCCACCTGACCTGCTGCTGCAAAGCTCTGGCATGTAGGATTTCTCTCCTTTCACACCCGTACACGTCACCAGCCCTTAACCATTTGACACACCCACAGTTTGTGTGCCAATAGTGAACGGTGTAGGTCATTCTCAGAAGACCTTTACTGCTTTCCAGTGATGTTCTTGCTCAATAACGTGCACATGCCAAGTTGTATGCTGGTGACTGTCATCCCTGTGTAGCAGAGTGACTCAGTTTTACTGAGGAAAATCCCATTAGAACATAATCATCTCTCTGCCTCTAGCGCCTGCCTCAGATATTTTGGTATTGCACCAGAATTCAGTAACCTGAGAGGTAGCAGAAGGCAGAATCGGGTGGAAAACTAAAGTTTCACCCTAGGACTAGGGCTGGCAGGGGCATCCCCAGAGCCTGAGATTCTCCAGAGGCAGCGGGTCAGTTCCTAACCCCCCTAGTCTCAGTAGCAGACTGTAGCCTAAGCTGCACAGCTCTGGCTGCTGTATAGTCCTCAGCTCAGTGCTGTGCAGCACCAAGAAATCGCACTGATTTATGTAACATGCTATTAAAACACATGTAACACTCTATTCATTTCCAAGCTTGGTGTAAAAACATTCACTGTCACTCAGACCCTGCGGCCTGGGTAGTGCTGCATTCACTGAGTACAAGCTCACTTCACTTCAATATTTGACACACCTGGCACAGGCGGAATCGATGCCCTTTCAAGGCTGTGTCCTTCTCCTGCTGCCTGTATTGCTGCAGCAACAGCTGTTCCTCCTTCCTTTCCTTGTGCTTTCCATTTACATGTCACTAGCTGCAGAAGACAGAAGGAGGCAACCTGACCACTGAGTTTTTCTTTTCTTCTGCACTACCTAACTCACAGTTAAGGATCCACCTCTGAATCAGGCTTTTAGCTACTAAATATTTAAATCTTTTTATATATATATATATATATATATATACCAAGTATAGCAATTTTCCCATGTACACAAATGTCTATCTCTGGGTTTTCCCAGAAGGTCTAAAATTTGTCAGATACTGCAAGACAGATAGGTCCCTGGTTCACATTGCCACTAGACGGGGAGTATCTATTTATCCTTGTTAACAAAAACAGTGTATGAGTATAGATGTCACTAAATTCAATGTTTTGCAGTGTTTTCTGTACCAGAAGTTAGAGTGACTTGCAGTCCATTCCCCATTTGCATCCCCCCCAGGCAGACATCTGTAGGCCATAAATTTCTACACTCTCCCCAATGACTGATGTATTTTAACTGAGATATTCATTCTTAACAGAAAAACTCCCTAAAAGTTCACAGACATTCCTTTCCCAGGTTTTGAGAAGTGCCATAAGAGCACTTGCCTCTTTCTTTATTTTGTCTTACCTTGGTTGAGTCATGAAGCGGACAAAGTGTTCTTTTAAAAAATGAGAAATCATTTGGGGTCATCTAAAAATTTCTACTGACTTTCAATTCTTGAGCACTTGTTTATCATTTGCCATTTATATCTTCTTTTTGTGCATGCATTTTTTATTTCTAGCTATAAATATCCTTATAGCAGGGAGGAGAGGGGAGTTCCCTAGTGGATTATGAGTTGTTGTCATGGCATTTGTAATTTGTCAAACTGCTGGTTCAACTGGCACTACTGGATTGCTATTTCTAAAGGAAATTCACTTTTAAAAAATGTAAGGAAATAAAACCTACCCTTCGACATATGCATACGAAAACCTGATTAAATTCATCAATTTCTACCCTAGTTTTTAAATCTCAAAATAAAAAGAAAAATGGAGAGGAAGAGATCACTGATTGTATTGATATTGCAAAGATAGTGTAACAGGGAGTCATAATTTGGCCCAGAGGTAGAAGGACTGAGAGTTTTTATAAAAACAATATATAAAATAGTCTTTTCTCCGTACTTTATCCCCACTGAAAACTGCATTGGCTATAAAGTAGCCACAGTCAGAACAAAACAGCCCCTATGCCTTCCTTTTAATACTCCACGAGGTTAAAATCATCAAACTCCTCATTGTGAGAACGGAAAAACTTGCTCAGAACACTTTAGTGCATGATGTTTATTGCAGCGCGTGCTAAGAATGAGAACAGAAACACTATAGAGTCCTAAAGATATACAGGCCTCTTCTACAGCCTTTGATAATAGAAACATGTTATTTGAATCTCTCTCGTTCTCAAACATGAAGGATCAGACATGCAAAACTCTCTCTTCACCTATGGAACAACGCAATAAACAGCATGCAATGAGCTGTGCTAAGGCTGGTATCAGACAAAGTTATGCAGCACTCCATCTCTACTGTCAATTTAAAAAAACCACTAACCTCTGGATTTGGAGAAATACTCAAAAGTGAGGATTTGATTGTATTCCAGCAAACTTTTAATGGAAGAATTGGTTTTAGTACTCAAGAGAGGAAATTTTCAAAGCAACCAGGCAAATTTAGGAAGTAGGCATCTCCAAATATACTGTTCCAGGATTTCCCAGGAGTTCAAACATTGAATGTCATCTATTTGAAAAGAGAAGCACTAAATATTTTATTGTATTATTATTACTGTTGTTGTGCTGCAAAGAAATATTACAATCACAAAAAAATCTCTTTAAATGTCTTATTGCATGAGTTAGAAAGCGCATGAGAATTTCTCTGATGTCATCCACACGCAAGGGTTATTGAGACAGAGGGTGCGGAATTGCATTCAGTTAGCTTACCACTTTCTCAGAGATCAGCAGCATTCCCAGGACAAACCAGTACTGGGAGAAGACAAGAATGGCCTGTCAGAGTCCAGTACTCCCTGTTTCAGATATTCCACATGTGGAGTGTGTAATGTTTAATATCAAATTTACTTAAAGATAATTTAAAGATAATTGATGTAACATGGGATTTCTGATTTAGCAGAGTGATACAAAACATATTGAAATCACAATACCAATGTAAGTTGCAGTTATGCAATAAACAGTTTAATCACACTATCAATGTGATACCTATTATCAGTCTCTGTAACGTGCTCACTGTCATGACCCTAGGCATCCCCAATCGCCAGGAAGGAATACGTGGGCTGAAACCAGCTCAAGCCCATTGCTCTCTTCGAAATACTTCTGTTAGTAATCTAGTTTTTCTACTGTGTGTTGGGCTAAGCTATGTATTTGCTCCCTGCAATGCTGGTCTGGCTAACTCAGTGAGACATCTACACTACCAGTTGATCCATTCACCTGGTGAGAGCTGTTCATCTAGTATGAAGGCCACTGTCCTTCACAAAGGAGTCCTGTTGCAAAGAAGTCAGCTTCTTTGCAACAGCAGTGATCAGTCGCATGCTGCATTGTTCCCTGAGCTTCATGGGTTCATCATCTTTGACTGCCTCCTCTGAGCCTTCCTCGATTGTAAGGGTTTATTCGTCAGTCACATGACCCAAAGTATTCACACTCCATCTCTTTATTGTCCCCAGATTCTTTCATTTTCGGTGACTTTAATTCTCCAACTGATGTAATTTAAAAGACTGCCAGCTCATATTTCCAGTTAGATAGTAAATTAAAAGCAGTCTAAAATTTGGGGATGAGGGACGAAAATAATTCCAGGTTTCAGCACAATTAGAACATCTACAGCCAAAATCAGAATTTGGCCTGTGCCTCTATCAAATTGATTTAAATTTGACACAGAACAGTTGCAGGTTACCTGAAAGGCTGATGAAAATGCATCTTTGTTATTTCCCAGGTCTAAAATGTTTTTGCACCTGGGTTCTGGGGAAGATTGAGTATGGTGCAGCTGTTCTTGTTTTGACATTAATATGTTTTCATTATCCTTAATATCCAGTGAGCCAGCACAAAATTCAGATACTGTCCAAAAGTCTTTTGAACCTTATTTCAAATATTTCTCATAACAAGTACCAAACACAGTGGAATATAGTGCCTAGACCCTTGAGGTGATAAGTACTGACTTGCTACACCTTCATCTGTTATGAAGACCCGGAGAGGGTTCCTTCTGAAAGCAGAAGAACTGCATAATTGAGTGCTTTGCTGGACTTTTTCCTCCTGCCTCTCAGCAAGGGTAGCCAAGTGAGTATAACACTAATTCACTGGGAGATCTTATGTGAAGGAAAGGCGATTCTAATTTACAAAATCTCCAAGTTGTTTTTTATCCACTCACGTGATCATACCCATGTGTTCAGAAGCATTAAACACGTACTTCCAGGGCTAGCAATGAGAGACGGCTGATGGTTTGCCTTCGTGCCCTGAAGAAGCGGATGTTGTTTAAGATCTTTTGCCTCAGCATGTCAACTAAGATCTTATAAGTCTTGCTTTCCTTATCTGGTTATTTTATGGCTCCAGTCCTGTTCTTCATCTTCTTGTCACCTTATCTTAAGGTCAGTTTGTTCTTCCTCTTCCTTTGAATGAAATCGCACACATATTAATCTTACCTCTCACAAACTTTGTTCTACCATTTCATCTGTGGTCTCCATACAAATACTGCAACTAGTAATTGACTCACATCAATCTTAATATTTCTGTTACAAATCTCTACAAATCCACTTGATTGCAGTATTGCACTAATGCTGCTAAGTCATCTCCAGGAGTGCAGCCAGCTGCTGGTTGCAGTGTCTCACCCCATCATCTCACGCCAGAGTGACTTGATGGACCCTGGTTGGTGAAGGGATTGTGCAGCACAGCTCTGTGTGGCCCCAAATTTCACTCCAAAATAGACTTTCTCAGCAAACATTCAGACACTCATCAGTAGGAAGTCAGGAGGATTTCCATGATCCTTGAATGTCTCATAATCTCTTTTCTTTAATCCTCAATTGTTTTATATAGATGACTGTGGGATTGATTTGCCATTTTTGGAACAGTCTTCAAGAAGTGGCCTATATACAGGACACAGGCTTGCTATACAGGATTTAGGTAAGGAAATGATCCTCTGTAAAATGTAAGGTAAACAAAAGGTCATCTAAAACCAAACTTGGATTCAGATGGCTGAGAAAAGCACCGAAATTCGGTGATTAATTCACAACTACAGGTAAGCAAAGGCTCATAAAAATGCATCACGTTGGAACCAGTAAATGAAATGCTGCATTTGGACATAGAATCTCATACAGTTCTTAAGACGAGCCTTGTTAAAAGAATAAGTACAATAAAAATGACATAGTGAAGAGCATTCTTGAAAACATTCTTCAAAGCATCTTTAAAAGATAGCGCTAAGGCATTAAAATTGGAAATGAATAAGTCCCTATAGAGAAGGCTGTGGTTTGTACCACTGCCACAGCTTTGTCACGAGTGTCAGGACTCAGTGGGTAAGCATGAGTGCCATCCTCGCTGTAGGTACACAATAGACTGGAAAGCCCTTTGGCCTGCTAGTTATATATTTACCTTCTACGTCCCTTGAGATGACATTCATTTGAGAACAGCTCTGAGAACAAATGAAAATAATGCAGCACTCTACTTCTTTTTCAGGTTGTCAAAACTGAAGTTGTACTTACTCCGAGAGCAAGCCACAGAAGAAAGATAATATCGCTCTCAAAGTGCTAGTATTTTGTAAAAGATAAAACTACTAACCTCAGAGAAAATTCATCAAGAATACTCTTCAGTGCCTATTTGTAACTTGCCTGACATTTCCTCTCCCATCTCTGGAGAGGAGATCATCTGACACTTAAAGCACTGTGTCAGGAATCAGATACTTTGATTTAGTTGCCAGAGAATGAAACTCTGTCTCGGGATCGCCACACTCTCAGCAGAGGAGCAACAGCCATGAACTGCACTGGGACAGCCTGCCTAAACACATGACATGTGCCCATCCTGGGTGCTGCTACATGAAACTATGACTCTAGTGGCCTAGTATTTCTCTCCAGAAGTACAGAAGCTGCCTAAAACCAAAGTCACATAGAAGGCAGGATCACTGGGGCTGGCAGTTGGACACACCTTGCTGCAGAGAGAAGCTAAGTGCTGGCCTTCCCTTGTCCTTGGGGTCATGCAGAAGTGTTCAGAGCTGGTGTTATTTCTGTATCATGTTTCTTCTCCCACTATTAAAGCGATAGAATTGCAGCCATTTCCTTTTGTGACAAGGAGTTTCTGTGATTTCTCATCCCTTCACTGTTGTTGCTTCATTGCACATCACATTGAGACACACAGTGAAGACAGACCAGGGTGCCTACAAAAGACAGCAGAGCTAGGTTTGTGTCATGAGTGAGCTTCCTTCTTTGTGCAAATGCTTTAACTGAAAAGCACTGAAATGAAGAGATTAATCCTTTCTGATGACAAAAACAATTACACAAAAAAATAAACGTAAATCAATTAAAGGTGAGATTGCGTGGCTTAATTCTTATAATTGGTATCTCCAATACAAACAGGATTCTGTAATTTACAGGATAGATAAGCATAAAGATCATTGTATTATGCTTGGAAAATATTTCTGTAATATGATGGAAATACTCTGTCATGCTTAGTACACGACTGCAAGATAGAAAAGAACTTCAAGAAAAAGAACTTCAAGTTAAGAAGATTAATAAAAAGACAAAAATCAACAATTTCAAATGCTTTTCATTTCTGATTGATTTAGTTTTGAAAACCGAGCGCTTTCTGTCATATAATACCTATAAATCACAGAATCTGAAGAAAGTGTTTTTTAAAAATATTTATGGTTTATAACTGATTAATCCAAATGTTTGGCATATGTTATCAGTGTTTCTATTAATTAGCAATCTGTTGGTTTGCTCTGGCTTTTCCACTGAAATGAAAGCAGGCATCTCAGCATGAGGATTCATGCCAGCTAAAACACCACCTATTTTATCTTGCAGTTTTGTTAAGAGGAAAATTTCTAAACCTGCTGGAAAGTGTGTTACCAGATCAATTTGGAGAGATCTGAATAAAGGAAAAAGCAACCAGATCACTAAGGTGTAGTTAGTCACAAATCACTAATACTGAAGGAGAATATTAATAAATAAATGGTTTATGTTCTTGTTCCAACAAATCATTCTATGGTAAAAACTATCATCAGAAAATGAGGCTTTAAAATCTTACATTAAAATTGCTATGATTAGAGCTGGTAAAAAAAGGTTAAAGTCAAAATACTGTAGCTATATTGACTGATTTTTAGTCAGCTCTTGATGTGAGAAATTCGTGGTGGTATCATAGTGTTGGATCAAACATAGAGTTCCACAAGATTGAGGCGCTTCAGTGCTATGTTTTGAACCAGAAAAAATGAACCACCAGACATAAAGAGACAGGACTACTGCAGCCTTATTTCCCAGCTCCTGCTAACAAACTCACTGAAAGGAGTCTCAGCCACCACATCTACTATTTAAAAAAACCCAACAAAACATAAAGAAACTTATTAGTTCTCATCTCCAAGACACTTTTCTGCTTTATACACCTATCCCTTCATGATCTGGCTTCTCATTGTTGGGGAAGTTCAGCCACCAGTTTTGGAAACCTTCCCATCCCAGGTAGCAGCATGTGGAAAAAGATTTTAACTGCTTGTCTCCCAGAATAGACCCGGACTCTCTCCAGAGGCAGAAGCAAGGGAGGATGGGTCCCTACATTGGTGGTCTGGAAGACTTTATTTGAAGGTACTCCAATATACTCCCAGGGTGGGGACACAGCCTGCCTGGTTATCCAGAGCCTGATAATCTGGAGCTGGAAGAGTGCAGGAAAGTGTGAGTCCTGCGCGCTACTGCCAGTCCAGCAGAGGTTCAGGTAACCCTTGCTTGTACACTCCTCCTGGGTCCATGGAGAAGGATGCCAAGTGCAAGAGTCTCAGTGTGTCTGGGTGTTCCCTTGTATTCTTGTCTTCAAGAGGGTTTAAAAACTCTAGTGCAAAAATACACTCAGGAACTCAATCATGTTGGTGCACGCGCAGTTAATACTGCCAAACCAGAGTGTTTTCCCAGCAGGAGCTTGAGTATGCTGAGGGGGCTCCTGGGGAAGCTAGTTCATGCTCCTTGTTTTCCCTACACTAGGGAAATGCACCAGGAAGACAGAGACACCTCAGGCCTCCTGGAATGGATCACAGGGTACATGGACTTTAATCATAGAATCCCTAGGCTGGAAAAGACCTTTGAGATCATCAACTCCAACCATACCTGTCTACTACTAAATCATATAACTAAGCACTTCATCTACCCATCTTTTAAACACCTCCAGAGATGGTGACTCAATCATCTCCCTGGGCAGCCTCTGCCAGTGCTTGATAACCCTTTTCATTTTTCTTAATGTCCAGTCTGAACCTTCCCTGGCACAGCTTGAGGCCATTCCCTCTTGTCCTATCACTTGGCTGAAAAGACCAACACTCACCTCTCTACAATCTCCTTTCAAATAGTTGTAGAAAGCAATAAGGTCTCCCCTCAGCCTCCTCTTCTCCAGGCTAAACAACCCCAGTTCCCTCAGCCGCTCCTCACAAGACTTGTTCTCCAGCCCCTTCCCCAGCTTCATTGCTCTTCTCTGGACACACTCCAGAGCCTCAACATCCTTCTTGTGGTGAGGGGTCCAGAACCGAACACAGGATTCGAGGTGTGGCCTCCCCAGTGCCGAGTACAGGGGCAGAATCACTTCCCTGGTCCTGCTGGCCATGCTGTTTCTGATACAAGTCAAGATGCTATTGGCCTTCTTGGCCACATGGAGAGCAGGTACTCACGTGCTGTATGTAGCAGAGATAGCTAACACGCCACTCTCACTTTCCTTATTATTGCTTTTTTCTCCATGCAAATATTATCAAGAATTTTAAGTATTATCCTATTTTTTTCTGCTGTTCTAACTCTTTTTGTAATAAGATATATCTGCCTATGTTGTACATTGACCCTTAGGATTGTATTATCTGACTATCTTGAAAGTTCTACCTAATTAAGGATTTTTCTTGCAAATCCACCTTTAATCACAAAGGAGATGAAATCTGAAAAGGTTCAGCATGCACAGATGGGACATATGGAGAGATTAGATGTAGACATAGTTCCTTTTGTAAGGCCAGAGATGTCATCTGGGTGTGAGGAGGTAAACTGATCTCTAGGCTCATTTTGGTTTTGATCTATCTTGTGACATGACTGACAAAATCACCCAGCTGGCAGACCCTTTGCAATATGAGCCACCCTTTGTTAGCGACTGGGATATCACCATCAGCTCCATTCAAATTAATATGATGCTATTAGACGGTAGTGTTTTGTAGTTGCCCTGAAATGAAGTAAAAACCTGAATTAGGAATGTGGAGGCCTTCACTGACATCTGACAATAAAACCAATAGCACCTGTAGACAGCTATCTGCAGTACAGGTGTATCAATTTGAGGTAGTTGTCTACCTGCCATTTTAATCAATGAATAAACAGCCTTGTGTTCCATATAGCAATGGAGGTAAGGGCAGCATTCTTCTGGTCAGACATTGACATCCTCCATATGGTGACTTCCTGAACTCCAAAAACCTAGCTCTGCCATGGCTACAAAAATAATCACTCTTGCTCACATGGACACACCTACACTGTTACATACATTCACCCAGATTAATTCCACCTTTGTATCCTCCAGCTATGAATGCCTATATTGAGGCACTTGGGTCATAAACTTGGGAAGAAATGAGAATCTATTGTCTAATTATGCTATGCCTCACACCACGATCTCTGTGAGACAGAGGAACAAGTGTTAATGATAAATCTTATGTTGAAAAAGTGAGTCAAGATGGGATTCTTCATGATGGGTTGGATTTTCTCATCACCAGCATGGCATATTTGAAATACAGCTTTTCAGGGAAAGTGCAACAATAGATGTAAAAAAACTAAAAAGAGAACAAAGGCAGAACTCTTCCTTCATTTTCCCAGCTTCTATTTAATTTAATAACATGTTGCTAACTGATAAGCTTCAAACCTATCAATTTAATAAAGAACACCTGTGACTGTATATGAGAATTTAAGATTCTTGAGTCTCTGAACATCAACTTCATGGTGAACCAGGTTATCAGAGATACATAACTTAAACCCTGTTCATTTCTTTTGAAAAAAGACAAGTACAATTTGGTTTCGGAAATGAGATTATGTACAGTAGCACCAATATATCTATTCCTTTTGTTTTTCATTTGCTGCATGTAATTATTTATTGCCCTGACTACCCTCACACTGCTTGGGGTACTTGAGATAATGACACTCCAGAAGGACTGAAATCCACATGAATGCCCAAGTGTTTTACTGAACTCAATCCTTAGCTCTAGCACGTTGCGTAAGACTCCTTTGCTCCCATGGAAACACTGAACTGTCTCACATTTAGAAAATATTATGGAAGATATTTAATAATGTTTACTCCTTCTCTGGAAGAGAATTACTTGTGTGGCAAATTATTCTGATTATTTGATTTCCTTGTTTTTCCAATCTTGGCCAATGATAGAGTGAATCATTGGTTTCCTCCGAGGTGACCAGCACCTGCAGCATTTCAGAGCATACTTTTGTCTGTGGCTAGTCTAGTTTTCAGACACCTACCGCAGAACTCTGCTGAAGTTACCTCAATAAGCCAGGAGAGAGCATATGCTATCTGATTTTTTTGTTACTTTTGCTCCCATTTTGTACAGTCAGCATTCTTAGAAAAACATTTCAGCAGTGCCTAAGCAAGTTTCTCCCTTTGATAAGAATGCTACAATGTTAAACGCCTCCTAATCCTTTGAGTTCTTAATTCACTGATCCTTACTTCCACAATTTCTTCAACAAAAATCTTTCTAAAATACTGGGAAGGCTCTTGCCTTTTAACTTTAAGATTTAGGCATCTATTATGATTTAGGCAGACTTTATCACCTCTTTCCAAAAAGGGGATTGGAATTTAGGCTTCTTCCTTTCTCCTCCCTGAAAGCTCTATGGCTTCCCACATTTCCCATAGGACATCTCTGCACTGTGGGTGCCAGGACCCCACAAATCACATGTCGAAAGCTTAACTTGAAGAGATCATTGTCCTTTTTTAGACATAGCCTTGTAGCCAGCCATCTCAGCAGAGATATTTACTAGATTTGTAACATACCTAACAATTGCAAAATGGAAAGCGTCTTGATACTTTCAAATTACCTTTGGTCTAAGACATGTTTTATTTGTGCTCTGAGGCACCAGTTCATCCCTCTACCAATATTCACTGTGTTTGGGTTTTGGTTTTTTTGGTTTTTTTTGTAAGGTTCACATTCTTCCCTCCAAAAGGGGTTTAAAATGAATGTGTTTTAATAACAACCCTGTCTGCTGCTGCACCTGTGGTCCCTGTGGAAAGACTGTAGCAGAAGCAATCAAAGCAGTAGGGATGGAAGAGGACGCGGCATCCACTGTGCCAATTTGTTGTTACCTATTCCTTATCTTCCAGAATGAGCTTCATGCCCCAGAAAACCAAGTAGTTTGTAATACCAGTTTTGTCATGTTCGGCTTCAAAAGTGTAAAAGCTGATGGGCCTCTTACAGACTGCATTGCCAGTGCTTTGCTTTAAAAGGAATACTGAAGTCAGAGGTAGCACTTCTTATCCATGTGTCCTATAAGAACTTATGGAGGAAGATAAACATTGTTACCCTGAACTAGTGATAGATAACTCATGCACCAGTAAATTAACAACTTATCCAGTATTGGATATGCAGCCACCATCACTTGCAGGTACAATCCAGACCTTCTAGTGTCCCACCATTGCCTGAGCCTTTGTAAGAGGGAATAGATGACAGAGAACATGGATCAGCAGTGGCTCCTTACCTGCGCCAGCCAGCAGGGCAAGAGAGGAATGAGGCAGGTGAACACAAAGGGGAACAGTGATGGCAGGATGGTTTCTGAGGTAAACTTCCATCCATATAATGTCATTGCCCAGGATATTCATGACCTGCAGGAGTAATCTTTCCTAGCCGAGTTCCAAGGCTCAGCTATTGGGTTTTTTCCTGATTTCTACTGAAAACTCCTTGGTTCAAGGGCCACAGCCTGGAGTGAATCCTATCAAATAGAACAACACAGAAGAAAAATATTTTAACAAGCCATTCCTAAGTTAGAATGGGATCCAAATCATGGGGGTTCTTTTCCTGTGGTTCTGGTAAGGCTGTATTTTTTGACCAGTGGCAGAAGTAAAGCTCCTGGTTCAGCAGGTGACACAGTAGGTCTCACAGGTCTAGCGCATTTGAACAGGAAAAATAAAATTTTATAGTTCTAAGTATATAAAATATTGCCATGGAAAGAGGACTGTGATTTCAAAGGCATTTTGTCCTGTTGCAAGGTATGAGTACAATAAATTTCACAACAGACATACTACGAAATAGTAGTCCTTATTGTGCAGTCAGAGAACATCTCAATTTCTGCGTGTGCCATTGTTAATAGTGTTAACACCTTAAAGAAACTCATAATGAACCACATCTATTCAAAGCTGTTCTTGTGATTGATTTAATTTGGCATGAAATGGAAGGGAAGGCAGTCTTGCATTTACTTTATCAGTAAAAGGGAAAAACCTAAGGCAATTAAAAGGCAGGAAATTCATAGATGACCTTCCACTGATCCTGACAATTTTTTTTCAATACCGTCCTTTGCTCTCAGAGCTGTGAGAAAGTGCAACATCTCCAGTCCTTCCTGCCCTGTCGGTCCCATCCTCCCCCCAAAAAATTTGGAAATGGACAATGGGTTGAAAATGTGCAAAAGATTCTTCTAATCTTCCCTGTTTAGAAGAAATTCTGCCTGCACCTAGTAACACCTTGGTGCAACTGGAACTACAGAGGCTTGCCAATCTCACTGTATGGCTAGCAAGAGAGCTCTGAGCTCCTGATGCTGCCTTACAGCCTTGCTTTTCAGAAACAGAGTAACTCAATGGACTGTGTCAGGAATTCAGCTAAAAATGTCCTTATGAAGACCTAAGGCTAATTTGCACGTAAACTATTACTCAGAGCACGTTTGTGCCGAGACACGACAGTTGTGCAAAACCAGCAATATGGTATTAATCCACTAACACAGCACTGATCCAGGACTTTCTGCAGGATTAGTCCTGGGAGAAGCAGACCCATGCTGGCTGGCTCTAGCAAAGCTCAGCAGGGACTAGTCGTGATTGTTGTTGGCTTGTTTTACATACCTGCACAAACCATTCTGCCTGACTTACACTATCTCAGACAGTTCTCTGCCTTTTTCAAGACTAGCTGGACAAAGTCTTGCGTGTGAGGGACCATTACCTGAACCAGCCTGGACTGCTCCCTTTGAAGCAGCTGTCATTTATTCCTGGATCTTGAACTTGTTCATTTGTGTACCCAGTAATTCCTTTACCCAAGCAGCAAGTGCTGCATTTTCCAGTGAAGCCCATTCCTAAGCAAAACCCCAGAAAACAGTCTTGTAACAGTAACTAAAGTTCCAAACTACTTTTTGAGCACCCAAACTCCTTTCTGTATCCTTAGCCTTCCACGTACAGAACAGACATCTTTCCATCCTCTATAAAAGGAACTGTACACTGAAACTCATGGAGATACCTTTTAGAAGAGGCCATTGTATTTAATTAGTCCTTTCTGTAGGTGGGGAATTCAGTTTAGGACATCTCTGTAAGAATTCACACTACTCAGAAAGTAAATCTGTATTTCAGCAATAGCTGTACTGTAAGATCTGGGTTCACCTCCCAAAGATGGGTCACGAGTACATGCCCTGAGACGACATCCAGCTGCCCTTGCTTCTATATGCATGAATTGGAAGGAGAAAACGTGTACTTTGATAAGGTCATTCAATCTGGACAATCTGGAACTGGCCACAAGCTTTGCTGCAGACAAAACCTTTGTCTTTGCAGGATTCAGCACACGTGAACTGTGTCTTCTTGTAGACTTTATATTGACATGTTAACACAAAAAAATCCCTTTCTTTTTTTCTAAGCAAATAACAGGTTTACCTACAAATTTAAAAATAAGTTAATGAAAAAAAAAGCTTTTTGGCAACTTAAGTTTGCTATTTAAAAGAATAAAATAATTTCCATCTTCTGTATAATCTCATATGCTCCGCTTCTGCCATCTAATTTTCTTTAAAATGCTGCAGTTCTCATAACACAAGCACAAATACCAGAGTGCAGGCTCATTTGTTCAATCATATTTTACATTAGAAGCTAAATCCTTTGTTCCACTAAATTAAGAAAAAATAATGAAATAACCACTCCAAAATATGAATAAGCACTGTGTTACATGTTTTAAAAATAATAGCAGCATACAGTGGAAAGCTGACTGCACATTCCATCTTTGCATGAGTCCTTCATGTACCATGTGTAACAGAGAATCACTTTAGTTTTGTTGGTTTTGTTCACACATTACAGCTTTACACGGAAACAACTCATGGAAATGAATGAATAAGTTTTACGTTTTGTAAAATACAGGGAGTGTAACCTGACATATTTCTGGCCTTGTGAAATCTAGTCAAGCAAAAGAAACAAAATGCTTCTCACCAAACAAATAAAGACGTTTATTAGAGCAAGTTTCCATGTTTAAAATGTGCAGTGGTTTCATAATTTCATGTTTCCTTCTTTTTTCATTAGTGTGCCCGCATGGTAACCCAAAGCAACTGTTAAAAAAAATGCATCTCTACAGATTGACACTTAAAAAATTTAGTTTTTATCTTCCAATGTTACAATTATGTGAAAAAACAAAACTCAGTATTTACAAAAAATGCCTGGAAACCAAATGCTGCTAAATAGTGTTATCAATTTAATTGGAGAAACTGTAGAACACTCACAGGATTCATTTATGCCGACGAGCCCCAAATGTAAATCTAGATGTTGAAACATATTTGGAAGAAGCTGAAAATTGTAGTTTAGAGTCTTTTTTTTAATATATATTCATCATTACCCAGCTTAGTCTTATAATCAGTATTATTCTACATTTGTTTTCTCTTTGTCTTCTGAGTATAGCGTAATAGATAATTCAATTCCGCAACCATTACAATTCTGTTAGTACAGCTAATTGCTTTTTAATAGATATATTTTATGTACAAAAAGAGTAGTAACACAAATAGCAAGCTAGGTAAAGGATAGTGTGCTTAACTTGAAACATTTGCAATTTCAGTAATAGTGAATTACCTACTTGCAAAATATACGCAATATATATAATGTGCACAAATACACACGCACCCCCAAAGCCACAGCATGCATTTTTTGGACTAAAATATAACTTCAGGTTCATAAAACCTTTAGCCGTAACTGGTGAGAGCTGTAGTCACATCGGTGTAAAGGTGGTCAAAAAGATTGTCTGTTAAATGTAAGCCATGTCACCACGCTGTCCTTTGTGTTCTAGTGTTTTGGACAACAACAAAACACTAGACCAGACTGCTCTCCTGAAGAGCAGAAACGATAATATTAAATGTAGAAAGATCTCAGATTTTCTCTAGTGAAATCAAAACCTTTTCTTGTTGTTGGGGTTTTTTTGGGATATATTCTTCCCTATTCCTTACCTAGAACAGTCACTGGTATGTCTGGGAGCTCAGAGTGGACGCTTGATTGAATATAGTCTCATCCGGCACGTAGCTCTATTAATTTCTGCTACCATTATTGAGAGAAGCATGGGCCCAGCACCATCCACAGTGAAAGCTGCAGTTGCAGCCCCCTTTTTCTTCACTCCTCAAGCAACTACGAAAGTAATCATCTTATTCAGCTGGCATTGCTGGGAAAAAAAAAAACCAAAAGGGAAACCTACTGCTGAGGTTCCTCCTTGAAAACATAAGAATGCATGTTACCCACTGCTCCAGCGAACCAGCTGGGATGGTGTCAGAAGTCCTGTGTGGTGCTAGGGCTATGCCTGGATTTCATGATCCAGAGGGTTTAGGAGCAGACAGGTATCATTACTTCTCAAACTGATCCTCAGGACTTTAAAACCACAGCAAAACTTACTCGAGGAGCTTCAAAATCCAGTCTCCAGGTGAAAGACAGACTCCATGGAAAGACATAACAGGATTACTCACAAGCTGCAGGAGCTACATTTGACTCAGCATGCATTGCAGTGAAAACAAGCACACTTCGAATGCTTTATAATTAGTAAATGTGTTATGATGACTTTTTGTTGCAGTTTACTGCTAGATTTAAGGCTTATATCGTCATGATCTGCTCCCTCTCAAAGAAACCCCAAACCCAATAACACTGACAATTTTTATCTGTTTCCAGAAGACATTTAAGTTTGATTCTGAGATCTGTGTCTTTGAATATACTGATTCTTCAGCTCTTACCAAACAGCCACCTTCTCCCAGAATTATGGGGCTATGTGTTTGACAACCAATTGTGGTTTGATCTTAGCTGTCTTAGTGAATTTAAAAAAAAATATGCAATTTTTACCCATAAAGCAAGTGGTTCTGGTAGTCCTGATGACTTTTCTTGATGTATCTGTTTGTAAGTCACGGCTTATTATACTTATTTATCAGATTTTTTTTAATTAGTTTAAAAACATCAAGGTAGGTGCAACAACACATACACAAAAAAATGCTGTACGGTTTTCATCAACTTGAAGGCAAGAAATGTCACCCCAAAAATGCAACTCCACAATACACATATAGACATCAACAGCACTGAAGGATTTCTTTTCACAAGGGCTGTTAAATTTCATTAGCTGAGGATTGTTAGATCTTTACAAGATAATGCAGTATGATCAATTAAACTCCAAATAACTCACAGCCTGTTCCTTATCTGGACACTTAGATATTTCTCCCAAGTCTTTTCTTCTTGTCTTTAAGGCTAAATCGTGATCTGACTCATATAATCTTCTTTCCCTGTGACTCCAGCTGACAATCATGAGAAGTTTTATGCATTAACACTACAGAGCGGAGTTACCCCAACATGTGCCGACTCCACTATTTTTACTGCTTTGAAAAGGAAGCAAACAATGCACTTAGTATTTTAGAAACAAAAAGTAGTTAAAATAATAAATTCTATTTAGAAAAATAATAGCTTTACTGTTGTCACACCTTCCTGATTAAACTCCCCAAGTCCTAAATACCTTGCAGAAATAATTTACATGCTGCAGATTAGCTTATTGAGCAATGTGGGAAGTTCTGTCTTACAACCATCTTAGTCATTCCCTGTTACCATGACCGGTGCCTTTGACCAGCACAAAGTGCTATGCTGTAACCTTCCCAAGCAGTGTTTCAGGTTGGAATGGGGATGAAACTGTTTGATTTGGAGTGGGGCGACTCTCTCCAGGTATTCAAGCTGTGGGTTGGGCTTCTGTTGTTGGTAAAAGAAGTCTGGCGCCTGCTGTTGCTGTTTGAATCTTCTTTACTCAGTGTCTGCTTTATTTTTTGGCAGCAAGGGAAGCTCTGTATACAGTCCTGCAGGAGATGCCCACTGAAGAACATGTAGATCCATGGGTTACAGCAACTATTCAGACTGGCCAACAGAGCCGTGACGGTAGTTGCCGTATTTTCAGAATCTAGGGAGGAGGGAAGAAAGTGGTTTAATCATCAAAAGAACATTTGTACCATTCAGTCAATTACTTCATGAACTGTTGGAATTATTTGCCTGAATAATTCTACCTCCAAAGGTTGAACAGCAGCATTTGGAATGCATAATGAGGACGCAATAGGGAAAGTTTCATTTATGTAAAGCTGCCATTGAAATCAATGGGAATTTGTCTCAACAAACTTCAAAAACCTGTGACAGAAGAAGTTTTGTGGCAATCCATCCAAAACAGTGCTTTAGTCCTGTTTTCACTATTGTTTATCCACTGGAGATAAGCTCATGCTTTAAATACTGCAGGTTTTATTCAGACTTTGGTTTTAAAAATGGGTACCCTGGGAGGAAAGGCAAAATTCCCACTGACTTCCCATTGTTTTCAATAATACTACATTTTGCTGTATAATTTTGCATGCTGTAAAGGGTTGAATGCTCAAGTAACTACTGTCCTGTGAATCAAATCTGTATTTCAGAGGTTGAACAAATTTTACTTAAGGGAAAATGGAAGTTATCACTATGCCATAAAACAGTTATAGTATCTTACCTTCAATAACTAATTAAATTATCAAATACTCTAAATACATATTTAGCCTAATCAATTATTAGAGAATTTTCTTTGCAAATATTGAATCTCCAAAGAAGCACAATTGTTGTGTTACGCAGTTCCGTAGATTTCAAGGATCTCTTCAAACAAACCTACCAAATACTCACCTGTTCAATTATTTTGAACTAAAAAAAAAATTTTTTTTTCTTCTGCAAGCCTTTATTTCCCTGTAAGTACCTCCATTTTAGCCTTTAGTCCCATATTAGAGGCAGCTGATGCTTCCACTACAATAAATGGTGATTTGGGGATATTAAAAAATAACAAGAAACAGCCTGTTCTAGTGGGACATGTCCCTGCCCATTGCGGGGGGGTGGGGTGTTGGGGGTGTTGGAACTAGATGATAATTTGAAGATCCCTTCCAACCCAAACTATTCGATGATTATGAATTCCCAAATTTTTATTTACATCTTTTTCATTACAAGGAAACAGGGTTTACTATGTTGCCTGTCATTCCCCCCTGCGATAACTTTTAAACTTTTTTTTTCGGGCAGATTTAACAGAGGAACAGTTATCACCATAATACGAAGTTGCTGCTGTTTCAATCTGACTCGAGGCGATACCCAGAGGTGATGCCCTGCTGAGAACAAGAGTTGAGGGCAGGCTATGAGACAGCAGTGTAGCACATGCAAGGCAGTCGCAGGACAGCAGGGTTAGCAAGCTCCCCTGCTCATATCGCGGTAGAGATGTGTGTACGCTTAGTGGCAACACAAAAGCTTTCTGAAGTTTTATTCATCGGCACCTTCAAATGGAAGAAAACGGTTCGAACTAACGCAGCGCATTTCGGCCGATTTCGCTCGGGGTGAGAGCGCGGCGGCCGCCGCTTCTGCCCGGGGTCCCGCATGCCCCGCACCTCCCGCGGCCCCGGGCACCGCTCGGCTCGCCGCACCAAGGCTCCTGCGGGGCGGAGGGCGTCATGGAATCATAGTATCGCTAGGTTGGAAAAGACCTCTTGGATCATCGAGTCCAACCATTCCTATCTGCCGCTAAACCATGTCCCTGAGCACCTCATCTACCCGTCTTTTAAACACCTCCAGGGAAGGTGACTCAATCCCCTCCCTGGGCAGCCTCTGCCGGTGCCCGATGACACTTTCTGCAAAACCTTTTTTCCTGATATCCAGCCTGAACCCCTCCTGGCGCAGCTTGAGGCCATTCCCCCTTGTCCTGTCCCCTGTCACTTGGGAGAAGAGGCCAGCTCCCTCCTCTCCACAACCTCCTTTCAGGCAGTTGTAGAGAGCAATAAGGTCTCCCCTCAGCCTCCTCTTCTCCAGGCTAAATAACCCCAGCTCTCTCAGCTGCTCCTCATAAGACTTGTTCTCCAGCCCCCTCACCAGCTTCGTTGCTCTTCTCTGGACACACTCCAGAGCCTCAACATCCTCCTTGTGGTGAGGGGCCCAGAACTGAACACAGTACTCAAAGTGCGGTCTCACCAGTGCCGAGTACGGAGGGAGAATCACCTCCCTGGACCTGCTGGTGACCTCATTTCTGATACAAGCCAAGATGCCATTGACCTTCTTGGCCTCCTGGGGCAGAGGGGCTCGTTCGGGGGTGCCCCGGAGGAGCCCAAGGCGCTGCCTCCCCATCACCTACCGACCCAGGGGAAGCGCTGGTCCCAGACCGACCACATCTGGATGGTGAAGAAGGGCGCCCAGCACACGACGTACGCCGAGATGATGACGAAGGTCATCTTGACGGTGCGGATCTTGGCTCGGGAGATGGTCCCGGCGCCGCTGACACAGGGGGCGAGCAGCACGCCCCGGCGGCCCCCGGCGCCCCTCACCGCCGCCCCGGGGCGCGCCTTGCCCCGCGCGTTGCGCCAGATGCGGCAGCAGATGAAGCCGTAGCAGGTGACGAGGACGAGGACGGGCGCGACGAAGATGCCGCCGGTGATCCAGGTGACGTAGGCGCGGGGCCCCCAGGGCATGATGAAGTGCGCCCAGCAGTCGAACACCCGCGAGCCGCGCTCCACCTCGCTGAGCGAGAAGATGAAGTACTGCGGGGTGCTGAGCAGCAGGCTGAGCGCCCAGGCGGCCGCGATCATGCCGTAGGAGCGCTTGGTGGGCTGCTGCAGCGTCTTCAGCGGGTGGCACACGGCGATATAGCGGTCGGCCGTCATCGCCACCAGCATGTACGCCGAGGCGAACATGCCGAACACCTGCAGGTGCTTCACCACGCGGCAGAGCCCGTCGGGGCCGTGGAAGCGGTGGGTCACCTCCCAGCAGAGCTGGGGCAGCACCTGGAAGAAAGCCACCACCAGGTCCGCCAGGCTGAGGTGCCGGATGAAGAGGTGCATGCGGGACGCCTTGCGGGGCGTGCGGCGCAGCGCCAGCAGCACGCTGCCGTTCCCCGCCACCGCCGCCGCGAACGCCACCGCCAGCACCGCGATCTCCAGCTTCGCCAGCTCCTCATCCCGCCCGAACGGGTCCCAGCCGCCCAGGCTGCCGTTCGGCGCCCCCGACCACGCCTCGGGGCCGGGGCTGCCGCCGGGCTCCGCCGCCCGCCACCGGCTGCCGTTCTCGGGCGAGGCAGCCCGGGGGGACCCGCCGCCCAGGCGCATCGAGGGGGCTCCGCGGCCACCGCCTCCCGCCCCGCCGCCCCGCCAGCCTTTATCCCCCGCCGAGGGGGGAGCCGCAGTGCCGGGGGCCGCCCGCCGCTCCGCTCCAGCCCCTTATCCCCCGCCGTGCCCGCCCCGTCCCGCCGCGCCCCCCGCTCCGCCCCGAACGCGCCGCGGGGACGGGGCGCCGCCGCCCCTTCGCTGCCACCGTGGAGCCGCGTCGGGCGGCGAAGGGACGGGGGAAAACAGCTGCTGGAGGGCTCCCTCACGGCTGCTGAAAGCGGCGCCGAGAAGTTTTAATTGGGAATAAAACCGCGGTGGTAGCCGTGCGGAGCGGGTGGGGAGCTGGCAGCGCCGCCCCGCGCGCCCCAAACCCGCTTCTGCCCAGAAGGATGAGCGGTGATGGTTTGGCTCCGAGAGATCCCATCGGGATCTTTGGCGTTGCTGGCATAAACCTTAGCGAAGCAAACGCTTAGAAAAATTAGCAGGAAGTTTCAAAGCAGCCCACCTAGAGCTAATGTTTGCAAAGGTTTCAGATAAATGTCCTCCAGATGTTAGCATATTGGTCTAAAAAATGGTGTTTCTGCAAGTGCAATCAAAATATCTTCACTTTCTAGAGAGTTCCTGGCAGTGGGTCAATTAAATCTCTCTTTTAAACATCTTTGAGCTGAAGAGTTGTCTTTCTTGGTGGCAAGAGTGGACTTACAGGATCATAGAATCGTAGAATAGTTTGGGTTGGAAGGGACCTTAAAGATCATCTACTTCCTGCTATGGGCAGGAAAATGGACCACTAGATTCGGCTGCCCAAGGCCCCATCCAACCTGACCTTAAACACCTCTAGGAATGGGGCAGCCACAGCTTCCCTGGGAAACCTCTTCCAGTGCCTCATCACTCTCATAGTGAAGAAATTCTCCCTAATGTCTAGTGTAAATCTGCCCCCTTCTAGTTTATACCCGTTCCTCCTGGTCCTGTCCCCACAAGCCTTTATGAATAGCCCCTCTCCAGCTTTCTTGTAGCCCCCCTCAGGTACTGGAAGGTCACGATAAGGTCTCCTTGGAGCCTTCTCTTCTCCAGGCTGAACAACCACTTTCTCAGCCTGTACTCATAGGGGAGGTGCTCCAGTCCTCTGATTGTCCTTGTAGCCCTACTCTGGACCTGTTCCAACAGCTCCATGTCCTTCTTATGGTGAGAATTCCAGAACCGGACACAGTATTCCAGAAATAGAGGTGCAGAAGTACCTTCCTTGACCTGCTGGCCACGCTTCTTTTGATGCAGCCCAGGATATGGTTCTGGGCTGTGAGCGCACACTGCTGGCTCATGTCAACCTTCTCATCGAGCAGCACCCCCAACTCCTTCTCCTCAGGGCTGCTCTCAATCACATCATCTTCCATTCAAACCTCGGATTGCCCCGACCCAGGTGTAGGACCTTGCACTTGGCTTTGTTGAACCTCATGAAATTCACACAGGCCCTGTTCTCCAGCTTGTCCAGGTCCATCTGGATTGCATCCCATCTTTCTGGTGTCGCAACTGCACCACTCAGCTTGGTGTCATCTGCAAACTTGCTGAGGTTGCACTTGATCTCGCTGTCTATATCATTGATGAAGGTATTAAGCATCACTGATCCCAGCACGGACCCCTGAGGGACACCACTTGTCATGGATCTCCATCTGGACGTCGCGCCGTTGACCACTACTTACTTAGTGCCAAGTTCTGGTCCCATTGTGATGGGTTTGGATTTATACCCTGATTTCATCAGAACCTGAATTTTACCCTTCATTTAGAAACTGTTTCCTTCAGTCTCATGAAAATGCACAAGGTTAAGACAAATACAACATTAGATGTCAATCCTACTTTGTTTTCTTTGTTTTTAATAAAAATCTCCAGGTTTGCTCATATGTGACGTCGGTTAAATTTAATTGCAAAAAATACGTGGGGCTTTTCCTGCTGGTTTTACAAGAGGAAGGGAAAAATAGTGAAGAATTAAAGATTAAATCTTCTTTGATCAAAAAAGATGTGTCTGAAAGTTTTGACTTCGGAAGATTCTTCCAGTTTAAAATACAAGACCATGATATGCTTCTGAACATGCTAGCATTGTGCAAGACCTTATCCCAGGGTTTTTTCCTTAGTCTGGTCTTGTGAGGGGGTATTTGCACTCACACCAGCCTGCCACTACCCTTCCTTAGGCTGGGAGTCAGTGGCAGTAGCGTAGCACACAGAGCTGTTCCAACAGTGCAAATAACTGCTCTGAGCTTTCCTGTAAAAAGCCACTTCCCTCCAGCTGGAATACAGACAAAAAAATGTGGCTGTACTACATTTCCAGTAAACTTCTTTCTTCAAAGGTGTCTTTGTTTCAAAGACTTAATTTTTATGAACAATTCGGTGCATTATTCACAGCTTAGTGCCTGTTCCATTTTACATTGAGAACATTACTGAAGGTATTGGTAAGAAATTAAAACTTTGTGAAGTCAAAATCTTTGTAAGTTAAGCTCACATTCACACACACACACACACACGTCACAACTTTTCACAACAAGATCCGTAGTGTCACCTTTTCTATACATCGTGTTAGACTTAGGACACTGTATGAACCACACAATACATCAGTGTGTGTGACTACCGGCTTCAGGTCAAGTACAGGAGGAAATTAAAGCCACATATCACAAATCTCACACTACTGCACAGTCACCAAATCCTCTGTCACATCCAAAGTGTGATACCCTGCCATGAGACGAATTCCTTGCCTGTTTCTCTGACGTGCTTTACAGGAGCTGAATGCTGCATAGGTAAATGGTATCACCGAGAAAACTCAGCTAACAGGTTTTCTGCTGTGGAAACCATTAAAGGGTCATAAAGCTCTGTTCACTACTGGGTATGTCATTCTGTTAAAAGAAGAGGTGAAAATTTCAGGCATAAGAAAGATGTATTTATAACAGCCAGACAATAAGACAAGGGTGATTGTACTAGCTCAGAGCACTGAGAGTTTGTCAAGCCCACATCATTTCAGATATATCCCTTCCCAGATCATACTCGGTTCCTTTGAACAGTGTTTGCAAGAGTGTCTCTGAAAAAGCTGTAAGCTTTCCTCAGCATCATCGCACAAGGCTGCACCTAGTAATTATAAGCAATGTTAAGCATGAAATTGGTACTGATTTTTGCAGCATTCTACTCCTTCAGACAAAAGTAGCCTTGGGCTAGTCTTTATGCCTTTTATTTTCTATCCCTAAATTAGTAAATATTTGTGGTTTTATAGATAATATATCTAAACAGACTGTTGCAGATTTGTTTCTTTCAACAGATCTAGGTAATTCAGTAGAGAATTTTATTTATACATAGTATTTAAAAAATGTCTCCTGCTCTAGATAACAGGCAAATTCAGGGCTCTTGAGGTTTCTATACTGGTTTAATTGGGATCTAGACTGGTATTGTTTACTCCATTCTAACAGTATTGGTGTGTGGATAGGGCAAAGCCTTCAATAAAATGCTGTTGTTCAAATTAGTCAGAACGGTTTTCAGTTTTCCAAGTAGATGGCCTTTATCAAGCTGAACAAGTAATGCTCTGCTGTCTGACCAGGTATGGAGAGTGCTCATCTGCCCACAGAAAGCTGTAACACAGAGAATGGTGTGGGGAGAAAGTAGTTAACAGAAGACTTGTAAAATACCCTTCTAAAGAGAAAAATCCACTGGGATGGCTGCTAGAGAAAATGAACGAACATCTTTGCCCTGTGATTCACTTGGAGCTCAGCTCAGAGCAGAAGTCTCAGTAAAGAAAATTGAAGTTACTGTTACAAGAAGCCTTTATTTGTTCTCGCTAAGCATGCAGGTTTCTGTGAAAATGTCTAAGGACAGCAAGAGTTTCTAGTGTATTCTCTGCTGGCATACAGGTTTCTGTAAAAGTGCTTAAAGGTTGCCAGACATCTTTTGGTATGTTGAATTCATTGATGACTGAAACGCTTCCATAAAATACTCAAAAACCTAATTGGAACATGACCTAGTTAGTTGTCAAATGTAGCTGTTACCTGTTTATCTGTTGCTGTTGTGGTGGTGACTTTTGTTGCCTTTTAGACAGTCTTAGTCTCTTCTTCCATGGCTAAATAAATGGTTAGAGCAAGTCAAAGGCTCATGATTTTAATCCTGGGAAACTGATGATGATTCGTGTTCTGCAAGAGATATTTGCACCAAGAAGAAGGGGGCTCTCAACATAATCTTCTTCAGAAAAACTGACAGTTTTGAATTGTAGCTACTCATAGTTAAAACATGATGGTTTGCCAGGTTTTGTAAAGAGTTGCTGTAGTCATTAGAGTAGCAAAAAAAAGCAATATAAGCAAAAAATAAGGTCATGCTTTTTTATCAAACTAATTCCTCATGCAGGATGAGGGTTAAAGTACTGCTAAAAAAAGGAGGCCTGTTTATTTGTAAAGGATTCAGCTGCCTTGTTAAATAGCATATAAACCATCTACATGGATACAAACTGTTGTTTCTTGTCTCCAAGTTTGAAGTATCCGTATTGCTCCCTTCCACATGCGCTGTTTAGTAAGTAAGGCTGAGTTTGATAGCCTTTCCCAGAACCACAAGACTTAGATACTGCAGATCCAAACCTTCAAAGTCACAGCTATGGGAATTTAGCATGGGAGAAAGCCCGTGTGCTGCGTGAGAGACTGCTGAAAGCTGAGGACACCAGGGAGGCAAGCAGACGCTGCATCCATGTACCATTCCCAGGAAGAAAACGTCACCTGAAGGCAGGGAGGAAGACCCCTGGGGCTCAACGCAGCCTCCTTTATAACCTGTACTCATCTAGATTTTTAGCTACCAGAGCAAAACTGAGTGGAAAATTACCCCCAAATCACAGTCAAAACAGATTAGAATTCTAGATTCAAGACTCTGAAAAGGCTGTAGCACAAGACCAGGAATTGAGTGAGACTTAGGGCAACCTCCCACTCTGGAAAACATGCCAAGAAACTTGCCACCGGAATCCAGCCTTCAGGATTAGCCCCCAAGATTTGGTTTGCAAAAGCCCAGTTCACTGTCTGGAAATGTCTAGAAGTGGCCAGGAAGCACAGAGCCTTAAGATTATGCTCTAGATTTCCTTTGCTTGTTATCTGAAACTGCATCCAGATTCTAACATTTTTACACGTAGGAAATTGTATCTGACCATACCTATATTACTGTGTTTCTCTCTTTCTATACTGGAGGTTGAGCGTGATATTTAAAGCAGTACCATAGAGGCAGCCTGTATGGCTAAATGTCACCAGAAGTAGCATGTTGCCCTCCCTTCTCCTTCACTGAAACCTTGCTGACCTGGCTGTTAGCAATCAGGGCCCTTGGGAGTCAGAGAGTTCAACCATTCCCTTGCAGAGATGTTAACACAGCAGCTTCCCAGCCTGTCCAGATTTCAATGCAGCAAAAGAAATGGGCATTTGGAGGGATGATGGCCCTTTGCGTATTTATAACCTTGTGGAAGGAACGTATCAAAAAGGACAGTAAAAGCTTCTGCCTTTCCCCTCTACATCACATTGTTGAGACTTCCAGCACGTCCAAGCCACAATAAAATCTGTCTGAGATCATTTAACTGGAGCCTTTGTCCGCAATCTCTTATTTAATCTTAAGGATTAAAATCATTGGGGCATAAATCTACACATTCATTCATGCTGTCATTGGCAGAAAAGGAAAAAATTAGACCTGGGTTTCCCCATGTTGTGTCTGTCTTGTGAAATGGTATAACTCCAGACTTTCCAGACCTGATAGAGGCTTAATATACATTTTGCACTTCTACAGATACTGCTTCAATGCTTTTGCTTCAAGCACACAATCAATAATTGTATCTCACGGTTCTTTTTTTTCAGAGGCATTAAAGGCTCATGTTGATGATCTTTAGTACGCCTTGAGCCAGTTTATAGATTACTCTTATCTAGACTAGTTTATAAATTACTCCTATCTAGAGTTTCATTCCTTCTGTAACCTGCTGATTCAATCGCTGTGTTGACACCTACCTTAAGCTTCTTTATACCTTTTACAGGCTTTGATTCATATAGGGGCAACTGAATAATGATCTTTGTGTTCTGTCCTAGTTAACATATGCTAAGCCAAACTAAAGGACAACATTTTATAAAGTTTGGTGGCAAGAGTAGTTGGTAAGAATGAAGTGAAATAAACACAATTATTCATGTTATTTCTTCTTAGAAAACACTTGAGATAGAAGCGAGTCTCTTACAAAAATATTTAATACTAGTAAAAATTCTTTTCAGGCATTTAAAGTACTAAGAAGGAAAATAGACAATTTGTACATGATGATTTTTTAGAGGGATTTAATTGCAAGTGACAATGACGCTACCAACTAATTCTAGGAAATAGTCCAACATATTTGTGTAAAAGCTAGTCATTGTGAAAAATTGCCATTTATCCCAGAACTGTGTCAGAAACTGAAAACATATTGTATTTAAGAATATGCTAGCAGAGTATTACTCTCGCATAATTCTAACAAAAGACACTTAACATGTACTGAATAAAGGGAATAATGCTTCTGATAATGATAAAATTTATTTTAGTAGCTATCCTTAAGAAACAGATTCTAAAGCATTTTCAAATTAACTGGTTTTGAAACTGCATATGCCAGTATTCCCATGGTGATTGTTTTGAAGAGTCTGCCCATACAAAATTTTGGTGATCGATACAGAACACTGATGCAGCCATTAGCATAAAGAAAACATCACTGAAATAGTCTGTACTGAAAATATCGTGGCAGCTTCATTCTCAGGGGCTTGGTAGTTCAGGATGCCAACACCACAGACATTTTATCACTGCTTTACTGAAAAATAGGATCCGTTCTTTCTAACAGGCTGGAGGAGGTCCAAATGCCATCTAGTCTTATGGATGCTTATAGGACATTCAGTGTTCCAGTTTCTACAGGACTTTCCTCCGTCTAAAGCCCAATCCTCTCTAAAACAGGGCTAGCTAAAAATGTTTTCATTGAAATGTTTTTTTCATTAGAATGTCAGTTTATCAAAACTGCAGTTTGTCATGGGAGTCTGTATAATGGCTTTTCTTCGTTCCAACACATATTGCAGGTCAAAATCTAAAAGGCTGAGGGAGATGGAAAGAGGTATTGATATGCCCCAGGGTAATTTTTTTATCATGTTTGTATTGTAGGTGTAATTCTGTGAGGTTACTTTATTGACATGCTACTTTGTGCTGCTGCCTGAGGAAACCTTTAGAAGGGTACAGGATGTACAGTCCAACTGGCCCAGTAGAGCTCATACTTGGTGTTATCCAGGTTTTGCTCATGGTTGTTATTGTGCCTCTTAGTGGGTCTCCAAAAGAAAAGGGCTCCAATCTATGATTGCTACAGCTCTACCTAAAACTTCAATAATTGCATGCACTGTCGCATGCTTATTCAAATCCAAATATAGTATGTAATGTATAAGCTGTTCTAGTCCTTGCAGCTCTGATAGATTCCTTGAATGGACGAGACCTGGCTATAGAGAGTATGTTATCATTGCCTTAACACACAAATTTAGGATTGTGAGGGTTGCAGGTACACTGCACTCATTCTTTAACCTGAGCTGTGGCATATACCATGTTCAACATATAGAAGAAGCAAAATAAAACATTCCCTGCCTGTTTCCAGTATGTCTTGTCACATCTGCTGTCCCTGTCTGAGCCAACAACAAGAAGGCAATGCAGATGGCACAGACTTTCCCCGGCTCAGGACTCTCCAGAGATAAATAAAAATAAATAGTGGTATTGCGGAACGCAGAAAAAGATCAAGTATTGAACATCAGAGAGAAGAAAGCTGTTCATGGAATAGATCCTCCTAGAAGCTATGCTAAAGCACATGGAGGACGGGGAGGTGATTAGAGGCAGTCAGCATGGCTTCACCAGGGCCAAGTCCTGTATGACCAACCTAGTGGCTTTCTGTGATAGGGTAGCCATACCAGTGGACACGGGAAAACCAATGGATGCTATCTGGACTTCTGGAAAGCCTTTGACATGGTCCCTCACAACATCCTTCTCTCTAAATTGGAGAGATATGAATTTGATGGGTGAATGGTTTGGCAGATAAGAAATTGATTGGATGGTCATATTCAAAGAGTAGTGGTCAATGGCTCAAAGTCCAGATGGAGATCCGTGACAAGTGGTGCCCCTCAGTGGTTCGTACTGGGACTGGTGCTGTTTAATATCTTCATCAACGATACAGACAGTGAGATTTGAGTGCACCGTCAGCAAGTTTGCAGATGACACCAAGCTGAGTGGTACAGTTGCCACACCAGAAGGATGAGATGCCATCCAGAGGGACATGGACAAGCTGGAGGAGTGGGCCTGTGTGGATTTTGTGGGGTTCAACAAGGTCAAGTGCAATGTGAGTTGGAGCAATCCGCAGTTTCAGTACAGGATGGGGGATGATGTGATTGAGAGCTGTCCTGCAGAGGAGGATTTGGCGGTGCTGGTTGATGAGAAGCTTGACATGAACCGGCAATGTGTGCTCACATCCCAGAAGGCCAACTGTATCCTGGGCTGCATCAAAGGAAGTGTGGCCAGCAGAGCGAGAGAGATGATTCTGCCCCTCTATTCCTCTCTTGTGAGACCCCACCTGGAGTACTGTGTCCAGTTCTGGAATCCTCAACGTAAGAAGGATATGGAGCTGTTGGAACGGGTCCACAGGAGGGCTACAAGGATGATCTGAGGGCTGGAGCACCTCTCATATGAGGACAGGCTGAGAGAGCTGGGCTTGTATAGCCTGGAGAAGAGGAGGCTATACAAGCCTGCTTTTTACAGAGGTATGTAGTGACAGGGCTGAGGGAATGGCTTTAAATTTGAGAGGGGCAGAGAGGCAGGTTTAGGCTAGACATAAGGAGGAATTTCTTTATGATGAGAGTGGTGTGACACTGATACAGGTTGCCCAGGGAAGTTGTGGATGCCCCATCCCTGGAGGTGTTCAAGGCCAGGCTGGATGGGGCCTTGGACAGCCTGATCTAGTGGGAGGTGTCCCTACCCGTGGCAGGGGGTTTGGAACTAGATGATCTTTAAGGTCCCTTCCAACTCAAACCATTCTATTATTCTATGATTCTATGATTCTATGAAATACTGGGTGGGGAGGTAGATGGATATTGGAGCAGAGTCTGCAGGGTAACGTGTGAGAATGTAGAAGGAGAATCCTAGAAAGGTGATGAGAGGCAGCCCTGTGTCTCAGACATGGACAGAGCAGAGATGCCCTGGTGCTTCAACCTTTGTTTCTCACACTAGTGAGGTAGATTTGGGGGCTGGAGAAAACCAGAAGAAGCAGAGAGGAAAAGGGTGAATGTTTTATGGTATTTAGATGGTGCATTGAATATCTTGGCTTCTGATTTCCTTTTCATTTTTAAATGAAAGCAGGTGGAGAATGACATTTAGCAGCCCTGGGTCAAAATGACGAGACTTTTGTGTAGGTATGCAAATTGCTTTAAGTTATCATGGCAAGTACTCAGACAGGAAGAACTTCCTGATTTTAATTACTGCAGCTTCAGGGCTTTTTGAGATCTTCTTGTTTTATACCTTAAACTAGTACAGTTTATAATTTTCACTCCAAACAAGTTGTCTACCTGGCAGTTTGAAGCAGTCTCTGCACTTGCCTCATCATATTTAGCGGCTCTATATTGTAAAACATTTTGCTTGTTCCCTTTATGACCAGAGGAAAAATTGTGTGCTTCTAGGATAAAGTAGGGTAATAAAACAATAAATTTTAGGGGATAGGAGGTACTAACAAACTGAATAGTATGGCAGGGGAGGAAAAGTGCTCCCATGAGATACAGCCAAGCTGTAAGCCAAAGTGTATAATTTTATGTCCAGTGAATAAATATTTTTTAAGATTTCTTGGTAAGTTTTGCCATTACATTGCTTGTGCTTAATTTGCCAATAGTAGGAGTAGTAAACTATCTGAAATGGTTTGTTTGGACTACAGAAAATAGGTTTTATAATTAGATTTTTCTGCCAGCTGAACAGGGAGCAACACAGGTGATAATAGTAGTGTAGCTAGATCCAGATTGCGTACATATAGGGCAGAGGAGTCAAGTGAATTTGAAACAGATTCTGGAGTTAAAAGCCAGCACAAGGAGATTTCCTGAAATTTTCTTAAGCTTCTAAGAGAATTATGTATGAACATTTTCAAAAGGAAAGGAGGAAAAACTTACGTTTGTCCAAAAATAAAAATGAACTATTCCTACAAGTGATCCTTATGGAAGACTTCTGTCAGTGTTTGTTCCCAGTGGCCTCTCATGAATGTCTGCACCATTTACTGAAAAGTAAATCACTGGTTGTGATTTACTCTGAATTTGTTCTAACCAGTGTGGAAATCACTGTCTTTCATCTAAAGCTATGATCTGGTTGCCATCACAGAAACGTGGTGGGATGAGTCCCATGACTGGAATGTGTCTATCGATGGCTACAGGCTGTTCAGGAGAGACAGACCAGGAAGGAGAGGTGGAGGTGTTGCCCTCTGTCTCAGGAAAGGGATAGAATGTGAAGAGCTGTCGTTGAAGAGTAGCCACAAAAAGGTTGAAAGCTTGTGGGTAAAAATTAAAGATGGAGAACCAATGGGAACCTTGTGGTTGGTGTATACTACAGGCCACCTGATCAAGGTGAGACAACTGATGAAGCATTATTCCTCCAGCTGCAGGAGGCTTTGCACTCACAAGCTCTCATCCTGCTCAGGGATTTCATCCACCCTGAGGTATGCTGGAGAAGTAGCACGGCAAGCTGTAGGCCATCTAGGAGACTCCTGGAGTGCATCGAAGATAATTTCTTAATCCAGCTGATAGAGACCCCCACCCGAGGAGCAGCAATACTGGACCTTATGGTCACCAATACAATTGAACTGATCAGTGACATTAGGATCGGTGGCAGCCTGGGCTGCAGTGATCATACACTGGTGGAGTTCAAGGTTCAGAGGGGTATAGGGCAGGTGAGGAGTATAGTCAGGACACTAAATTTCAGGAAAGCAGACTTCCAGCTCCTCAAGGAATTACTCGGTAAGACCCCCTGGGTCCTCCGAGACAAGGGAGCGGAGCAGAGCTGGAAAATATTTAAGGAAACTTTCCACAGGGCGCAAGAGCGCTCAGTCCTCATATGTAGAAAATCAGGCAGGAAAGGGAAGAGCCCGGCATGGCTGAGTCGGAGACCTGCTGGTTAAACTGAAAAAGAAGAAGGAACTGCACAGGCAGTGCAAGCAGGGACAGGGAACCTGGGACGTGTACAGAGATGCTGCCCGCTTGTGTAGGGATGAAGTCAGGAAGGCCAAGGCGCAGCTGGAGCTGAACTTGGCAAGGGAAGTAAAGACCAACAAGGAGGGCTTTTAGAAGTACATCAATCAAAAGAGGAAGATCAAAGAGAACCTACCCCCACTGATGACTGGAAATGGGGATCATGTATCAGCCGATGTGGAAAAGGCTGAGGTACTCAACAACTTTTTTGCCTCAGTCTTCACCGATAACTGCTCTTTTCGTCCCTCCTGGGTCATGGAACAGCAAGATGGTGACCAGGGGGATAGATCCCCTCCCACAATAGAGGAGAATCAGGTTCAGGAACACCTGAGGAACCTGAACATAGATAAGTCCGTGGGACCTGATGAGATGCATCCCATAGTCCTGAGGCAATTGGCAGATGTAGTTGCCAAGCCACTCTCCATGATATTTGAAAAGTCATGGCAATCAGGTGAAGCCCCTGGTGATTGGAAGAAGGGTAATGTTGTGCCGGTTTTTAAAAAGCGTAGAAGAGACGACCCTGAGAACTACCGACCTGTTAGCCTCAGCTCTGTGCCTGGGAAGATCATGGAACAGATCCTCCTAGAAGCTATGCTAAAGCACATGGAGGGCAGGGAGGTGATTAATGGCAGCCAGCATGGCTTCACCAGGGGCAAATCCTGTCTGACCAACTTGGTGGCTTTCTGTGATGGGGTAACCACAGCAGTGGACACGGGTAGACGATGAATGTGATCTATCTGGACTTCTGGAAAGCCTTTGACATGGTCCCTCACAACATCCTTCTCTCTAAATTGGAGAGATATGGATTTGATGGATGGACAGTAAGGTGGATAAGAAGCTGGTTGGATGGTCGCATTCAAAGAATAGTGGTCAATGGCTCAAAGTCCAGATGGAGATCCGTGACAAGTGGTGTCCCTCAGGGGTCCATACTGGGACAAGTGCAGTTTAATATCTTCATCAATGATATAGACAGTGAGATTGAGTGCACCCTCAGCAAGTTTGCGGATGATACCAAGCTGAGCGGTATAGTTGCCAGATCGGAAGGATAGGATGTCATCCAGAGGGACCTGGACAGACTGGAGCAGTGGGCCTGTGTGAATTTCATGAGGTTCAACAAGGCCAAGTGTAAGGTCCTGCACCTGCATCGGGGCAATCCTTGTTTTCAGTACACCATGGGAGATGACGAGCTTGAGAGTGGCCCTGCAGAGAAGGATTTGGGGGTGCTGGTTGATGAGAAGCTCAACATGAGCCGGCAGTGTGTGCTTACAGCCCAGAAGGCCAACCGTGTCCTGGGCTGCACCAAAAAGAAGTGTGGCCAGCAGGGTGAGAGAGGTGATTCTGCACCTCTATTCCTCTCTTGTGAGACCTCATCTGGAATACTGTGTCCAGTTCTGGAATCCTCAACGTAAGAAGGATATGGAGCTGTTGGAATGGGTCCAAAGGAGGGCTACAAAGACCATCAGAGGGCTGGAGCACCTCCCATACGAGGACAGGCTGAGAGAGTTGGGCTTGTTCAGCCTGGAGAAGAGAAGGCTCAGAGGAAATTCTACAGCGGCCTTCCAGTCCCTGAAGGGGGTCTACTGGAAAGCTGGAGAGGGGCTATTCATAAAGGCTTGTGGGGATAGGACCAGAGGGAACAGGTCTAAACTGTAGAGGGGCAGATTTACACTAGATATTAGGAAGAATTTCTTCACCATGAGAGTGGTGAGGCACTGGCACAGGTTTCTCAGGGAAGCTATGACTGCCCCATCCCTGGAGGTGTTCAAGGCCAGGTTGGATGGGGCCCTGGGCAGCCTGATCTAGTGGGATGTCCCTGCCCATGGCAGGGGGGTTGGAACTAGATGATCTTTAAGGTCCCTTCCAACCCTAACTGTACTATGATACTATGATACTATGATACTATGATACTATAATACTATGATACTATGATCTAGGGAGGCCCTGGGAGTTACCAGGAGGCTATATGTAAAGAAGAGTGTAGTTCGTGTACAAATACAATAGCAATGCCATCCAGAACAAGACTTCAAACAGTGCAATAGTTAATTTCAAGACATTAAGAGCACAGGAATGGCAGTAAAATATGTGATCTAAGCCCATGTTTGTGCTCAAGTTCTTTGAGAAGTCAGAGCTTGAATAAAATGTATCTGCCATGTGAAAGAAAATTCTTTCACAGTATGGGCTTGGTGTTTAAATCAGCTGCTGTTGCTTTATTTCAGTCCTTCCTGTCTTCTGACCATAATGTTGCAATAGAGCCCTGTATTTGATTTTTAACACTTGTGCCATTACTTGTGAGAATCTTGATTTTCTCTGCTTCTTTCACCCTGAATAGTATGGGCCATCACTATCTTCTTACCTCAAGCGAGTAAAAGGAAATGCTTGTCCCCATTTTGAACAAGTCAGCATCCTTCATGTCTTTTCTGCCACTTCCACCACCACCACCACTATTGCGAGAGGAGGTCCAGTTAAGGAGACATGATCTGATCTTCCCTGGGAAGCCAAGTCTGTTGTTTCAGGAGGCAAATGTATCCCTACAGCTGACACTGAACACACCTGTTCTCTTGCCTACTGATGCTTATTACATTAGTACTTTCTATTAATATTTATAATGTATTTCTGGTTAGAAATCACAGTGTTTTGTACTGATGTTACTTACTTATTACTTCCTTGAATTGATTAAGGGGACTAGAGTGCCATTTACAGATCCTGGGTATGGTACAATGTCTTCAGCCCTTGTAAGAATACAGTTTCTGCTGGAATGTGGCTCAATGTAACACCTTTCTAGTAGTGTCTTCTCCCTCTTCTGCTTCATTATTACCATGAGCATAACAAATATTTCTGAGTTATGGAACTAGTAGGCACCTTACCAGCAGAAATAAGAAACTTTGTAGAGAAATCTTTTCTAGAAATCTTTTCTCTTCTAGAAATCTTTTCTTTGAGTTTCACTAGAGAAACTCAAAACTTTCAGAGTAGCTACAGAAGATAACAACAGCAGCAACCAGAAAGGAAAAGTTGCTTAAAATGGATTTTCAAGGAATTTAGAACTCTCAAGCTGCCACCTTACAGACTTAAGCTGTAAGATGGCCCAAATTAATTTTCAGTTAGTATAACCAAAGAACCTAGCACAACAAGGAATTAAGTAATTTAAATATATATGCTGTAGGCTTAATGACTAGTGAAGGGGTTTTTGAAGAATTTTTTTTCAAAATGTAAATTGTTGCAGCTTTCAGGTTCTCAGAAGGAAGTGTTTTGTAGCTCTCTGAAAATAGCAGAGCTACATCTGGCAAACTAGAATTAAGAGGTGCTAATGGAAGAGGTACCATATTAATTTATACGGTTATTTTAGAAAAAAATGTTTGATCAGCCAACTCACAAGTTGTTTTGTATATGCAACAAGTTCAGGAATAAAAAAAAGACAAAGAGAATAATCCCAAGTCCAGGAAGGTTTATGAGACTGTATTGGTGTCTCAGTCATCAATGAGACCCTAAAATACTAGTTGAAGTCCTTGAAATAATGGTTTTTTTTTTTAACTCTCCCAGCCCTTTTGGAGTAGTGTTACAATAGAATAGTAAAAAACAAATAAAGTAATATGATAGAGTTGTGAAAGGACTCTGTGATTTCCTGAAATGATAGGCTGAAGGATTATCCAGGCAGCTGCTTAAGGTCACATAAACTGTGTCCCCAACACACCTTATGTTGACAGTGCTTCAAATCACATTTAAACATGAAGGTGCCAAGTCTTTAGGCTTAATGGATTTGGATACCATCTAGATAAGGTTAGAAATTCTATGAATAAACATATATCACTCTTGGTTGTCACTAGCAACTCAAATGTATGAAAAACATAAAGAAATTAATTACCAGTGAGTAATTCTGGACAAAACATTAGTCACATACTTCTGATACAAGAAATCCTGGTAAAGACTACTTGAAATACCAAGAAATTTTCATCTCAACACCTCATCGTGAAGAACTGGCCACAATTAGCCTTAAAATACCACACAGCTTTTCACTGTCCATTATGCCATCGTCACACGCCATTTCATAGGCAAGAACATTAAGTGCCCACATTAGCACCAAAATTGTTTGCAGCTTGGGTGTTTCCTACAGCAAATTAACATTTGTCATGACTGGATTCCAAGATAGATATTTAAGTAGCTACATCAGCTGTGTGCAGCACTAAGAGTCCTGCTGAAACTCTGAAAAGTAGTATATATCAAGTCCACATGTTCAGTTTGGGAAAATCTCTCTTTAGCAAGGAACTGGGACGTTTTGTTGCAGTATTCTGTGATTTGAAATAAGACTTATTTACTAGGAGATCTAAGTTCTTGATATTCTTTCAGCTCTATATATCTTCTAACTTTTAATAAAATATTATGATGCTTGGACATTAAAATAAGTTGCATTTACGTGATTCTTGATAGCTTACTTTGTTCCAGCTAATTCAAAGAAGTTTTAGCTTTGTATTATACAGGCTAAGTACTGGAAAGGTTAGTTTTTCCATAAAACTCATTGATGTATGCAGACTTGAAAATTTTACTGCTACTTTCAATATTATAGTCTTTTATGATTTGTTTAGAAAAATATATTAGTAAAGAACACTGACTTCATAAAAATATGCAAGAGAGGTCTTCATTTGCAAATTGAATGAAACATGAAATAGTAGGTTATAAATCGGTTGCTTTTGGCCCTATATACAAGAAGCACCTCTTTCTCTTATTTTTTTTTAGACAGTATCATCTTGTTATGTCAAGAAAATGTGGTAGGGAATGGAAAGACTTTTCCAAAAAGAAAATATTTTAAAAGACTGTAGGAACAAAGCTTTTACCAAACTCAGAGAGGTGAGAGTCAGAGCCATATTTTCAAAGGTTTTACAAATTTGGAGCAACTGAGATCTTGATCACTAATGAGAGGTTGTTCTGAAGTTGCTATACTTCCTGAAGAACCGAGAAGTGTTTGGACTTACTTAAACCAGAATTTTAAGTTTTAATAATTTCCAGCAAAACTGTAGAAGATCAAAACAGGGCAAATGTGAAGCTTAAAGCATCTTAGAATTTCCTGTTGCAAGAATAAAGGCAGTATAACCATTCGCATGAGGAAAAATTACAAGTCTAGAGAATATGTTGTAACAGACTGCATATTCATGAGCTTCCTATGGACGTACAGGACTGCTGAAAGAAATTAAAAATTACAATTACGGGTCTTTATAAAATCAAGCCAAGCTACATGTTCAATATAAGCTTTCAATTCCCAGAATACTGTGAGAAGAAATGAAACATAGAATCTTAGAATCATAGAATAGTTTGGGTTGGAAGGGACCTTAAAGATCATCTAGTTCCAACCTCCCTGCCATGGGCAGGTACATCTCCCACTAGATCAGGCTGCCCAAGGTTCCATCCAACCTGGCCTTGAACACCTCCAGGGATGGGGTCTCCACAACTTCCATGGACAACCTCTTCCAGTGCCTCACCACTCTCATCATAAAGAAATTCCTCCTTATGTGTAGTCTAAATCTGCCCCTCTCTAGTTTATACCCATTGCCCATAGTCCTATCACTACAAACCCTTGTCAACAGTCTCTCCCCAGCTTTCTTGTAGCCCCTTCAGTTATTGGAAGGTCACTATAAAGTCTTCTTGGAGCCTTCTCTTCTCCAGGCTGAACAACCCCAACTCTCTCAGCCTGTCCTCGTATGGGAGGTGCTCCAGCCCTCTGATCATCTTTGTAGCCCTACTCTGGACCTGTTCCAACAGCTCCATGTCCTTCTTAAGTTGAGAATTCCAGAACTGGACACAATACTCCAGGTGGGATCTCACAAGAGAGAAATAAAGGGGCAGAAGCACCTTCCTTGCCCTGGTGGCCACGCTTCTTTTGATGCAGCCCAGGATATGGTTGGCCTTCTGGGCTGCGAGCGCACACTGCCGGCTCATGTCAAGCTTCTCATCAACCAGCACCCACAAGTCTTTCTCTGCAGGGCTGCTCTCAAGCACGTCACCCTCCATCCTGTACTGAAAACAGGGATTGCCCCCACCGAGGCGCAGGAACTTACACTTGGCCTTGTTGAACCTCATGAGGTTCTCACAGGCCCAATTCTCCAGTTTGTTCAGATCCCTCTGGATGACATCCCTTCCTTCCAGTGTATCATCTGCACCGCTCAGCTTGTAAACTTGCTGAGGGTACACTCAGTCTCACTGTCTGTGTCATTGATGAAGATATTAAACAGCGGTGGTCCCAGTACGGATCACCGAGGGACACCACTTTTCAAGGAAGCAGAAACTCCAGAGTTGAAATAATGATTCCTCATTATATTTTCTCCACTTTACTCAGCTCATTTCTACGGATGAGACAGGAAAAGAAAAGAGGAAAACTACAGAGGAACAAGATGATTCAAGCACCTAAGTTGGCACTCTTTCTTCAGCTCAGAGTTACCAGTTAGACTGCAACATCCCAGACAATTCAGCAAAACATAGTACAGCAATTAGGTTTAAGAACTCCCTTAATAACTGTAGCATGATATAAAAGATGCTACTTAAATTTAAGCATGCATAGCCATGCCCATTAATAAAATTATTCTTTGATAGCTGACATGAAGTAACCTCAGCAGATATTCTCAGCAGCTATTAATTTGCTGAATTAGATTTTTGAATGTCTTCTTTGTAGTAAATGACTTACACAGTTCCATAGATGCTTTGGAGAACACTAGTTACAACTAGCAAAGTGACAGACATGTGCCCAAATAAGCATTCAGAGGGGTCATTAAGATTTGGTCTGTTCTTTCTGACTTGTCTGGATGCTGCTGCTGCATGTGATTTGAATAGAATTCCTCTGCACTGCACTAACACATCCCCACCTGCCTGGCAGTCTTAATACAATTCCTGTTGAAATTAGCAGATAAGAACTTGGGATGAATTCAGAATGTGCATAAAGGACTGGTTTAATCTTCACAAATTTTAGCTTCTTTTATTGTACTCTAGATGTGCTTCTAAGATGACAGCCAAATTAGTCTTGTCTTGTAGATTAATTAAGCAATACATTCCTTCATAGCATTATTACACACTTTTCTTTTACACAGTTCACCTCATCAATATGCAAAAGGTTTAAAGTGTATCATCCAGAAAAACATTGCCTGATTGCTCTGCGTGAAGAGGAAAACTCACAGACTAACAGAATCATAGAAAGATAGGGTTTGGAAGAGACCTCTAGTCAACTACCCCTGCTAAACCAGGTTCAACCTGAGCAGGTTGCACAGGAATGCATTCAGGTGTGTTTTTAATATCTCCAGAGAAGAAGACTCCACAACCTCTTTGGGCAGCCTGTTCCAGTGCTCTGTCACCTTCACAGCAAAGAAGCTTTTCCTCATGTTGAGGTGGAACTTCCTGTGTTCCAGTTTGCGCCCATTGCCTCTTGTCCTGTCACAGGGCACCACTGAAGAGATTCTGGCCCTATCGTCTCAACACACAACATTTAGCTATTTGTAAGCATTGGTAAGATCCCATCTCAGTCTTCTCTTCGCCAGGCTTAACACACTCAGACCTCTCAGTCTTTCCTCATAAGAGGATGGTCCAGTTCCGTAATCACCTTAGTGGCCCTCCACTGGACTCTTCCCAGTAGTTCCTTCTTTTTCTGGAACTGGGGACACCAGAACTGCACACAGTGCTCCAGATGCAGCCCTCCTAGGGCAGAGTAGAAGTCAAGGGGAACTTCCCTCGACCTGCTGTCCACACCCTTCTTAATGCACCCCAAGATACCACTGGCCTTCTCAGCCATGAGGGCACATTACTGTCTCATGGTTACCTTGTTGACCACCAGGACTCCAAAGTCTTTCTCTGCAGAGCTGCTTTCCAGTCGGTCAGCCCCTAACCTGTAATTTTCTCTTTAGGTGATTGTTACCAGATTCACATAGTAAAAAAAGATACAAAGCTAGGCAGACTGAGCCCTTTGCTGTGTGTACTGTCTAAAATTTGCTAAGAAACACTGCAGATCTTCGTGTGATGCAGTGACCGCATGCGAATGTTTTGTATGAGAACTCTTGAGGGAATTAATTTCCTTAAACAAAATTAATAAATGTGCACAATCATTCAAAAAAAATAATCGCACGCAACATTTTCCCCTCACTTCTCTTGCATAGATTTCCTGTCTTTCTGGTTTCTTTTTCAAAAAACATGAGGACTTGGAAGCAATTTGTATGTGCATTGCAGATGCCACAGGAGCAGCCTCCCTGTGTGCCTGCAGGATATATAGAACAGACCAAGAGGTCTGAATTGCTCTCTGTTCATCGTTTGTGCCCTGATTCAAGAAGGCAGTGGCACAGGTATCTCAATGCTTCTGTAGAACAGAGATGCTTTCCCGAGTTAGGAACTCTGATAACCAATTCCTACATAAATGTTGTTTATTTTCATTGCATAAGGAGCATTGCAGAGATGAAGTGCACTTACAGAGATATGAACTGTTTGCCAGAATGACACATGCCTCGCATTTTGAGGACAGGACCCAAATTAGAAATATAATGTCCTAATTCCCTTCTTGCACCTTATACCCCAGCTCAAATGTCACTTACTCAAGCAAGTGAAATCTATTCTGCTGGTAATGTACAGTTTGCCGAATTCAAGATTATATATACAAATAAAAAAATCCAAAGATTTTGTAAGTATGAGAATATAGTTGATTTGGGCATGGGAGTTACTTAATAAACTGAGTCTGGAGACAGTGTATAATAATGGAGTTGAGAGAAGAGAATTTCTCTTTAAAGACTTCACATCAGAAGCCCAGTTATGACATGAAGGGACAATATGCAAGTATTCAACTACTGATCATTCTAATAAGGGATAACAAGCTGTTTCTGGTGAAATCCATTCTCAGGACGGAATGAACGGTGCTGTGGCAAAGGAAATGCAGGAGTGACAGGAGAGGAGACAAAAACCAGGCAAGAGGGAGGCAAAGAGAATAGAAGAAATGAGGGAAAATCGAACACAGATAGCGGACATTTACCATAATGATGACGCAGCTATATTTTTGTAGCTGTAACAGTCAAACGATATAGAAGTAAGATTTGTAGGTGACATCATTAGTAATGATTATATGAGTTACTTTAGTAAATTATATTACCTTTGCCTACAAATGTGGCCTCTTGTACTGAAAACCACCAGAGGCAACTGTAAATTTTCTGTCAGAAAATTTGACTCATTTGGGTTTCTGTCTGTTTGCTTTTGTTTGATGACAGTAGATTAAGTAAATGTTCATCTCATTTTTCTTCATGATTTTGTGGAAAATCCTTATACCGAAGCCCCTCAAACTTTTCATTTTCCTGTGAAAAACTCAACACTGATAGTAGCAGAAAAATCACTGAAAATCAACACTCTTTTGCTGAATAATTTTAATGCATGTATTTTTCTGTTGATTGGCATTGAACATAACAATATTTATCAAGCAAAAAGTTTGAGATATCAGCAACTAACTTCACTGAATCACTAGAGATTATTGATTACCCATAAACACTGACCTGGCTCACAGCAACTTCTTTTCTTATTGCCTAATTGCTATACTAATTTGTGACTATTTCCTACCACCACTTCAGAAGACAAAGAGAAAAAGGTGTAGAGGAAGGGGAATCCCACTAAACGTGTCCTAAGGGCTGCATGACAGGGCTCCTGCTGGAAGGAGCTGCACTGCATCTTTACGAGGTCTCTTATAGAAACTACAGCAGATGAAGCAACAGCTGCTGAAGAGTATTTCAAACAGCAACCAGACAGGCCACCAAGATGCTTTCGCCAGTGCATATAGGGTACAAATACACATGGGTGCATATATCTCCCAAACAAGATGAATCCCATCAGGTAACCTTCCTTACTCAAGGTTACATACATAGTGTTGCACTACTATAGAAGCAATTGCAGCAGAAAATGTTGCCTTACTTCAGATCACCTTTCATATCCTATGAGAGGGGAAAATTGTGACACTGTGAAGGACAGGTGAAGGTCAAGTGCACATGCACACAGCTCTTACCCACACACTTTCTTTCAAGTTCTTGTCTCTTGTCTTCTGCTTTGATACATTGATCATGGAAATCTGGGCAGGACTCAGCTTACTCGGAACAACTCTGCTGGATCAGAAGGGAAATACTTCTGCCAAGAACATGATATTTCTTCTCCTTCCTTTGCTGTTCAAGTAGGATTATGATAGCTTCTCAGCTAGCATTAAAATAAGCTGAAATAGTCAATTCTGTACTACTTAAATTAAAATTAATGTTATATTCCTGCTCTATGGAATAAAAGAATTATTTGCTCTAGGTAGAGAAGAGCTAAGATCAAATATGTCCTCTCTGCTTAGAAACCTCTTTCAACATCAACAAATATAGCAAAGTCAAGACTTGCCATGTCCCAAATTCTTACAAAGATTTCTGCTTTCAGTGAGCTTCAACAGATTCACTGACACCCAAATGCTTTGTTATATAGACTAATAACCGCCACGGTAATGTGAGGCAGACTCATCCATTATCCAAATAACTCTGCAGACAAGCACTAAGTAATATTTTAGTTCCCTTACCAGTATTCCTGGTCATCTTCCTCTTCTGCATGAGCATCCCCAACCCAGCTTCCTGGGGTTTGAGATGCACCTGCAGTTTTTATATTGTTAACACTTACACACATGACTTAGAATGTTTTAAGTAAAATTTCATATTAATGATACCAGAAACATAATGGTTTGTTATTGAAAAGCAGATTATTTCACACATTAAAAAATTACTACATTTTTCTTCCACTAAAGTTACTGTCTTCCTCATTTCTTTACCTCCACCAGAAGAGGTAAGCTTTGGCTTTCTATTAGTATATATTTAAAAATTAAGGTCTCTCTCCTTGTATTTCCTTAGCCTATAGCTCCTGGCTAACTCACCCATTCCCTGCTCCTGCCTGTTTTTCTGCTGTCAGATGATAACAACCATTTTCCTGGACTGTTTGCTGAGACCCAGGAAACAGATGATAAACAGAAGCTTAAATCTATCACTTGCGTATTTGGAGAGAACATGTACAAGGGATAGCTCTCATACTTGTTGATAAACAAGGACTTAAGCTGTGACTAGCACTGTTGCCAGAAGAAGAAATCGCCCAACTTCAAATTTTAAGCACAAGGCATATTTAAGTCACAGAGAAACTGCCAAAGCTCCCTGCAAATAACACCTCACAAAATATCAGGACTCCTTTGCACCTGGAGATGTAGATTTTTGCACAGCCCAAATCCCAGGGGCCCTTGCAAAGGCTGGAAGCCTCTGCTCCATGGTGAGGGGGGAAGAGCTGAGAAACGCTTCTCCTCAGTCAGTGCATAGGACCAGGAGATATCTGAGAAAAACTGCTCATGCAATGGAAGGGCAATGGAGAAGAGTGAAAGGAACAATAAACCCTTACATTCCTTCAAACGCTCCTAACTTTCATCTTGCAGAGACAATTAGTACCTGGGTGTAATGGCAGTCCTTCAAGTCACCTGGGGCCTCACCTGTGGTCATCCAGGGTTCAGCAAAATGTTACCTCTCTGCCATCAGGTCTGGCATAGAATACATCTTTTTAGCTGATTTGGTTGAAGCCCAGGCTTCAGCTCTTGCTCATGCCCTTCACACACTTCCTTTGGTGAAGTCAAGTCTTCATATAGAATCATAGAATAGTTTTGGTTGGAAGGGACCTTAAGGATCATCTAGTTCCAAGCCCCCTGCAGTGGGCAGGGACACCTCCTACTAGATGAGGCTGCCCAAGGCCCCATCCAATCTGGCCTTGAACACCTCCAGGGAGGGGACATCCACAGCTTCCCTGGGCAACCTGTGCCAGTGCCTCACCACTCTCGTAGGGAAGAAATTCTTCCTTATGTCTACTCTAAATCTGTCCCTCTCCAGTCTATACTAATTGCCTGTAGTCCTGTCACTACAAGCCTTTGTAAACAGTCCCTCCTGAGCTTTCTTGTAGGCTGCAGGGCAGTTCTCAATCACATCATCTCCCATCCTGTACTGAAATTTGGGATTGCTGACCCAGGTGTAGGACCTTGCTCTTGGCCTTGTTGAACCTCATGAGGTTTGCACAGGCCCACTTCTCCAACCTGTCGAGGTCCCTCTGGATGACATCCCATACGTATGCAGAGTTATCACCTGTAGCTCCGGAACCAACCTTGTCCAGTGAATGGGACTGTTCTCCCCTCTACCTTGCACATCTCCCTGCCTGCCTTTGGGGGATCTTGCACTGAAGTTTCTTGGTGTGATCAAAGAATCAAGTTTCCCAACCTTCCCTGCTCCTTTGCAGTATTTCTGGTTTCCTTTTAGTTATGTAGGAAACCTGTTTGGATTTTATATTTTCCACTTTATGACACTGCAAACTGGCAGATTCTCTTGTACCCTTCAGTAAATCTGCACCATCCTTTCAAACGCTGCAGCAGATTACAATTAATTTTCACATTTGCATCAAAATATTTAAGAACAGGGTACTTGCAGCTCCTGAGAAGTAAATGAGGCACTAAACCCACTTTGTTTCTATGTGACCTTCAAACCAAATGACAATATATATTCTCAATACTTTCTTCACAGATGGCAGATTTGGTACCACATTTCTGGCATGAAGGACAATTTTCGTGTCTAAAGTAAAATATAGCTGAATGCTCTAAATTTTGCCAGTATAGAATGACTCAAGAGAAAGGTAGGTTGCTTTTCCAAGGCTGTTGGTGTTGATGTGGGAGTTCAGACTGAGACAATTGTGAGACCCAGTCATTGGAAGATTTTGTATCTTAATTCTAAGAGATTTCCCGGTTTGAATTTGACATGATATTTCAGAGGAATGGACCTGCCCAGATATCTGCCCATACAGAGCTGGCAGTGGCAGAAACAAAACCAGCACATCACAGTCGAATTTCTCAAGCTGCATGTGTGTTACAGTGTGGTTTAAAATGCCATGTGCACAAGGCATCACTTTTCTATCAGTGTGAATGTGCACAACTCACCACAAAATACAGCAGATTTCAACACTCTGGGCTAAATAGGAAGATTATTTTGCCATGATATGACATAACATGAGCCTAAGCAAGAAGTTATATTATTGTGCCAGGTAGTACTACCTTGATTCTGCTATGAGTGCAATTATACATGTGTTCTTCTGTTACCAAAACAAACTAAGCAAGCAGGATAAATTTATGACACTACTGATTCTGATACAGCCATCACTTCTCTGCACGTTATTTTTAGCAGGGAAGGAAACCAAAAGGAAGCATGATTTACTAACTTGAAATTTTTCTTGGGGAAAGAAACTTCCTACTAAGAATATCATGTATGTATATCACCTCCAGAAAAATGAATGATTCAAGAGGAGTTTGGAAATGAGGTGTTAAGCTATCTACCTGGAATAAAAACTTGGAGAGCCTTTTGTGCAGATCACTTGCTCGCTGTGATGTCAGCCTCCAGAGCAGTTATCTGCTGACTTGCAGGAGAAAGCATGCAAAAGCTAAATATAGTTCAGTCATAAGTGTTTATATTTGAAACATCTGCACAACTGGATACAAAACAAATGCACTGCAGCAAAACACACACAAAACACAGAGAATCCCGTGACATGGCATGATGAGCTGCAACCTAGGGTGTTCTGAACACAAGGAAACACTTTTTATTCTAAGTGTGGTCAAACAGGTTACTAGGAGAGGTTGAGGAGTCACTATCCTTGAAGAGCTTCAAAACCTGACTGGGCATAATCACTGGGCAACCTGCTCTAGGTGACCCTGCTTGATCAAGTGAGTTGGATCTCAAAAGGTCTCTGTCAACCTAAAGGCTTCTGATTAACTTGCATAAGCACTAACACATGCAGCTTGTTTAGGCAGATTGTAGGTTCACAAGTTACATCAAGTCTACTCACATTTAACTTCCTCTTGCCAGTGTGTAAGAATGAGAGGAGATTGTGCAGATGAATGCTTTGTGACTCCCAGGTAAGCATCTGCACAGGTTATAAACCTTATTATGAAAATAGGATAAAATATCTGAGTCTTCTCTCTTGGTCTGTCCATTTGTCATAATAAATTCTCCCCAAGTTGCTTGTATTGACTGTAAAAATCCTCAGTATTAAAGGCAATGCACCATCATTGTTTCTTCAGTGCAAATATTTCATGTGGGGAGCGTGTGCAGCTGCAGTATTGTGCGGGATAGGAGGGGGGGGCATGCTTCTGCGTGTTCTGGGTCAAAAAGAAAGCAGAGATAATCCTCAGTTTGCTCAATTCTTCCATTTGCTCCTGGTATGTTGGGCAGATGAGTTGCCATTTCTCTTTACTTACAATGAATGTTGCAAGTTTTCTCACCTGCTCTCCCCAGGTTAAACACAAAACCAGGACACAGATGAAGGCTGGAATGAGCACTAATTACTATACCTAACGTTAGCCTTTTTTTCCAAAAATCTGGAAGCCTCAGGTCTAATACTGACAAGAGATTTTCTGATAATAGTTTAGTAGGGCAGAGATTGACTCTTCTCTTATCCTTCAGGTTCGCTGGCCTTTGCTCCTGTTTTCAGGTTCCCTTCGGTACTTGCAAGTCTGAGTAGCATTTTGCTAGATGCACATTCTGTAATGATCTTTTCCCCAGTAACTATTTGTCATTACCATTGTATGTGACTCAGACCTCGAAGAATTTTAATCAAAGCTTGCAAGAACTTTAAACAGAAACTATATAAAATAACTTCTTGTTGCTCTGCAAATTCTTGATGTTCTGAACATTCATCTGTCCCCAGAATTCTGCTTTTCTTTTTCACAATATTAAAATTCTAAGTGTTGTCTTTTTTAATTCCTTTTCATGGCACTTGTAATGATAAATGGCCTAATATTCATAAAGCACCTTGTCCTCTGTTTGGGACATTGCAGCAGCTCGTGAAGTGGAGAATTCTATCATGCTAAAAAAACAAAGAGACTACTGCCACTACTGAAGTACCATATCTTTCATATAAGCTCAGAAACAGAACAGAGTCATTCTAGTCAAAGGAGATATTTTGTGGCAGATTGCTCTATTGAACCTTTTTTTCTTAATGTATGATTATTCTGTGGAAAGATGGGAGATATCGTCCCATTTTCTCTTCTATGCTGGTTGTCAAAAGGGACTCTGCTGATCCCTCAAAGAAGCTGTTTCTCCAAGCCAGATGTCTAGTTTCCTTTTCAGTGGCTTATCCTGCACCCTGGCAGGTGATGTCCTCTCTGTGTGTTCCTGTAGCAGCCACCATTTGCAAAGAGTTAATGTCAGCGTGGCTCTACTGGTCAGAACAAGGGTTTACCTGGGTCTATACCTGATCACTGCCAGTTGCCAACACTCAAAGAAGAGCAAAAGTATGTAACTGTACTTTCCAAATATTTTCCCATCCTTTAGCAGTTTGGAGAATAAGGACTTGCTGACCAGGAAGGGATGGTGTTTAATGGCTGTCAGTGGTTCTTCAGTAAGTTTTGTTCAGTCGCTATTTGAATTCCATAAAACTCCTAGAGTAGCCAGATGTGCTCTTTGCTTATGTGGGAAGGACCAAAACCCAGGACTCTTTTATTTGTATTTAATATGCCACTGATTAGGTTCTCTCAGTGCTTTTCTTTTTTGTACTAAAACAGACAATGAAGGGCTGTTTATGATTTCAAAAACTTCTGTAATATCTCATCCCCCCAGGGTAGCTGCAGACTATACATCAGTAGCCTGGGTAAGTGCCTAGCATTCAAAAGCTCTTCAAACATCTGTCAACACCTGAACCCATCAGACTATCTCATACAGGGTCCTACCTTTAATGCTGTAATGCCCTGTCATACTAGGTTTGGACTCTGAGAATGCTGTCAGTGGCCTTTTCACTAGAGCTCCTAGGGATAAGATGCTCCCCAAAAGCTCTTTCCTATTGCCATTCTTTTCTATCTCTCACATCCTGCCATCTATAGCCCTCATTTCTCTTTAGCTAGTCCTATCCCTAACATCTCTTCTAATCTAATCCCATGAATTAATATGCTCCCCAACTATCCTCCCTTCTCTCTTTGCCAGCTGGGGTCTCCCCAAAAGCCTGTGGGAAGTTGCTTGGAAAGGAAGGACAACCCTGAAGTTTGCAATGAAGGTACAGAAAGCACAGCAAAGAAACTCCCCCAAACCCTCTGAATCTGGAGCAGACTATCCTTGCCCTGCAACAGCTTATACATAGCAGTACCCAAGTGACCAAAGTGAAGAGAAGTATAAGCTCAGACACGAGTCTTGCAGTTTATTAACAGACAGATGTTCAGTTGTTCTTGAACTGGTGCTGCATAGGGCAGTGCTGGAATGAGTGTGATGGGGATTGGAAAGAGCTGGAGCATTTCTTTGGAATATTCTTATGTCAACTGCCTTATCTAGTGTCCAATTATTATGCTATTCACCATTTCAGTACAGTAGATATCATTTTTGCATTTAGGATTTTGTTCATGACAGTATTTCCTTCCGCCTCCACTCACTAGTGAAGGATTTTTGATGTACTGATGACAATTATGTCTATAAGTGAGATATTCTACCTAAAGCCATTCTTGAGAAAAGGTCTATTTTTTTATGATATGAAGAGGACATTTGTGATGGGAGGTAATGAAGGTGAGAGCTACACACAGAGTAAGATTCCCTCTGAAGAGCTTCAATTATTTCAATTGGTAAAAAGAAGGTTCAGAAAGTAAGATCAGCTTAAGACATAAAGAAATTGTCAGGGGCAAGGGAAATGCTTTCAGTGGTTTCTGCTGGAAGGGTACTGAATTAAAAACAATCACACAAAAGCCTTCAAGTAGATTGACAGAAATGTAGCATTGAAAAAAACCCTACTTTATTTATGACAAAAAAGCTTTGGCTAAAATTTGTCATTTGGGTTTTTTTTTCTTTTTATTCTAAGCACCCATTAGTTAAAACGTTTTGTAAGAGCTACAGAAGCTTTGTTAAATTTACTGCAAAGCAGTTTCTAGGTTTTGGGGCAGCAACATTCTAAAATCTGTGAACCTTTCCCAGTGGGCACAGGACATATCCTCATTGAAGGGCCTAGGAAATAGATGGAACTATGGTGACCACAGGCAGGCATGCAATTCTGATTTAGGCTTGTAAAAATAACTTTTAACATCTCATAAGATGCCCTCTACAAAGGCACAAGGCCTCAGCTGCATGTGTGGAAGTTGAAAAGGGCAGGATTAGTCGTGTTGGTTTCAACGTTTCTGTAACCACATTATAATGTCGGGCTTCATGAACTGATGACCACTCTGGTGCTAACTTTAACTCCACTGTTGGAGGTGATGGTAGCAGGGTCATCAGTGGCAATTAACCTTCTCCCAAACCTATAACTGTGCCCATGCTCATGGATCCCCCTGCACCTCTGATCTGATATGAACTTAAACAAAGGGAAAAGGGAAAAGCTTGGGCCGTGATGTGTCACATGAGCCTGATTTCACATGTTCTGGGCAGGTCAGGGATGGTCAGGATGCAGCATGTCACAGCTCTGTGAAGGACCAAGCTTTGAGTTGCCCGTGCACTAGTGACCACCAGTGTAAAGAGAAAACTGACTTACTGGAGTAAATGTATCCCCTTCCCAGCACATTTTATTCCTAATGAGCAAGTCACTTTTCAGAGTTCCTTAACACAAGGCAGAATCATGTCTGATATCCTTAAGAGTCCTAGTCCTCTATGTAAAGATGGAGAGCATGGTACATGCATGAGTGCTATGCATAGAGTCCACAAACAGTTTTCACTTTTAATGATACTTAATGTTCTGCAAAACTTTCTACCCTATCCATTTACTTTTCCTTTCTATCTCTATGCAGCGACAATGTTAAACTTCACAATAGATTTATTGATGAATGCCACAGCTTCTGGAGAGTCAGTAAATGGTTATCACAAAAAGGCATTTAAATCAAACCCTACTCCCCAAATAAGGCACCAGGAAAACCAGCCAGTTCTATGGTTAAAGATGCTTTTGACACTTTATTCAGCCATACTTGGAATTGTTGTGTCTGTCTGCTGACCTTGAACAGCCAGACACATTATTCCACTTTACTCTCAGACTGGCCAGTAATTCTTTCCTTTTGAACTTCAGCAGCACTTTTTCATATCAGGCATGAAACAATAGCACAAATTTTTATCTTGTTGAGATTCAGCCAAGCTATGATGCACTGCAGGAGTCCTTTAGTCTTCCAGTGTTATGTGCAGGTATCATCTGTCACTGGAAGGAGAGCTTTTCCTTATCTGGAGTTTTACTTTCCCCAGTATTACCTGTAATGGCTTTGGCATTGCTCTGCTTGTGTATTCTGGAAAAATCCTGCCTTCAAGAGTAAGCATGTACTTTCTCTCACCAACCAAGATTAAAGTAAGTGAAATATCCATAGTGATCCCTCAGTGTTCAGGTAATCCAGTCCTAGCTGAATTAACCACTATTGTCTTCACCCACCGACGTTTGCTTAGCTTTAGCTCCAGGCTCGGCCTTTTGCCTCCAGCTCTGGGAACCAAATAAATCCTAGTCCAAATGGGTTGCTTCAGAGCCTATATTTTTCACACTTCAACATTTCATCAGTAAGGATCACCAAGACTAGGAGTATTAATGATAAATGGGCAGCTATCTGAAAGACAAAAGGCATTTTCTCAAAAACAAAGCATACAAGTATTTCCCTTGTTCAAGTGACGTGTACAAAGCCTTCATTGGCCTCCTCTGTCAATAAAAGGATGTGGACCTTTTTGCCTTTCCATGTGTTTCCCTGCCTGCTCCAGGAAAAATACGATGCAGGGACAGATCAGGTTATTGCGATAACAACTGCAGACATAGTCTGACTGCTGAGGGGTGATACTCCTGAAAATCTGCTGGCTGATTCCTGGAGATAAGAGAAAGCCGGGACAGTGGGCTAAGGAATGCTACACCAGGAGGAATGTTATTACAGAAGAGTGCAGAGAGTACAAGCGATTTTCCCTTTCCTACCTTGCTGGAAGCAACTGGTCAAGAGTGGTTTTTGGTGAATTCAAGATGTGCTCAAGGAGAAGTAACTAGGAAGATCCAAAGGAAAATGCCCCAAACACTCTGGAAGCAGTTCAGATGCTGTGTAGCAGCCTCTCAAAACTCAAACAGCTGACTCAAACAGCTAAAAAATACATCGTTGTTAAAAAAGCACAGAAGGGATGTTGCTGGTATGTAGGCTTCCTTCTAGGAGACACTTAAAGAAGTTGCTGTGATGCACTGATTTCACAAAAGGACAAGGATATTCCCAGCTTATTCAGCTGTATCAAGGAGTCAGCTTCTGGGTTATAGAAAGAAAATTGAATAGTGAGTACACAGATGGCCATAATCATGGATAGGCAAAAGCATTATAAGAGACTTTTCACTCTTGGTGAGAGCCTGCCAAGATATGTTTAAAAGAAGTAAGATTTGATTTGATTTCAGAAAGTCTACATAATAAGCAAGCAAATGGCTACATTTCTCTAACCACCTAAGTTAAGGGTTCTGTACATCATCAGCTGCAATTTGACATAGTGACTGGTAGCCTAGGCATGAGGATTGGCAAGTTTGGCAAAGCATGGCCATGAGGGACAGGGTACATCTATTCTAGGCAGTATGGCCAAAGACCCCTGTAGCAAGAGATGGAATCCACAAACTGACTGGGAGACTTTGCGTTTAGAGACATGTCCCTCTGGGGAGGAGACTTATAGTTTCAGGTAGAGCACACCTTATTCCCTTTTTAATCTAGTGTATTTCCTAATTAAACCAAATCAAGAAACTTTCATGACCCTGCAAGTCTATGTTGTGTAAATGCATATATCAGATATGTTACTACGAATCAATTACTGTGAATTAAAGCTAAGACCTGTCCTTTAATCCAGCGGTTCTAGTCTATACTATCTTTCACGCATGAATTTAAAGCTAGCTGTCTGTTGTCACTCAATAACTTACATGAGTAAAAAGGTTGCTTTTTTTGTTCTTCCCACTGTTGTTGTATTTTTCCATTGATAGTTGCCTACCAGTGAGTCATTCAATTCATTCCTTTGATACACCTTCAGAAAAGGAATTTACCACTGGTGAGCAGATGTGTAGGTTGAAAAACAAGATGTGCAGAAAACATTCAGTTCTTAATTAGCAGGAAAATGTTGAGTTAGTAGGAAAATGCTCTTTACCTAGAGGGGTCTTTCAGACTTACATGTATTGTCCCTTTGTGTACACCTTACTTACTGTTCCTGACTAACCAGCCTGGAACCAAAAATGTATCTTAATGCTTGCTTTATTGAAATGCTTGGAGTTATATTAGCAGGACCTCAATTTAAAAAAAAAAAAAAGAAAGTAAAATAAAATAAATTCTCCCTTCTCCTCCCAAACCTAATTTCCTACTAAAATAGGGAATTTATCTATAATTGGACTTTGCTCTTATAGTGAGGCTTTAGCTTGAGTTTGAGACAATGCAGTGAAACCAGCCCCTGTTTAATCCAGAAGGTGTCCTACAGCAGCATAATAAGATGTCTTCAGATGATGCCATCACATTTTTTGGAGAAGCTTTTATCCTGCTAGGGAGAAGACAGAGAACATTCAGCCAGAAGTCACATCATCTTGGTTAAAAAAATTCAGGCTGAAAATGAGTCACAAGAAATTTAATCATGCCTTATAAAATAGAAAGCTTTCCTTTTTAAATCAAGTGTTTGTAATAGCTAACATAACTTTGCTCTCCTCTTCTACTTCAGATGTGTCTGTGTTCAGTTCTTTCAGAAAACAGCAAACATCAACAGTTTGGAGAAAAGTAAGCAATATATAAAAACTTTACAAGAATAACTTTTATAAAAAAAAAAGGCAATCACGTAAGCCTTCATCTGTAAGCAAAGGTTGACAAGTATTAAGTACTCTTGCCGCTGTTGACTCCAAAACAGACATTCAAATAGAAAGTTTAGGCTGCCCTATTTTACTTTTTAGCTACAGTTCCAGTATTTTAAATTCTGAAGTGTAAAATATTGTTATATTAAAAAAACACTTAAATCTGTTTGACACGTTAAATGTAACAAAGTCCATATGATCACAAAGTCAGTTCTCATCACATAGCCATAATACCTAGCACAGGATTTTTCACACACAAGGCAAAACTAAAAACTGCTCTGAGAGGGAATGATTAAACTCTATTAAGTGACATAAATAGTGTGCCTAACTAAGCAGAGATTCCTTCATATATGATAATTAGTACATAGATAAAAGAAAGTTTATATTATGTAGAATTTTGATCAGACAAGAATGTTTTTGGACACACACCTAGGTGGAAAACTATCAAGCTATTACATCTAACATGCTGATTATAATACAATGAAATTGTACCTGAGGCCTTGGAAAAGAAAAAAAGCAGAAAAAATGTGCACATTATTCTTATATTTGTAGAGCACAATGTCAAAGAAATCCTCTTATGCTTGTACTGTAAATGATGTGATAAATGAAGCCAAAGAAGGTAAGTCTACTCTTCTCATCTGTGCAGTTAAGCTTAGAGAAATTATGAAACTGTACACTGACTTGAACCACTTTGTTTTCCAAAGGGGCAGGTTCACCCTCCCCATCCCTTCTAACCAAGGATCTTCTGCTCATGGTAACAACGCAATCATAGATAAAGTTAAGTCAGCTGTAAAATGGCATCCTCAAAAGTGACTTCTGAAATGTTTTCCCTTCAGGCAAATCCAGTAACTTGACAAGCTGTGTATTAATCACCTAGTAACATAGGAATTACTGCAGCTAAAAACACCAAAGTGATTCTGAGTGGGGCAGTTTGCTGCGGAATGCTGCTTTCCTGCAAAATGCATGAGAAATGCAGTTTAAAAATGTGTACCATTGTACAATCATCACACATGATGAAGTGTGGAAGTTCATACGGTCATTGGAGCACTGACCACTTCCCTAAACCATTCAAGAAATATTGAAGTTGACTTAAGGGAGAAAGGAGTGTTCTCATAAAGCTGCCAGTGATGGAATCTGGACATGAAGATATTTATGAGTTGGGTAGTGTAGTACAGAGTAGAAGCTCTCATTTTGAAGGGAGATAATTAATCCATTGCAGTTCATACCAAATCAGGTTAAAAGCATCCTCCCCTCTTTCTGACTTGACCTCCCCCAGCTAGTCTGTGAGTCTCTGTGCCAGCTTCCCTCCCTGAATCCTGCTGTGATTTCTCATACATGATTCTGGGCTACATACAAGTACACACTCTTTTCTTCCAGTGTTCACCACAGTTGACCACCTCTTCACTTGCTTTCAAATTGTCTGGCTCAAGCATTTCAGCACCAAACAGTTTAATTTATTCAAACCCAACAGCATGGCACTGCCAATTAGCCAAATGTCTTCTCAGAGATCATCTTTCTCAGACAGTGCCTCCTGCATTCCCAACTGCATTTAGGAGTACTGGGCCTACACAGGCTCTATGTTAAGCATCTTTCACTTGAGTTTTACTTGTGTGATTAAGTCTCTACCTACTCTACTACTACAGTGCAAGTGGGAATCTTTCTGTAGAGGTCTGTGGAGTAGACAGACTTGTGGTTAGTGCCCTGAGGGCATAACCAAGAGCAGCAGGGTGTCCTATGGCTGCCACAAACTACTTAGTCACATCCTCAGTCAAGACACAGGCATGCAACAAACAACAGATATCCTGAGGGGCATTTGTGGAAGCCCTCTGTCCATGGACGATCACGAGGGACAGAAAGAAAATGAGAATGGATACCACTGGTGAAGAGGTGGGCTACTGAGATCTCAACCTCTGAATGGAAAAAAACCCTAAGAAGGTATTCAGGATCAGAAAAGCAAGCAGGATGCTATCTTATAAGGAAAGAGGCTCACTTTGCTGCTTGCAGTTTTACAACAGCAGCTGTAAGAAGGTAAGTGCAGACACAGAAAATGAAGCAATCATGTTTTATTCTGAAAAGGGTTGAATTGAAGTGAGACAGGGGCCATGTCTTTCACTTTAGATAATCCTGTGTCCAGCCTCAATCATACAGCAAGAAATGTAATGCTGAATGGCAGTCTGAGATAGTGAAGAAATAGCCGCGAGCACTTTTTGGTACTGCACGCCACTGATACAGGCTAGGCTGCCTTTCCTCTCCAAGGATTCATCACCTCCCTGTTTCTTCTGTGAAGGGAATAACTTTGGTCTCTACTAAGAGCAGCTTTTGTTTACCTAAACCATCATAGACTGCATGTAAAATCACTTTTCAGGCATAAGAGGTTACCTAGGCCTACTGAGGGAAGTTGTGTCACAGGTTTGAGGAACTGAGGCAGGTCTCTATGAGTGTGTGGAGGAATTGCTCTTGATCCCAGTGCAACTGCACAGCAGAGAAATGCAGAAGACTTGTTTAAAGGGTCCATCTCTGAGCGCCTAAGCTAGGGCAGATGAATACCAGCCAAAACCACTGGGAAGCCCTATTCATTAGCTGTTAAATTTGTCAAGACTCAGAACTTGGACTCTAGTCATGATGCTGAAGTGATAATCCTTCTGACTCTGTTTCCTGGAAATCATGAGGAAGGAAGCAAGGAGTATGCCAATGTGGTACTTGACTAGCTGAATGTGACTATTTAGAGTTTCTAAAACTTTTGGGACTTCATGGCAGTCATATGCCTGAGGAAGCCACACACCTACCTTTATAGGATTTCACAAATTAAACATGGTCTGCTGGATTTCTAACTATTGTGATACCATTAGTCAGGCCTGATCAGAGCTGCAGTGAGCTTAAAATGCTCAGCAAGGTCTTTGTTTCTACTTGGTCCCCACTGTAAGGTGCTGTGACAATCTCAGCTGTCGGAGTTAGCTCAGATTGCCTTGCCTGCACTGAATTTGGGTTTTGGTCATGGAGACACGAAGTATGCCATGCATTCAAGTAGAAGACACAAACTGGTTTTGCTCCTGTCACCTCCCTTGCCCGGCAAACTCCCAATCAGCTTTTGCAGAGGAGAGACAAGCAGAATATTGACTTCCGAAATGGTGATGTGTTCTCAAAGGAAGTAACAGGGACTATACCTGCCCCTGCTCATTCTTTCCCCTGTTCCTTTGCCAACAGTCCTATGAGCTGCATCACACCAGTTACCAACCCGTTAACACTGGGTTAATGGCACAAGGAAGGGATGGTCCCATGGTCCTGCCTTCTCCCAGTCATGCTACACCCCTAGTAGGTACCTGAGCCAGGCTGAGGCCTTTCTTCACCTGCTACAGAACCACAGAACTATTAAAACTCTAAAACTTCCCCAGTATCCTCCCAGGCATCATTCTCTCCTCAGTCCAGACAAAACCAGCTAATCGCCCAGAACCATAAAAAGTGAAAATAAAAGGTTTTATTAAAAGCAATAAAAAAAAATATGGTATTTATCTTACAAGAAGCTATCAAAGCCAGCAAATACAGCTGAGTTACGACAGACTACAATTAGCTTAAAATTAATACAGTATAAGCATCAAATTCCAGTCATTATATGACAGAAATCTAAGGAGAAAATAAAAGTTTGTCTAGACATTGTCAGATCAGACGCGGAGATGCAAATCTATTTTTTAGTAGTATCACAGGATATATTAAGAGTGAATCAGACTTCTCTATTAACCCACAAACCATGTTAAAATACCAAAATCTTCATTTCAGTTCACAATTAAAACATACCTCCCATCTGAAAGGGACCATATTTTACAGATTTTAGAAAGGTTTTGAAAAAAACTGTTATATGTGGCAAATAAAGATGATACAGCTCCATACTGAATATATACAGGCATCATCTACCCTGCCTAACACTGGCGTGCTCCGGGATGCCTCAATGTACTACATTTGAAAAAGCACAGAGTTCCCTCTTCCTCTCTTTCCCCACAATTTCAGGCCAAAAATACTCCCTTTCCATTCCTCATTACAGCAGATTTAGGTGGCTGTTATCTTTATAATTAAAGATTAAGATAAGACAGCAACAGTAATATCTCTGATCATAAGGTCTTGTGGGCAAATGGAAAGAAAAAACTTTTATAAGTTTTAGTGATTTTTACAGAAAATCACACAACTTAAGAAAATCTGTCCTAAATTCAAGAACAGGGAAGATTTTTTTTATCTGCCATGGCAATACCAGTGAACAATACCTTTCCATTCCATTGCTGCAACTTTCAAACCTCAGACTTCTCAGACAGATGCTTCTCGATGTCTAAAGGCTTGTAAAGGACTGGTTAGTTTGAGATATATAAATAACTAGTGGGCAGGGACTTACGGTTAAGGCATTGAAACGTGTAATTTCCTACTGATGACGGTATCCAACTTGTTTTGGATTTCGAAAGCATTTCAACTACCTACTGGCAATGTTCCAGCCTCATCAAATATAATTATATATATGGTAGACACCATTTTTCAATTCCTAGGAGAAAATTGGGCCAATGTCTGGAGTATTGAATCAGTTTTTATTATTGTTAATTCATAAGTCATTAAGTGTCATAGCAATCGATTTGGCAAGACACATGGTGTAAGAACTTCATTTGCTAAACCAGATTTGATCAGTTCTTGTGTACTTCAGACACCAGATGCAAGTTTCACTGGATCATCTACATCCACTTCACACTGTTTTGAATGCAAAATAGCAAATCTTATAAAGCATGGTTGATTTTGGGATTGCCAGGAAAGATTTTGGATCCCTTGCAAGTCAATAGAGCAAAATAAACATTTGGTAAGGTGTGTAAGCAAAGATTTAGAACTCAGCAGGATTGCCACCATAGATGTCAATCTTTGGCCAGGCATTTCTACACTTCCTGAACCTCATCCTTTTCTCTCTCTGTCATGCCTGAAAACACAGATCTACGAGTTTCATATGACAGTGCTCATGAAACAGCCCCTTCTACAGGCTTCCTGGGGAAATAGTCATGGTGTAAAGCCTGAAAATATTCAAGAAGCATTTGGACAACAACCTCAAACACATAGTGTGAATTTTGGGGTTGTCCTATGCAGAGATAGGAGTTGGACTAGATGATCCTTGTGGGTCCCTTTCAACTCAGGTCATTTTATGATTCTAAACAAAATAATCCCTCTCTCTCTCAGGCAGGAATCTGAGCATCAGGCGGAGGTGTGCACAGATGTCTAGTCCACACAACCAGCACAGTGATACACTCTAGATATCTTATTTAGAAGTGACTTATTTCAAAACACTGGTGATTAGCACAAAGACACCTACACAAGTGTAAAATTTTTCTGACGGAGCAATGCAAAAGGGCTTCCAGCAAACCAGGCAAACATGGAGACAAGGAGAAGCTGAAGAAGGGCCAGATAGGCAGCCAGAGCACATCATCTCCTGAGCAGGGCAGTGCTGGGTGGGAGGAGGATGAGGCAAGGAGAAGAAGAGTAGAAATGGTCATCCATAGGGAGACAACAATAAATCCAGTGAGAAATTGTTCAATTCAGACATCTGGTTCACCACCTTTAACAAGCCTCCACGACCTCTGTAACAGTTTTCTGTACTGAGCTATTCTACTAGCATCTGCTGTGGAATAATATGATCTAAAAATCTCTTTAAAAAATTATTTCTTCATTTTTTCACTTCATTAGACTTTCCATTCAAAAATCCACTCTTCCCGATGCCTTCACATTTCTATGGTCAATGGCTACATTTCTTAAGTAGAATTTGTATAATCTGATCCAGTAATTCTAGGGCTTTCAACTAAAGGAGCTATAATCCTTGCTGTCTGCATTGTGAGGGTTACACTAAGCAGTCTTGTCTGTATAAGTTAATGATTCTCAGCTACATGAAGGACCATATACAACAAGGCATTTTTTTCATTCCTTTGCAATAACCAATGATTCACATAATCGTTCTTGTTGAAAAAATTACATAATATATAACAGTTGAACTGAGAATGTAGAAATGTAAGACTAAGAAATCTTTACATTGTTTACTATGTGCCTTTACACTGTGCTGAAGTACAGCAATTATTTAATTGACAGTAAAACCACCATAAAATATTTCTCTACCGTTCTTATCCTACAGCTACAGTCACTGCAGCTTTTCCTAGCTCAAGATTAATTTGTTGCTAGTGTTGCAGAAGCTTTAGTTTGCATGTTTCCATAAAATATTCTTTTGGTAACAGGAATGAACTCATTCACCACAGTAGCTTCAGAAAAGTTCCTTACGTGCACTTCTCATACAGAATTTTTGGATCCACTGTGGGTTATCCTATGTGCATATATGGTATCAATTCTCCTGTTCTCACTCAAAACTTCCCCATGGAGGGACCTGTAAGAATAATGACCATCATCAATGCAAAGTTCTTGAGCCAACCAGTATTCACCTCACTACTGGTCACCTCACCTCCAATAGCCACTCAACCCTTTAATCTCTAGCACAGAGCACCTCAGTGACCCAACACTGGCAGAGGGTATTTGTGTTGAAGAATTGGCTGGAGCCTGCTACCAACACCTTCTGCAAGGCAGACCTGCAGGACAGACAGGCTTGTAGAGCAAAATGAAAGTGCAGCACAACTCGTTGTTCACCAAGAGTCCATATCTGGTTGTAGTTTTGCAAAGGGAAATGTTAGTCCAGCAAAACAAAAGATGAGTCTGCCAGCTGACACTGATAACCAACATGCTGCTAGATAAACAGTTCACAGCGGTGTCAAGCAAAGTTTCTAGGGAATAACAGAAAGCAAAGAGCAAAAATGGTCATGTTGAACCATTTGCATTACTCCAAAACCCAGACATAGTTCCCAAAATGTGATTGAACAAATATGATTTTTTCCATCAGCAAACATCAATTCAGCTAGCATAAAATTTTGAAGGTACAAAACATACATTTTGACAGAAGGTGAATAAAGTATCTTAACATATGATGTTTCAGTTCACACAGAATTGAACTTTAAATTGTTTTGAACTTTCCAGTCTTGAATTTTATGCTGTGTCTCAGTAGAGTCCTCCAGCAAAGTAATTTCTATTCAGATGAATCCTAGCACTACTGGGATTTTGAATTTAATAGCTCTCTCTATATGATTGCAGGAAGCTTGACACTTTGATGTGGAACTAATTTATAAACATATTTTGAGTGTGTATCTTGTGATTGAAATACATTATTAACGTGCTTTACAAGTTGATGGAAAAATCTTATATTACCGGACTAATTGTTGCAAGCAGCAAGTTAAACAAAGTAGGGAAATAAATCAGTGTCTCCTTGACCTATGATTAAGGCATAGGAGTATGTCTTTGGCTCCTTTTACACTGCATGGATGTTTAGTAAGTTTAGCCAAAGTTGTAAAATGCTTTGAAGGAACCATGATCTTCCATTTTTAAGCCATTAACTTTGAAAACATGTTTCTTTGACTGTACCCTTTTCTATATTAGTCTGGGAGGATGTAATTCAACTGTGGAGGGAAAATTTGAACACTCCTTTTAAAAACACCGTTCAGGGCAACCACAATATATTCCTGTATAGTGGCCAAAACATAGCCTATACATCCTGAGCAGAAACTGACTTTAATCCCAGCAAATCCTGTTTTAAGTAGAAGGCCATTAACATTATTAAATCAGTATGCCATTAGGGGAAACAGCAGCAGCACAGAACAGTAGTGACATTACTTATTAGTTGATCCCCAAACGAAAACACAACCACAATGTCTCTATTCCCTGGTCTCCCATATTGCTTAATGGAATGCCATCAAGGTCCAGGAATTAGTTTTCAAGTAGGAAAAGTTCCCAGCTCTGAGAACAACAGTGCTGTTTGACCCAGCAACTTGCTTAGGAAAGAGCAAGAAAGTCTGCCTCAACCTCACTCTCTTATTTGCCAGCTCTACTCTTTTCAGCTTGAAAGTTGACTCCTCAAAGAACACCCTCTAAATGCAGACAATTCACCTTGCTGGGAGTCCAAGGCTGCAGCAAGCTCTCTGCAGAAGTGAAGTGGAACGCTTAGCGTGCTGAATCCCTTGAGGAGCAAGGTCTCAGCTCAACTCAGCAGCTCCCTAGCTGCCCTGTGTAAGTCAGGCTGATGGCCTCTTACCCCATGTCCCCATGCCCATCATCTACTGGTAGCTAAGAGTGCTTTATCTACTTCCCCATGCTGCAGAGATCTCAGACCAGACCTTGCACAGTTTATGCTCCAAAAGACCTTTCTGGAAGGTAGGTAATATCCAAATCAATGCCAAGAAACCAGCCAGAGCATCTTTGACCTCCCATGGGGCAAGCACTGAACATTTCTAACACTTCTAACGAGCCAGCTGCATCTTGTACGCACGTATCTTCTAAATAGGTGTAGTGCATGCATGAATACTTCCATACTGCTGACTAAAACAGCAACAGGCTGTGCTTTGGAGCACACAACTCCGGCCACTAGCCCACCCCAGGCCACATCAGAGGTACCTTCAGCAGCATGCAGAAATGTTGCTGTGGCTGCGAAGAGGACTGTGGCAGCTCCAAAAGGGCAGAACCAGCCAGGGAAGTAAGGTGGTGCTGCTATCTGCATGCCAGAAATGGAGGGGACGTTGTGCCCACAGAGGGGCCTCACTGGCATCTTGGCTCATGGTCCCCATCATCACTGCAGCTGGATGGACCAGAGACAGCTTGATTGCAGCAACCCCAGAGGCAGCCCTCGAAGGACACCTCTTTCTCCCTCAGTCCCTCTCTACTTCCTTGCCTCTTCATCAGCCGCTTTCATTTTCCCTCCCTGTGCCAGCAGCTCCTACCCGTCCTCCTGCCCTTTGTGGGTCTTCTGCTCCTCCTGCCTCACCTCTGCCCCATGCCTCTCCTGAGCCATGGTGACAGGAGAAAGGCATGCCACTCAAGTGGCTGTGGCAGTGCGAGAGAGGCTGCTTACATGGAGAAGCTCAGTCAGCCGGAGGCAGCGGGCAGCCCGTCAGGCATGAGAAACTGTGGAGCAGCTGCTTGCTGGAGGCCTCAGATACATGAGCGATTTCAGCAAGCCCTGCAGCCACTCATACCAACATCCCTCACACACACTCAAACCATGAGGAGCACACTGCACGCACACATGGTGCCACACTGTGAAAATACTGCCCTGAGGGGTGCAAAGCAACTCTCCTGTTATTTATGTAGATTTAAGGATCAGCAAAAGCCACCCCATCCGAAAGACACTGTAGGGATGTCTGATACTCCAAAGAGACAGACACTTTACTGAGGACATTGAGTAGATGGCCAAGAAACAGGAGGCTCTTCCTGGATCCTCTCTACAAGAAGACTGCATTCCGGGCAGGGTATCCAGGCCATTCCCCAGCCGCTGTGCAGGAGAAAAACAGGTGGTCTGCGCAGTTGCTGGGGATGAACAACACCATGAAAGTGCAGTTTGGCATGGCTACCATGAGTATCTTGAGGTTCCCTAGATGGTTGACTTGTACAGTGGTACCACTGCCTTGCCTGTCTCCCCATGATCTGGGGGCTGCCATACTGCTGGACCACATTTCCAAAATCTCCAGATCCCAGTCTGGGTGAGCTGAAAAGGACACAACAAGAAGCTGCAAACCACTGTTGGGGCTATCTCTTAGCCGACCTGAGCTGGGAGCAGAATGGCTGTGCTGCTCCAGTCATATCATTCTCTTTAATCTACCTTGTTTTAAGCTACCTTTGTTGCATTTATGACCAAGTCCTATAACTATTTTCACCTGAAAGCATGATCAGAGATGGAGGAAGCCAGATCAGACTGCTCCAATCGTACACATAAAGCCACCCTGTCTCTCATTTATTCATAGTAGAGCTCACTTCTCTTTGTCAAGATAGAGGATGTTTTAGGAGCTGTGTGCTGACTAACCAGATGTAGTGGCAGAGGAGGCACAGCAGTGTGAGGATAATCCCTTGAGCAAGAAGTTCCTAAAGGGCTCTCGAGTCCAGTTGATACTATCTTCTTCCAAGTTGTGTAATGGCTCATACATCTTTCCTGCACGGTAAAAACATCTGGTCCTAAGACACTGATCATCTTCCAAGTGCTCTTAGTCACTTGGGATGCATTATAGACAACACATAGCTGCCACTGTCTCTTTGAAGAGACAATATCATAAAGATTAGAGCAGATGTAGGATCCTAGAGGATTTTCTGGCATATATTGTCCATAAAATAGAAATAAAAGCTGACTGAGATGATACCTTTGAGATTCTTATGTCTCTCCTCTCCTATTGATAAGAAACACAATTAAATGAGGAAATGGCAAAAAAAAAATTTCTCTCGTTAATTAAGTCAACAGTTTTCCATCATTAACTCAGTCTTTTACACTATCCTCAGAAGAGAAATCTGGGAGGGATTTTGACAATTAATCAAATTACATCCAGAAGTGTTGATTTGGTAATCGACTTCTCTTTGAGGGTTATTCTTAAATTTGTTTGATGTTTGTTAACATGTAGATTGCTAATAAATAAAAAAACCAAAAAGGCAGAGAGACTTGACACTGAATGGGACATGTCTTGTAAATCTTCCAATGTGCAAAAGAAAGTTTTGCCTCACGTAGTGCAACAAAAATTTATTAGCCAAACAACCATGAGTGCCATTTGTTCTAGTAAAGCAGTGTTCTCACCTGCCGGGAAGTGACATATAATTTATTTTAGCTGTTTTTTCCAATCTTCCATCTCCACAATAACTTAGAAGAACATACCAGAAATGTTGGATCTACTCGGACATCCTAAGGAAGTAATGGCTGCAGCCTGAGTTTTATCAGTCAGTAAAAGAGGTGGCATCCACGTCAGGGTGTGACACACAAGATGTGTCAGCACCAGAGAGTGAAGTTTGGATGTGAGGACAAATTGTTGCTCCTGGATCCTTTCTTGGTAAACCAATTAGCTGTAGCAGAGACAACAAATTTCCAGGTCTTTCAAGAACAGTTCTCTATAAACAACGTGGTCAAAGACAACAGCAGTTTGGCTCCTTCCACTAAATGCAGGTCTCCAAAACAATCCTGAGGGGTTCTGCATGTTCACATGTTCTGTGGCCCATGACATGCCTCTGCAGACATCACACATACTCTCTGCCGTCTTGTAGTATCAATAATATACTTGGAGGTGGTTCAATCTTACCTGCAGACATCTACCCAGAATCAGCAAACCATAGCAGCCAAAAATAGCCGTATAGCCCAACACTGCTGTCAAACGCAGACCTCCCTATCAGGCTGCAGCAGATGCCTATGAGGGCTCCATCACAGCAGGTCTTCTGTGGGGTCAAGATGATGAAGACCCAGAGGGTATGGCTAACCTCCTCTCCCTGGGTACAGACCCCAGGAGGGACAATACTGCTGCAGGATAGCAGGAACACTTCACAGCAGAGAACTTCAGGGCATTTATATCCACAAGTGCTGACCTCTCTGTAGTTCATCCAGATGTCTAGTGCTATCTGGGGTAAAAACGTCCATTTGTTGATGGGGACATGGCAATAAATAGTGACCAGAGTTGTCCCTCTGGAACAAAGAGTCAGGCACGCTGGTCCATCACTTGGTGGCCATCAGTCTCCTCCAGGTCATGGAAAAACAGTGCCTACAGCATGGTGAGATTATGGCACCAACCTTCTGTCAGCGTGCCCAGTCCTAGCACAGAGGATCAGCAACAGGTTTGAGAAGTCAGTAGCATTTTCTGGGCAGAACAGCTAGCAGATTTTTCTCTGATGTAGGCAAGGGACAAGTTTGGGCCAAGCAGACAGAATACGCGTCTCTCGTAGCAGGGAGTGAGACTTGCACCCCAGAGAAGGTAGCTTGTCAAAGCCTTTGGGACAGCTCCACTGTGCTATTTTTTGTTTGTAGAGCGATATCAAAGAACAAAAGTCCTGCGAAGAAGATGATCAAATGACGTCCATCCCACTAGCTCAAGTTATAGAAGCCAGCAGTAGGATTTGTATTCATTTCTAAACTTCGGACAAGCAGGAACAGTAATTTCAGGATCTGTGCATTGCCAGAAACCTGTAGTTCAACACAAAAGGAGCAAACCATGTAAACTTTAATTCCCAACAAAGGGGGAATTAGAGAGAGTAATGCCTCCAGCCAGAACTGGGGCCTGTACTGCAGACTCTTTGGAGTTCTGTGGGAGACTCCAGCCATCCTCACGGCTTCAAGCCCACTGAGTGCCTTACAGGAATAAAAGGCTGTTCCTTAGACATTAAAGAGAAAACGTATACAAAGAATTCAAGAGGGGGTTTAGTGATGTTAATACATTTTATAAATCATTAAACCTTATTCCTAAAACGTGCTAGGAGACATATAACAATCCTGCGTTATAAGTTAGAAATTTTACTGTCATTTTTGTGCAAAAAAAATGTGAAAGAAAGAGGACTTCAGAAAAATGAACTTGAATTAGGGGCAGAAAAAGCAGAGGAATTTTCACTTCAACATCTAGAAATGATCACAAAAGTTCACACTGGTTCAGGTGTTGAAAATTAGCCTAAAGGTTAGTTCTAGTCCCCTCAGAGTAAGAAAAATTAAACACATTTCCTTGCTGTGTCTCTGTTATATATTTTTCCTCATTAGTAATTAAGTTTTGACAAAAGGTCTCTACTTTGATATTGAACTCCTTTCTGTGCTCAGCTGTCTGTGCTCATGTTCCAGCCTACCTATACAGAAAACTTTTTTCCTTGCACCTTGTCATCTCAATTTTGGATGAGATTTATTCTGAACATCTGATCGTTCTTCTCCAGCACTTTAAAAACAATCTGGGAATCATAATACACAACTTTAAAAAGTTTATAACAACTATACTAGTTATGTATCACTTTCATGTAATCTTCATAATAATTTTAAACTGGTTTTAACTGATGTAGCCCATCATTAATATTTTCAGCAAAGTTTTCATAAATGAGTTCTTTCTAGCACCTTGTTTCTCTGGAGTACTTGTCAGCTTGAACACGGGTTCAAGTTCATGTCAGGGGACCAGCAAAATATTCTAGGGAAACAATTTTTATGAACAGAAATCACAATAAACACTGATATTTCCCAAAGCCTTCTGACTCCAGAAATGTTACTTCCTAGATTAACATTTAAGTGCTTAGAGTAGAGGTCGTGATCTATTATGTGACTGTCTTAACTTGAGCTGTATGAAACATCATTCCTTTTGTGTCTGACTTGTTCTACTTTTCCCCTCATGCCCTAGACTGTTGCAGAGCATTTGATGTTTGGATGTAATTGTGGTTCTCACATTAGAGATAATCTTAAAAACTGTTAAACTAAAATAAAAAAGTGTTTTCTTCTAAGTCTGTTTTACAGACTCACAAGTGGGATCAGAAGAGAGGAGAATGAGGATATAGGGAGAGAGACGTTTTTGACCTATTAAAATGCACTTCTGAGTGTTTTGACAAGTAAAATATTCCCAGATGATATTGGGGAACAAGTAAGACCCCCAGTTATAGAATGAGTTTCACAAGACAGAAACATGCAATGACACCTACTTGCCCAACCTTAGAGAAAATCTCTGCCCATACCCCAAACCTGTCAATTAATTCAAACAGAACTCTTGTGTCTAAGACATATGAACCAGCATTCTTGAGACACCAGGACACCTTGCTCCTGAGTCCTTGTTCCCACAATTTCTAAGAAAGCAACTGTTGCTTCTCTTAAAAAATAAAACAAAAATATAACAAAAATCCTCCGTTCTAAGCAGCAAGACTGTTTTTCACCTGCTAAAGGTAAGTGGCCAAAAGCAAGATCCGGCACCTGGGTGGAAGGAACCCTAAGTACAAATACAGGCTAGGCAGAGAATAGATTGAGAGTAACCCTGAAGAGAAGGACTTAGGGGTGCTGGTGGATGAGAAGCTCAAAATGAACTGGCAATGTGCATTTGCAGTCCAGAAAGCCAACCCTATCCTGGGTTGTATCAAAAGAAGTGTGACCAGGGCGCTGAGGGAGGTGATTCTCCCCCTCTACTCTGCTCTCATGAGACCTCACCTGGAGTATTGCATTCAGGTCTGGAGTCCTTAGCACAGGTAGGACATGGATTTATTAGAGCAAGTCCAGAGGAGGGCCATGAAAATGGTCCAAGGGCTGGAGCACCTCTCATATGAGGACAGGCTGAGAGTTGGGGTTGTGTAGCCTAGAGAAGAGAAGGCTCTAGGGAGACCTCATAGTGACCTTACAGCAGCTTTCCAGTACTTAAAGAGGGCCTACAAAAAAGCTGGGAAGGGGCTCTTTGTCAAGGAGCGCAGTGACAGGATGAGGGGTAATGATTTTAAGCCAAAAGAGGGTAAATTCAGATTAGATATCATGAAGAAATTTCGTCCTGTGAGGGTGGTGAGGCACTGGAACAGGTTGTCCAGAGAAGTTATGGATGCCACATCCCTGGAGGCGTTCAAGGCCAGGTTGGATGAATCTTTGAGCAACCTGATCTGGTGGAAAGTGCCTCTGCCCATGGCAGGGAGGTTGGAACAAGGTGACCTTTATACTCCCTTCCTATCCATATCATTCTATGATTCTTACGATTCTCAGTTATCTCTGAGTTTCTGTTTCTAGCTGCACAAGCACTAGACATTACTAGATGATCTCAGCTGTTCCTTTCTCCACAAAGTTCTTCCTATTTGCATGCTCTCTCTCTACTAAAATGGAAATGAAAACTCTCTCCTGAATGCACCTGCTTTCTCCACGCCTAGCTGAAGCGCTTTATATGGCTTGTAGTACTGGCTTTGCATGGCGAGGTTTTGATAGCAGGGAGGGCTGCAGGGGTGCTAGAAGCTTCCCCTTTGTCTGATAGAATCAATGTCAACTGGCTCCAAGATGGTCCTGCTGCTGGCCAAGGCCAAGTCCATTAGTGATGATGGTAGTGCCTCTGGGATAACGTATTTTTAAGGGGGGGGGTGTGCGGGAACTGAGGCAACAGTAATTGCAGACAGAGAGAAGAATGAGAATACGTGAGAGAAAAAACTCCTCGTACAGCAAGGTCACTAAAGATGGAGAGGGAGGAGGTGTTCTGGGTGCCAGAGGAGAGATTCCCCTGCAGCCTGTGGTGAACATAATGGTGAGGCAGCTGCCCCTGCAGCCAATGGAGCAGAGGAAGAATGTGAGAAATTCTCCCCCTGAGGAGGAAGCAGTGCCAGAGACAACACGTGATGAACAAACCACAATGCACAGGAATAAAGATGAGCCTGAGAAGAAATCCCAAGGTATGAGGGGATTCTGTTTTAATATTTAGGTTTTATTTCTCGATATCCTTCTCTGATGTGATTGGCAATAAATTATTTTTTCTCCAAGTCAAGTCTGTTTTGCCCATGATGGTAATTGGTGAGTGATCTCCCTGTCCTTCCATTATATTTTCTCTCCCCTGTCCAGCTGAGGAGGGGAGCGACAGAGCAGCTTTTGTGGGCATCCAGCCAGGCTCAACCCACCACACTTGTCAGACCTAAATCTAGGAGAAATCTCCTCCACAAGAAAGCCTTTTACCATAAGTGAAACATCGTTGGTCAGGAGCCTTTTACTTCTAATTTTACTCTAAAGTCATTGTAGCTCTCCTAGATGGAAGGATTTAAGGTCTGACAAAGAAAATTCTTCAGAATGAGCTACAATGAGCTGGAAATGTTAAAATGATGGAGTTCTACAATGCATATGCTGCATTGCTTATTCTGCAGCTGCAGCAACAGATTTGGTTGATTCTGGGCTACAGTTGCTGAATTAATCAGTCTTCATTCTCCAGCATTTTACAGCATAAAATTCAGAGAGTCCTTTTAAATGTGAAGTGTGTGCAATTATGTTTTAAAGTTCTCTCTCCTGACTTGCTCCACATCTCTGGTCACTAGGTGCTTTGCCAAACTGTGAAGAGCAGAGAGAAACTGGATTAAAAAAAAAGACAACAAATTCCTATGGCAATGTCTGCACAATAATCCCAAGAGATATACCCATTAGCTCATTTCAAAGGTGCAAGAGCTCTTCTGAACTCTGAAAAGCATTCCTACAGCAGCCCTTGGACAAACCCCCTTCTTCTCATTTCAGACCAATGAGAGACTTTGCTAGCCAACTGGGTCTTTTCATTCATTGCTTTTTTTCCTGCATCACCTACTCATAGCCCTGCTGTGAAGACACACAGCTATGCCTGAGAGATCCTTGTTTGCTTTTTGCTTTTATGGAAAAGCCATTTCCAACTGTGTCAATACAAAGCTGCAATTTCCCCCACAAACAACAGCTTTCAGACTGGAAAAAATAGGGCATACCAGGTCAAGTATCTTTCTGCATCAGCACTGCATCTAATTACAGCCTCCAGTCTCCACTCCATATCTGCACTGGTGTAGGCATCATTAAGACCTGAAGGGAGGCAGCTTTAGAATTCCGGGCTTTCCAAGTTAGAGAGTACCTTTAGCTACTGCTGAGACCATCCCTTGTCACACTGCAGCACAAAATGGTTGTGATATCTAGTTGTTCATAAGCTCTAACATGTTCGTACGCCAGCAAAGAACATGCACAGCTCTCTTGAGATTATTAAGGTAAATCCTTAAGACTTCATTGCCTGATTATATGGTCAGATTAAAAGGAATAATTCAGATATTAATAAATATGACTTGCAGTAACAGACTACACTGTTAAAGCTAGCTGTGCAACATCAGAAGCCTGTTTATATTATCTTAAAATCACCTCTGAAATGGGTCCAGGTCTTGTGATTATGCTGAAGGTTTGTTTATTTAGCTATTTTAATCCTGCTAAAGAGATATATTTTCCAGAGATTCATGCTAAGCATTCTTTTTCTTTTCTTTTCTTTTCTTTTCTTTTCTTTTCTTTTCTTTTCTTTTCTTTTCTTTTCTTTTCTTTTCTTTTCTTTTTTCTTTTCTTTTCTTTTCTCATGGCACCAAACTCACACTTCCACTTTTCTTTTCAGACCTCTGTTAGCTTCTCAGTGCTCTGTAAATCACATTCAGAGCCCTTGCTTTGAAGGTTCATAGTGTAGCAACATACATCTATGGCAGTGAACTTACTTTCTTTTACAAACTGCATTATCTATATTAATTTCTACACCTCCAGCTCAAAAGAGATGCAGCTCCTTTCATGCTGCCTTACAATTCTGGAATGCCCACCATAAATCTGTCCTAGATATATGGGTCTACAGCTGTTCCCAATCTTCCTCTGTTTTCTTAAATAATTAAGCTGGTTTCAATGCAGTCACAAACTAGGAAAAATTTTGTCTTATAGCAATCACCTTCTTCTGGTCCTCCAGACCCTGAGGGGAACACTAACAATAAGCTTTGACACAAATCAAATCATAAATTTTGATCTTTTATATTGTAAGGGGATGCTTACAGTCTATCCAAAACTACTATCTTGACAATAAGTTATATAGGGCAAACAGCCGTTGTTTCTTAAATTCTTGAAAAGATATTTTAAGCCTTATCTTGCTATCCCTTGGTAATGTGGAAGAAAGAACTGTCTGAAAGAAGACTATATGTAACCTTTTAAAAATAATGTTGATAAAACTAGAGATGAGACATAGGCATGGACTGTCAGGTTAGTGAAGTTTGTTGTTGAATTATTAATAAGACATAGTGAACTTCCATTTTCTTAATTAAGATTCTGAAGTCTCTTTCATCAGATTCACGACTAAAAATGATAAAGAGAGTGCTATTCCAGATTTCCATCAAGCTCTGTAGTAATTACAGTATGAATATGTCATAACAGTAAATACAAGGTATCTGTAAATAAATAGCGTGGAATATGCATATTATTACCTATAAATAGTGCATATAAATAATGCATATGCATATGAATAATGTGCATGCACATAAATAATATTCAATTAATTTCAACTAACACTACAAAGCATCCACAGATCTTAGTGCAAGCACTATACATTCTGTGAAGCTCTAGAGGCCACTGAAACCTGGACAAGTCTACTTCTATTGCTTTGCCTGGGATACTTTAGTGGTTCAGACCTAAAACAAGCATAAACACAAGCCCTCAAATTATTTCAAAGTGCTGTGTGTGGGGGACAGGTCTTAGAGCAATTTGTACGCAGGAGATCTCAATTATTTTTGGAGGATCCAGGAAAGGATGCTTCGCTCTATGCCAACTCCTAATCCAGCATGGACGTGCACCTCAAGTGGGTGCATAGATCAACATAGAATCATAGAATCACTAGGTTGGAAAGGAAGCACTGGATCATTGAGTCCAACATGATGAGAAAGCCACCTCCACAGGACCTAGCAAACAGATGCCGGATGTTCGACCTGCCCAGGAAGCACAGATTACTCAGACTCTCTGCAGAGATGGCAGCCAGGGTTGCTCCTAGACAGAAGGCGTTTGAGGGGAAAAAGAAGAAAAAGAAAGGAAGTCTCAGGTATCAGTTCTGAGAAAACTAATTAACGTGATTTGTCTTGACTAGATGAGATTGTATATTCCTTAGTGCAGCCACACTATTCAGCAGCGATTGCAAAGGGAAGTGAGGAGTGGAGAATCACGCTGCATGTATTTTTCTACCTCTTTATCTCTTGCATTAACCCATGGGCAGATTATGGCAAGTTTGGCTGGGAAATAGAGACCTCAAAGACATAAACTTCCTATTCTTTCCTGTAAAATTGTAGCTAGGCATTGAAGGCATCTGCATGGTAAACAGCTGAGACCCTATGAGAAACAGTCCACCTACGAGGGAGAAACTGACTAAGTAAGTGTAGGGAGATACCCTTTGGAACTCATTTGCTAAACACACTGCAGAATCTGAACGCAACACACACATCAATGGGAAGCTAGATTTCCTGCTGTGTGGCTGCTAAACCAACTGTCTTCATATTGAGCATAAGAGACAGAGCCTGATCTCTTCAGACACCTTGCCTGACAATGATGTAACCAATAAACAAAGACTCAGGCCAAGCTATTCTGTCAAATTGAGTTATTCTTGGTCTAGCCATGACCCCTGCCATTTCAGGCAGTTCTCAGGGATGTTGTAAACAAGTACACATTATAAGCTACCTCTTAACCTCTGTTAACACGACTTGCTGTAGTTCTCTCTCCAGCAGCTAACTCACACCTGTATTTCTTACTGCAGCATTTGGAGGCCAGAGGATGCTAAGTTAAATGCTGTAGCAAGACTCTTCTGATAGCAAGTCTATTCAGTGTTAGCTCTGCATCTAGGACGTTACAACTGAACACCAAAATTTTCATGGCCACAGTTATATTTGGATAATGAACCTTTGTACTGAAGGAAAATGTTTGAATGTCACATTGTCCCAGTAGCAACAATCAAGTCTGGGATTTTGCTGAATTTCAGAGAGCACTTCAGAAATTCCAGAGCCAGCTCAAAACCAGTTAGATTTGTGTGAACCAAAATGTCTGAAGGGAAGGACAGAGCATGGTGTGCGTTTCTGTCCTCACTCTAAAGCCAAACAAGGTTGAAAGGTGCACATAACTCAAATTGATTGAAATGTAATGATTACACTTTTCTGGTTTTTATTGCTCCTTATAATTAACTCCTCTGTTTCCTCGTGTTGGACAACATTACATTAATTAAGGATATGTTAATGAGTCATTTTTGAGAGCATTCTAATTATCTTGTGATGTTTGGATAATAATTCGGGTGGCTTGAGTTATGGCTCTAAGCAAGGGTCTTGAGAAATGAATCTCTGATGAATATTCAGATGGGTTCCCTCAAGTTAACACGGGCTGACATAGTAAGAAATACTTCATTACACACTAAAGAAGGATGAAACATTCTTTTCCACTCAATAAATGGGGACCAACAACATTTGCAGCAGACCAAAAACTGCATTGCAGTTTGATTATCTCATCTTTGAAATGGCTAAGGGCCATTTTATTCAAGGAATTGAGTACCAGCGCACTTACAGATGCCAATATTCACCAATGGATAACAACCCTAAGTGGTTAGCAGGAGATAAGTCTATCCAGGAAAAACAAAGACTGGTAAACGCCACTGCAGTGAGTCAGCCAACATGCATTTATTTTTATAAACATTAAAAGACATGGGGGCACTATCAGAAAAAGGACAGTTTTTAAATAATAACAGTAATAAATAATAGCAAATATAAATATAGCAGCATCCTTTTACGATAAGCCAATTTGCAGACCAGTGATGGAAGATACCTGAAGATGACACAGGCACAGGCCTTATGTTGACCCTGAGGACTGTCAGAGGGAGAGAGGTAAAATTTTCATTGTTTTGTCATTTGCCCTTTCTTTTAAAGGAAGAGCTATTAGATACTGATAGCAGGTGGTTTTGTATCAAAGGTACCCCGAGGAGAACATTAACAATAACCTCTATATGCACTCATACACAAGGACAACCCTCTTAGTATTTCTTTACTAATTTCCAATTAGTAAAATTTGGAAACAGAAAGGAAAAAGGGAGAGAATTTCAACAAGGCCATAACGGTGGATTTAGATAACCAGGAGATTGCTAGGACAGGATCTGAATGGTAGTCAGAGAATAAAGGGTTTTGAACGTAAGGACTGTGTCTGCCAAGCAACAACTACATGATTCACATTCCAGGATCAATATAACCCATTTCTCCAGCAGCTTAGAAAATTACTGAACTGCAACCTCAAGAGAGTGAGGTGATCTAGTTAATCAGCATTCTATCTGGCATTACTCAGCTGGGAATTAACCTACACATAGTAAGTTCTTAGGCTGCTTAAGGTCTTTACAGATTTTAGAAGTGTCCAAGAGAAAATGTTAATCATCCAAGAGAAAAGAAAAAGTAAGACAATAATGCAAAGTAATATTAGTAAAGCTTTCCATCTTCATAAACAAAACATAAATCAAAAAGGAATAGGGTTTCCTCAGTTTTGCAATTAAGCTTCAAAATACGTAAATTCCCAGACTTCATGAGAAAATATTGGAAGCTGAAGAAAATGGGATCTCCCATGAAATTGTGCCAGTATAAAGAAGGCAGATAAGGGTTTAAGCAGAAAACAAACATATTTCATAGTGAGAGCTGATAACTAGCACTGGTGAGGTAGAGAATGTCCTTAGAAAATTTTATGAAAACCTGGGTATCGCAGGATAATACTGAAACTAATAGAATAGCAAAGAAAATTACTACTTCAAAGACCTATCTTTTCTGTACATAGAAACAGAAGATAGATGATGCCTGTGTAGCTTGTATTGGAAAAAAAAAGTAAAGCAAGGCTTTTACAGGGTTCTTTAATGTGTGTATTTATTTATTTATTTATTTAACGAAATCAAACAATGACAGGTAGCTCAAGTCTTCTTTAATAGAAGCTTGGATGATTCAGATAGCTAAAAAGAGGGGAAACTGGACTAGATGCTTCCTGCAAAAGCCAATTTTACTGATAGATTTTTACATGGAGGTTCTTGCTGTATGTTTGACAAATAAAGAATACTGAGTATGTCAGGGTTACATGCAGCCTGATAAACCATGATATGTAGTTTTCTGACTTTCATTGGAATGCAGTAAGACCCTTGAGCAATACTTAGTTTTCAGAAAAAAAAATGCTTCCAGGGTATTTTAGGCTCTGTCTACATGACTACTTAGCCTGTTCTTATGCATCAAGAAAAGAGTGATAGCTGTCTGTGTGATGTTTGATCCCAGACATTCAATATTGGTATATGCACAGTATACATCAAACTCATGCTTGCCTAAAGCATTAAAAAAAAGCCTTTTAATCAAGAAGAAAAGGAAGCGAAGTACATGAAGCACAGAAAACAACACTGAGGTTCTTAATTTCTACCTTACTTAAAGATTGCAGATTTTCTCTTTTAGAGAATGAAAATATCTTAAAAATATTTAAATTAATAAGAAGTACTTCGCAGGGTACTCTTTGTTTCCCTTTGGGGCAGCATCTGAACCACAAAACGTCTTGCCACAGTAATAACCTAGACCCTCCCACATGAAGAATAAATGTTGGATCAGATCCATATTGTAATTTTATGCAAATAATTGCTTTTTGTACAATACCCTTGCTTTTCGTGTTAGATCTTCATCCTGGTTCAATTTCTATTTCACTACAGACTCCCCAGTTATCCACAATACCCACAGTGGTAGATCGTTCAAATCTGGGGCAACCTGGGCAGTATCCAGCAGGAAATCTTGATGTTTGGGAATTAATCACATTTCATTCCTGTCACCTGATACTGTCCTTCAGCAACATCCCAGGAAGTCCTCTGGCTCATTGATCTTCTTGCTATTGACAAGCATAAAGTAAACATTACAGTATTATTTGGAAGTGAAACAAGAATTTCGGTTTAGTTCTGAAAACCACACCTCACTTACCAATTAAAATATTTACACCACAAAACACCAGTAAAATATTCTTCTATAAGTCATGATAGGTAAGAATCCAAAGAATATGAAGTCCTTGTATGTCTCCTTATAATTAATGCGTCTGATATTTTGAGAATGAATCAGTAATACAGTGGTTTGCAAAGAAACTATTCCAACAACAAATAAGGAGGTTCTTTCTCCCTTAACATACCATGCATGAGAAACACACATAGCCACTATTCTTTTGCTTTAGCGTTCCTGAATAATACGCTGTGTCCCTACCAGCAAGGCAACAAAAGTTCAACCTATTGATTTACCGAATTTTAATTTAATATTATTTATTTTGGGTTTTGTAATAATTTATTCCAGGACACAGATGCTCAGTAGTATCTTCTTCTGTCAAGTGATGATTACAAGCACAGGGGTTTATTTAATGATCTCCTCTTCCCTTTCAATATTCCAGCCATTACAATTCTGGTCGGTGTTAGCAAGTACTTCCAACGAATTCAGTGTACCCACTAACAGCTGACAAAATTATGTTAAAATTATATTTGACATTACCAAAATGTGCTTCTTTCCTTTGTGCTTCAATTGAACAGGTCAGGTTCTTTGAGAACCTTGCTCTGTTACTGCATCTATCATACAATGATCACACTGTATGGACCTGGAGATTCTCTGCTCTGTACTCAATGCACAGAAGTCCCCATCAAGCCGAAGAGTAGGGCATGTGTACTCGGTTGGAACATAGAAAGATGATTTGACCTGTTGGGAGCATCACGCTGGAATGCCACAGCAGTGAAGGCAGTACCTCGGCGCTCACATGAGTGAGACATCCAAGAAGAGCAACTTAAATGCAGCACTGCATGAGTGCAGGGAGTTTGCCAGCTTAGGTCATCCCAACCTCATTGCATAGTGCACACACAATGAAAAGTCCATTCAGGAAATCAGGGGTGGACAACAAAGATGAAGTGGATAGCCATTGGAAAAGCTTAACTCGCCAACCTGTACTTCCTGTTTCAAAGGAAAATCCCAGAGTTAGAGCGTCATAAACTTTATGATGAAAGTTGGTGGGTAGGGTAGGACCTTATAAAGAAAGCAATATTGTCTTTCTCGGGCTGGACTGGGCTGACCAAAGCTGCTCGGTGGGGCTTTCACTCAGTGGGAGAACTCACCAGCTGTAGGAGTAAGATTGAGCCAATGCTGAGCATTTACTGAAATTTCGCTGAGGTTTTTTTTAAGTAAATATTTATGAATATCAGTTAATTCACAGTCAAGGGTATTGAGAAATATTATGGTCTTTGTACAGCGAGGCCTTTTCTGAAGCTGTCACAGACTGACCCAAGCCTCCTGGACTGAGGTTTTGCTCTCATTTGCACGAATATGCTCTAGGTTTTGCACTATTTCACCAAAACTTTCTATATGTTTCAACAATACTTTTAAGTTAAAGTTTAATGTTAACTTGAAATGAAAACAGATTTGACAAAAAACTGATTATGTCGTTGTACTAAGTGAAGCCACTTAAGGCTTCTCCCAGGTATTTTCAAAAAGTTCTGGAGCCTGCTGTTTGTTATAGAAAGATAAATGTTTGTTATAAGCAGAGAAATTTCACCACTGTGTCTGGAGAACATTTAGTTCTTTTATGAGCTTCTGGTCTTCCATTTAGTTTATCCAGCTCCATCCACTGTTTTTTACTGCCATATTCTGAGGCATTACAAATATCTGGGAAAATGGGACTAGCAAAGTAGTATCATCTTTAGCAATAGAATAGTCAATAAAAGTTTCTGTAATTTTATCTTCTTTGTAAATGTGTGTGATCCTTAGCTTTTCAGAGATTTCTTCTCTTTCTCATTTTAGAAATGTTCCACTTAGGTAATTTTAAATCACATCCAGACTGCACAAAATATAGCCCTAAAAGCTTCAATTAAAATAGTTGTGCTCATCTGAAGCATTTGTTTTGATCATGATCAATGGCAATAATGAAATTAGGGAAAATTCTTTATAAATTAGCATTACTTGTAAAATCGTGACTCCTATAATACTAATGCAGAGCAGCAGACTCCCATGCTTTCCTCCCCTGCCCAACAGTGTTAATCCTAAGGTAGAAGGTGCAAAGGATTTTTTTAAATATCCTTCCCAGCTACATTAAGAGGCGGTAATAAAAAAATAAATGGCACTTTCGTGATTCTATTATTCTTGCTTCACATTCCAAGAAAGAAACCTAGAAATTCCTCAGCCTGGGCTATATATGAATAAATAATATATGTAGCATATATGAGAAACACCAGAAACAAGCCAGAGCTGTTTTGTCTCAGAACATTTTTATTAACATGGCGTACAAATATTGCTCTTTCCCAGCATACTCTCATATCATTCCAATATTGCAAAGCAACACATAAAAATGACTATGAGAAAGAAACATCGAGGGGAATAAAACCTTTTTGGGATGACATCCTACCTACCCCACCAACATCCTTTCTCCGCGTTTGGTGTGGTATGTGTGGCATGTAAACAAAGGACTCTTTATTTTAGTTCTACCCTGGGAAGGGTGTCAGATGGTGATAAATCTATGCAGGGTCAGAGCAGGAGGCTCAACACTGATACACACTGATAGAGGGGGTATGCAGCTGGGTCCAGAAGTCACCAGGACTTCCTCCAATCAGGTCTGCATCAGTGCCCCTGCAGTTCCCACTCTTCCATGTAGGTCATGAGAGGTGAGAAGACCTCAATCATATTTCTGATGGTGGCTTTTTCATCAGCCTTCAAGAACACTATGCTTTCCTCCAGGAATGTGTAAAGATAGGATGAGTGCCACCATCCAAGTGCCACCCTCAAAACCCATTCCTGCTTTCTACTGAGGAAACCACTCATCAGCAAAAGGAAGACTAGGGAAAATGTGGGCCTGCTGCCTAACAAAGTGGGTGCCCTGATGATGGATGGTACAGAAAAGATAATATTACTGTATGCCACCTTTACTTCAGTCTTTCTTAACCACTCAGGAGATTCCCAGGAATCCCAGACTCTTGAAGAAAGAGAGAAAGTCTGGAGAAAGGAAGATTTTCCCTTGGTCAAGGAGGTTTGGGTTAGAGATCATTTAGGCAAACTTGACAACAACACATCCATGAGGCCTGATAGGATGCAACCACAAGTGCTGAGGGAGCTGGCAGGTGTCATTGCTAAGCCGTTCTTTATTTTTGAAAGATCATCGAGAACAGGAGAAGTGCCTGAAGACTGGAGAAAAGCCAGTGTCACTCCAGTCTTCAAAAAGGGCAAGAAGGAGGACCCAGGAAACTGCAGGCCAGTGAGTCTCACCTCCATCCCTGGAAAGGTGAGGGGACAGTTTATTCTGGATATAATCTCTAAGCATCTGGAGGAAAAGAAGGTTATTGGGAGTGGTCAATATGGATTCAACAAGGGGAAATTGCACTTTACCAGTATGATAGCCTTCTACAATGGTGTAACTGGCTGGGTAGATGAGGAAAGAGCAGTGGATGATGTCTACTTTGACTTCAGCAAGGCTTTTGACACTGTTTCCCGTAACATCCTAGTAAGAATGAGCTTAGAAAGTGTGGTTTAAGTGAGTGGACAGTGAGGTGGATTGAGAAATGGCTGGATGGCAGAGTTCAGAGGGTTGTGATCAGTGGCACAGAGCCTAGTTGGAAGCTTGTGACCAGCGGTGTTCCTCAGGGATAGGTACCGGGCCCAGTCTTGTTCAACATATTCACCAATGTCCTGGATGAGGGGATAGAGCGTACCCTTAGCAAGTTTGCTGATGATACAAAACTGGAAAGATTGGCTGATACACCAGAAGGCTGTGCTGCCATTCAGCAAGACCAGGACAGGCTGGTGAGTTGGGTGGAGAAGAACCTAATGAAGTTCAAGAAAGGCAAGTGTAGAGTCCTGCACCTCAGGAGGAATAATTCTCTGCACTGATAGAGGTTAGGGGTTGGCCAGCTGGAAAACAGCTCTGCAGAGGATGACCTGGGAGTCCTGGTGGATAACAAGTTAACCATGAGCCAGCAATGTGCCCTTGTGGCCAAGAAGGCAAATGGTATCCTGAGGTGCATTAAGAAGAGCATAGCTATCAAGTTGAAGGAAGTTCTTCTCCCCCTCTACTCTGCCGTGCTGGGGCCACACCTGGAGTATTGTGTCCATTTCTTGGTTCTCCAGTTCAAGAAAGACAAGGAACTAGTGGAGACAGTCCAGCAGAGGCCCATGAAGATGATTAGGTGACTGGACCATCTCTCTTATGAGGAAAGATGGAGACATCCAGGTCTGTTTATCCTGGAGAGGAGAAGACTGAGAGGAGATCTTATCATTGCTTATAAATATCTAAAGGGCGAGTGTCAAGAGGATGTGGCCATACTCTTCTCATTGGTGCCCTGCAACAGGACAAGGGACAACAGGCTCAAACTGGACAAAAGAAGTTTCATCTTGACACAAGGAAAAACTTCTTTACTTTGACTGTGACGGAGCATCGGAACAGGCTACCCAGAGAGATTGTGGAATCTCCTTCTCTGGAGATATTCAAAACCTGTCTGGATGTTTCCTGTGCAACCTGCTTCAGCAGTAGGGCTGGACTGGATGATCTCCAGAGGTCCCTCCCAAAATCTGCCATTCTGTGAGACTGTGATTTTGTGGATAAAACCCCACTGAATCTTAAAGGACTCCCAGGACTGAGCACGATAATTAAGCGTGAAGTCTGGATGAAAACTTTCATTATGTGTGCACAACAGGATCAACAGATACTGACATCACCTCTCTGCAGTTGCTCAAAGTGAAGTAATCATTTGGACCAATTATTGTTGAGACTTACAAGAAAGAAGCTTTGTGTTTTATTGCTTTCACTATTAAACTAGGTACATAGGCAGGTAAAACAATAGAATTAGTTCCCTCAGTATCAGAAGGACTCATTTTTTCCTCAAGGACATTAGATAGTCATCACTGATAAAAATGTTAAATTCAAGAACTAGCCCAATACAGAAATCACGATGTTGGTCTATGGGCACAATCTGACTGTGGGCTCACTGGAATTCTTTGCTGTTTATTTTAGTTTTAAGTGTCCACAATAATCAAGAGAAACGTTAAATTAATCCGTGGGGAAGGAAATTAAGCAGTCATTATACTTCAAGGCATAGCCACCTCTAAGAATATGCTAATAGAATAAAAGGCCTCCTCAAGTCCTGTGCATTTGTATTTGATAGAGCATAGGGACCTGCTGTGATGGTGCGCTTCCCCCTCCCCGAACCTGACCTTTTCTTGTATTCCTGCTCAATCAGTAACCACCAGTAGCGATTCTGATGAATGTGTCTGGTTGTGATGGCTGCATCCTGGCTCAAAGTGGATTTGGGGGAGAAAAATAACAACACAATAGCCAAGGGCTACTTACAGTAATGTGTTCACCTGGCCACAGTGCTGGTCAATGTCTGACTCAAGCCAGATTTGGAAGAATCTGGAATCTGCAGTCGGTATGCAAATGTGATCATCTTAATGCATAAACAGTGAGTAGCCCAAAAGCCCTTTGAGCTTTCCTGCACGGTAGTGAGCTGCATGCAGGGATCTCCCCTTGAGTAGGGATGCGTCTCAAGGATACTCTTGAGGTTAACAAATTCCTTTTTGTGTCAGATACTCAGTAATTGGGAATAAGTGCACTGACATTTTATAATCTTAGCTAAATTACATAAAGGATTGATTGTGCATATATAATTCTTTAGACCTAAAATGTTGGCCAGCTCCAGGACTAGGACTGGATTTAGCTGCACGTGGACTCCTCTTTGAGAAGGGGTTTAGAAAGAAAGGGAGTCCTTTCTGATCCTTGTGACTCAAAAGAATGGTATCCCTGACAGTTTTGACTCACTCTGTCCTCTGTGCAGTAAATAATCAAGTGTATCTTCCCACTAAATCTTGTTAAATCTTGATAAATCACTGTTACATTTACTATCAAACTTCATTAAATCATTGCTTTATGTCAATAAACACATTGCTGCTTCTCTCTTATGAAGGAAGCACATCACTCCATCCTTGACACCTATTCAGCTATAAAAAATATTTCCATCTTAATACACAGGTTCATATAGGATTTTCTAGAGTGAGAAAAAGTTACTTTGAATCCGTTTCTCAAGAGCAGTGCTTTCAAGAGTATATTTGCTTTAAGCCGGTATTTTGCTGAAAAGGTGATTTATCCATAAAATGAATGGGGCCATTTATGTAAAGGGAGTAAGATTTGGTTTCAAAAGTGTTCTTGAGCTATGAACAAATTTTCAGTTACAATTAAAAAGCAGCTTTGAAACAGAAAAGGCGCAGATGATAAAACTAAAGCAAAAACTATGGTACATATAATACAATATCAAATTGTGGGACTGCAAAACAGGTATTCATAAAGCGTATTATGTAATATTTTCACTGGGATAATCTTACACAGAAGATTAAAAAAAAAACTTAAGATTTCACAATAAAAATATTTCTGGAGTCATCTGATTGAAAAGCTGCGCAAAAGCCAGTGATGATCACCAGCTGGGAAACAGATGCAGATAATTAAGGAAAATAATTCCTTGAGATTTTGTTGTCATTCATTAGAAATTAAGTTTACATAAGATGATTAAAGGACTAAATTTTCAGCAGTAAAGCATCCTGTAAATTGTAACGATACAGTGATCAAATCTTGTGTTTTACTAGGTCTGGAAGTTTTTCTTGGGAGAGAAATCCACAGTCCTTTTAACAGAGAATGGAAAGGAAAGGGATGTTCAGCCAAACACGGTGAAAAAAACCCAAAACATTAAGTAAGAGTACCTTACTTAATCTGGAAAAAAGGCGGCACTACTATGTCAGCAAGAAGATAAAATAGGGATCACACTGTCTTTGTGTTGCTTAGCCAAAGAGCCACCATAAAAGGAATTGACCTAGCAAGTACTTAGTATAGCTCTTTTTTTATTCTAGTTCACCAAAACATCAAATTCATTCTTGTATTTAAAAATGTGCTTTAATGCTTTGCTCTGTTGTGGCTATTTGGATTCATATTTTGTCCTGCAGCTTCTAGTTTTGCCAATTTAAGTGTGCAAGCCCATCTGTATGCTAACACCTATGCCACAATTGTTCCTCACTAATCCACAGTTAAATCTTAAATAACCAGTTCTGTTTATACGTGTAATAACCACAGAGAGAGTTTTGTAGACAGCTTCACATTTGGATATAAATAAAATCAAGATTTGAAAACATATGTAGATGGCATAAAAAGGGCCAGAAAAACAATGAGGTAGAATAGTAGCAGAGATACTAGTTCAGAAGAGAATGTAAGTAAGTGCTTAGTTGCATGTACTTAAGTGGAGCTGTGCAAATGCTTAAATTTCGTATATTCTCCAATATTTCTGGATATGACAGAATGACGATTTTTTTCCATGTAAGAATTACATTCCAAATGCTTATATAAAAATATTATCACCCATAAGATAGTAGGTATTGAAACTTAATGTTTTCTCCTTTTTGAAATACAGCTAATGGGTCTCATGTCTAGACATTCTGTGCCTGGCCATCACAGATCCTGAGCATTTTTCACTGATGCGTGTAAAACATACTGCTGAAATTTGCAGCTTGGTATCAACAATTATTAATCATTATCTCTTTCTAAGCCATTTATAACTTTAATGTCCTATGATCATACCCCCAGATTCATGCTGCTAGAGGAAAAGGATCTGCTTAGGCTGTAATGCAGAAGAGGGGGGGAAAAAAAGAGAAGCATTACCTAGAAAGTGGTAAATTTGGCCATCATCATTACCCTGTTTGTGCTGGTGCCAGACTGTCTTTTACATAATATTTGCAAAGTCAATATGTGTACAAGCTGTTACCAATTATACATCATTGTTACAATTCCACCATTCTAGTACATCACTTATTTTGAGGGGAGGTGAAATATATGAAATAGAAAGGGAAGATTTAGGCAAATGAGAAACATTTCAATTATAAGTTACTGTGGATGACCAGATCTGTGAGATTCCATAGGCTGTTTTAGCGAACCATCCTTCCAACAAAATAGTAATGAACAATATCATTTATGAGTTAAAATCTTTGAACACATTGTAAGGAAGGGTGAAGCTAGTTTGCAAGGGATAACACTAAGGTTAATGGCTATTTTTAGAAGCAGACCTTTCTAATGTTACTGTTACAATCAGCCCTAAAACACAGATAATGTTCCTAAGATCTGATGTGTCTAAATATAGGTGTTTCTTACACTGCTCTATACTTCATGAAAAATAATCATAGGAAATACTTCTAATGCTCAACGAGAACTGTCTCTCATAAGACATCTGGTCAGTTCTGTTTGTAATAATCAGAAATCTCTATCTTCAAATTCAAATAACCTTGGTTTGTTTTGCATAAGTAGAGTATACCTTGTATGCCAAGCAGATCCTGAAAGTAATAGTAAATCCATAAAACCATCCATGTCCCTTCCTTTATTTCTATATCACCTGTCTAGTTTTCACAACATGATTTCTATCAGAGAAACTTCAATCCAACCACTAAATTAATCTCCTTAGAACTAACTTTAACTTCTGGTCTCTCACAAAACATCATGCAGTGTTATTCTTTTCATTCACAGACACACAAATAAACCTTTCGAGGTTTTCTGCAACAGCTGTGTGCCTTAAGATACACTAAAAAGAAAAATAACAAAATTTTTGTTATTCGTGCCACAGTGTAATACCCAAAGGAATCAATCATTCATTGCTTTTAAACTGGTTCTTGAAGCTCAGTTCATCCAGAAGTTATAGAAGAAATAATGTTATTAGAGTACTTGCTGGACATACGCATGGTCGTAATCTTCTTTTGACTGTTGAATTCTATGTTGTGTGGTGGTCAATAAATTTGATTGCTTCATTCTGATTGCTTCTGAGTTTGGGCAGAATGAAAAAGAAATAGCTGCTAACCCACTGCCAGTCATGCTCTGAAGCATCCTTCTGAGCGGGGCAGATATGACAAGTAAAGAAGAACTTGGAGATTTCAGCAGCAGCAAGTAAAAAGATGTATCACACTGGGTGTAATTTTGCTGAAAAAGAATCTGCCTACGCTCACTGCCAGCATGGCATCAACTTGACATCTGAGACTGCAAATGAACATTTCTGCAGTGTACACCAGGTACTGCATTCGGCAGCAGGACACCCCTGCAGCCTCTGCAGCACAGGGAGTTGAGCCCACTGCCCAGCAAAGCTGCACCCCAGGGACATGCACAGATGGCAATAGTTCAGGGCTTTCTGGAGAAGGCCTCCTATCTTCTGACCAAAGTAAGGAGCAGTCGTGGTGAAACCCCTTGCAAACAAAATTGGGCAAGAAACCATACCATATTGCTCCGCGAAGACAGTAGAAACCAAATGGTGTTACAGCAGTGACAGTTCGAGTCCCTAATCAGCATGAGTTAGAACTTTACTTGCCCGTTTCCTCACTTGCCTAGTTTTAATCGCTGTAATCACTCAGCTGAGCTCAGTGGTGCGCTGCTCAGTTAAGGGTCAAACATTTCCACCACAACAAGGGTAATTACCTATGAGTTTCCAGCCTCCTTCAGAGGGGGCTGGAACACAAGGCTACAGAAGTCTTGGCAATGCATGGGTCCTAACAGAAGTGAAGAAGATTGGGAAAATGTTCTGAACAATTAAAATCCAACTATCTTCTCAGTATCTGCAGGCTTCTCTTTTGCAAAGCTGCATCTTACAGCCCAGCAACAAAGTGAACAGTAGAGATCAATTACTGTCAAACCAAAGAGCATTTGCTGAGATGAGACAACATATTTGATATTTGTTCCAGACCCAAACAGGTGAGGACTGACCCTGCTTTGTTCTCAGCCTGCCATCATCACTATCAGCTCCGCAACAGGCCAAAACACGTTGGCTTCAGAAAACCCTGATGATAGAAATTCTTTAAATTTTGTTATTGTCTTGCTCAATATTCTCCTTTATTAAAAAATTTTGAATGTTTCAATTGTTGGTGTAAATGCAGTCTCATTTCAGAATGCAGGTCAAACTGGCTGATGTGGTCATACTTCTAAAGAACATATCACAACATGCCTACACATCTCTGGAAGGTTTCCATACCTTAGCAAAACGTGATGTGATACCTCCACAGTTTGGTCAGAAATTTTTAGAATTCAAAATCAGTTAAAAGGCAAGTATGCATATAGTCTTCCTAATACATTTTTTTTCCCTGATCAAAACATGAATATGATTTTTAAATCTGAAGTTGAAACTGTTATCTTTGATCAAATAGTTTTGCATGTGTATCCATAACTATAACAACTAAGTTATCTTTTTTTCAGTTGAAGGTTTGCTTTATAAATAGATCTTTTAGAAAACTAATAACATAATTTTGATGCTGTTAATCTCTCAGGTTGACAGCTATAATGGCCTCAGCCCTGGCACTAGGAGGAAAAACACTTGTGAACTCCTAGCTATAAGCCATCTGTCTTTTCTTTCAAATTCTATTAAGCTAACAAAAGGTTACTTTGTTCAGTTTGGAAATATTACACCCAAAGGAGAAGTTTAAGCAGCAGGGAAAAAAACACCAGGGTGCAAAGTTATTCTTAAAAGCAGGTGATCTATTATTTCACTGTGAGCAAAATGTTTTGCTATAGTTATTTGTCTTTAGGATTAAGTTCATAGGTCAAAAATATCAGACTGTGAATCACGAAGTGAACATGCAGTAAAGTGACTACAAGGACTTCTTCTGAATTAGCCTCGATAAAGCACTTCTTGGGAAACTTTTGTTGTGTCCCTCCAGAGAGGGAGATCCTGGATCCTGTGATGGGGGCCAAAGCAAGTACTTTCATCAATAAGATACTGTACAGTGGCAGAGCCTGTTCGGGTCCCCAGCCCACAGAACAGCAGCCTCTACTGCCAAATGCGTTCCTCTCCTGCCAGGGTGTGCAAGCAAAGGGCAAGGTCAGTCTGCTGTGATGTTTGCTGGCACAGACACACAGTGATATATATTAAGTAACATTAACAACAGAAACCTGAGGAAACAAACAAACAAAAAAAGTCTTTTTTTATTCTTGCTTCCATGAAGAGAACTTCTTTCAACAGATCAGCCGCGAATGAACTGTCTGGGAAGTATTTTGGGGTCCATTTTCTCACCCTGAGATTCTCTTTCTCTTTGCCTGTCTGATCTGCTCCTTTCCAGATCATGGGCCCTCGCCGTGGTCCAAAGAGCCTGATATCTCCAGAAATCACCCTCAGGGAGCAAATGAAATACCAGTTTCATTCCACAGAGTCATGGTGAGGCCTCTGAGAGTCTCAGTGGCACAGTAGCACTATAGATTTTGTTGGCAAATCAAGGTTCTTCAGTCATTGAGTCAGGGATAGCTTAACTCCTTGAAAGTTAGTAATTGAATTACTATAACATTTAAGTACCTATATATTCCCACATTCAGTAGTATTTTGAGACAAACGTGTCTTGCTTTTAATTGCTTATGCAGATTTAATTACTGATTTCAATTTCTTTTGTATTTTTCTGTAACCACTCATTAAGAGGAAAGGGCTTCTTCACATGAAGATATGATGAAATCGATCAGAATTCACTTTACAATGGGCTGATTAAACTAAACCAAATCTTCTTGGGAAACTGTGCTTTTAATGGATCTTAAGGTGAATTAAATTAATTTGGCTTTTGCTCTGGAAATAGAGTATAGCCATTTCATTCCTGTATAACATCCAGAATATAGTGCAATTTAGCCAATCCACTATAAATTCTTGCTGTTACAATACAGGGAGATGTTCCTAAGTTACACCTCCAACAACAGGCTCAAAGTAGTATCCTATTCCTTGTGCCGTCAAATACCAAAAAGCTGTGTAGTATTGAAAAGTTGACAGGCAGTTTGCTAATGAATCTCCTTTAATTTTTAAAATGGCAGTAAGTAGTACTAAAAAGGCTAAAATTTTCCTTTTACTTATTGATTTGTCTAAAAAAATCATGAGGTATATCACACTGAAGTGTGAGCTTTGCAGCATAGTGCAACAGACAACATTTGGAAGTGTATATTCTCTCTCCCCTTAACTACACAGCCTATGTTCTCCCCAGTTATCTGTCTGAAATTAATGGGAACTAGGTAACATTGTTTGCTAAAGATAGTGACGTCTTTTTAGGGGTATCACAGCAGTGCTGGGTGATCTCTGCAGTGCCTTCGGTCATGGTTCGGCTGAGTTTTAATTATGAGCACTGCCCCTCTTTTTCTTGGTCATGGTGATGAAGGCAAGTGCTGACATTAGTATTCAGAATTCTTTTTCCTTCTGTGATCAACAAGGCAACAACTTTGTTCTGCAGAGCCTGAGGTGTTTTTTCTGAACCTTTAATATTGTGTGCAACTGGTTGAACTCTTCAGAAATCGCCTTAATTTCTCTAGTAGCTGTAGAGGCTTAGATTTCTAGTGAGTATAGAAGTCACCACATGCTAACTACACACAGTTATTCTGTAACTCGAGATTTAAGCCTCACTAATTTTTATAACCAATAGCCTATTAATCCCATTCAATCTAATTACTTAGCTGTATAAAAGTTAAAAAACAGTATTTCCTAATTATTGTAACCTATATTGATATGTTATTCATTAGGGTTGGTTTCTTGCCTACAGACAGAAAGAAGCCCTACCCTTGTGACTAAATATTAATATTCGAGAAATTGATACAGTATATCCAACTGACTGTTTTGCTAACCTGGGCTAAGCTATTTATAGTAAACACAAATAATGAGGTTGGCACTTTCCCTTTTGTTGTTTATTTAGGTTATTAGTAGGTTCTTGTGGGAAGATAAGCTATCACCCTTTGAATGTCAGCAATAAATGCAGTAAATAGCTTAATGACATACTGTTTCTCCGCATCAATACTCTGACTCTTTTAAAGTCTCCATGATTCGATCAAATCAAACTGCAATTTGTATTCTAAATTTTGTATCCAGTGGGACTTTGCTCACTGGATGGCCACCTGACATTTCCATGAATGTCAGAGTGAAATATATCTCCCAAAGGTAAATATACCCAGGAGCTCCACTAGATCACTGGGTATTCGTGGTAGTCCACACAGACATAAGACTCCTTCTGCCTTAGCAACCTATTTGAAACATCATGACAGAAAGAAATCATTACAGAAGGCTTTCATGAATGTACAGGACCTTACCAAAATTATTTTTTACTTTGAGTAATTAGAGTCCATATTTAATTACAATTAGCCTCTTCTTGCAACTGGAGAGACTGAATTAAACCTGTCAGGCAGCCCAGGAGTGCCACCCTCAAAAAATGTTCTTCCAGCAGAGGTGATGCCCACAGGCAGGAATTTCCAGAGTTCCACCCTGCCTACATGTAACAATGAAAGTATTTAATGGAAAGGTACCTGTTCTCGTTGGGCACAGTTTAACGAGTTCTGTGTATCAACAATTCACGCAAACCCTCAGCCAGCCCCCAGCTTGTGTTTCTCTCCAGAACTAACCACATATAGCACCCTGCTTGCTGTGGGGAATGGGCTGTCTACTTTTGCTTTGTGTTTTTAATTGGAAGCTGCTCTAAACTCGCAGTATGGCCCAGACAAAGGGCTTTAAGGCAGTATTTGAGTGATTTGATGTATCAATTAACAAGCCTTCTCTTGATTGTTCAGATACATTTTACTCCCTTTGTCCTCAAATTTCCATAGCTGGAAAAAGGATGTAGAGCAGGCCATAAAGTCCCAATTAAAAATGAGCCATAAATGACTTTGCACACCTTCTGGCCTTACCTGAAATTGCCAGAGTTCTGGTTCTTTGGCACCTTGCAGCCAGGGGAAGCTGCGATATTTGCTGTTAGATCAGAGACAATGGAAAACAAATGTTATTAGTGCTACTGGAGGCATTTTCTACATTTCACCTGATGGACTGTGCTAAATGGTCACTTGACCTACGTTACATCCTATGGTATCTAGCACAAGCCAGGGTGGCTTGAGCTTTCTGCTGTCTCCTCTACTCCACTAAAGCCACTTAAAACCAGTCCTCACAACTGCACCCAAAACAAAAGTCATAGAGTCATAGAATGGTTTGCATGGAAAGGAATCTTAAAGATCATCCAATTCCAACCTCCCTGCCATGGGCAGGGACACCTCCCAGTAGATCAGGCTGTCCAAGACCCCATCCAACCTCTTCTTGAATACTTCCAGGAGAGGACATCAAACAATTTCCCTGGGCAACCTGTGCCCGTGCCTCACCATGCTCATCACGAAGAATTTCTTCCTAATGTCTAATCTAAATCTTCCTCCCTCCAATTTATAGCCATTCCTGCTCTTCCTATCACTATAAGTCCTCGTAAAAAGTCCCTCTTCAGCTTTCTTCTATGCCCCGTTCATAAAATCCTCTGTTTCTCTCTCAAGAAAGCCCTGAGGTCATGGGATTTTTTTGGATGGCAGGAATCAAACTTGCATTACCATCTACTCAAATTTATTTCACTTGGGAAAGTATGCAAGAACGTTTTGCTTAAAAATAAAAAGCTTCCATTTCCTTATTTCTTTTGCCCCTTTTCAGGAGTGTGAGTATGACTGTGCATCTATGAAAAGCCTCTGCAGTTAGGAGACAAGTTTTTCCCTTCGAAAGCTCAAGGAAGGCAGGTACTTCATTATTTCAAAATATGTTTCAGGAAATAAGCACTGAGAAAATTATTCTTTTCACAAAACGAGGGCCTAGGGAGGGTCAGAAAAAAAGAAATGGTCTACAACATCCCTTATTGACTGCTGTTTTATTTATGCCTGGGCTATTTCTAATGCTAGGAGTACGAAGTGCTTAGCAATCTGTTGCAGGAACTAGAACAATAGCACAAAACTTTCTTAATACCTTGAGAAAAGTAAAGACAAAAAAACCCTGTTCCTCTAAAGCAATTTCTCAACATGGAGAAATATACAGTTTGATTACAGTTTCTGCATGTTTTCTAAGCAGAGTATCTCAACCACTCGGCTGATTTGAGAGAGCATATTTTGTCTTTGGTTTTATCCTGCCATTCTTGTTTTCTTTGTCTTGTATGTCTAATGGTTTGCATCAACAATTCTGAGTTGCTGTGCCTTTCTTCATGAGAAGAAAAATAGACTGAAACTTCCCAGAGGTGTCATCCCAATACAAACACAGGAAAGCTCCAGAGACAGCAATGTCTATGGTGCAGCTGGCAATAGGACAACGGAGCTCAACCCAACACCTTTGTTGTATTCCCTGCCACGGACAGGACCTTACAGGGTCTCATCCTCTCCTTCAGATGACTCCCAAACTTTAAGCATCTGTCCAGCAATAAGTGGCCACAACACTTGGTCGCAAGTATGATGTTCCCAACCCTTTATTCCAACTTACTCCCATTATGGAAATAGTGCTGTCTGTTCCAGAGTTGTTTTTCCCCTGTGGGGTAGGTACATAACCACTAACCCAGCTGGATCCATCCTTGCTTACCAAAACTGGCCTCTGTCAGAGTAGTTGGAGAAGGGAAGCCTGTGTAGATAGGCTGTGGAGCATCTACAGCACCTGAACTGCTCTCCTTCCATCTGGGATGGAGTTGCAAAGCCTTTTCTCTTTTTCCCTAAGCCTGGCTGTCTCCCTAGAGCTTTTATGGCCTTTGTCAACATAAGTCCCTCATGGAAAAGAAGCAAAGAGAAGTCTGAAGGGACAACCTTTTAAAAAATGTCTTGCAGTTTCTGGGTTTGCCTTAGCATTAGATGAAGTCTTGAATTCAATAATCTGAATATTAGTAAAAAAGTTTGACATGTTCTTCAGAAAGCCTTTGTAGCAGTGGAGGTTGGTAAAGCTGATAGCCACAGTGGAGGCAGAAGGCAATGGCTCATTTACAATGACTGACAGGTTTGGTTTTCATCCCAAGCTCCAAATAGGCTGAAATATCCCAAATGCCTTGTAGACATTAGGAGAAAGCAGAATGTTAATCTCTCTCAGTTACTAAAATATTCCTCTTCATTATAATACCTCAAACATTAGTTTCCTTCCTATCCTATTTATGTTGAGTTTTTTCAAAATTCTATTTAAACTAATGGCATTATTATTCTTACGTGATTTTTAAGGCCAAGATCTTAACATTCACTCAGAAGCTGACAGCCACCCTGGTGCTCAGATAAACCCTACTGTCTCCAAATAGTTGCCTTGCTGCAATACCTTTTATATTGTATTAGTATGATAGCTTCACAGGAGATTTTCAGGCAGTGACACTAGTCTAGCTTTTATCCTACGCCACAGTATTCTGAGTTTCCTTTGGTCTTTGGTACTCAAGTACAAACATGTACATATACAAAAGTTCCTTATAAGATGTAGAGTAAATAATGGGTGTCTGTAATTCTCCTTTGAGGTGAGGACGGAGCAGATGTCCTGGCTTTCACATCTGTATTGACTACCAGAAGACACTAGTCTTTAGTCACAGAAAACTCAATTTTATGGTTCTCTCTGTTTTCATGTTGCTATTTTATCCTCTTGTTATGTGTTTACATCTGATAGATGCATTTGTTAGATGCAAACTGATCCTGCAGAGAAAGACTTGTGGGTGCTGGCCCATGAGAAGCTTGACGTGAGCAGACAATGTGCACTTGCAGCCCAGAAGGCCAACCGTATCCTGGGCTGCATCAAAAGAAGCGTGGCCACTAGGGCAAGGGAGGTGCCCCTCCCTCTCTGCCCCTCTATTCCTCTCTTGTGAGATCTCATCTGGAATAATGTGTCCAGTTCAGGAATCCTCAACATAAGAAGGATATGGAGCTGTTGGAACAGGTCCAGAGGAGGGCTGCAAAGACGATGAGAGGGCTGGAGCACCTCCCATATGAGGACAGGCTGAGAGAGTTGGGGTTGCTCAGCCTGGAGAAGAGAAGGCTCCAAGGAGGCTTTATAGTGACCTTCCAATACCTGAAGGGGCGACAAGAAAGCTGGGGAGAGATTGTTGACAAGGGTTTGTTGTGATAGGGCTACGGGCAATGGGCTATTCATAAAGGCTTGTGAGGATAGGACGAGGGGGAAGGGGTACAAACTGGAGAGGGGCAGATTTAGACTGGACATTAGGAAGAATTTCTTCACCATGAAAGTGGTGAAACACTGGCACAGGTTGCCCAGGGAGGTTGTGGGTGCCCCATCCCTGGAGGTGTTCAAGGCCAGGTTGGATGGGGCCTTGGGCTGCCTGGTCTAGTGGGATGTCCCTGCCCATGGCAGGGGGATTGGAACTGGATGATCTTTAAGGTCCCTTCCAACCGAAACTATTCTATGATTCTATGATAGTATCTTTGCATCTGTATTCCATTCTATCTGCTGTATAAGGACTGCAATCTGCAGAGCAAAAGTTATGCAAATTTTTCCAGCATACAGCAAGAGCAGTTTATGTGCTCATTGAGGAAAAAAAGGTTTCTGTCTCTCAGCACTCGTGCATGCTATATTTTAATCCTTTATATCTAAACCTACTAATCAGATTGGACTGAGTGACTTCAAAGAGGTACAAAATACCATCTTAAAACTGCAAAGTACTGCCTTTAGACACAGACTTTGGTCTGTCAAAAGAATTGCAATTTCATATGAATAGCAATATTTTGAATAGGTTTTTTTCCACCTTTCTTTTACTTTTAAATTACTTCTAATATCCAAAACAGAACAGGCGAACAGAAGAAGATGGTGCGGAAGAAGAATGCCAGAATGGGAGCTGAAGGATCTGTAACTTTGAAGTTCAATGCCTTTGAAAAAATACAAAATAGGACTAGTTCATGTCAGTACTAAAAATGTGGAATTCTACTTTCACTACCAAAACCAAGAATACAGGCCATCAGGAAACCTTTCTGCAAATTTGCGTGGCTAAATATTGTTTTCCATTTTTTGTACCACCTCAATTGCCTTTAATTTCTCTTCTAAAACTTGAAATGATTCTATCATATCTAGCACCTGTAATCTTTTCATGTGGCAGAAACATATTTTTTTCTTTTGACTTCAAAAGTTCATAAATTTCTAGTTTACTTATTTCCTGGTTTGTGCCATGGTATTTTGAAGAGGATGTATTTTTTATATATAGGTCTTTCAAAGTAAACTTGGACTGTAAGTGCTGGTGGAAGTCTTTAAGGACCATTGCTAATCGTAACCTAAAGCGTCAGAGTAGACCAAGCACTGACTATTTTTATGGCAAAATAGCAAACATAGTTTTGTGATGCATTGGACTTCTAATCACTATTAGCTTAAGTGGGAATAAAAACTCACTTAAGCATGAGGATTTTATTCCTAGTACAAACAAGTTTAAACACAGAATTTCGCAAAACCAGATCACACACAATGACTATTGTGGGTTGTTTAATTATCATTTCAAAGGACTCATTGCTGGAGGTAACATCTTTACTTTTTCAACAATATTGTATAGTCTTCATAAAGCCTCAGCTGCTGAATAAAGACTGCCTGAGGGGATCAGCTTTCAGAGCATCCAGAAAAGATTAGCAGATCTATTTTGTGAGCATCATAGTATTTAAATGGAGTAACTTGCAAATATTACCATACTGAGTCAGAAACGTAAACAAAATTAACCCAACAGTTTTTTTGCTATTACAGATTCTTATTTTTTATGTATAAGTCTTGATTTAGAGGCTTTATTTATGATTTTTCAAGAACTAGAGCTAAAATATCCCCTATAAAGCATGTCTCTACACCTCACTACTTAGTCTAGTCTGTTACTTAGAAGGTAGATAACAATTGTAATATACCATGTTTACTTAATTCTGCATTAAGCAAACCACGTACAGTTCTTTCAGCTTTTTAATTTGATTGAAGTATGCTTTTACAAAAAAAAATATTAGACTACACTTGAAAAATATTATTTAAAATTTCTTTGAATGTGAAAATGAATCATTAGTTCTGAAATGTGTTTCTGAGTAATAAAGATTAAACAATAAATCACCGTTTGAAGTCAATTGATTTTCAAACATACTAATTAAATGCAATCTGTTTTCCTTTGCGAAGAAATTTAGGTTTATTTGAACATAACTGTTACATTAGAAATCATCTACCAATTGCCCATCTTCTCAGTAGAGTATATAAGACATAACTTGTGCTCCATTTAAATCCATAGCTAAACTTCTTTAAACTTCACAAGTGCAAGGCTGGTTTTACAATACATTATAATGTTTGATTTTTCTGGTTTTAGTATTTTTTATGCATGTGACTGAATTTACTCCATAAAAATATACAAAGAATATTCTAAGAAACTACATAGCTTTCTTATAATTAGAACCACTGCTTCACTTCAACAATATCATTGCTAGATGGAGGAAGGATTTGTAGATTTTTTTTGTTCAAACAACAGATACAGCTTTTTATAAAGGGTGAAAGTCATCAGGCTTAATTTTATTAGCTGGGCATCTCCTTTAGTGTGTCCATTTATTTCACTTCTTTCACTGAAAAGAAGTGAAGCCCTCATCATTCAGAATAAATAATTAAATGTTAACAACCACAGCATGAATGAAAAGCCATGTCTCTTCCCTGACTAAGGCTCTCTGAAGAAAGGAAAGTGTTAATTAAGATGCCCCAGAGCTCATTCCCTATGCTTAACCACAAACTTGCTGCAACTCGGACTCCAAAAGGAGTTGATGTTGACCACTAGTGGCTCCTTGGCAGCCACCAGTGACAGCTCTGGCCTGTGCGATCAGCTCTTTCTTCCCAGACAAAACCATCAGGAGGTGAGTCCCCACACGGATTATCTAAATCTGTATGATCTTTATATACCTACAACCTCCATACCCACCCCTGACAACTTGGCGACGTCTCTCAACGTCAGGGAGTTGTGACAGTGTGAATAACAATTCCAAAAATGGAAAAGTGCCTTCAAGCATGCACGTGTTTGATATTTCTTATAAACAGAATGGTAAAATGTGACAGCTGTGTACAGTTGTGGATTTGGTGGCTGTTTTTTTATAGGTTTTAGAGGACATGCATGGTGCATTTTTTGAGCTTCTTCACTAAAAATCACTTGGAGTTGAGTTTGGGGAAACAGGGAAAGTTATTTTGTTGTTGGAAACAGTTACTAATTGAGAAAATTCTTCCAGATTAATCAGCTAGACTCAGGACTAGTTAGAGGGAATTGTTCAAAACAGTCAAAGTTGAAAAAATATGTGGATTGTGACTGATAAAAGTCCTAGGTGTCTGCCCTGGTGACTTGTGAAACCCCTCCAGCTGCTTACTCTGAGTGTAGAGTGCCACTGATGAAGAAATCTCCAGCGTTGCTCAGCCCTTACAAACCCTTCTGACCCCAGAAGTTCTTCCTCCTTTTCTATTGGCTCTTTCCTTTGCAAGTCACATTCCCGGCAGGGAACTTGAAATGCCACAGTTTCATCTATCCTCTCCTTGCTCTTTTTAGTAAAGTTATCCAGTTATCAGCAAGCCTCTCTGGGCGTCAGCTGTAGCTGGATGTAAACTCCAGGTTTACAAAAAAAACTAAACAAGTTTAGTAAACAGAAGGGATTATTTATACCATCTGCACCTTAAATGTCATTTTGAGTACTTCAGGAAAGGTCATTTAAAACTAGTAGTCCAACACCAGCTCTATATTTACATGGGATTTTAGTGCATTTAATTGTGGGGTACATAAAATGTGCAAGATCTTAATTCATGTGTGCAAGACCTTTTTTCTACTTTGCATGAGATTTCAACTTTCAGTATTTTAAAATCTAGTTACTTCTCTCATTGACCTCTAGAAAGAGTTCTAGCCAGTGGTTCCTTGAAGCTAGTGTGTTTCCTTATCAACCTTTTGCCAATGTCATCTTTAAGAAAGTCAGATTATAACTCCAGGGCATATCCAAATATGCTGTGCGTTCCTTCAGGAGAGGTCATTTCCAAAATGGGCTCGAAGACTGGACAGAGCTTTATGGTTAAAGTAAATATTTATATGCTTCTAAAATATTTCTATGCTATTATATATATATATATATAAAAAACCTCAAAATATTAATAGATGCTTCATTTTCACACTTCATAAAATGCTTCATACAAACTTTCTATAAAAGTTACAGAAAAATGCACAGAACTGAAGAAAATTACTTCATGTTTTATTATTCATTATTTTTGGAAGGTAAAAGATACGGATTGGGTTTTTTTTCTGCCTTGTGTTTTGTTGGCTAATGTTGAAATATGTGTGTGTAAACCCTTCTCTATAAAAAGCATACATAAAATCTCTAGTCTGCACACTGTCTAGTCTATCACTACCTTAGAACAAAAGATTAGAAGCATAGGGGGAGCAAACAAAAGCTGTATTTTGAAAATTTAGTTTTCTGTTTTCACATGTAGTCCACAGGGATACTTCTTTTTGTGTAGCCTTATTGATTTTATTATGACACAAAGAAGAATCCAAACACAAGAAAATTGTATAGGACATTCAAAAAGAAATGAAAACATAATTTTGATTTGTGAAGGACACTCTTAGCATACTTTATCAGGCAATAACATATTTAATTTGTTTCAACTTCAAGCTATTAGGCTCATGCCATTTACTTACAGAGCACTGCAGAATGATTCAGACGGTTGCATGTGCTCCTGCTGGAAATTTTGTGTCCCTTAACACCTATAATTGCTGAATGATAAAGTGATCTCCTGGGGCTTTGAAATCAATGCATATAAACTCTTCAGCCATCCTAATCATCACCGAGACCTTTAGGTCTTGCCTTAATATCATAAAAATATTTACAGAATATATACAGAAAAATATCGCTATAAGAAAGATGATCTCAAAGAAATATCCAAAAGGGACTGGAGGAAATAATTCCAAATACCAAATCTCTATAGATCTCAATAAAAAGTAGGGAAAACAAAATATATATAAAAAGCAATTAACTAAACCACTGTAGTCTCTACATGCAATATTATGTCTTTACAATTTGCCCATAGATTTGTGAAAGCCTGACAGGTAGAGTTTGTTATTTATGTGTTCTGCCAGATTCAGAGAGTTAAAATTGTGGAATGCAACAAGCAAAGGAAGTAGAAAGATTTCTTTCCTTTCCTCCATTTTTAAAGAAAACTTTGCAAAATTTCAATCCTGGGCACATATCACCACTTTGCACATTTTTCTTCATACTGCAGCAGTGCCTGAGCAATGTTAAGAAATCAAATCAAGGCAAGCAGGAAATCAACATAAGTAGAGCCAATATATCAAAATAATTACTGATAACAATGACACCATGTATACTTCATTGGTTATCAGCAGAAAACACTGTTCTGAACCATATCATCTAGGGCACAATAGATAAATTGGTCTTTTATTCTTACAATAGGGAAAAAAAGGGAAAATAACATTTCCACATGTTCCAGAAGTTTTCCACAACAGGGTATAGTATTCGTGAATGAACACAAGAAATCTTTAGTAAGAGATGCTAACTATTCCATCCCTTGGGCTTTTAAATCTGCTCATAGACAAAACAATCTGGAACACCTGCCATATGGAGCGACCAGTCCTCATCTTGAATGCTCTTTCACAGTCCCTACTACCCTACAGAAGGAAAAACAGTATGCTAGAAATTAGGGCCAAAAAGGAGAAGGAAGAGTGCTATATCATTGACCTTAATGGTGAAAGAACAATGCCACTGTTATTAGAGTTTTATCACAAATACACACAGGCAGAGACACATTGGCAGTAGAAGCCAGTGAGGAAGAAGACGCTCCTTCCCAGCTGCTGGGCAGGTCGTTCAGTCTCTTGAGCTTTGAGGGGAATTTCTGCTCCGATTGCTTTTCTCAGAGGTACCCAGGTAACTCATCTAATCAGGTCTCAGCTGCAACTTCACTCAGGCAAGAGAATGATCCCCCAGCCAAGGCCCTTGGGACCAGCAGCTTCCCACCCAGGTAGCTACAGTGGCACCCAGAAATCGGGTAGGGTGTGGGGGAGAGGCTTTTAAGCAAAAAGAAGTTGAAGAAAATCTATCTTGTTTTTGTAAATGTCCTTCCATAATGGGCCGCATCTGTGACCATTCATTCTTCATGTTACCTTTCTTCACCCTCCTTCCTTCAGCTCACAACAGCATCTTTTGTGTGCTGAATTAATATTGGTGGGAATGTGCTTTCATTCTTTTCTTCTCAGAAAAAATTATGTACTGTTATAAAGGTGAGCTCCCAAGCCAATATCTCATATAGTTCAATATTGCCTGCTCTCACTGAGTTCAGCTGGAGGCTTGCTTCTTCCATCAGTGCAAAGCGACAGAGTTCTCTGAAAAGCCGGCAAGCTCTGTTATAAGCATCAGATAGTAGTCATATTCATTTTCCTTTTGTTCCTTATAATGATTTTTCAGAACTACCGTGTGAAAATACTTTTACTTAGGTTTTACTTTCAATAATGGATATAAATAAAGGCATTACCAATTCAGAAAGAGATACAGAGAAATTTAGACAAGAAAGTTACAACCAATAACAGCATTTATAACCCAGTACTGAAAAAACATCCTATGTGCACTAAACTGTATCCATTTAAAATATGATCATGAATAGAAAATCATTCTATTGGGGCTGGTATTTTATGACTCTTTCAAAAAGAGGTGGTGAAGTGCTCCACTCAGTCCTTTCTGAAAATGAGGCAAAAGAGAAGCTGTTAGCTGATGTCCAGAGACCACCTACTAAAAGGAGGAGAGGTTTGTTCTCAGTAAATCCGGAATAATCCAGAACACTTTATGGCATGACGTTATTCACTACATTCGTTTGTTTGCACGGAATGCATTGCAGCTAATTCTATTAAATCCACATCTTGCAGCCCAAAGCCAATTCACTTAAATTTAATGTATTCTTTCAAAAATATGGGAAGGCAGGCAAAGGGAAATTTTTGTTTATTCGCAACAATAAGGATTGCAAGAGGTTTGACAGATCTTTATTTTTATACTCCCAGGTAACAATCAAATGAGTGTTAGAGGCACTTTATAAATAGCAACAGAAAAGCATTTGATCATGGTATCAACTAACAAAAATGCCAGTCTATTTGTCTTGACTGATGACAAGATCACACTTTTCAAAGCACAAGTTTTAATTATTCAGTTGCAAAGCAGTCAATTTTAGTGAATTGCTCTTGATATTCTCCAAAGAAATCCATGCACTGTGAAGCTGCATTTATGGACCAATTATTTGTAATAGAAACACTCTACAGCTGATAAGGCTGCTTTAAATCATCTGATGCAAATCCAGCAGAACAATGGAGAAAACATCTCCTCACTTATAACACTGCCATGAAATTTGTCCAGGAATGGAGCATGAGGCCATGTTCTTTCAATACGTCAGAGTACTTATTTCATACACTATAAGCCTATTTTTTAAAGATTAGTTGTTGTTTTTTCTTTCAGGCCACATCAAGACTTGGGAACAGCCATGTGAGAAACAGCTTTTATGTCACAAGTTCGTCTTTTCTATCTAGCTGTCAGATGACTTAATAAAAGATTACTTCTCCTTGCAGCCCAAACTCCACCAAACATAAGATAAACACACTTTTGAAAAACCCTTTCAACTTCTACCTGCAATAAATCTTTACAATTTACATGCAACAGCATATTTTAGGGCTATTTGGGAGAGTAATTTTATCCTTCTGCCTGGTGTCTCTAACACCCAAAACAAACAGGAAAAGGAGGACAAATTCCTCCTGGTTCCTAACAGCCATCTAGTGAGCCCTGCAAACACCTGGATGTTTCTGGATGTCAGTCTGGCATATGCAGCCATCAGCTGATTATTGAGTTAATTATTCTACAACCAGATGGTACAGGTTAATATGTGAAGCTTGTAGTGCCGATCGCTTTTCAGCACTGTTTTTTGAGACACTTCCCAATTCCCAAATTCATTTGAAGCGTCTCTTCAAATATCCAAGTGTTCTTGGCATTGAGTCTGTAGGGGAAATGCCTTTTACAGGCTGCAAAATTGAATAAAATCATCAAACATGAACAATTAAATCAAATCTGTTCCTGTATACAACTGGCAACAACTCATTTTAAAAACGTTTTCCACTCAGACAAAGGCAAGATATATATATTAATTTATAAATGTGGATGAAGGATATCCTTGTTCTTTGCCCCATGCGATGGTTCTCCACCAGCTGCAGAAGGGGGAAGCAACATGCAGAGAACTGCAGCCCCTTGGTGGGGCACTGGCAGCCAGAATATAACATTTCATTACATTTTAAAAGAGGTTTTTGGGGGAAGAGTCTCTCCACTGCCCACCCTAGTTCTGTGCTGTGCTGATGAACAATCGAGGAGCTGGAAACCATAGTGCAGTTAGGATAGTGGTGAGTATTTCTTATTGAGGCTCACAAGACTCCAGTTTGTGGGTCTTACAAGAATCACAGTTAAACCTTCCATTTTTTAATCTGCTTTTCACTGTAGTGGAAGCTGCCATGACTGAGGAATCGATTAACTGAACATCAGTAGCAGTATGATCTTGAAAGTGTAATTCTAAACTGCTATGAACGTGAAGACCTTACTCAAACAGAAGAAATCATGAGCTGAAATCTTCCCAGTTGGTTTGGTCTCACACTGGGGCTGTCCTTTGCCTCCTTTGCCCCCAAATAACCCATGGAGAATTAGCTGAGGGTCACTGGCATAGCTGCCCTGCACTGCTCTGGCAGCTCTGAGCTCGTCTGAACTGGCATGAGAGCCAGCTAGCATTTAGCCTTTTCTTGTTGCCAAAACAAAGCAAAATAACTGCAGTGAATAGCTTTCCTTGCTTCATATTTTCGTGTATATATATATACCTATATGTAGTCCAAGGAGCAAACAATTTTGCAAGATTCATACTCTTTTGTGTATATATATTCAATGAAGTGAATAGCTTTCCTTGAAATTTTGTGTGTGATACATCACGAAATGTCTCTGCTCATCCTTCGGCTTAGGCAGCAGATTCCTACCAAGGTGCACCACTCGCGCTGAAATCAAGCAGCATAGGCAATGAGTGGAATTCAGACACCTATGTTCCAAGAAGAGTTCAGCTAAAGCTGCTGAATTAAGTTGCTAAGCATTATCCTTGTTAATAACTTACTAGCAATGTGAAAAGGGAAGCAGCAAGTTTTGGCAGGCTTTGACAAGCTGGGTAAATTGAGGACTGAGTACACAGAGGGCTTTTAGTCCAACCAGATGCTCACAGCCCTGTCCCCAGTTTGATTGCCCTGCTAATGGATTAACTGTTACAGCATGGCCTGATATCAACATCACGCAAGTGGCAGAGCCTTAAACAGCCAGTACCCAGGGTTCAGAACCCCTGAAGCCACAGGGGGGAACAAGGAAACACCTGAGCTGAGCTGTGGCACACCTCTGGTGCTGGGGGATGCCCCTTCAGGCACCCATGCCACGTCCCCTGGGGTCCAGCCCAGGGCCACACACTACCCTAGCAGTAGGGGATTGCTGTACTCCACTCTCTCACCCAGCTGTGTGGATCTGCTGGAGGGTAGGGAGGCTCTGCAAAGGGATTTTAACAGGCTGGACCGCTGGGCCGAGGCCAACAGCATGAGGTTCAACAAGGCCAAATGCCGGGTCCTGCACTTGCAGCACAACAACCCTATTCAGTGCTACAGACGGGGGGAAGAGTGGCTGGAGAGCTGCACGGAGGAGAAGGACCTGGGGGTGCTGGTTGACAGCCGACTGAACATGAGCCAGCAGTGTGCCCAGGTGGCCAAGAAGGCCAATGGCATCTTGGCTTGCATCAGAAATGGCGTGACCAGCAGGTCCAGGGAGGTTATTCTCCCTCTGTACTCGGCACTGGTGAGACCGAACCTTGAGTACTGTGTTCAGTTCTGGGCCCCTCACCACAAGAAGGATGTTGAGGCTCTGGAGCGTGTCCAGAGAAGAGCAACGAAGAGGTTGCTGGTGAGAGGGCTGGAAGACAAGTCTTATGAGGAGCGGCTGAGAGAGCTGGGGTTGTTTAGCCTGGAGAAGAGGAGGCTGAGGGGAGACCTTATTGCTCTCTACAACTGCCTGAAAGGAGGTTGTGGAGAGGAGGGAGCTGGCCTCTTCTCCCAAGTGACAGAGGACAGAACAAGGGGGAATGGCCTCAAGCTGCACCAGGGGGGGTTCAGGCTGGATATCAGAAAAAAAATTTTTCACAGAAAGAGTCATCAGGCACTGGCAGAGGCTGCCCAGGGTGGGGGTCGAGTCGCCTTCCCTGGAGGTGTTTAAGGAACGGGTGGATGAAGAGCTTAGGGACATGGTTTAAGGGAGTGTTAGGAATGTTTGGACTCAATGATCCAGTGGGTCTTTTCCAACCTGGTGATTTTGTGATTCTATGATTCTATGATTCTATGATTCTATGATTCCATCTTGCAGTTGCCAGCCCTCTTCCAAGTGCAGCTGCCCATCAGCCCTTTTCCTTACCAAGTAGTCACAAATCTGCTGAGTGAAGGCACACATAAAATCTTATCATGGGGAAGCAGAAATGATACATATTCTTCTCAAACACAATTAAAGAAAAGCTTTATTTATTCCGGGTGTAGAAAAGGCAATTAATGGTAGCCTTGGGCTGCAGAGCTCCATCTCCTGGTATTAGGAGACATTGTACAGCAGAAGGAAGCAGTTCATTTTCAAAATGCCTAAGAAATAAGAACATTATAGTTACACTGGGGAGATGCCCAATTAGTGGGTTAAAAAAATATATTATCCTTTATTTCCAAAGTAGTGCAAATATTAGCAAGATTTTATGAAAATCAATGTTGCTCTGTGTATCTTCAAACTTCCTTCCTTGAGGTGAAATGAAAATCTTTTGACCACACAAGATATTCCTGTTGTCATTAAAGCATTATGGGTAGGCTGGAAGTTACTTCTGTTCTGCCTTAGCCCTTGACTAGTTGCTGTAGCTCCTTGACTCTCTGCTTTGAATAAAATATACCCACCATTTTTTTTCAGCATTATCTTCCTTAAAGAAAATAGAACAAAAGGCATATGGCACCAAAACATTGCAAAGAGGTGTTTCGCTATGTTTTTCCTTTTCTAGGACAAAGTCACAGAAGACATCACCTCAGATGTGGGGAGTGGGATGACTTCTCCAGGACGCACATCTTTCCAGATACTGATTGTCTTCCCCTACAGGTTATATCTCCACAGCATCTCCCAGCTCTGCCCAGACATGCTGGAAATACTGACCTTCAGTTTGTCCATACTAGCACTCACTCACCAAATAATTTGGAAATGCGTTTTCTTTGGAGTTTTATATCAATCAAATTAAAAGAATGGGAGAATCTTTTCACACATATATCACATACACATAACTCAAAGACACATAGACAGCAACATGTTCAGGCTGCACACCTGAAGCTGCCTACCAGCATAGGGGTCATCACCCTGTGCTGCCTGAGCGCAAAGGCCAAGCAACTCCAAAACAAAATCACAGCAGAGCATAGAATTTGGACCAACCACTCCAATGACACTCTTTGTATGAGAAGTGAGATCCACTTTTACTCACAAATACTGCAGTTCAAAAGCAGTTTATCATGTACATAAAACATACCTGGAAGGTAGGATGAAGATTAGACTTCAAGGTGATCTGCAAAGGCAATGTCAGTCAAGGAAATGTAGCATTTGTGGTGAAATGAGTAAGACAGCGTGGTATGAAAGAAAGTACAGATCACCCAAAGTAAAATTCATGCCTATTATTTTTAATTATTGAAGAGAAAGATTTTTTATATTTCAAGCTTTGTATTATTAATGATGACCTATATGCAGTATCAGAGGATGTATTGAGAAAAGTCAGCATTCATCACAGTCATTATACACAGTTGATATTTTATCATCAGTCCAAAAGGCAAGAGATTGTAGAGAGGTGCATGTTGGACTCTTCTCCCAGGTTACAAGCAATAGGATGAGAGGAAATTACCTCAGATTGCACCAGAGGAGGCTTAGATTGGAGACTGAAAAATTACTTCACTTGAAACGGTTGTCAAGAATTGGAACAGGCTGCACAAGGCGGTGGCTGAGTCACCAACTCTGGAGGTATTTAAAAGACTTGTAGATGTGCTGCTGAGGGACATGGTTTAGAGGTGGACTTAGCAGAAGTAGTTTTATGGTTGGACTCCATGATCTTAAAGGTCTTTTCCAATCTAAATGATTCTGTGTTTCTGTCTTCCCACTTTCTCTGAAGTTAATGGAAATTTCCAGCTTTGCAGTAGTGATGCATCTAGTCCCATCTCTTTAAAAATACCACTACCAGCAGGAAAAATGAATCCTCTTCACAACAGATAATACTCCACATGGATCTGACATTTTCAAAGGCCGGGGAAGACTTAAAGACATCTAATGTAAGTTTAATTTTGCCCTGTCCTTCTCACAGTTTCCTTCGACATCACACATTTGTCATACAGTCATGGATACAAAAATTTTTAATATTCTGTCATGAGGCGCTGTTTTCACTGTGATGCCAGGCATCTATTTTCCACAAAGAATATTTTGCCTGTCAATGGATGACATAAATATAACTGATGGTGTGACGTCGAATAGCAATTTCAATGTAAATGAGCTACATGAGAACAAGAAGATTTCAAATGTAGTAGCTTTTACTGCATCTGTAATAAATGACAGCTTACTCTGCCCAGTGATCTCAGCATCCATTGAGGATTATTGTGGTGCTTAAGTATGTCCAGATTTCAGGCATTTTGCAATGCAGTAAAGTGACCATTAAAAAATACTTCAACAAATTGTTTTGATCAGGCTCTGGCATCTTTGATCAGCCCATGTAACATTTTCTGCTGCATCATTCCCACTGAAATATAAAAAAGCATGGGAATGACTCACCATATTGTACTTTTTTATCTTTTCACTTTTTGTGGAGAAAAGCACTTATGCATAACCAGATTACAAAATAAAAATTTCATATCACAAATTGGGTCAAAACCATTATTTTGTTAGGCTTAAGACCAAATGGAGGCAAGAGCTTAATAATATATTGAAATCAGACCAGTCTTAGATTTGCCTCCCTTTAAAATGACAAATGAGCAACCGGCTACCAAATCCTCCCAACTTTACAAGGGCAAAGTTTTCATTAACTTCACTCCCTGTGCAGCTTCCAGATATTACTCATCAGGGTACTGTGCAGGACTACTATGTTCCTCTAACTTCGTCCTTTAATTGTTGCCTAAGGTGGTGGCTGGCCACAACCAGACTATGGCCGAGGACACTGGGGTAGGGCACTGAGCTCCCTTGCATACTGTTCAGGCTGTGTCCTGCACAGACAATACTACCTGTAAAATGATGGGAGAAAGGCTCTACAGCTGTCATGGATTGATTCTGGCTGACTGCCAGGTGTCCACCAAGCCACTTTTTCCCACACCCCCCTCAGTAGGACAAGGGGAGAAATGCAATGAAAATCTTATGGGTCAAGGCAAGGACAGGGAGATCACTCAACAGTTGCCATCATGGGCAAAACAGATTCAGATTCAGTTTGGAGTAGATAAATTTAATTTGTTGCGGGTTAATAGCAGACTAGGATAGTGAAAATTAAAAACAAAACTGTCTTCCCCCATCCCTCCCTTCTTCCCAGGTTCAGTTTCACTGCAGCCCATGGGTCCCTCCTACAGGCTTCAGCTCTTGAAGAACTCCTCCAGCATGGGTCTTTTTCATATGGATTGCTCCAGTGTGAGTCAGCCATGGGGTCACTGGTCCTGCCAGGAGCATGGCTCTCCACAGAATCCACCACCTGCTATGGTTTGGGGTTCTCCACATGCTGCAGGTGGATATCTGCTAAACCATTAACCTCCAGGGGCTGCAGGGAGACAATCTCCCTCACCATGGTGTTCACAACAGGCTGCAGGGGAATCTCTGCACCAGCAGCTGGAGCATCTCCTCCCCTTATTTCCTCACTGACCTTGGGGTCTGCAGAGTTGTTTCTCTCACGCTTTTCTCACTCCTCTTCTTCACAGTCACCCCTTCTTAAATATGTTACCACAGAGGTGATACCAATGTTGTTGATGAGGTCAGCTTTGGCCGGCAGTGGGTCCATCACAGAACGAGCTGGAACTGCCTCTGTCCAATGTGGGGGCAGCTCCTGGCATCTTCTCACAAAAGCCGTCCCTGCAGTGCCCCTTACTACCAAAACCTTGCCATGAAACCCCAGTACAACAGGCAACACTTTCACTAGTTAAATCTCATGATCTAGTCAAGCCTAGGTCTATTGTATTTTAAATCTGCTTACGGGAGTTAGTATCAGCTTTTTGTCAATGTTCCTGGTGAAATGGAGCTGCTGTTGTACAAAGTACAGCTGGTGTTAGGAACTGCACATTACTAGATACAGTGAGGAAGATGGGAGTCAGCTGAGCAGAGAGCTGGAGACTGAATCCTGAAGTTTAGGAGAGCAGGTGATCCATGCTTCAAGCAAATAGAAATCAAATGTGTTAAGTGCCATGAATCCTCCCACTTCATTCCCTGATTATATTCCTGACTCATTTAAAGCTGAATTCTGAAAATGATTGCAGCAATGTATGATGCTTAATGCCTTAAGTAGCCTACATAAATGCTACACTGCCGCTTTTTGTTTCCTCTTTTACTTTTTTTTCCTTTTATGTTTGTACACATTTTTGTATGCATCCTTTTTCTGTACACAGTTTCGGAATGCATAATGTGATGTCAAAGTGCAAGGAGGTCATAGAATTGTCGCCTCAATTTTCCTGAATTTATTTCTATTGAATTTCAGAATGCACATTATCTACTGCCCTGGGAATAATGAAATTCACCAGAACCATTTAAAAAAAGATGGAAAATCTATAGAGTGTTCTGGTTTCTTCTAAGGAAAGCTGCATCTGTGAAGCATTACATTTCCATTATATCCCCAGACTATTATTACTTGCCTTTCCTCTCTTCCATGTATTATTCTCTCACTCCTTGGGTGTACCATAAGGATCAGTATTTGTTTTCTGAACATGGGCAAAAACTTTTTTATCCTTCAGTTGAAAAGGGTGGTGTATAGTTCATGCATGTTTTATCCAAAATAGTGTTTTTCAAACAAGGGACTGGGACCAATAATTTTGTGTGTCAGTCTTGAGTGCAGATAGTTGAAGCCTTAAAGTAACTGGAGATGAGGCAGAAATGAGTCTGCTTTTCCAGGTGTAATCCTCCACGCATTAGCTGCAGCTGTCTTAAATATAAAGGTATGTACGGATCAAGCTCTTTATTTTTGTTTCCGATTCCCAAGAGCTGCATTGCTCTGAGGAGGAGTGGGAAAAAGTTGTTCAAATTACACCCTGTTTGTATTTGGTGCTTGCTAAAGGAACAGCTCCATTGCCTACAAGCAGCTAATTCCACATCTAATATGGTGATTTACAGAGACCACTTATGAGTTTCCAACAAGCAAGTTTTCCTTCATTATCATTATCGTGTAGCTATGGACAGTCCCCACCACACAGATTCACTTCACAATGCAGGCAGGAGGAGGGCATTGTCTCAGAGATAGTGAGACGTGGCTGGCGATGCAGTGCGTGTGCAGAGCAAGTCATGCCGTGAATCTCATTGTCTTTTCATAAGTACTCATCAGCATCAGAGAAACACCCCAGAGAGGAATTGGGGAGGACCTGCTGGGCAGGATCAGGGAAAGAAAGACACCCTCAGGAAGTGTGTGGCTCTTATCTGCTCTTCTCTGTGTTGATAAAAAATGTTGATCCTGTTTCGGACACGTATTGTTGATACAGGAATTATTTTAGAGGGATTTTTACCAATCTTCAATGAACACTAACTTTTGCCTGATGTACCATTTGTAATTAATGTGCTTTGCTTCCTAGTGAATGCAATATTTTCAGTCAACAAGGATGAATATTCCGCAGTTGCATTTTGTGGCTATGTCCATGTAAAGTACTTTTAGTATAATCAGGGCTCCAGCTCTTTGATCTGTTCCCTCAGTCCAATCAGAGACCTCATGGAAAAGCCATGTAACTCATGACCTGAAGTCAGATCTTTGTAACGTCATGCCCTTAAGGGCTCAGTTCCACAGTGGTAAGTAAATATTTCCTTCATAGCTAACTCCTGGCATAGTACAAGTTAAAACAAGCCAGAAATCCCCTTTTTACTTTTATGAGCCCCGAAACTTACTGCTCTAAATACAGATGATTTGGGATATTTCATTATACCACCAAAATTTACAATATCATTTTCAAAACTGCATCACACAGAGATCTTGGATATACAGGTAAGTTCCCGTATCCCTTCCAGCAAAGAAACAAATGATCACCCCAGAGTGTGCTCAGTTCACTGCCAGACTTGTTTGAGTGTAAAGACGCAAACATGAAAATCAACACCACCTTTTTTTTTTTATTTCTGATTCTGCATGACTCTTGAAGCTTCTAAGAGCTTCCATTGCTTTGCTCAGATAATTTTGCCTCTGGAAGAAAATGATGAGACCATTGGGAGTTGCTGGTGCGAGGCAGATGGGAACCTCTCTCATAAATGCCTACCTGTTTCCAGACTCCTGAAAAGACGTGATTCCAGCCTTCTGTCTCTGTCATTCAAATGCCAGAAATTACAGAGAGAGGCATTAAACACTGGATACATCAGAAGGACTTTTAAGAGTTGGGAAAGCATCTCCTAAATGCCACAGTAGCTACGATAAGAGACAGAACATAGCACAGACAAACATAATTGAGTTCCAGTTTTACAACATGGCATGTTTTATATAGGGTATGCTACATATTTTTTAAATTGCTTCATGTCACTTAAACAGATTTTGGAGGGAGAGACATTATGTTTTCAAACCAGTTGATAGAGCTGGAAAAAGTAGGCAAGTTTTCCTGTTCAGAGTTTCTTCATTAGCCCTGACAAGTGGTAAGTGCCTGCTACTGCTTCTTCAAATGACTTTCCTTGACAGTGACAAAAAGGAGAGAAGAAAGGGGGGGCAAGTCAAAGAGAGGTCATGGAAATGTGGCACACAGAAGCACACTGTCTGTGTTTCCATTGTGAAACATTCTTATTTCCTCAGTACCAATCTACAAGAAGCTGTCTTTTCCAATGTTTATATATAGAGAGATGTATATAAATATATATATATGTTTATTTCAGAAGCTTCCATGGAATATTCTCATTCTATCAGAGCTGCACTTAGTGGAGTTATATACAAGTGTACAAAAGGAATTATTAAAAATTATAAACAAAATGTATGTAATCTCCTGTTGGTCACTACTAGTTCACCCCAAACCTGAAGTTTTCAGGAAAATGTAGGGAGTACTGTGTTTGAGTTAGACATGATACATTTCTGGTTGCTCAGACCTTCTGAGACTTCAGAAATATACTGACTCCAAGAACCTGCATCACTGCTTCTAGCCATTTGAGGATGACAGGGTATGTCTAAGTTCATGCCCTGCCATTGAGTTTTGAGAATGGTTTCTTCCCGCACTGCCTTGCAGTGTTCTGGTTATACTACAGTTTTAGTCAAATCACACAGAAAAAAATTGAATTTCATAGTTCCATGCTAAGATCTCTATTTCTCCTCCTGTGTTTCACGGTACAAAAGGGTGGAGATGGTAAAGGAGCTCTCAGGGACCATGGCAAGTGCTGTGGCATGAGTCATTGCAAAATGCTGAGTACTGCTGCAAGCAAAAGAGACAATGAGAGCAGCATAGCTCACTCCAGGACAGTGTCAGGCACAGCTGGCAGCACAGAGGCTAAATGGGTCCTTCATCTTCCAGGGCTATGGGTAAGGTCTGCACACTCACCCAGAGTATCTCCTGTAGCATTCTGTACATTATCCAGCTAAATATGAAAGGATTGCATCCTGAATGTGATGCAGGATTTCCAGAAGAAAGAGAAAAGACTATTTTTTTAGTTCAGTTCATTTTAAGATAACCATTCTATCTGAAGACATTTCCCCTTCATACATGACATACTGTGGTCCACATCTACCTGAATTTGGTGACTGGAACAATCACAGCTTTCTCCCCAAATGTAGGCTGTCTTTTCCTTGGGCAACCATATGAAATTTCTCAGGGAGTGAGTATCTCTTTGCTAAGGGAAATGAACCACTGGCCAGACTGAACAAGACACCAGATCTCAGCTGGCTCCACCACTCTCCCAACTACAGCATGAATTTATCTTCCCAGATGAGGCTTCAGCATGCAACAGCAGAAACCGAGGAGCCAATGTGCAGAAGACAAACCCTGTCACAGAGAAGAGCTTCACACAGGTTGCTATAATTTTTCAAGCCTGGCTTTGTCACCAGGCAGAGCTTGTTCTTTTTTGTCCTTAAATCCCCAGATGAAATCCTGTTGGCTTCCCATTGAATCCCTAGATGAATTTCTATTCATCGGGAACAAGACCTAGCCACTGCTGTAGACATGTAGTCACTGGTCCCAGCAGTGTGTTGTACATGGCTCTTTATTTGTAGAAGTCCTAGAAGGTAGCATTTGGGGGAGAGGAAGCACAGCCTCATAACTCCTGTGTGTATTTCCCAACAATATCATTATGACTATGAAGAGCAATTTAAGGCTGATGAGCAGAGCCCTCAGATTTGGGCATAGCTAAGTAGAGGAGAGAATATATGCTATTGTGAGACTTACTTTGGTGAGGCCTCTTGCTTTTTTTCATCACATTATAGGAACTTGGGAGTGGGATTAGCCTCCAGTAGTGGCATATAAATGTAAAGTTACGTGTCTTAAAACATCCAGCGTAATTTGTGAGGATCTGGTCCGTGGTGGCTAGAGGGTGACTCAGCCCTGCCAGGAACTTGACCCTGCTGCCCATGCAGAACCACCTCCTGCAATTTGAGATGCCCGGAGGTTTCTGAGACAAGTGTTGAGGCATAGCAAACCTAAGGCACAACCTACACGATACCTATGCTGATATGGAGTGTCTGCCCCTGGTCAGCCAGATGCCCTTGCTCTGTCTCAGGGGCACTAGATGTTCATGGGAGGACACCAGTTGCTTCTTAACTGAGTGGCTCACTATCAGCTGTTGACTGTGTTGGCTGGATCACATGGACTTTGCTTGGAGTTTCAATACCTACATACCATCTCCTGTGTTTAGATGTGTGTCTCAAACCAAACCCTGGGTGTTTGCCACATCTCCCTTTGAATGACTGCAACTGTCCTCGAAGAAGGATTTCAGTTCCAATTATTTAGTTAATTTATTTTAGTTTTATCTGGGTTCATGAGGATTTCTGAGGTAGATCAGGCATCACTGTTACCTACATCTTTTTATGATGGAATAGTATCATACAAAAGGCATATTGCACAGCTATCACACACTGACTTCTTACTGCTTAATCTAGCACGAAATTCATATTACAAAATGAGATTAAAATATATTACTGTAGGCCCACAAGGGAGGTGGTATCATCAGAACTATGCTGACAAGAGGAAAATACAAATGTAGAGTGTGCTCTGCCACGTGGCATGCAGCACATCAGCTGCATATACAAAATCCTAATCACAAACTTACACAGTAATAGTTTCTTCTGTTCCCCGTCATTCTGCTCACAAGAGTGAGCAGGCAAGTAGAAGCCTGTTCAGAGCCCTTCCTTGAGTAATCTGCTAACACAGCTACAACACAGTGGTTGCCCAAGTGAGAGTGTGACCTCATGGAACAAAGCACCAGTAGATGATACAAGAGGGCTTTGCTCTACTCATCTGGGCAGCCCACAGTAGGAACAAAAGTGGTCTTGAAAGGGTTCGCCTTCTCCAGTGGAATATTTGCAAGTTTGTTCATGACAAAAAGAGCACCAGATGAGTTTCAAAAGAAGAGCTGAGCATTTGAGGGAGCACTGCCCTTCTGTAACACTGTGTGCACAGCAAGAACTTTCTACTTTTTGGCATCTGGTGACATTATATGATCAAATCCCCATTTATGTTGTTAAATGCCTTGGTTGAGTAATACTTTAAAATGTAAAGAATGTTCATAAAATATATTCACATCTTTCCTTGTTACCTTTTAAGATATCAAAAGTGACATTTATTACATAATCGTGGTTACCATATTAATTCCTGTTACATTGACACAGGACACTGCATTTTTATTAAAAAGTGGCTGAGGTATAATAAAATTATAAAACAAACCTAAAAACTTGTAAATAAATGTCAAAACACCATTATACTTACTATGACTTTCATAAACTAAATAAAACAAATAAACAACATAGATTTCTATGCTCAAAATAACTGAATTGTTGCTATAAAAATAGTTAGAGCTTTCTGTTTCACGAAACAAACAACATTTTACTTAAAGCTCTTTCAGGCATTTTCTTCGCTGCATTGGCAGTGGCTGAGCACACGACAGTTAAAATGTAAATAACCTTTCTCCACAAGCTGTATTAATTTTTGTGGGAGAGCCTTGATGGGACCAATGCATTTCTATACTGGAGCGTCATGCATGGTACACATATGCTCCGATGAAAAAATCATCTCTGCTAGTGCCTGAGAAATCAGAATTACTGAGGAGTTGAGTTTTGTCTGTATCAGAACTTTTTACATGTCACCTTCTTGCATCCAGGATTTCAACTCATCCAGAGAGAGGAACAAATATCAGGCATGTACCTCAACTGCTTGAGTATTCAGGAGCGATAAGATCTCGTGTTTTGACCTCAAGCCGACTTTAATTCTTAAGTGGCCACCAGGTCTTTTAGACAAGATCAGTCTTCCGAAAGTGAGCCTCAGGGGTCACAGAGGAGCTACTGATGTCAGTGGAAATAGGTTGTCATTACCGGGAGGCAGTCTGCAGAGGTGAAGTTTTGTCACTAGTGAGAGTCATGTGTAATTCAATTTATCTTATTTTAGTTATAATCTCAAGCTGTTCCTATTTTGACCTTCTTCATGATTTGAACTCTTTCTTATGAAGTCTGTCCAGTGAATTTTCAAATAGCAAACTCTCAGGGCATCCTGACAGCATGTGCCATATACCACTGTAAGCATCTCAAGATCAGCTGCTAGGATCATTCAGGTGTAAGCAAAATATGGAGAGTTTGAATCAGAAATAAATGATCATGGTATGAAAGATTTCATGTAACTCCTCAGCATTCCTTGTCAAGGCTTGAAAATTATAGTTTGCTTTTTCTCATGTTTACAAAAATAAAAATCTCATTGACAGCAAGTACCCTCACTCCTACTGCCTGCCTTATCTAAACACAAGAATGGAACTATCAGAGTTATGTTCACTTTTCATTATAAACACCTTTTCATTATAAACACTGTTATCTTCTTCATGTAATTTCTAGACTGTGTTGTGATTAGAAGATTATTATTTCTAAGAAAGTGTAAAATAGCAATAGCTGAGATGAAGAAAGTTTCATATCCAAAGTGAAAGAGAAAAAAAACCCATGAAGCTCTGAAACACTTATCTAAGTTCTTTCCCACTTCATTTTTGCTGGCCAAGTTTGATCCAAATCTTAACGTAGCAAGTGCTATTAGCATTAATCTCCAGGTATGTGAGACAGATGAGGCCTAATCTGGTTTATACCATGTCATCTAGCATTCATATGCAAATATCTCAGATCATTTAATAACATGAGATATTATTCTTTACTCAAGCTACCAAAGATAGACAACCTGCTAGAGAAAGGAAATTATCCTCACAGAGAAGACAGAGAAAGAGATTTTCAATTTAAAATGTCTTTTTTTTTTTACCTCTCACTCAAGAATTCTTATTTATTATTTCATAAATGTCAGGAGAGCGCATATCTTATGTCCTTCAGATTTTTTTTCCTAAATTTACTTTTAACTCAGTCATTCTTTCCTTTCACCCAGATTCTCAACTGATCAATGGGAGCTGGATCTCTACAGTAACACCTCTGTCTGCTGCTTGCCCTGGGGTTACAGAGTGAGAAGGGTGTTATCAGAAACATTTTGAGTCTATAGTTAAAACAAATAGTGATTAATTAGCTAATCCACTTGTTACAGTAAATAGTTGCTGGATTAACAAATAAAATGATGTTTAGAAACACAAAGCATTCACAATTCTTTTTTAGTTTCTGTAAAATTAGATTTGTTTATAGACTTCATTATCAAAATGGAAAACCAAGAATAATGATGGTAGTTAATGTGCTTAGTTTGGAGTTCATCTACTCTGACCTTGGCCATCTCACATCAACATTTACATCTGAGTTGGTTATACAGCCTCTCAAGTGAGGAGCAAGAAATATGCGTTTAGGGAATGAGATTCGTGCAAAGCAAACAAAAAAAATTTTACATTTGAATGAGTGAGTGATATTCTGGAAATGCCTATTTTCCTCAATTAGGTAAAGTGGGAGACTGCATGATTAGCTCATCTGTAAATATTTAAAGCTGCTGAGATGCTTAAAACTGGTGAGATGCTCCTCACCCTTTTTTTTGTGTATATCAAAACATACAAATATATAGAGGTCTTTTATATTAGAAAAATTAGGACCTAAAATCCAGCATCCAAAAATGGAGATATGTGGGGATTATGATGGCTTAAGCATCTTTAATCAGCCTATTTTTACATCAATATATTCTGATATAGAGTTTAATTACTGGATCACATCTTTTTTTTCTCATCAGATAGCTCCTTACTTCATGCACAACTAACAGGGTCTCATTCAGAGGCTGAGAAAGTGAAGAGAGATTATATGGGATAGCCAGAATCTTTTAAACTTGTCACTGTACTACAACTTTATAATTAAAACTAATGAAATGTGGTACACGGAAAATGAATTTTAAAAAGCTGTTGACAGGTCTTAAAGTGTATTTGAGGCCTCATTAAGGATATGTGTCCCTAAGGCCATGCTGAGGTCAGTTCTTGACCTTTACATTTTCATTAATAATGTGGAAGAAATCAGAGAATCCTTACTGATGAAAGCGTACCTGTGACTCATGAAGAGTGTACACCAAAGGAAATTAGTTGATAAGCTGCTGCAAGCAAATGACATGCAAATCAATACAGATAATTGTAATTCAACAATATTCAGGAATTATAGTCATAATGAGATGCCATCTTAGGAACAGTAACTGAAATGATTGGGGCATGGTGTCAGTCAGCTGGAGATGAGCTCCTTCTGCAGTGTGCAAAGGAAATAATAGCAAAACAAAAAGCCAGTCCTGGGGCAAACAAGCAAAATAACACCGAAAGGGGCTAGAAAGGTTACACAACCTGGCATCAGCAAGTCTTCTTCTGAGATGCTGTGCATAGTCCCAGCGCCCACAGCTCAAGAAGGAATAAATTGGATCTCTCTGTTTCAGAGATGAACCAGGAGAAAGATTAAAGGATCGGAAAACTTGGCTTAGTGGAAAACTAAAGTTCACTCTGTTTACCTTAACAAAAAGGCTAAAGTGTGTCTTGATCACAGCTTCTAATTACCTCTAGGGGGAATAGAAATTCGATAATTGAGGGCTCTTCAGTCTCAAAAGTACAAACATAACAAGATTGAGTGCCTGGATGCTGAAAGTAGAGAAATTCAAAAATATAAATTACCTGCATTACTGTTAAGAAAATTTATTGCTTCAATAATTTAACAAAAATAATGATAGCTTGTCCATAGTGCAAATATTTAAACTGAGATGATTGTCCATCTTTCAAAAAGAGATGTTCTAGTTAAACAAAAACTAGGTTGTAGAGAATTTTTCTGAAATTCTGGTATTTCTGCATTGACATTTTACAAGCCGGTTCCTCAATGGAGTAAAAATATTCAGAACGAGCATGCAGAATTGTACTATACGAACTAGATAAGGAATGGGCTCACACTAGGCAGCTGCCATCTTTCTCTATCCTCGTGTGCTTTCTCATCACATTTCCTACATTATTGTCAGAGTAGTAGAGGTACTACAGACCACTGTTCCTCATTGTACCTCCATATGGCCCATTCCCTCCCAACATGTCACTGGTCTAGACCTTTCCTGGTGTCACCCTTGACTTTCTACCCATCCCTGTGTCTGCACATAGGTAGAGATATAGCTGTGAGGTCTTGTAATTGTAGAAACTAAGCGAAGGATCCTCTTGGTATGCATGTGTCCATGTGCAAGAAAACCGAGAGGAAGTCCACAGAAAGCTAGAGGAGCTGGTAATAAGAGAATCTTGAAAAATAGCTTCTGTGGACACCACACCTGCTGGAAAGCAGACTTGGGAATCAAACCAGAGACCAGCCCCCAGAACATTATATCCCCCACAAAAAATTCCCTTGGCTGCTAAACATTTAGAGATGTACCAGGAGCACAGAGCAGGCTGAAGACTGGGCAGAGCTCACACGGGGTCAGCAGCCATCCCCAGGCGGCTGCTGTAAGCAGAGCTCTGCACAGCATCTGCAAGGTGACCAAAGTGGGCTGCAGACATGCCTGCTGCGTGGGTGTGTACAGTTGATCCATGCATTGGCAGGATTGCGACAAGGCTGGGGATACCAGGCTGCTCTGCCATCCTGGCATATGCTTTAACTTAACTACTTTGCATAGCGTATAATTCTTTTAATAGCGTAGAGGTGCCTGGAAGAAAGAGGCTTTCTCTAATGTGCAGGGAGTATATCGTGTCTGACTCATTTTAAGGGTCCCTATTGACAAGAGGCTTTATCTGTGCTTTCTATCCATTTAACTATAAATCTCTGCATTTGTGAGTTTTGACTCATGGGGACCCATTTAATTGAGTTTTATGAATGATTCTGTGTTTTATGATAGTGCAATGAAGTCTTTTGGTAAGATGTAGTAATTCATTTCCTGAATAATGGGTGTGTTGTGGTTAGAGCTAAAGTAGAATCAGTTTTATAATTTCTGCTAAGTCCTGTCTAAGTAGCTTCATTTTCTGAAAGTTAACTGCATGAGTTTCAGGCAATGTTTCTCTCTAGAAGTGATAACATGGGGCACTGGTACGCAGAAAGGCTATTGCTTACATTTATTCCCACAGTAACTTAGGCCATCCTTGGTTGAATGGAATGCCGTAAAGTCAAAGAGACAAAAAAAAGTCACACCTGCAAGGAGGGGCGGACAGGACAAGCAACCCTAATCTGACCAACAAAGTATTCCTTCCTATATACATCCTACTCGGTATAAAACTAAGAGACAACAAGGGTCCCTCCTTCTTCAATGGCCAATGTCCAGTGAGGACTTCATCTGCCTGCTTGCCCTGTATCCTGGATCTGTACATTTCTGAATCCATTTCCTGTGTCCAGGTCTTTCCTTCTGCTGGCCCCTTCCTGCACGAGCTCTGCATCATTCATGGTGACATATAGTCATTGAGAGGTGGGATTTCTTATATTTGCATATATTCTATTATTGTCTTCATTGTTGTTGTTATTATTACTATTATTACATTAAAGCTGTTTTAGTTTTAGTTTCCAACCCACAAGTCTTTTCCTCTCATTTCCCTTTCCCTGGGGGCGAGGGTAAGGGAGCTGGGAGCCCAGTTTCTTGATTTTAGCTGCTGAAATGGGCCGGGTGGGAGCTAAACTGTGACAGGGTGACAGACAGAAATAATAGATTATTGAATCAACAGGTATATCAACGTGAACCAAAGCCTACACCAGCTGCCCGTTAAAAATTAGACAGTGCTTTGTAACAGTATAAAATCCAACACAAGCTGTAAAAACAAATTCTAAACGCATTTCCAAGCAGTCTTCGCCCCAAACATCTACTGCCTGTGGAGTGTCTCTGAGACATCCTTCTCTCCTTCTGCACCTTTTGTATACTGTGGTTTTCCCAACCACAGTAACTTGATCTTTCTGTTGTATGTAATCCTCTTATCTGCCCTGAATACCGAAATATTATGATAATGCACTAAGAAGACACAAGCCTCCCAAAAACTTTTATAAGTAAGTGTTTATTTAACTTTTAACTTCCAAGAGTTAACTTCTGAGATGAAGCTGAGTAATGGAAAAGTTATACATTTATTAGCATTTAAGCTCTTTAAAAAGTAAAAGAAAGACATCTTTTCTGTTGTTTCTTAATCAGAATTTCTCTATCATTCGTCCCAGGATGTTTCCCTCCAGAAAAGGCAGAGACTTGAGACAAATGCCAATGATTTGCAGCTACAGCAGTAAGTTTACTGCAAATGGTAAGGGATCTGGAGTTGGCAGGATATCCTGGCAAGTCCATTGCAGCAAGAAACTGTGATCAGCAGTCAATGCCTTCACAGCCAAGAATAATTAAGAGGCTCTACAGCCCTGTAATCCATTAGTGAAGGCTTGCCTGCAAGAGGGCCTAAGTCTTCCTACAAGAATTTTGCCCCTGAAACTGCCAACAGCATTGCAAACTTGCTTCTGCAAGACATCTTGTGCTGGGCTGGTGCTTGTAAGTATTTACCATTTCCCCTTTTATCTGATGTTTCTAAATGTGTGTGGCAGGCTGGAGGACAAGGGATTTGCAGTGAGTTTAAACAGAGAATAGAAATTCAGTACAAAATCCTCCATACCAGCTTTGACAAAAGGAAGGGAAATCTACCCATTTGGTAGTATGGAGAGTAATGGAAATGTCAGACAGCCCTTCTGAGGCAGAGGCACTGGCCATGGGCCATTCCTGAGTAGCAACACGCCCGGCTTTACTTGAGCAGCCAGAGGAACAACTGCTGCTTACCAATATGCTTCTACTCCATCAACACCTGACCTTGCAGACTGTGGGGCTGGATTTGCTGCAACTGCTTTGTGATCATCTCACCCGCAGAGGTGCTGCCTCTGCAGCCAGCTTTCAAGTGGACAGTATTAACCAGAGGTTGTGGAGATGCCTTGGATCTGCACCGTTTGCATTAGAGAAGCAGTCTGTGTCATCATCTAATTAATATGCCATTCGAGTCCTTAAATGTTTAGTATTTCTAGAAAGTTGTATTTCATTCAAAACTTAATAACTATGTGAATATGAACGTCATGATTTATTATCAAAAGGTTTTTATTCTCTACATAGAGACTCTCAAAAAAAATAAAGTTTCTCAATCTTACTTGTGGAAAGGTTAAAATGGTATTGCAGAGTATCCTGCTGAAAATCTTTATATATTCAATATCTATTTGGACAAACAAAAAATATAGACTACAACCGGTAGGCTAGACAGGATAACAGATGTTGATACCTGTATATAGAACAAACCCTCCATAATCAAACCTTAAAGTATTCAATCGTGAAAATCTATTTAAAAATACTACTGTTGAGTGTTTTCCACCCAGTAGCCTAAGGTAGAGCTCCTACAGTTTACTAGCAACATGAGCAAAAATAAGAAGCAATTTAGAAGCTTTTATATTCTTGCTGCTGGAATATCTCCACAGAGAGTCCTCTTTTGATTAGCATAATGATTTGAAATTTGTAAATAGCTTTTATCAGTAAAGACATTGTCTGTATTGTGTTATACGTTAATAGATGTTTCCTACTGCAAGGGCTTGCTCCCTCTGCCCTGTTGTCTGGACCAGCTGCCACTTGTATTCTGAATATAATGAAAGATGGTGGGTTTAACATTTAAACAAGTCCATAACTTCCACAGCAACACAAAGGAGATAAGCTCCTGATGTACAGGAAAACCTGCATTAGTATTTGATGACATGATGGCAGTGCACATCTGCCTGCGTCCTTGCAGGATGTGCTGACAGCTGCAGCCCCCCGACTGCTGAAAGCACCTGCTTCTGGGATAGCAAAGAAGAAGGTGGCATATGGACATTTTAAGCTGAAAGATTAATGAGTTTTGCCACCTTGGATCATGAAGCTACCACCACTCTGCTGTGCAGAACAGCCAGTCCCACACATGGCCTCAGACCCAAATTAGCAACTGTTGTCTATCACCTCTTGCAGGGTACATCATGACATGGCAACAACAGAGAGGGGATTGCAGAACATGCTCTACAGAGCTTCTGGGATTTCCTTACTTTCCCCACACGTGTCTAATGCTTGATACAGTGGCTACCTGTCCTGGAATTGACAACAACATATAGTCCAGTGTCGCAGGGTCCTTCTGCAAAAGTCCTTGGCCACTCTTGCTGGAAGGGCTACAATTTACAGGCAGTCTGGGCTGAGGCTGAACTCAGGAAGCACTCGTGGTTTTGTGCTCAGGAAGAAGCCAAATTGCATGCTGGTGTTCAGGGTGGTCTGTTGAGTGTTGCAGACAACTTGAAAGGGTCTTACCCACAGCAAGGTCTCAGCTAGTGACCTTCACCACTGTCAGGATACCTGACAAGGTGAATTGTTTGTCTGATCCATATGTAGGCAGTCTTGCCCTTGAACACAGCGATCTTTACAATGTACTGCAAGAGAGGCCTTCCTAAAATTTTATAAAGAAATGGAGGAATCTGCCAACTTAGTTTGGAAGTAGAGGTCATATAGTAATGTAGATGTCATCATTGTAAGGTCAGGGCAGGACACGTGGTATAAAGGAGATATGGGAAGTTATGTTTTAAATCCCATTCACTACACTAAAATTACTTTTTCAATATGCTTAGAATAGCATCAAGACACTATAAACACTAATTTTAAGTAGAATAAATAAATGAGATAACTATTTTGGGGAGTTCACTGTAGCACTATTATAAAAGAAAGGTGATGCTTCAGTATCTGATTAAGAAACCTGTCAACAGTCATTAAGTGTCTGTCCTTCCCCTCAAGACTACCAGCCCCTGCTGCTGTGGGCTCTGTGCTCATCCCTTCTTGGAAGAAGAAAGTTTGAAAAAACAGATTGGCTCCTAGATAGAAGCTTTGAAGGGAAAAGCCAATGTTTTGGTCTGATTCTGGGGTCTCTTACAAAACAAACTGCTTCAAGTCAGTTTCCCCATTTAAGTTTTGGAATGGGTGAATTAGGTAGGTTCCAGTCTTAAAGCTACTCTTGTCACAAGCAGCATTTACAAATCCTTATTAGCAAACAGGAATTTCCTTTCATAGAAGCATCAATAAACAAATCTTTACTTACCATCATGTTGGTCTGCACAAGAAATTTCAGCATAAGCAGAAAAATTTCCTGCAAACAGCCTAGTTTGACTGCTTATCAGTTCTACAAGGTTAAAATCAATATTTTTAGAGGTTCATAATCCACTTAAAAAACTGCAGTCATCAACAGCTAAACCATATGATCTGCTACTCTGAAGTTAGTCAGCGAGCCTCCTGCAGCAGTCAGAGGTAGCCAACATCTGTTTGGCTTCGGTGTCTCTACAGAATGGTTTCTTTCTTGTGCAACTGTGAAGCTACATGCAGCTCTCCAAATGCAAGCACATTATTCCTGTCATACTCTGATTCCAGCTCTCGTGGCACAGGGGTGCCACTAAACAGGAGTCTGAAAATGATGTTGATAAAAAGACTAACGGACGCCCAGAGATGAATTGTTCCTAGTCCCCTATTTTTTATCATTAAAAGTTTGACTGCACGGATTCCTTCCTGTGAATGTATCATTTATTTATTCAGTGATATAATGACAGTACTGTTTTGCTTTCTACTTCTTCCCTGATGATCTCTAATGTGAGGCCTTTATGACACTCTCTGAGAATTACATTGATGTTTTTAGAGCACTATGTACAATAACTCCTGATCTTTTCTCCCTGAATCATGACTACTTATTTAGAGACAATCACTATGCATCCCTAGTTACAGAGGTTCTTTCTTTTTTATTCAGATGAGGTCTTCTCTACTTTAAAGGAAGCCTGTTGTAATGCATACAGCAACCAAGCCAATACTACATAAAGACATTGTATCAACATCATGTAAAACACAGCAGAGCCAAAGGCAAGAATTTGTGGTGCCAACACATATTATAGTCATTCAAAGGACTGAACACAATATAACCTGAAGAAAGAGATATATATCTCTCTTTCGTCTTCTTTCTCTCTTATTACCTGGTGGACTTCTCTCTTTCAGAAAGTATTCCAGAAGAAGATCTCGTATTCAAAACCAGAACTGGGTTGCATTCAGTATCACTAGACAATTTAAATGTAATGAGCTATATTCCTTCAGTTACTCCATATGAACAAAAACTAGAAATGAAACCCCCTCTATCCCTTTTACTGTCAGAACATATATAGATGGTGTTCATGCTATACTGTATTTGTTAATTTGTTTATGTATTTGATAAACTGTATCTTACTGAATACTCAATAAAAATAAAGTGTTAACCATAATGGAAATGTTCAAGATGTTACTTTATCAGTTACATGAGTTTTTGTGAGAAACTGCTATCTCGAAAACAGAAGTTGCTCTAAAATTAACTGGAAAATAGAAGAACAAGCATTTAAAGCAATCAGTCCCAGCAATGACTGAAGGACACTCACAGGTGACCCCTTCTCTGTCAGCTTCAAGTGGAAATTTTTTATGCTTATGGGACCACACTGAGTACAATTCTAGTAAAGGAGTATGTACCATGCAATTTCCTGCTACCATATAAAATAAAAAGAGAAAAAAATACGCCAGGCGTTACCTTCTAGGATATCCTGAGAAAAAGCCAACTGCTATTCCTGTTGCAGTAATGGTTAACACTCTCGATTTCTCTTATGCAGATCAAATGCCCCAGCAATCAGACCAGATATGCAGTCACGGTGATCAACACATTGACTAGGATATGGGGTTTTTTTCCCAGTTCTTTTATTGAGCAAGGTGTGAACATAGAGAAAAACAAAATGATCAATAGATTAGAATAAATTCCTGATCACCTTCAACATGGTGAGTTAGAAGACTTGGTGTTAACACAATCTCTTTATGCTTTCAATCTTGGTTGCCTAGCTTATATATTTGCTATCCAATTTTGGGGGGGGTTGACCATAAATTTTTTTACGACAACCACTGAGCACCTTTTTTACAAAATATGCAACTATGCCATTCTCAGAAGTCCCAAGGACTTCCAAATCAGGAAGCACTGAAAAATATCCATGAATTGTACCAAATTTGTCTGGTTCTCCCTCAACAGCAGTGCTGTTCCTGTCTCTCTGCTCCGGAGTACTTCCCTGTAGGAGCCCTAGGCTAGCGGCATTGACATCAGGAACCCCACAGTATGAAATCTAATTATCCTTAAATACATCCTCAAGCTAGCAGAGGTTATGGATATTCCCACTTACAGTGACACAGTCTCTGGTTGAATTAATCTCTCAGAAAATAGCAAATGTCCTTTCTGAATCAGTGCAAGCATCCCCAATATCAAACATTGATATGGCAACCACCATACACAATTGAAATCAAACTCCGTAACCAATAATTATAAGTACGTATTCAACAGTGGGTATTCCAATATGTATCAGGTCCATTAAGTTGACAGGTAATATTGTTGTGTTAACTATCTACTTCCCTGTACAATGAGCTGGGGATATCCATCTAAAGGCTTTTTAAAATGGAGCAAATATATATAGGCAGATCAAACATATGTAATCAAAAATACAAGATGAGCAGATCAAACATATGCTAAAGTTTGCAACATTGATGCATAGGCTTATTTCAATGGACTAGAAATCAGTGCACAAATACTTTCACTCTCATCCTACAGTGGTTTTGGAGGGTGCTACACGCCGGCTGTGTAAGTCACTGCCTGTAAAAAATGGAACAGCACTACTGACTTGTCTGAGCTGCCCTCACCTGAGGATGGTATGATCACAGACTGCCCTTCCTCAGATACAGTATGCTGGGCTGGATTTTACATCCTCATGACAATAGGTGGTGGGTTAGGATCTCACTCTGGATCAGACACGTAATATTCATAAAGGACCAGAGCTGGACTTCAGATTTAGGAAAACTAAAAACATTGATGTGTGGACACATGCAATTTAACCCGTTTCTGAAGTCTGTAAGGAGGCTGTCACAGAGATGCAGCAAAAACTCCTTCTCAAACTGCTAGAAATGTAATAGATTACTTCGTTCAATCAGATCTTCTTGTAAATGATGCCTGAGTGACAAGTCTCGCAGCAGAACCCATATAGTCCTTGCAGAAGGGGGATCCTGTTACTTCTGGCTGCTACAAAAGATGCAGTTAAAAAATCAGTACCTACACCATGCCAGGATGCCTAATCAGCTTCAACAGGAGAATAGATTTGGCCTGCTGTTAGGGTGTGCTCCACCTGATGGAAAGAGAAGGCAGGCAGAGCCCCCATATTGAGAGGGAAACATTCTGTTCTGGTTAAAATAGTTCGTTTCCCCCATAATTTACTTAATCATTAGGGAAATGTGAGATTGCATAACTAGATGTCATTCAGTGTATAAACACTGGAGTAACTTTGATTTGTTCCCTTTTGGCAGAGTACATCTGAAAGGATGATAAGCAAAGATAACTTATCTTTAAATTCCATCCTAACGAACACTAAATTACCCTGCTGAAAGCAGGATTTCAAAGTACAACTGAAGTAATTTCTCAGCCCAAGGCACAGCGAGATGTCTTGAGGCCAAGTCACTTTAGAAGCAACAGTAGATAGCAGGTCATGTAAATGACCAACAATAAGGGAATCACACTAATCTCTGAAATTAGGAGCAAATTAATTCATTACAGATTTATTTTCAAATTTTCAGAAGAACAGGAGTTCTGGAAGTAAAAAGCAGTTTCAATGGCCTCTGTTTACTATTCATCCGGGGACTCTAGAAGAATTTGCCCTATAATTAAAATCTTTCAGTGGGATAAAAGAGCACAACAGGAAAAATCTTTGCTCTAAAACAAAAGGTGGTTTATAAATATAAAATCATATTTCTTGTTAAAGCTTTCATAATTAGCTTCTTTTTCAGTTCTTTTAACTCACTTCCTACTGGGATATATTCAGAAAGCTTAGGACTTCTATTATTTCCGTGTCTATTTGGAAAAAAAAACAAAATTGGGAAGATAAAACAGACACAAAGGATTTGATTTAGACTGCATGCATAAGAAGAAGGGCACAGCTGCATTTTCTTAAGTAATTCTGGTATAAATAACTGAGTGCAATGCTCTCAATCAGAAAAAAAGATGAGCTTGTACTTCAAAAAATTATCTTTCTTCGGCAGGAAGTTGCAGTTTCTCAGCTAAGAAGAAGTAACTAACTGGGAGGTTTTATCTTCTTAAGATGTCTACTGTGGGAAGTAAACATGATTCACTTAAAAAACCTTCAGACTGACCAGTAACATGAAACTCAAACAGAGCTGTGACAGTAACTCCTCTTGGTAGCTAACCCAACTAGCACACAGAGGAGTGAAGCCACCATGCTTAAGGAAGGGGAGAAGTTTCATCTGGTTTATCTTAGAGCATTTTCTTCTGGTTTTTTTAGTACAATTAAAAAAAAAAAAAAAAGAAAATAAAGAAGAAACAATAAAAAATAGCTTATCCTCAAAACGGATTTTTGAGAACATAATGAGGCAATGTCATTTCAGAAGGTAACTTATTTACTTATTTGCACTGTTATTTTGAAATAATAATCCAAATTGTTCATTTAAAACATATCAAAATGCTCACACTATTCTGCTCGAACCAGAGCATTCACAAACAAAGTTTATTTATATGCCATTCTCAATTAATAAACTTTTTGGGTGAAAGATCATCCACATACAATATCTTCTTGATTGTTCAAATAGCACAAAAGAGGATTGGAACAGACCACACGCAACAATAATTCATGCTACTGTAGGCAGTAGAAAATGAAAGAGGGGATGAAACCTGGTGACGGTCATTGTATGGAAGCACTCAGAGAAGTCAAAAATTGTAGGAAAGCCCAGTTCTTCCTGATCAATACAAAAATTTATGACCTGGCAAAGAATATGGTTCCTGTCTCCTTTTTGGAGGGAAAATCATTCTGAGAAAGAGGTCAGGGACTAAAGAGACATTTACAGGGGAGAAGCACAGTCTCTTAGGCTTTAAAGAGGAATGTGAGCCTTTGTACTCTGAGAAAAGAGAGACTGTGAACCATGCTGGAAGAAAAGGCCAAAGGGAACAGCAGGAGAATTATGATCACAGCCAGCTATGGAATCAGTACACCTCCTGAGCCTTTGACAGATTGTAATAGATGAATTTTCATCCTATTGAACCGTAATATCTAGATTTACCCTTCGCAATTCTTTCATGGTGTCTTTATTAAGCATATAAGTGCCCTTCTTCATTGATCTACAGTTTATAAATCATTACCTCTATGTTCCCATATTATTGTTTGGTCTTGTTACATCGTGTTTCTACCTATATGGTGTATTATTCTTATTTTCTTTGGGATCATCCTCTGTGTAAAGCTTCCTTTCTGTTTGTCATGGAAGCTATTTATCCATAACTTCATCATAAATCAGTATCATATTTTTAAAATATTAAGTTTATGACTGCTTTCACCCAAAAAAAGAAGTATCTTGTATCAGAAATGGTATATGGGAATTACAGCAAGCTTTTTCTAACCTCCTAAGAAAGCGAGCATAATATGGTTTCCATGTACTCTATGATACCACAGTACTGTAAATAGGCTGAATAGGTGATAAACCTTGTCCATGAGAACTTGGCATTTCAGCTAGAATACTGGTGAGATTACAGCTGCTTATTACAGTGTTGGAGCACCTCCTATACGAGGACAGGCTGAGAGAGTTGGGGTTTTTCATCCTGGAGAAGAGAAGGCTCCAAAGAGATCTTATAGAGACCTTCCAGTACCTCAAGGGGCTACAAGAAAACTGGGGAGGAGCTGTTCACAAAGGCTTCTAGTGATAAGGACTAGGGGGAATGGGTATAAACTGTAGAGGGGCAGGTTTAGACTGGACATAAGGAAGAATTTCTTCATGATGAGGTTGGTGAGACACTGGCACAGGTTGCCCAGGGAAGTCATGGATGCCCCATCCCTGGAGGTGTTCAAGGCCAGGTTGGATGGGGCCTTGGGCAGCCTGATCTAGTGGGATGTCCCTGCCCATGGCAGGGGATTGGAACTGGATGATCTTTAAAATCCCCTCCAACCCAAACTATTCTATTATTCTATGATTACATATCCATCCACAATGGGAGCCAAGGACAAGGCCAGGTGTCAGCCACAACCAAAGCCAACACACAGGGTGGTGAAACCACATTCTTAAGCGTACTACCAAGTCTCACAGCAGCAAGCAAGTTTCAAGCTTTGCTCACATGTAATGCAATGTAATGTCTGTGTGTCTGCCCAACTTCATCTACATGAAGGAGCACAGGCAGCTATCTGTCTGCGTTAGGCTAGGCTCCAGCCTACGGAGAGGCTGTGCAGAGAGAACCTGCCCCAGCGCTGAGGAAAAATAAGGTGTCTCATCATACTCCTTTTCATTCCTCCCATCCCCATCAGTTGTAAAGGATGCTACCCTTTTACAAAATACTCCGTATTGGCAAGGGCAAGGCACACATAAAGCAGGACCATAACGGCAGGGACAAAGAGCACATCTGAGTTACTGTCTGGCTCGGTTTTGAGAGACTGGTAAAGCAGCCTTTTTGCTGCCAACACAAAGTTGAACCATTTTGTTAATTGATCTTCTTTCTAGGGTTAGCAAAACTCAGTTCTGCCTACACCCAGAGCTGACGCTGTGAAGAACTGCTGGCTGGGAGTGGCAGAGCTGCTGTACCAGTGCTGGGTACCAGAATTTCCTTTAAGCTCTAAGGTAAGTGCCTTAACTTAAAGTTGCTGTAATTCATGTGGGGACAAGCTGATGCTTGGATATCTTTTCCATTCCTAGCTCAAACATGAACCAAATCATCACTTTCCCAGCCTTCCTGACGAAGGAAATGAAGCTTGACCTCTGCTGTGGATCCAGTCCAAGGTCTCTAAATGTTCAGTACTCCCAAAAGCCTTTATTGTATTTGCATCTCTTGAATGGTTCATTGCACAGAGAACAGACACTGGTGAGAACATCAGTGTTGGGGAATAATCACATTTCATTCTGAGAATGTGTTCACATTCAAACACGTCTGTAGTTAGATCAGAACATCTGAAACTATATTCTTTCAGACATACGAGAGGTCATTTCAAGGGTAATATTTCTTCCTGAGATTCATTTACCACCATGGTCTTTAAAAGCAGATTCCTTTTATATCTTTCATACCAATCAGCAAAAATATGCATTTGTCACAGTACATCACCCCTCAAACCATAGCAGCATGATCGCACTCCTTGATGTTGTGCTCTTTGTCATGTTTTAGAGATGGGATGGTTGTCTGAGCACTTCCACATTTGCTGATGGATGATTATGTCCTGAAAATATTATACATAGTGGGTTTGGACTTACATGTAATCACATAAAACATTATTCATAAACTGTCCAGCATGAAGAACTTGAAATAATAGCTCTGATCCTTGAACACACATGAGGAGAGATGGAGCAGAAGTAGCAAAATGGTTTGGCATTCATGGGACTGCTCGCACACCAGGAAAAATCTTTTGTTTGGAGTCATTAATCTGAGATGCAGTTTTGTCTAATCAGTTCAGGAGATGAAGACCTTATTAAGCCATATGTCTTTGTTTCCCAGTGCTGTGGTTCTATGAATAAAGATCCTGGAATGTTTCACTGAAAAAATTTAGAAGTGTGTACCACCATGCATTTTAATAACATTCTAGATCAGAGTTTAAATGAAATACGCTATTTGAAACAAAGCTGAATTGGAGAGGGTGAAAAAATGTGAGATTTGCCAGACATTGCAGAATTAGACATTGAAGAAAAAAGGTGTTGATCATTTCAGGTGATAGTACTTGCAAAGCAGAAGCCAGTAGATCAGATGAAATTTGTTTCTGTCCTAAAGCACAGAATTGTCCACAACTGTGGGAATGAGTGCCAGCCACTCATTTAACACATGAACACCTTAAAAGTTATCAAGAAGGGATTAGGACAAATACTGCATATTCCAATGCTAATGAATTCTTTTTGTGGACTAATGACTGGGCATTCAAGAGGTTTTTCTGTGTAAACTGAAACGCAAATCCTAAGTTTGGATGTGTATTAGCTATTTGCATAGGCAGGACCATTTCACTAGGAACACACAAGATTTCATATTGTAGCTTAAAACATTTTAAAATTGAAATAGTATAAGTGTATCATAAATGAAAGTTAAAATAAATCCCAACTAATTTATCATGATGCATATATAACAAGAATTTTTCATTGTGCTTTTCTTTTTTACCATCTTAATTCTCTCCTCTTGCCCTTCCTTAAACTAAGCTGCTCTTCCCTACTGAATTCAGGAAAATTAAAAGTTTTGACATACTTGGAAAACAAAGGTTCATTCGTAGTTACTTTTACTCATGGAAAACCCTGCTATTTTGTACCTGCAGTTGATTGCACGTAATTGAGCACAGGCAATGTACGCAGTCCTGCAGAATATCTATGTTATATTTTATTCATTCATATTGTCACTCAATTTTGGCCTAAAAAAGAAAAGAAACTTTATAAAAAACACAGAAATTTGTACTGTGAAAGCTGCTTCCCTTGCCAAATGAACAAAAATTGCAAACAATCATTCACACGTTTTTTTTTGCTTCCTGGCACAGCACATTCGATTTGCTCCCAAGGCTGTTGAACAGTTCCATAACACGCAAGAGATAATGTGGTCATCTCCAGAAACAAACGTAAGTTATCTAATCAGATGACAAAGTCTCAAAGCAAATGAGATCAACAAAGACATCACAGATTTGTGGAAATCCCAGTAATTAAAATGCTGGAGACTGGAGATTATTTCGAGCATAACTGCCACCTAGTGTTTGCAAAACAACCTCATGTCTGAGAACAACCTGAAATGCCCTTAAATCCTTCCCATTAGGAAGGAAACAAACACTGATGTATTTAATATGAATTAAAGGCATAAGCAGTAAAAGCGGTTTTAGGTTGGCGGTGTTACCAGCATCTGTCTAGAAAGAGAAGGAACAGCATGACTTAATGTTCCTCTCTACTAACAAAAAAAAATTCTCAAGTAAATCTTTGAATTAAGTGTATTCACTTAATGACACCTCCTGTCAGATAGTGGCACTTTTGATGTGAAACCTCCTGGGCAACTTCACAGTCTAACTGTAGACTATAGCGTGCCAAATCCAAAGGCAAATGAAAGAGGTTACATGACATGCAGCTAGGTTAAAAAGGAGAACTAATAAATAATACTGGGTAGTAAGTGAGTAAGCAGCCAAGTGTTTGAACTTACTGTGACGACCATTAATGTGCCTTAGCTAAAATAGTTAAACCCCCAAGTCTTTATAGTGGAAGTGGCAATGACAGTAACTACCAGTTTTGCATGTTTGATGCCTGAGGTAAACATTCTTATTAGTAGAATTGATAACAGCAAGTACATTAACTGAGATAAACCATGATTTATCTTTACGTGACAAAGGGTTACTTCAAGTGGAGCCTAAAGTTTCAATGCAGGCAGTTGGGCAGATTACTGTGCAAGTCAGTGATATCAAACTGTACCTGCAGCACAAAGAGGGATATTTTTTTCCCTCCTTTGCAAAGCAAATTTAAATACATCTGTGTTTCACAATTATAACTGAGGATGAAAACACAGCCTAAAGTCAGTCTCAGCAACATAATAAAGGAAATGCTATGAGTTTTTTTAACTTTTCGCTGAAAAGTGTTCTTTTAACCTTAAAATATGTAATGTGCTGTGGTCCACACGAATCTTATTTTCAATGCACAGCTCTGAAAATGGCACATTCTACTGTACTGCTCTTCCACTACTGCTTAAAAAGAAATTGGCTATTGAGTCTATAAACCAAACTAGTTAGGTAGCCAGAAAATTGGGATAGTTTGCAGTCCTAGGAAGGATCTGTGCATGGACACACCGGTAGAAACTGTTCTTCAACCTATGTGTCTATATCACACCATAAATTAAATAGGCCATACTTTTACAAATATTTTTCTTAATTAAAAACTTAAGTCTGCATTCTGAGTGTTGAAAGCGTTTTGGTTCTAAATCTTTACCAAGCCTCAAGTAAAAGCCAGTCAGCAATTGTTCCAAATATGAAGAAACAAGTGCTTTGTTCTCCAAGCATACGTTTTTCTGTGGGAGACGGGGATGTGGGATGTTTGATTCTCTACGGCAGTTTACTGCAAAACTAAAGTAGCTTGAAGCAGTAGAAAAGATGCCTAAACCTTCTCAAAACCTGAGGCAGCACCATCTGTATCCAGTCTCATTTATCTCTATAAAAGAAAAACAACAAAAAAATGTCACAGGCTAAAGATCATGTACTGATTCTTCAGGGGGAACACAGGAACACTTGCTAGATACTTAAAAGTATGTTTTAGGTTTGCACAGCAAGGATCCGGTAGTGGGGGGCTACAGTGGTGGCTTTTGTGAGAAGCTGCTAGAAGCTTCCCCTGTGCCTGGCAGAGCCAATGCCAGCTGGCTCCAAGACAGACCTACCACTGGCCAAAGCCAAGCCAGTGAGTGATGGGCCGTGCCTCTGGAATAACATATTTGAGAGGAGGGGGGAAAACTGCTGTACAATAGCAGCCAGATGAAAGGAGTGAGAATATGGGAGAGAAAACTGCAGACAGCAAGGTCAGGGAAGGAAGAGGAGGTGGTGCTCCAGACACTGAAGCAGATTCCCCTGCAGCCTTTGGTGAAGATCACAGTGAGGCAGGCTGTCCCCCTGCAGCCCATGGAGGTTAACAGTGGAGCAGACATCCACCTGCAGCCCGTTCAAGACCCCACATCAGAGCAGGGGGATGTGCCCTGAAGGAGGCTGTGAGCCTGCGGGAAGCCCGTGCTGCAGCAGGCTCCAGAGAGGACCTGAGGAGGGAGATACCATGCTGGAGCAGGTTTGCTGGCAGGACTTGTGACCCTATGGGGGACCCACGCTGGAGCAGTTTGTGAAGAACTGCCGCCTGTGTGAAGGATCCATGTTGGAGAAGTTCATGGAGGACTGTCTCCCACGGGAGGGGCCTCATGGTGGAGCAGGTGAAGCGTGAGGAGGAAAGGGCAGCAGAGAAACGTGTGATGAACTGACTGCAGTATGATACTAATATTAAACAGACTTCTACTAAACAGGACTGGAAGAATTTCCTACTTCTGCACATAACTGATGCATTTATATATGTTAAAGCAGATGTGGGGCTAGAAACTCTTACCTGTAGAGGTAAAAGTTATTTAAAATCCTGGTTTCAGAAAGTCTCTCCACTGTGCTGGTAACAGACAGACATGCAGAAATCACTGCAATCAGACTTAGGTAAGTTGCATACTATTGTATTTCAACCTTTGCCTTAAATCAGGGCATGCTTCTTACAATTGTCCTTGAAGCCCACAACTGGACAGACAGAAAATACTAAAATAAAAAAATGTATGTTTTATTTTCAGCTTTACAGATGCACCTCTAAACAATCAGTAGAAAAACAAGTAAAAAAACGTAAACAATGGCATTTTGTAAAATCACATTGACCTCGTACAAGGCTTAATAAAACGTTTTCGTATACCACTCTGATGCAGTTTAAAAAAACAGTAGTCTTGTTTCCAAGACCCGTTCTACTCAAATCATTAAGTACCCACAGATTTTAACTATAAAACAAGGATACATTCTTTCATTTTTCTTCCGTTTATGAAACCGATTGCCACACACTTCAATCATTTGCAGGTGGAATTCAGAGTCTCAGTTACACAACTGAAGAGAACTCATATGATTCCATGACAGAAGTCCTTTCATTTTCAGTACATGCTTTTTATCAAGTCAGCACTCATCACATATCTTTAGACTGATCATCTTCTTCAAGTTTTCTGATTTCATTTTTTAAACAGTTGATGGTTTCACGACTTGCTTTTAATCTTTCTTTAAGCTCAGCAATTTCAAAACTAGTTTTCTTTTTGGCAGCTTCCAGCTTTTCCCTGGTTTTCACTTCAAGATCTGCAACTGTGGTGGTGATAAAGAAAAATAAATACTGTAAGTACCATGAAAAGTTCCAATTTATTTTTTTTATTTACAACATTTGCTTGGATGGTGTGTGTCCTGAAAAATCTAGTACAGTTAGTCTTATAGATTCAATGACTGTAGTCAAAACAGTATCCAAATAAACCTGGAATTAAAAAAAAAAAAGCAAGCCTGTTCTGTAGCCTCACACAGTCCATCAGTTCTGTGGATGGAGTTATATAATTCACTATATCATTTTTCCATAGTTTTTTAAAGATTAAGTGGGAAAAAACAGCGACATGATGACAGCAAATAAATGGGAGATTATAGACTATTACAAATAATTCATATGTGGTGCCCAGTGAGAGCATGTGAGGCCATGGACACAAACTGAAACACAAGAGGTTCCTGCAGAACATCAGGAAACTTTTTTTCACTGTGAGGGTGACCATGCACTGGCACAGGTTGCCCAGGGATACTGCGAAGTCTCCATCCTTACTAACATTCAAAAGCCATCTTTCCCAACACTGTCCTGGGCAAGCAGCTCTAAGTGGGCCTTGCTTGAGCAGGGGTGGGACAAGAGGACCTTCAGAGATGCCTTTCCACCTGAACCATTCTGTGGTTCCTTTTCTGCAAACCGTAACCACTTACTAGGCTCTGTCTCACTGGGGTTTAACTCTATGTATCTAAAATATTTAGTCATGCTGCCTTTGCTTTTACAAGTATCTGACATTAGGACATCTCTATCTCGTCTATGGAGATGTTCCATAGTTTTGGGTTTTTTTAACTTGTTCACACATGAGTTTCTGGATGAACCTGGTAAAGTCAACAAATCTATGGAGGCCATGGATATCCCATAATTTCCCATACTTTACAAAACTGTGGGCCGTGGCAGAAGTCTGAATTTTTATTTGCTATAGTAGCACACTTTAAGGAAATATTACATAATAAAAGAAATACAACACGAAAAAATACTAGCTATGCTCATGAGAAACATCCCAGAATTTTAAGTGAGAAATGTTTAAATTTGAACTTTTTTATGATTCAAACTGTTACAACATTTTCTATGCACAAACCACAACAACACATGATATAACAAAAATCCACTTCAAGACTGGCTAAACTGAGGTAGAAAAGACAAGTATTTCACGTGTCCACACATCAAAATGAATATAAGGCAAACCAGAACCCCGGCTTTGTAGAGCTTCAAACTCATAACCACTCATTGCTGTAAGGTATTCAGTGTCTAAAAACCCCTGACATCTATTGTCAGGATAACATGCAGATAAGCCAAAGGCCAAGTCAGCCAGACTACAATGGCACTAGAGTTCATAACTAACAAGGTGGGATTTGGGCTCAGTAAATACTACATTTTCTTTCTGAGAATAGAAGATAAGAGATGAAATTCAGAAGAACAGAACAGAATCATCACTACATGCATTATATTTTATGAATTGATGTATTTGCATTTCATTTAATGCCCTTAATATTCTGGTTTATATTTAAAGACAGTTTAGACAGGAAGGATACAAAGAACATTATACTGAAGGAGCATGTTATGACATCACCTACAGCTAAAGAATTAGGCAGAAGAGAAAGGGACAGGAAGAGCTTTCAGGCATTATACTTTACCACAAAAGCATTACTGCTTTGACTAAAAGAGTATGAATTGTTTTGCATTTCAGTGCTAAGGTGTCATCTTTGCTCGCATCCTGAGGAAAGGAACAAAACTTTATCCCAAATACAGTGCCCTGGATTTATTCTGTGTTTTAAATAATTTCAAAGACGTTAAACTAGGTATGGACATGCCATCACTCAGTTTTACAAGTGATTTGTAATTCCTTTCATTCCTTTCATTTCAGCAGGCATACAGACCCGAAAGTCTTTGAAATTTTCAAAGAGGTATTAGTATCTCTGCAGAAGTTGAAGCTAATTTAATCCAAAATGCCACTTCTTAGCCACATCCAAATCCTACGTACTACTACAACCCAGAAAAAAAACCCTATTGTTTATTTCCAAAATTAAAGTATTTTCATTTCCAACTTACACTCTGTTTCATGCTTATAAGCACCTAGCGTTAGCTGACGAGACGTTGTTAACAGCTGCTGCATCATTGCAGTAGGATCTTGAAATATCTAACAAAGGAGAAAAATACACGGTATCACTAATACTCATCAAAATAAAACGAGGATTACATTAAAAATTTTCATACCATTTCATCATAGAATTCAGAAACTACAGTTTTCTTTCCCAGGATGGCATTGGTATCAGACTGAAAAAGCTTCAGCAAGTGATACAAGGTTACCTATACAAAGACAGAATTTCATTAGCTTAACAACTGTAGGAAAATACAAATCTTCTACGTATCAACAAGTAGTATTTTTTTCTAACTGAATAGTTGTATGGGATTTTAAAAATATTTTCAGAATGCAAAAATAAGCGTCATGTAACTTCAGCAGAATTACTTAAATTTAATATTGATTGTAAACACCCAACCATCCAACGCCTGCTTGATACTTTTAAAAATGTCTGGGCAAGTAGTCTAGGATTGGTGTGTAAAAGCTACTAAGAATACCTTCTCTTAAACATTTCCCCGTAGATGATTTGGTTCAAACTCAATTTCCCGATTTATCAGTTAGAAAGTGCTTTCTGTGATCTTATCGTCCATTTTTGTGACGGAAAAACACTAGTGGGGCCTGTGAATTGCTTTTCCTTGATATTTCTCTCTACGGAACTACTCTTCCATTACTGCACTGTAAACGGCAGGTGCTGGAGAGGAACAGAAGAAACCACTCAGCCTGAGAAACCACTGACTACTCGGACCACAACGTGGGAAGAAGCACACAGCCCACAGTCTTTCCATTCCACAAACAGACCCATGAATAATCATGGAAGAGAGCGATAGCTTACTGTGGCTGGTACTTCCTGTAATATAAGAACATGGCAGGCACCAAAACAGCCAACTAAGAACAGCCACAAAGGAAAAACATCCTGATTTCTTTTACTAATTCTGTTCACAGCCTGACCAAGCTGTCCTAAAGTTTGTTGGGTATTTTTCCTTTGCAGCTGCTCTTAGTTGACCTTGTTCAAGTGACAGAAGGGAGTCAGTCTTTCCAGAAATAAACAACCCCTTCCCTTCAAATACAGAGATCAAGCTTCCTAGCTCAACCTGGATAAACAGACCTGTTTATTCCAATTCTTTATTCAACTAGAGAAGTCTCTTAACCCGTTTTTCTCAGGAAAGAGACTAATGCTAGCATACCACCTTTGCTGCTTTTTGACTGATTTTGATCAAATCTGATAGACAAAAAAAATTTGCAATATTCAAATATCCTAGAACTAGGAAGCTACATGGAACAGAAACGTTCAGTATGTGCTCAACTCAGGTGAGGTGCAACACACTGTCATGAATTAGCAAATGCCAGAGAAGCCAAGCACAGGAAAAGCTGCCGTGTATACTCCAGCCAGCAATAAAGCACAGGAACGGGAAAATGTGGCCAATCATAAAATAAGTTTCCTACAAGAACAGGCTCTATTACTTCCACAGCTGATGCGACTTATTTTGACCAGCAATATTCTACAGGAGAGCTTCAAGCCAGTGATTGATTAAGCGCTGTTAAAAGTTCAGTGTACTTACAGGTCTTTCATTTGGATCAATGAAAAATATCTTAATGATGATTTCAAATTCACCCCAGCCTGTTTCTGTGATTTCATATGGTGGTTTGGTAACAACTGCAGTGGAAAACACATAACCGTGAATACGGGTGATCAAGCCTCAGTGGAACTAATCAAAACCTCTCTAGGAACAGACTCCCAAATGTAAAACCCACCTCTTAAAGGATTACCGTAGCTTTCATGCAGCTTGAATTGAATTTTTTTCACATAGGCAGACATGTCCTAAAACAGAGACACCGTTATTTCTGATTATTCACACAGCACAACAAAGTACTGTTCCTTCACTCATCCCGCAGGCCCATCGCCTCTTCTGGCACACAGGCCTGTCGGTGTTTTCTCCCCTGCCTCAGGAAGATCCCTCCAAAAGCACAAGACAAAAAGGCCCTTCCTGCTCCTTTTCCTTTTCGGAAAGCCACCAACCAACCTGTGCATTCCCTCTGCTTCCACCCAGGTCCCCCATGTGCTGTCAAAAGGTCTTGCTGGGTGCTCCCCCCACCCATCTGTCTGTCTGTCCGTCCTGTGCGTTCCCTCTGCTTCCACCCAGGCCCCCCGTTTGCTGTCAGAGGAGGCTGCTAAGCGCTCCCCCCACGCCCACCCACCTGTTTGTCCGTCCGCCCACCCGTCTGTCCTGCGAGTTCCCTCCGCTTCCACCCAGGCCCCCCGTTCACTCTCAGAGGAGGATGCCGGCGCTCCCCCCCGCCCGTCCGCCCCCCCTGTCCGTCCCTCCGTCCCCCTGCCCGCCCGCCCGTGCGCCGCACCTCGTTCCTGTAGGGCTTCACGTACACCGTCCACTGGTGCGTGTGGCCGTCCTCCTCCCTCTTCTTCCCGAAGTACCGCGCCACGTTCCCGTACACGATCGGCTTCACGATGGTGACGCCCTTGCAACACAAAAGCAGGGAGAAGCCCCGGAGGGGCGCGTTCGGAAGGCGCCCGCCGCCCGCGGGCCGCCCGCCGAGCCTCCCCGCCCGCCCGGGGCCGCACCTTCACCCTGCCCCCGGAGTCAGGCCCGAACTCAGCCATTCTCTTGAACATATTGCCCCGCGGGGGCCTCCGCCCGCCGCCCGCACCCCGCGACCGCCGCCACCGCCGGGCCCCGCCCCGCCGCCTCCCGCATCCCCCGCTTCCGGCTTCCGGCTTCCGGCGGGCGGGAGTGAGCGTGTCCGCATAGGAGCGAGCAGGGGGTCGAGTGGGTGCTGTGGGCCTGAGGTCCAGATGGAGAGCCGTGACTGGTGGTGTCCCGCAGGGGTCCGCACTGGGACCGGTGCTGTTTAATATCTTCATCAGTGATAGAGACAGCGAGATCGAATGCACCCTCAGCGAGTCTGCAGATGACACCAAGCTGAGTGGGGCAGTTGCCACACTGGAAGGACGGGATGTCATCCAGAGGGATCTTGTCAGGCTGGAGAAGTGGGGCTGTGAGAACCTTGTGAGGTTCAACAAGGCCAAGTGTAAGGTCCTGCACCTGGGTCGGGGCAATCCCCGATTTCAGGGCAGGATGGGGGGTGATGTGATTGAGAGCAGCCCTGCAGAGAAGGACTTGGGGGTGCTGAGTGATGAGAAGCTCGACATGAGCCGGCAGTGTGCGCTCACAGCTGCATCAAAAGAAAGACCTTCCAGTACCTGAAGGGGGCCTACAGGAAAGCTGGGGAGGGACTTTTTACAAAGGTATGTAGTGATAGATGAGGGGCAATGGCTATAAACTGGAGAGGGGCAGATTTAGATTAGATGTAAGGAGGAATTTCTTTATGATGAGGATGGTGGGGCACTGGAACAAGTTGTCCAGGGAAGGCCAACCGTGTTCTGGGCTGCATCAAAAGAAGCATGGCCAGCAGATTAAGGGAGGGGATTCTGACCCTCTAATCCTCTCTTGTGAGACCTTATCTGGAGTATTGTGTCCAGTTCTGGACAGAGTGGTAAAGCATTGGAACAGGCTGCCCAGGGAAGTGGTGAAGTTACCGTTCCTGGTGACAACAAGCTTGTAGACATCACACTTGGGGACATGGTTTAGTAGGCATAGTGGTGTTGGGCTGATGTCTGGACTTGGCAACCATAAGAGATCTTTCCAAATTTAATGCTTCTGTGGCCTCATGGGGTGTGAGGTGTTTGGTGTCTTGTCAAACACAGAGGCTGCTACAGCTGTAACCTGCTGCCTCACCAGTCCTCAGTTCAGCCATCGTTCTAATGCGTTGTGAACTGAAATAGGTACAAGAAACAACACTGCAATGTGCCTGTCCTTGCTTAACTTGTTAAGGTTATAGTCCCTCTCTTGGCTTCCTGTTCTATGAACGCAACTCACTCATTTTAACCCACCAAAACCTACCGCCCACCAGTGACAGCCCGCTGTGCACAAGTCACAGAAGCTGTTCTGTCTGAGCTTGGCAGTGCTTATGAAAGGAAATACCAATTTTTTTTCTTCTTTTCACATTTTTACTTAAACAGTCTTCAAACGTGTCCTCTGCCAGTGTGTGTTGGTTTCATTGATGCCTGGTGAAAAGAAACATCCTGCACAAACAGCAGTCCCAATGAGGGCACTGTATGTGCTGACAAGAGAGATACAGTAGGAAGGAAAAGCCTACACAACACACGAAAAAAAAGGGGGGAAGGAGGTGGCAAGAATGCTAAAAGTTGTCCAGCCACCCTGAACTTCAAAATATTCAGTCTATGGGCTGATGGCTCCAGAAGTCTTTGTATATCTCTGGAATATACAGGATATCGCCACCTTTGGTAAGACATTATCCTGTTGTCTTCTAGACAATAGGAGCCAAAAGGCTGAGATGTGTGGCGGTTTCTGTGTTCCTCTTTTTCAGGTTTCTGAGGAAAAGCAAAGAACTTTCCTCTAGCAACTTTCAATTACCAGAACACAAGCAGAATCCAATGAATCAAGTCCACAAAGGATGCAAAGTAAACTAGGCTGCAAGAGGATGCTCTATTTCATGCATTTATCTTTGAAAGATAAAATACAGAATGAGGTTATTAGGGTGACAACAAACTAGTTCTTGCCACCATTTTATGGTTAGTCTGCAACAAAGCTCTTTTGCCTGTGGGTAAATAACTATATTGTCAGTTGATCTTTTTGGTAGATAACTCCTAGCTGTGTTCTAGTACGGCAGAGGGTTATCACACTGCAAGCCACCAAGTTACATCTCTGGTTCACAGTTGTACTGAGATAATATCCATAATTAAAAAAAAAAAAATCAAAATAAATGAAAAGGAAAGAGTCTGGCCCTTTCCATTGTGTTTGCTCTGTGAACCTGATGGTTCTTTGGGTGAAGAAGGTATTAAAAATTAACTGACACAGTTTCATTCTGCTTAGGTGTGAGCGACTTGTGCAGGTGGTCCTTGCCTTCACTAAAATTTGTCTTAGCAGGACCCATTATTTACATTTCTTTCTAGCACAGCTGGATATAACAGAATATATGATCAAAATGTTTCCTGGTTCTTGCGGGCAGGCGGTCATCTTCTCATGGTACTCCAAACAGTGGCAGAGGACAGATGACTGTTAAAACCATATTAATCACCAGAAGTGGCAGGCCTGAAGAGCATCTGACATTACTTTTCTTTATTGATTCACTTTGGGGCAGGGAGCATGCCTGACTGTTGGGCTAAATGAAACCAGAAGTCCATGCTGCTGTGGGCTTGCATTATGTTTCTGAATAATCCTCAATAATCCTCAAAAAGGAGAAAAAAGTACAATTTACAGTTTAACAACTGTAAGTGAACTAGCTGATACCATGATGCAATCAGTAGCATCAAGGGGCTTAGTGTGGAAGATGGAGTCTGGAGATTACGTTTAAAAAGCTGCTGTTCTCTGTAGCAGAGCTGTTTTGAAATGGAACACTGCAAAAAGATGATCTCTTAAAGAGGTTGCTGAAGAAGACAGATGATTTTCCAGCCCACCTATCAAAGTGCCTGCAATTCTCCATGCAAAGCTGCCCTAATAAAGCAAATCAAATAAGATCATGTGCAGACATACTATTTTTTGCTAGCACTTTCCTTCTGAAATGAATTTAGCAAATCTGAATTTTAAAGTCTAGTAAAAAGTAGTCATTAAAAAGTAGATCTTCTTATGGTAGTTTCCTTATGCCCACTGAAAAAAACCCCTGTGCTAGCTGAACTTAAGGGTTCCAGATTAGCTGTAATCCCATTTCTCTGTATTAATTTCAATATCAAAACTTGACTATCATGTAGGTGGTGGTAGCTAGTGCATAGGGGCTTTCATGCTTCACCAGATGGGGAGATCTTAGATGAAGGTTGATTCATCAGGAGTGTAAGGAGGCTCCGTGTGCCTCCTGTTACTCCTGTGTGATGTTCCATTTCACTCTCTCTGTGGCCCACTAGCACTCCAAGCCCTGATAAACCCAGCACTGCTTCCAAAGCCAGGCAAGACCACAGCAAACAGCATGACGAGGTTGCTCCTATTGATATGCAAATGGTGTATAACCACACTTCTGCACTTGGCTATAAAGAACACATTGCAGAGCCAGAGGATAACACAGTAATTATGCCAATTTAACTTTCTTTATTGCCTAAGGCAAGTTTTGTTAGGTCATTAATGGTGACAGATTTATGATGAGCAGTAACTATGCAGCAAGACCAGGACTCTGATAATAATTTCACAAAAAATCTGAGCACCAGAGTTTAGATAGCCAGCTCCCTCTTTGGCAGGTATTGCAACAGCGTTTAAATAAAGTTTTTCTGAGAAAATATTACTTTGTTCTCTTGTGGCTTTCCACATTTTATGAGGGGGTGGGAGAAGATTAAGAAATGAGACAAGTGCCGAATAGCCTAGGATCTCGGTGTTAAGAGGCTGTGTGCACTACCATGGCAACATCAGGTCTTAACTAATCCTTGCATTTTGACTCCTACCCCTGGCTGCTCCAGGGAAGGTCTGTGAGAGGTGTGAGCTGGCTGCAGCTATGAAACATCTTGGACAGACTAACTTTTGGGGGGACAGCCTGGGACTCACAGGCTGCCCAGGGAGGTGGTCGAGTCGCCTTCCCTGGAAGTGTTTAAGGAAAGGGTGGATGAAGTGCTTAGGGATATGGTTTAGGGAGTGTTAGGAATGGTTGGACTCGATGATCCAGTGGGTCCTTTCCAACCTGGTGATTCTGTGATTCTATGACTCTGTAATCTGCTCTTGTGAGTTCACAGGGGCACATGAGGTGGGAATTTCCATTTCACAAGCTTTGTTAAAGTAAGCAAGTCCACATGAATGCTGGAGTTAAGAAGGTTAGGATTCCATCAGCTTAGTCCATCCTTGCTTCCATAGACTGCAGGTAGTTTCTACAGCTTTTCTCTTTACCCTCACTTTCTCTGCTGCTCTTTGACAGTGATGGCGCTATGGTCATCAGGAAGCTTTCCAGCAGCATCCCATCACATCATACCTTACAGTTCTTAATTGCACTGCTCTTACTTGCTGTAGTTCTTTCCTCTGCCAGCTGTCTGTCTGCAGTGTCTGCACTGCTGGAGAGGGGCAGACATGCGAAGCTGTGGAGCAAGTAGTATTGTAGAGCAAGATAGGTGTCCAGGCAGAAGCACAGCTATGGGACCTAGAGACAACTAGTGGGCAGTAGCAACAGGCTGATGTTAGACCCATTTCCTTGGGTGGGAAGCATGCATGGGTTCTGATCCCAGGTCTGGGTGACAATCCATGCGTTGGCCACATTACAAGTGTGAATCACTGTCCCCATCCCTCCTCCTTCCTGCTGCTCTGATAGAGATGCAGTGGTGTGTCAGTAAAACAAAATAGGACAGGTAAGTCACAAGAAGGGAAAGCCAGAGCCCCACATGTGGCCCTCACCAAAACTTCTTTCCCAGTGAACAAGTATTTGTGCAGCGAGGGAGCACACCTGCTGGCAGGAGCAAGGTGAGCAGGTCTGTTTGGATACATCTGCAGTGGATGCCAAAAGCACCTTCTGGGCTGCCTGTGGGAACAGGGCAGTCACACGCAGGTGGGAGGAAAAGGTTTATTTACAGCAGAAACTACATCATTTCCCCTTTTGTCTGTCTTAATGTTTCCAGAGTAACAAGGTTTTGTAGCAGCTGTTTATTAATTAGAAGTGACACTAACCTCAGGAAAATTAATTTTTCTTTGAACACAGTGAGAACCTCACTGCTTGCAAAAGACTGGCCTGCATGCCAGTCCTGCTAACTTCCTTTGTTTTAACAAGAGCTGTAATACTTCAGAGCTGAGCAGCACTGTCCACAAGAGATGTAGTTCACCCAAGGAACAGGGTAGGGAATTTCTGCTTCCCTGAAGGGGGTTAGGCATGGCATTCACCATCTCGCCTGCCAGGAGCCCTGGCACATGCTTTGAGGTCCAAAGGACAGAGTGTTCTAGAGGCCAGTTTGCAGGCAGGGGTCTCCTGAGTTCCCTGCTCTGTCGTGGGAATGGACAGAGCTGAGCTGACCAGGGGGTACAGCTGAGGCACAGCGCAATGCTGCAAAACAGCAGCTCCTCAAACAGAGGAGTCTTTAAGTCAGCACAGCCTCCCGCATGTCATCCTGCTTCAAAGCCACACAGGCTTTGCCCTGCAGTAGCCAGTAGTTGAGAGCAAGCTGGCAGGAGTTTGACTCCTGATTGAACTGATACTGCAAATTCCTATGAAGTCTACTGAAAGAGTGATGTGTGTCAGGAATTTTTGTGAGGTGTCTATGAAGCATGTTCTTGTTAAGCCTCTTAAGGGAGACACCCTCCAATCACCCTGCTCGCACTTGCTCAAATCTAAAGGAAACAAAATCCCAAACCTCATTTACCCCCTTCCCTCAAGGCCAGCCAATTACTACCATCAGCACCTCCTCCATGGCCTGTGGCCTCATTCCCTTTTGCCTCCACATCACAAACAACTGCAAGCTCTTATCCTGCTATTGCCCACAGTACTGCAGTGAAAAGGAGTAGCCTTACAGCTTACAGTTGTCCTCAAATCTGTCTGCTGATCCTCTCCTTGTTGGTATTTTGCAGGGAACTGTACTGCCCTTGCTTCTTGACCAGACTGAACATCCCCCAGCCCATGACTGTGACCAGGAGAAGAAGGGGGGTCTCCAGCAGCAGGAGGCACTTGGAAGTAGGTTAGTAAGCACTGCTGATGGGCAGAGCTCCACGCTCCTTCTCAAGGAACATTCCTCCCTGCTCTGAGCTGGGGTAGGAAGAGGCTTTCAGGACACCTACCCAAATGCACCGGCAGGAACACTCAGCTACTGGTGATACCACATCTGCAGTGATACACGCCCCAGGAGCAGTCCCTGGGGACAGTTCTCATTGCAGCAGCAAAAGGTTCAAGTGGCCATCAGCCACTCCACCCTAATCACAGGTTGTGGTATTTTTGGGAAGAAGAACAGCAACAAAGGTTTACACTTGTAGAGCTGTTTTTAAAATGGCATGTCCATATAGATTTAAAGCTTCTGTGCTCTCTTATTGTAGAAACGAACCCAAGAATTTATTATTCTACACTCATAACCACTTTGAAATTCAATTATCTTTGCTATTAGGGGAAATTAAACACATCTCTGTTCTCTTAATATTTTCTCTGTTTAATGAAATTAAAATTTTCCTTCACAAAAAGTTCTCTCTAAGAAACGTCCTGTCCTGGTCATGATGATTATCTTAAGAGCTGTCAGGGGAAGAACTGAAGGTCTGGCTAGCTGTAGGCATATTTGATAGCATAAACATTCACAGTGTGAGAATCCAAGGGAAGCATGCTGGCTGCAAGTTTTGCTAAAATGATAAGCATTTGAAGTAATTAGCAATACTGACACTTTAAATATCACATTAAAACTTCGGGATTCAACATCGCATTTGTGCCCCTCAAAACCATTGTTTCAGCCTACAGGGAAATTCTGGAACACAATGTTGCTTTGATTCATATTTGTAATTATTTTATGATATTCCTTGGGAAGCTACAGTTTTTGAGAGGGTCCAAAGGGAGGTTTTGTCTGTCTTTCAATAAAAGACCAGAAAGCTGAAGCAAAATTATTCACCAAAGTATTGACTGAAAATTACAATATTTGTAGGTGAATGTCTCCAAAATTATCTCCAGCTACAGTCATACGGACACTAAATGCTTTTCTAGTTCTTCCGTATAGTTGCCCTTCTTTACCATTTGAGCTGTAAAATAACCCAACCATATCCCAAAGGAAGTAAAACTTGAAAGCCTTAGTTTTACTTCCAGCTCAGGTTGAAACATGTTACTCAGAATACACTTTTGTCACAGTTAAGTAAGTGCATTCACCACCCACAGACACTTTTGAGACACTTCTGTGGCTGGAGCTGAAGAGTGTTTTCCAGCCTGTCTTAGTAATAATGATGGATGAGAGATGCCGCTTTCTCCTTCATTCCTTTGGGGGACCGGAAGGAAAGCAGAAGAGGAGAAACTACCTTCATTTACTGTCACTCACCCAGTTTAACACTTTGCTACCATGACAATACTAACTAGTAGTATCTTGGCCAGGAATAACTTTCTTTTTCAGCAGCTGCATTTAAAGAAGCCTAATACTGCACATACAGTTTCTGACTGTCTTTCAGACCATAAGGCTATGAACTTTTGGGGCTGCATGCTTTATTTTGTAGGTGACAGCTCTGCCTGTGCCAAGAGAAGCACTCTTTCTCTTGGTGTTGAAAATGGCCCCCAGTGCATTAGAGAGAGCAAACAGCAAAGGCAACTCTACATTCACACACGAAAAGCTTGAAATAAGCACAATTGTTAAAGGAAGACCCAGCCCTGGAGCTAACAGATGAATTCCTGACTATGTTTCCTTCTAATCTGGCAGTTCAGGATCCAAATCATAGAGAAATAAAAATGCAAATACCTACAAGTAAGCACCTGGGAGGCATCAGTCAGCAAAGGCTCAACAACATGCAAAAAACAAGTAGCTTTGCTTTAGCTTAGCATGTTCCTTGGATGAGATGATGCGCTCCTGGGTAACATTAATGAACAGGCAGGACAGTAACTGAAACATCAGCCTGTGCCACTGATCAGCACAGAGAACCCCTCACCTCGAGAGTTTGGATGAAAGTGCAATCACTGCCTAGTTGGCAGAGCACCTAGAGCAACAAGTGTCATTATGCCATCACCTGTTTTATCATTTTGCTGTAGGAAAGCGGTAGGAAATGCTGTGCAATTCACAGAGAGGAAGGTTAATTATGACTGATTTTACAAGTGAAGGACCATGCAATGGCTTTGGCAAACTACCTGGGGTGTGCCCATATAAATCCTTCAACACTGTTTGCTGCAGCTTTACTATTTCTTAGTTCTGTTGAGCTAGACAGCCACTTTACCTGTCCCTCATTTGATGTTAGCCTGACAAAATCTGCTGGTTTTCTGGTAATCTCACATCTCACTTGGTGACTGAAGAGAGGAAGCAGGAAAGACCGACTCCTCTTGGGATAGACAGGGGAACAGTTTGCCTAGATTATAAAGAAGTATGAGACTTTAAACAAGCATTGTGAAGGACAAAGATGTGCTGGAAACCCCAGCAAAATTTATTAGAGTGTCTACGTGTTATTTCAAAGTAACTACATACCAGGAACAATAAAATGCACAAACTCCATAACAAGGATATTCCTCTGGTATTTTAGGGATCACACTAAAACATAAGATGAACTAGCAGAAACACTGAAGACTTTGAGCAGGACATCTTTCACTGCAAAGTTGTAACAACGTCAGTTCCAGTGGTAGCAACAGAATCAGAACAACAAGAGATTGAAGATTTAAATGGCTGCTAAAGACAACACAAAAATAGCTTAGTATTTGTTGAAGACACAAACTTAGAAGGAATAGCAGACAACAACGATCTCACATAGGGACAACTGAATTACCTAGAAAATAGTGTCGTAGGAACAAAATAATTTTAAAGCATCAAAGCACCTAGGAGCTTTGCTGAGAAAAAAAAAATCTATTGTAATCGTCTGAAAAGATTACAGGAGGCTGCAGCATGAAGGTAATTTCAGCAAGTGGACTGAATGCTAATATCACCATACAAACCCTGCTAAGGCCACATCTGGAATAGTATGCATGTTTCTGTTAGAGGAACATATATCCTCTCTTGTTACAGGAAAAATGAACTGACAGGCAAATATGCAAGAATGGGGCAAGTGGGTATAACACAGTCTGTCCTAAAGAAGGGAACAGTCTAAAATTTACCAAAATAAAGGAAAAGCAAGTATTAACTAGTTGTTGTTAATGCCTTAAGGGGTTAAGTACAATGGGAAGGGAACTATACAGAGAACAACATCAGCACAAGATAAAATGAATATAATCTCACCAAGAAATTTAAGCAGCAACTGAGAAGGTTTGTAACTACTGAGGCAGGGCAACAGTGGGACAGCCTTCCTGTAGGAACAGCAGGAGTGAAACCCCTAGGCAGACACTATCTGGTCTTAAGTCTCAGAAGGAGTTATAAGACATGCCCCAAAAGGGGATTGAACTTCACATCCCAGGTGCTATTTTCCAGTCTCATTTTGCTACTTCACTTTGTTCTGTGGCCTTGCAATTAACTCTCGAAGGCTAAAAGACACCCAGACCACTTGCAACCCCTCTTCCTTTTAATCTGCTATACTGGACATGACTTGTCATAGAGAAGACTGATATGGGAGAATGAAAAAGAAATAAATTCCTACTAAGATTTGATCACCAAGAGATTAATGGATTCGCCAAATATTCACAGGCTTGACTGTTGTTACCAGCATGAAAGCACATTTGAAAAAAAAACAAACAAAAAAACCAAAACAAGCAGCAGAAACTGGCACTGAACACGTGCTCTGTGCCTACTGAAATGAAGTCACCTCAAAGAGGGCAGTCTTTAAAGCATACAGGCAGCTACTGCGAAAAAACCTTTGTAGGAACAAAAGTGGAATAAAAAGATCTGTGCAAGAAAGTGACATGGGAAGGACTAGAGATGGATGCGCTTGTACTAGACCATGTTACCCAGGTTCCTGCCTATACTTGGGGGTGCTGGTTGATGAGAAGCTTGACATGAGCCAGCAATGTGTGCTCGCAGCCCAAAAGGCCAACCGTATCCTGGGCTGCATCAAAAGAAGCGTGGCCAGCAGACTGAGGGAGCTGATTCTGCCCCTCTATTCCTCTCTTGTGAGATCTCATCTGGAATATTGTGTCCAGTTCTGGAATCCTCAACGTAAGAAGGATATGGAGCTGTTGCAACGGGTCCAGAGGAGGGCTACAAAGATGATCAGAGGGCTGGAGCACCTTCCCTACAAGGACAGGCTGAGAGAGTTAGGCTTGTTCAGCCTGGAGAAGGCTGAGAGGAGACCTTATAGCAACCTTCCAGTACCTGAAGGGGGCCTACAGGAAAGCTGGAGAGGGGCTATTCATAAATAGGACAAGGGGAATGGGTATAAACTGGAGAGGGGCAGATTTAGACTAGACATTAGGAAGAATTTCTCCACTAGGAGAGTGGTGAGGAACTGGCACAGATTGCCCAGGGAAGCTGTGGATGCCCCATCCCTGGAGGTGTTCAAGGCCAGGTTGGATGGGGCCTTGGGCAGCCGGATCTAGTGGGATGTCCCTGCCTATGGCAGGGGGGTTGGAACTGGATGATCTTTAAGGTCCCTTTTAGCCCTAACTATTCTATGACTCTATAGCGAAGGGCTGGGAGTGCCCTGGAGAACACAGGTGCTGAACCTGCTTCTGGCAGCCTTTTTGGGGCGGCTGCTGCACTTGATCTACCACCACAACGTTACCTGCTGAGCCCATCCTCCACCCAAGCACGCAGTTTAGGCAAAGCTTTATCATACGCAGCTGTTGTGAAGGCAATGAGCCATGCACAGGCTGCTGGCTGCTCCTCACATAGCTGAGCCCTTCATCTGCCCGACGCCTTTACATTTCAAACGTGCCCCCAAGCAGCACACAAATACCGGCCTATTCAATAAATAAATATCAACTTCCAACTCCAGACTCTCAGCAAAATTACCGCGTGCCTCAGCATCCTTACCCAAGTTAGGTCAATTCAAGATTTAATCCCACGTTGTGGCTTTAAAATTTGCTATTCTTTTTCAAGTTAAAAAGAGGTAAGAACATTTTTGTAAGAGCATTAGACATTTTTACAGCAGCTGACCTTGCAAAGTCATGATCTTGCAAAGTCATGTACGACTTTCTTCAAACTTCTCCCAGCCCTGGGAAGGACAAATTCAGGGAAGTGGCTGCCTGCTCCAAGGATGAGGCGCAGCTGGAGGTAGCAAAACCCTGGCTCCAGCCATGAACACTACACCACTGTCCCTCTGGCTAGCCCTGGTGGCTTTAACAGACTATTAATTTAACTCAGTGGTTTCTTGGCTTTGTCAACTTGCCAGTTTTCTAAATAAAGCCTTGAATTTTTAGAAACCTTTCTTTCTTCAGTAAACTCACCTAAGGCCCTCATAGTGAAAAAAATGAGCTAGTTATTGCTGTAATGATGATTTAAAAAATGCCAAAGGAATTGATCATGTAGAAGTTAAGGGGTTTATTTCTAAATTAATTTTGAGTAAAAGGCATAAAATTAACTTGATTTTTAATATTACAAAAAAATGGAATGGAAGGGTTGGGGATAACTTAGAATTTGGAGGGCACAGTAGGCATCCTACACCACAGAGAAAAACCAGTTATTTTTCTTAAGTACCATTCGGTCACCACTGTGGAAGAAACACCAAGAAAATTTTCCTAGACTCCATCAGAGATGGAAGCCAGCCAGCAGATAGCTTTAATTGTTATGACGAACTTATACTGACAGAGAGAAGCTCAAAACCAGCTTTCCTTGCAGAGAAAAAGGCTAATCAGTCACCTGTTTTTATAGCTGCAAATTAAACACTGGCCTTCTCCAACTCCTTTCATTCAATGCACTTATGTATTAAAAAAGGAACCCATCACACAATTTCAACATTATTTCCCATTGTTTCTTCTTTTGGCCACTCTACAGCATTCACCATTTTCGCTACCCTTACACTACAGGTCTTTGAGAAAATGGGTGCTCCAGACCTACATCTTGTAAAGATTCCAGGATAAACCAGAGAACCACAGTTTTGATTATGTATAGGCTCTAATTAACTTTTTGAGGTGGGAGCCCAAGTGCCTTACAGCTTTACCCATGAATAAGGATTCTGTTTGGCATGAATGGTCTGTTTTCATCCCCTCCCACCAATGAGAGCTGTTACACATCCAGGCAGAGCCACATATTTAAGTCAAGAACAGTCTGCAGATTGTAAGAGGTGGCGAGGGTAGCTGCCTCTGTGAAAAAGTAGATGACTAAACATGGAAAGGGGATACCAGTGAACTTTAGAAACCAGTTTTACGCATCAGTTTAATCATTCTGAAATACAAAAACTCTTGTTGATCTCCCTGCTCCTTCAGAGGCAAACACTGCCTGTTCCACACAGGAACCGGCCCATTTGCCAGGCTTTTGAGTCAACTACAGCAAACGTCTTGACTGCCTGTGTGGACAGTATCTTCTGGTGTTTTCAGTGCCACAGAAAGGCTTCCGAGCATTAACGTATTTTTTTTTCACTCCAAGTATATTATACAGGAAAATATGCACAGGAATTTAACAGTAGCACATTCAAAAGGCATTCAAAATCATATGCAGGAAATAAGGCAATAAACAAGGACTTTGTCATGAGATGTCAAAGCGAGGACAAAAAAACCCAACAGCTTGTTTATTTTGTGGAAAAGGGGAAGAAGCAACCTGTGCACATCTGCACCATTTTCACACAGAATCATAGAATCACTAGGTTGGAAAAGACCTCCAGGACCATCGAGTCCAACCATTCCTATCAACCACTAAACCACGTCCCTCTGAGCACCTCATCCACCCGTCTTTTAAATACCTCCACAGATAGTGACTCCACCACCTCCCTGGGCAGCCTCTGCCAGTGCCCCATGACCCTTTCTGTGAAAAATATTTTTTCTGATGTCCAGCCTGAACCTCCCCTGGCACAGCTTGAGGTCATTCCCCCTTGTCCTGTCCCCTGTCACTTGGGAGAAGAGGCCAGCGCCCTCCTCTCCACAACCTCCTTTAAGGTAGTTTTTTTGACCAAACCCTTCCATGTGGGACAGACGTATGGACCCAACTTCATCATAATTATACAGGACAAAGAGGAAATTAGTCAATGAATACCAGTGCTAAGTAGATTCAGATGATTTGGAAAACACGTTCAGCAATATGTAATTGTTTGGTGGGTCATTTCTGTAAAACTGGGAAACCCAGTTTAAGAAGAAATTAATTCTATTTCCATTTCCTACTTATACAAAGGGCACAATGTTTATAAGAAATACAGCTACTGCAGTATGATAGGAAGCAGAATGCTAATATAATTTTCTACAAATTGTTCAGAAGAGATAGATAAATGGATTCTGGTAATTAAAAGGGATAGAAATCTTCTACCTGCAGCAAACAGACCCATATTTCTACAAATATAAATGGTCTGCAATTGCTTTTCACACTGCATTTCCAAGAGCAGTAAAAGAGCAGACTAAGAAAGGCAGAATATTTATCACTTTTGAACATCATATACTTTGTGCACCAGCATTAAAAGCATGAACTGAGCATCATCTCACTGTTTCCTGTAACAGTATACATTATGCTAGGTGACCAAAACAAAAGGAAGAGCTTCTTCTGACTCACTTACAGCTCAATATGAATGAATAAAAGTTTCTGGTTAGCATCAGCCCTTACCCCTCCCTCTCTCAGCCCATGGACAGTATCACTCATCTCTGCTTGCCTTGCCCTTACTGCTTCTGCGCCTTGCACAAATCCCTCCTTTCATCTCCAGCCTAAGAAAGTAAATACATTCCCAACCCACTTTGGCCTCTTTCTGTTGCCTCTCTAAAGGTTCTCCTGTACAGCTCCCAACAAGTTACTTTTCTTGGGTGTGGAACAGGCTTATCTCCCTATCTCCAGCCATGTACTCACATTTTTCAGAAGCAAACTCTTGCTTTTGTGTCTTTTAAGAGGGAAAATCGATAAAAATTCAGTGCAACCAGTACACTTTCTTCCTGCACTCCATCTCTTCTATGCCATCCCTCGCCAGTGAAAAGCTCTGGCACTCCCTGCAGCCTGAAACCTGAACAGCTGCATGTCTTCCTGGGAGGTATTTGGGTAGCCACATCCATTTTGGTGAACCCAGCTTTCCATTGCATGGAGACCATAGCTGGGCTCCTTAGATGCCAAATGCACTCACCGTATGGGCTGATAGGGCGAGTACACCTTCCTCACAAACTGCCACACCACTCTTTGTCTGCTCTGGTCACAGCATTCCTGGTTGCTAGCCCTCCTTGGGCTGCTTTTCTGTAGGTGGTGGTTGCCATGCCTTATCAGCAGCTCCTGGGAAAGCTCCCAGCTCCTGGTGGGTCCCACCGCTGCCCTGGTGCTTCCTTTCCCCATGTGCCAAGATCTGCTTATCAGCTCTCAGAGGAAGGCTCAGGTCTCTTTTCCAGCCTGTATGAAAAGGTGGCAGGGAAGAGGCTTCCGCACGTTTCTACACTACTGGGCACTGGAGGGGGAAAACAAGCAAGGACAATAATTCTGCTGAACCCTGCACTGCAGTAGGATCCGTGCCTTCAGCTCACCTCAGGTTCTGGGTCTTTCAATCTGCAGCTGCTATCGACCGGACACTGAGAAAGGCTGGAGGCAAGGTTCTTTCAAGTAGGATTGAACAAGAAACAGTTTTCCTAAAAAGTATAATCAAATTATTGCCTTGACTAGTTCAGGGGATGATATTTTCTCCAGAGAGATTACATGAAAGATAAAACAGTATATAGCGTACTTACCTTTCTCGTTCTTCTGATACCATTTCAAATCAGACCTCGATTATCTGGCATCCTCATTAGTTAACCTATGCTTGAACACATCCATAATGAAATCATCCATGTACCACCAAATCCTCATTGTGCTTATGTCGGAGTATATATCCTGTATTTTGGAGAACAGGATGCTTTTAAAGTTTTTTCCAACTCAGCAACAGGGACTGCTGAACACCTTAACCTAAACGAGAACTACAACCAATTATTCTAAAATAAAGACTTAGCAATGATTTTACCCTGTGCTCCCCATCCAGAAGGAAGCCTAGAGTCCCTTGAACCCACCAGCCACAGCCCAACATTCCCTTCACCTCCAATCAAACCTTCACTCAGTTAACAAAGCCGAGCTACAACCCCTGTTCATCTATAAAGAAAACAACTTAACTGTTAAGTTCTGAGATAGTGCAGTAAATAATCAGCAACCAAACTGGTCTTCCTATCCTGTTGCTTACTATTTTGAACAATTAAAAACTTAAGCTCTTTAAGTAAGTAAATGTTATTTCTTGTTGTTACAGGTTTAGAGCACTAGCCAAGGAAATTAAGGTTCATTTTCTAATGACCATTTTGTTTCTTCTACAGACACTTACAATCACCCACCTTCACTCAAAAATCATGCTTCAATAAAATCATGAAAGTTGTGATTTCCCAAACCAATCAGATTGCTGATATTTTTAATTTGGGAAAAATATTTTTTTCTAGCCTTTATAGCTTCAAAAAGAAATTGGAATACATTCTCACATAATCTTACTGCTGCCAAATGCCAGATGCTTGTCATAGACAAAAGTAGGAGCTGACAACACTGGAAAATGGTACCAATAATCTAAGATGGTACAACAGATGTAGTTCACTTTGTGCTACGGTAAATTAACTTCAATAAATACTATGAATTATGAAAAGTTTACTATTAGCATGGCACAGTATGGCAGTGCTAATGACCTTTTGTACGTAACAGACACTTGCTTTACATACAGAATGTTCAGATTTAGCAGAGTAAAACATTTGCCCAAGAAAACACAGCGCCAAAAGTGGTTTTATATCATCACAAGATGGATGACATCATTGGTACAGGACCAACTGTCTGCACGAGATGAACTGACAACAGCTTAACCTACTACACAACTGTATAACCACTCCTGTGTTTAACACACACGCACTTTGCCAAATTCAGTCAACTCAAAAAGCTGTATTAAAATGAAAAGGTTTATCATTCCTTCTACAGAGCAAGCCCATAGCCCAAACGTTAGTACACATTTGAGTCTGAAAAATGTAATTTTAAGATGGAAACTACTTTACACAGCCGGCTTTTGGTTTTTTTCTTCAGTTGACACGTTACACGTATGACTGACAAAAAAGGTTGGTTTAAAACAGTCTGCACTTCTCCATTTTAAACTCAGCAAAAGGTCTCTGAAGACCAGACAAGGAGGACAAGAGCTTGCATGAACAGAACTATTTCTAGATTCAGAAATAATTACAGCACAGAATCTAGATGTAACTAAATTACAACGTCCAAGCTGCTTTAATGTCTGAATATTTCAAGACTGACATAATGAGCACTGCAAGGATATCTGACAAGCCGAAATGAAGACAGACAAAACTGTTTTTATATAAAAATGGTCTTTATTTCTTCAATACAAGGTAAACTACTATTGCAGTTTAAGACCAACACAAAAGTTGGACAGCAAATTGCTTAACAGTCTCCTATAGGCTGAAAAAAAGAAACCCATGAAAGCTAGGAGTTATGCAATATTTCAAGTATAACATCTAAAAAAGATTCAATGATCCTTAAACTTAATTAAATACCTCTGCTGAAAATGTATGAAAATCCGCCTTTGCTAGGATACCATCTTACCTTGTTGAGAAATATAGGTCTCCAGAAACTCAAGTAAGCATTCAACAGACTCTTTGGCCTGCCAGTACCAGGAAACTGTTTACTATATATATTAAAAAATCCTTTGGAGTCAGGCATTCTGACAGGCATCCATTTCCTTACATTTTGCATTGCAATTCTGCATTCCAAATCAGACAAGCCCCCTCCCCCCGTATTTCAAAACTATTTCTTGAATAGCTTACTCATACACCCTTGTGCAAAATGGGGATCAGGAAATGGAATGGTACAGGAAGACAATAGAGCCTTTTGTTTAGAAAGTCAGCAGTGCTGGTAATCGTCATAAAAATGTTAAAGGTTTACCAAATAGGAATGTATTTCACCTTTAAAACACTTGGCTTTTTTTTTTTCTCCTTTCTTTTTTTTATTTTAGAAAAGGACATCTGCAGTAGTAAGGAAAGTGAATTTGCAATCATTTGTATTTATAAAAGCACACATTCCTCATTTTCTTACATTTGAGGATCAAGGGAATGTCTGTTTCATAATGTAATAATAATATGCACAGTTTAAAATATTTTCTATTACAAAATACAGTATACAAGAAAGTGAAGCCAAAGTCTATTACCTGAATATACTCCAAAGTGTTAGCACTGAATCATGTAAATTCACATCACATGGTATGAACAGATGGGAATTTACAACTTAAATGGTCCATTTCATCAGGATCAAAGGTATACTGTTCATTATTTTCAAAAGACTTCAATAAAACTAGTATATTTCCAAAGAAGCTTTAAAAGACTTAAGCAGAGACATAGGTCATACCAGAACCTAAACTCTACTGCAATAACTGAGGCTACAGAAAGGACTGGAAAACTTAACAAGTGGATAATATACAAATAGAATGAGATGCTTTATTATATTTTCGTCCAACATCGGGGAAAAAAAATCCCACGAGAACATAAAATTGAGGAACTTGTGTTCCGAATTGCTCCTTAGTTACTCATCCCCTAAAGCTAAAATTAATTTAAAAGTACATAACATGTGAGGTCTTAATCTGGAGGGGGGAAGAAGGGAAAGAACAACAACGAAACCAAAAACTACCTCAATACCCCACCCACCTCAAGCCTGTCTGCAATATTAATTGCGAGGCATCATAGTAAACAGTTGCAAAATACATTATTTCTGCATAAACATCATGACTAATTAGCATGCTGCAACCATTATGTTTAGGACTTATGCAGTCAATTACCAAAGTAACTTATATCCTAAACATACCACATCGCTTGTTTCCTACGTTAAAATACTTATTTTGGAAACAATTCAATCTGCTTTAAGTATATGCACACTGACCTGCACTTCCCTGCTTTAAGATCTTGAAGTGTTTGTATTTCAATGCAGAAGCAATTTAGTGTCTTCGATCTCTGAGAAGTATCAGTCTCAAACATGCACTTTTTATACTTGAGTATACATGAATAACAGTATCTTAATAACCGTGTTAGGAAATTTAAGGCTGTATCTCAGTTTACATAAGAACCAATGATAACTAAGAGGCCATGTATAAAATTCTATAAATAAAAATAGGAGCAAATTCTGTTTAACCTGTACACAGAGAGCAAGTGGATAAGAAAAGGAAATCAGGAATTAAGTATTTCTATAAAGAATGCCATGTATTTTTACCAGAAACACAGATGACAAGTATATACAACATTTAAATCTCCAATTATCCACATACAACTAGGAAAACATTTACAAGGGCTTGGGTATGCAACTAAACAATCAGGTAAAAAAAAACAGTTAGAAAACTAAGCCTTACCAATTTCAAAGGAACAAAAAATAGAAAAAACTCACTCATTAAAAAGGCAAGCTAATGCCTAAATTTAATAAGGTATCCTGTTTAACACAAAACCAAGAGCTATCCAAGCTTATAAGCCACATTGTAAATAAAAAAATTGAAGTTCTGACAAACATTTTACAAAATGCAATCAGAACTAAAATTATTGGCACAGAAAGCAAAAAGGGAATGAGGAAAAAAGACTGTACAGTTTTGAAAATGCTATGTTCTTCTTCTGAACAAGTATTTTTGACCTGTCAAAACACAGTCCAGTAGAAATTTTACTTAAAAAAAACCAAAAACCTCTACTTCTAAAAAACAAACCGCCAGTAAAACAACTTCTGTTGCTAAAGAACCACCACCCCTAAGTCACAAGTCACAACTTGTTGGTTTTCACTTCCAAGATAAAGGACACGGTCTTAGGATATTATTTTCAATGTTACTTATAAAAATCAATATTTGAAAGAAAGTATTTCCTCACCAACTATCTTGTCGTTTCATCAGCAAAAGGAGATGAAATAAAACTGGACGACTATCAAAGAGCACAGCAGTAGCTACCGTGGCATCATCACCAGTCAGTGAATTACCAAACTGCCATTTCCTGAGCATGCACAGGAAATTGCCAGTAACGTTTAAATAAACCAAAACCCAGTAAAAATTCTACTATAGATCCAGTTATACATGATGTGCATTAGATATATTCCTTTTTGGTGTCTATCAGGGTCTTTGGAATTTTTCTGTACATTTTTCTGTTTAATTTAAAAAATCTAACAGATGAAACTCACAATAACATGAGAAAATTATCTAAATTGCAACACAGTACATCTATCAGTTAGAACTAAGTATTCGGAGAACAGGCAGAAATAAAGGGCTTCATACAGGGACCTCATTTCTCAAGTCACAATGATCACTCAGTTTAACTTCTGTTATTTTCCCCGTTATTTCCTCCCTATTTCCATTGCCAGCAATGGAAATCTATACGCGAGTGAGAAATACACCCCGTGTAAAAAAAGTGTCTCCTTCAATCTATTTCACTATGGGGTAAAATAGCAGTTTCTGAATAAAATGTTTGTAAACTTACTTTTTTATTTTAAGATTTAATATATCTACGCAAAGGAACATGACTTACCTGCTGCCTCTCCAGTATTAGCTGTTCCCCATGTAACAGCTACAGGCAGGTTATTTCTTCTTAAACTTATTATACACAGCAGTAAACAATGGTTTTAAGTAAAGAAAAAAAATTACAGCAGTACTGTTTGTAACCAATACCTATTCACAAAAAGCAGGAAGTGAGTCATGACTTCTTTGATACAACTTTCAGTTTTACAAAATTTTAAAAGGCAGTTTTCATTTTCAAACAGGATTAAACAAACATGTCAAATATCTTCTCAGTAGCAAATAGTTCAATAAACACCAGTGATCCCATGCATAAGGAACTGAGGTACACAATTTAAGGGAAAAAAATAACGGTGAGTCTGAAGATGCAGCCAAGTCCAACAGCATCAACCTGGCTGAGTGGTAGGTGACAAAAATACTAGAGCATTTCAGACTTCTGCAAAACTTTTGCAGCTGCACAGGTCCCAACTCAGTAAAGCGTAAAAAAAAAATCACTTGTGTATGCAAATAAGATAATTAGAGCATATGTTTACGTTCCTGGAAATCTATGGAATGTAAGCACATGCCTTAAATGCTTTGGAAAACCAAACGAATTTTAAACACTTTCCTGAACAGGCTAACCTTTTAGCTTGGCTGTAAAATCTCCAAAAATGGTAAAAAAAAAAAAAAAAAAAGAAGTCAAGAGTTGTCTAAGAGTTACCTCTTAAAGCCATCTGAGGTCTTGAAACTTAACTTAAAACATTTAAGTGTAGCTATTTGAATAAGTGAAAACTCCAAGAATAAATCTGTTACATAACGATTTACAATAGACTAAGAGTGAGCCTTTATGCAAGGCTGCCAGAAACGGCTTATATGAAGCTCTTCACTTTCATTTCACGCTTAATGAAATTTAAAACAAAGTTCTTATAATTTGAAGTCAGCTTTCACTGAGCTCCAATAATTTGTTTTCAGGTAAATTTACAAAACCTCATCTGACAGATTTAATTAGTTCCACTTTTTGCTGAGACATTTAAACATTGCCCATCACTGAACAATGACATACAAGTGTACCTTCTCTTTTATATGCACGTGTGAACAAACCCCAAAGTATTAAGAAAATACCAAACCCATAAAGTCTGAAAAATGGAAACCTCTGGTTTCTTATGGCATATTTCTAATGTACAACTATGTACAGACTGCTAGGGCCTTGGGGGTGAAGGGGGAGCACACAAGCACTATTACTATAAAACTGTAAACGACTGCAGGGTTTTTTGTTTGTTTTTTTTTAAAGCTAAACTTTCCACTCCTTATAATGGATAGTTTAAGTTCATACGAACAGTTTAAATTTATATTAACTGTAATGTTAATCAGGATCAAGGCTGTATGGGAGAATTTTCAGCATGCTAAAAATCAGACCCATTTATCCCCTCTCCTCGAAACAACAGAACACAAAGAGCTGCAGTTCTTACAGTTTTATATGTCAATTAGCAAATTCACAAGCCACCTAGCAAACACTGCTGAAAGCAAAATAGCATTAAAGGTTTTATGTAACCACCTATTTTCATATCAAAATTGAATGTGTGATAGCAACATTAGTATGTTTAACTCACTGAATGCAAGATTAGGTTGAGGCATATGCAAGAACTATTGCGATGTTTTTAAAGACAGCATCAATGATTTAATTGTAACATTATCTTTAAATATTGCTGAACACAAGACTTTCCCTGAGGTGTAAACATCAAATAACTTGAACAGCTTTACACATCAGCCCCATTAAACAGTTTATTACAACACTACAGCTACTGTAATCAAAGTGGTGCTGTGTACAGACATTGTCATATGAACAGTTTAACATGAACAAACTACTATAAAAACAAGCATTTACTTAACTTTTTCCAATTGCTTGCACATTATAATTGCCAAATGTATATAACCAGTAATAAAGTTGCAAAAGCTATAAGGTTTAAATCACACAGGTTTCCCTCAAATAAAACAGTTAAGCAACGTAAAAAAGTAAAAGAGCTACTGGTTACCATGTATGCAGATTTGCTTTATTCAGATCTATTCCTGTTCATTTTATCCATGAATCCTTACAGGCTCAGTTCAATCACATGAAGCAAACTGCTGGACAAGCATCTTTCCTTGAAGAGTGTATCTTGTCTTGCACGCTGTTCCTCTTCCTTCAGCTGTAATGTGTCAAAATTTGTGATGTAGATTTTGCTACTCCTCATAACACACAGAAAATTGTTGGCTTATCTCTACATACACAAGTCGTGCACCTACTTCACCATAATGTGAACTAACACAAAACACCCAGAAGCAGTAGCTACTTGTCTGTGCACGGAACTGTTTTCTCATACAATAGTTAAAAATCAATGTTGTTGTACAAAGTTGAAAGAATATGAATTTCACAGTTGATGTACTGAATGATAAAGGAAGAAATAGCTACTGTTCCTGTGACTGATGGCAACATTTCCTAAAGTATGCATTCTGCAAGAGTAAACAAACAAGCGCTTAAGGTGATCTTGCCACAACTAGAGTTTTACACATTCACCTGCCCCCTTACAGAAGTTTTAAGTTGGTTTGACATTTAAGTAATGCACTGGTTATATAATGAAGTGGATGGCTCATGGCTCAGTAACATTTAAAAGTGCACAGAATCAGATATCAGTACTTCCCAAGATTTTCAGACTAGTGGCAAGCAGGATGGGCTTCACACACCTAAAATTACACACTTGCAGTTTAATCACAAGAACCCATTTTTCAAATAATACAACACAGACTTGCAGGTGTCCTCACCTACTTGCCCTAGAAAAAAAACAAGCCCTAATTCCTACTCTCATCTATTTTGGCAAATAAAGGAACCACACCATTCAGTGTTAATTACTGTAAGAGTTCACAAAATACGTGGGATGGTATAATTCCATACACTGGATTTCAGTTGAATTCCATTACAAAACAATAGCTATCTTAATTTCATTAATAATTCACAATTTCAACATTCAATAATTTCAAAATAGTTGAAATTAAATTGTTCAAAGGACCAACACATTAAATTGTTCATTTGAAAAACGACGTTTAGAGGAGCAATTTCATGAACGTGCACCAGTGCACAGCTGTCAAATATTATTCTACTAGAATAATAATTTCAAGGAAGTTGCGAAAACAAAGTACTCCATTTTGTATGTACAATTTTCACATTATTTCTTCCTTTCCTCAAAGTGGCTGTTAATAAGTTTTAAAAAACATAAACATGTAGGTTCCATACACAACAGCAGGCACATAAACTAATCCAAATCCAAAGCAGTGATTGGCATTTCTTTTCTCATTCATAGACTTTGTTCCCAAGTCAGGAATGTATCAACCACTAAGTGCCTTTGGGGAAGTTCCTTTCTCAGTGACCAATATTTCAATAAATATTTTTTAAATATTTTTTCCATAAATAATTCTTAAAATTTATTAGTAGCAAAGTGAAAAAGTGCTGCCTCCATGAGAAGATGTGTTCAGAGTTGTGAGCTAAATTAACACAGGCAGACAGGGGAGAATCTCTGTTTTTTTAGTGGTGAAAGTCAGTATATGACAGCTGTGAGACTGCGTGTCAGAATTTGCTGCTCTTGTCATACAATTGCTGCGGCAAGAATTATGGATCTTTATCACTTCTGTGGCAACAGTTAACAGATCCAAAGTACCATATATATGATTTATAACACCAGCATAAGAAAATTTTAGTTCCTGGGAATAATTTGCTAGATTTGTAAGGGCACTTGCGGACCTACGGGAACTTTAAAGAATGCGTGATAAACTGGATTTAGGATTAATACTTTCCATTCTAGGGCTCCTAAGGTGGTCAGCACCACACTGAACCTTCATTTTAAAAAAACGTGACCAACTAAAATCCAAAGTGTTGTACATTTTGGTTCCAAGTATTCTGCAACTATATATATCCTGGCACAACCGGAAACCTTTGTGGTTCCAAAAGGAAGAAACGAATCCGTATGGATTATACCTTCATGCTCAGCCTTTTTCAGTATTCTACACGCAAGCAGAATACTGAAGAAAGAAACAACTTGCAAGAGAAAATAAAGTTTAAAATCTCTAGTCAGTGGTTCTTGGCGATCCTGTTTTCCATCTGCCTCAAGCTCATATAAGCCACCCGTCCCAAGCATGTGTTAGGTTTGTACAATTTAACACCACAAAGCAATCGGTTTCTCAGCATTTCTAATAATAAACCCCAAATTTCAGACTTATCTGTTAAACAGTTATTTTGTAGTTCAAAAGTTAGGGGGTTTATCCAGAATACGTCACAAATGAAATTCCATACCTGAAGCAATAAACCATTTTTGTATTTATGCAAGATGCAAATTGCGCATTGTTTTTCACAGGCATATTCATACAGCAAAAAACAATAGATTTCATATATTTATAGCATCTTGCAGTAGCAACTCTTAACTTTTTTAATTCAAATTATCCAAATAAGCATATAAAAGCTTCAAAGAGCTTTTAGAAGTGTGAAAATTCTACAATAGTTTAAAGCTGTATGTGCACACACCCATCCAGTTCAGTTGTAAGTTGTATAGCAATTTGATATTTTCAGAGATTGAAATTCAATCTCCCAACATGTTTACATTTCAGCAAAATGCATGATACACATTTGTCATTATATCCTAACAGCTCCTAAGAATTACTTCATGTAATTCTCCTTCATTTTATTCTACACAAAAAATTACACAAAGCAAAAATCCCACATAAAATTATCAGCTTGAAAGCCAAAATTTTTACCTTCACCTACATTCCAGAACATCACAAACCTCCAAATACTGTGATGTCTTAGCTACAACACAGTGAGAAAGAAAGAATCTCAAGATCGACTCTGTTTGTCTTTCTGCATGTAAGCTGAGGTACATATTTGGTTCTGTTCATCATACATGTACAAACAGACTATTTACCACCACTAACACCTTCTTCCATTTGTTACATTATTTTCTCCAATATTATTAGTGAACTTACCTGCTATCTTTGTTCTACCTTAGTATATAATTTAAGAACACCACAATTTCCTGATCTTATAAATAATTTTGCATGGGAAGAAAAAGAACACTCCCAGACCAGTTTCATTCATCATATGTCTTTCTCCTATTATCCCAGCCTGCCTATTCACCAAAAATAACTGATAAACCAAGAAGTGCGTTCAGAAAACTCAATCTTACATTTACAAATTAAAATTAAAAATATGTGAATTACTGGTAGGTATTTTTCACATTAATATATGAGGAAGACACAAAATGGTCAATCAGGCTACCACAAGAAAACAAAAATTAAGATATCTCATTTCTCTTCTTTTTTGTAAAAAGAAATCTTAAGTTCTCAAACCACAATGAGCAAAACGAAAAAATGGATTTGTTCATTCTTTGGAGAACACTGCACCAAACCAACATTTTCACTTGCAAGCCTTAAAGTTCCTGAGGAACTTTTACACAGCTCAAATCTGTCAAAATTGCCCATTTCACAAACTAAAGAAAAAAAGCACAAGATGTGGGGAACACAGAAGCGTTGTGTCTAAAGACACCTCAGAAGACAACAAAATTACACCAACACATTCACAGAAAAAAATATAAGTTCTGCATTTGAAAATAAACAATAGTACAAGACTTTCAGTTCATTTTCCAAATTATCTTAACACCCCCAAGAAAATGAGAGAAATCACTGGACATTAAAAAACAAACTACATGTTTCTGTAAGGCACCAGAATAGCCATAAAACAGACTTTAAGCAGCACATTCAACAGTGGCACTGCTTGCCTCTTTCGCTCTATGGTGGAATTCAAACACCGAATGAGGTGCACAAAGCATGATTTCTCTGATGAGCGCTAGATGCAACAGGATAGTGCCAACCCCAAAGATGTGCTTCCTCAAAAAAACGTATTTTTAAAAAAGATTAGGTAAATAACGTGCATAATAGGCGAATACTAATATCACCAGGTCCTGAGCAATACTACCACATGATTCACTTAAAATTATTTTTAATGAAAAGCTTATTATTAAAATAACTTTAGAAAAATAGACATTTTTCCTATTAATTTACAAGGTTTCTTAAAAGGCTAATTTTGTACTTCACTTGATGTTTAAGTGGTTGCTAAGACAGTGTTAAAGGACAGCTCCTATTCACACAAGCAAAAATATAATGGATATTACTTTAACTATTAGTACCCTTGCCCCTTCTCCTGACATCAAAAAAAAATCACGTTAGTTCTTAGATCACTCCAAAAATGAAACTGTTTCGGAGAGCTGAGAGTTGGTTTTTGAAGCGTACGAGCCTCAGAAGTACATTAGACTTTATATTATTTTGCTTACAGTGGTTTGAGAGCAGAAAAATCAGAGAAAAAACATGAAATACGGAGTACAAAGTCTACAAATATATCAACTGTTACAATATTAGTGTGTTTTTGTCTGCAGTTCAGTCCAAATCCAGTTTAAATAGGAAATAATCAATCAACCCAATAACAAAAACATAAAATAAAGAACTTAACATTCAGCAGTTATAGAAATCCAGACAGATTCAGATTGGGACAATGTATCAGCTAGAAGTACATCACTGAGTATCAATTAAACAAAAAAAAAAAATCTGTCTAAAAGAAGAGAGTCAGGACTCATGCTGATGGAGTTACATTACTATTCTGTTTGTACACATTACTGTTGATGTGAAACCTTCTAAATATCATTCTATTGGATGCTTAAGTTTCCTTGACTAATACAGATTAGACATTTGTCTTAAATCCATGGTTCTCTTCTATATCTACAGGCTGTCTACAAGCAAAGGCAAGATATTTTACGGAAAACTTTCAGTTTATAGTAATTCTGTAGAACGGATTATCAATATACACAAAGCCTTATACAAATGAAGGCACAGAATCTTGCAAGAATTTCATTTTAAATCATGAACTGTACAAACAGAAGTGTAAATACCTGCTATGGTACATCTATAATTTTAAATAGTTTTATTATTATAAACACATTATTTATTTCAATTTATTGAAAGTTATTTCAATTTAATCCATCTCTATAAGTGTAATACAGTACAATCTGAATTTCACTGTATACAAAAATATTCACAATGGACCTTTAAAATTCTTCTAAACTAGATGTGTAACACTAAAAAATGCCAGTACATTATCACATTTATGACTATAGGTACACAATAAGGAGAAGTATAGGTGCCATTCACAGGGTGTAGGCACAGAGACAGCTTCATGTTATCTGGCAAAACACAGTAATATGGGGAGTAACTCTCTTCAGCACTGCTGATATTTAGTAAATGACTGAGACTTAAATCCGTTTATGAATATTAATGTGAGGAACAAAACAAAAAAAAAATGTATGGCAACATACATCTTAGTGAAAATGAAACATACAAACCAGAAGATAACTATTTTTTATGTGTCTCTGTGTGCGTATATATAAAATCAAAACTACAATAAAGCCTTTCATTAAGATGAACAAGCAAAAAGTTTACAACTTAACTTTAAAAAAATAACCACCAAATGCTTTAATTTACACGCAGAACACTAAATTTGACCTATTATCTTTTCTTTGCAAAAGGGAAACTTACCTAGACAACCCCTCTGAAAGAAAAGACAAGTCCCAGCACACAAAGTTGAAGGAAGCTGCATACATAAATCCCACCTGAGCTGAGACTGAATCCACAGTCTCATTTTAAAACTGTGCTTTGGCAATTATAAAATGCAACCTAACGCTACTTGATGTTTTCTTGGCGTGACAGGGTAGGGAATCTGTACTTGGTACAGAAACTCCATCTCTACATGCACAACACTAAATACACAGAAGTAAAGCTATAATAAAAGAAGTATGCCAAGAGTAAAAACAATTATCTTAAATTCCAGGTTAATAACAATTTTTAGTATGGGTTGCTCATCTTGACCAGGAGGAAAACCACTTTGGATACGCATCCATCACTCAACTCCATGGTTACCTCCTATTAGTAACAGCTCTGCAAGTGTCACAAATACTCCTTTATCATAAAAGGTAAAAATCTAGTTTAACAAAAGAAACTACATTTACTTTTGTTAAATCTGTATTTTTATGTTCTTATGTTTTACAATTAAGAACCACAGTTGCTATTTTATGCAATTGCACAAATATTAAAAAATAGCTTAGTAAAAATGCCAAGAAGTGGCATTAGCAGATATAGCCACCAACTTTATTGCAGCTGCTACATTTCACCTTCCTGTTGAAACCTTTGACTCTCCTTCTCTAGGTCAATTATTACTTTGTGGGCTCCAGTTAGTACACAAAAACAACCTGTAACAACATCTCACTTTATATACTATGTATTTAGCACAGAACTTGTTCTCTCCCAAAGGAGTCAGCGACACAAAAACTTGACTGAAAAATTGACATTTAACTAATGCAAAATTGTGCTTTTGCTTAGGAAGCTACTACATTTTACATGTTTTCTTAAAAGTTTCGCTCTGCTTAACTTCTGTGAATGAACTCCTGTGAATAAATATCACATGCAAATCCAGAATCTAAATCTGAGGGTAAATCTAAGAAATGGAAGTTGGGCAAGACAGGCAACTCTCCAAGCCTCAATTTTAGCGTAGATGTAGAACATAATTCTTGTACAAAGGTAAAAGACTACTGCAGAGAAACCAATAGGTAGGGTTTTTTCCAAATGCCAAATATAAGGAACCATGGGTAGCTTGCATACCCAATCCTCAAAACGGTGCATCATACAATATGATGAACATTTCTATGCATTTTAAAGCCCTCAGCAGCACACTGAAAAAAAGTATTACTTGGCATGCTACTCTGTAGCTATCTAGACATCTGATGTATGCATGACTGCAAATACATGAGATAACAGAACACATTAGTTTGTAAAGAACTAGAAAAGAAACAATCCTTGTGTCATACATTTGTTTACTAGTCTTCAGATAATGACTTCAATATGAGAGGGAGGAGGGAAGGAGAAATCAGGGTGGTAGGAAAAAACAATCATACATCTTATTGAAAGCAACACGTGAGTTTAGCTAGAAGGCAGAAGATACTGACAGGTCAAAGTTCATAAGATAAAGAGCAAAGTCTGCCTATATTTCCTGAATTTTAATAAAACTCAATAAGGACAGAGGGAAGGTGGGAGAGAAAACAAACAAGACAACACTGTATTTGTGCAAGGACAGCAACTGTATGTAAGCATGTTCCCTAAAATGAAATAATCCATACATGACACATGAAGGGCTCAATGGTTCAGTCCCTACACAAGTAATTTTAAAATATAAAATTATTATTTTAAAACATAAATAAGAAATACAACCATAAATTTGATATAATCATCTAGGCTTACAAAGAGAGCAGACTTATCAGTCTGGCTTACCGCTACTTTTTAGAACTGGTTTAATTGCATTTCAGAAAAACTACAAACCTTAATACAACCTGAAATTAAAAAAAAAAAGGCAGCACAAAAAGTACAGAGATTATTCACACAAACATTCCCTCTCCCAAGACCAGTTACCTGCCTTTACTTACCTATGTTCATGTCAGATACTGCAAGAGAGTGATTCAATACATACTGCAGGACCATTTAAATGCAGAAAGGTGTAAACATATCCGAACATAGCGTAGTATTCAAAAACATGAAACAAATGCTCACCTTCTTTAACGATGACGATATTCTCTCTCTCTGTCTCGTTCTCTGTCACGATCTCTGTCACGATCACGATGTCTCTCTCTTTCACGGCTTCTTTCCCGGTAATAGTCATCATGGCGATCTCTACTACGTGATTTGTGGCGCCTACTTTTTTCTCGTGACCTACTGTGGTCCCTCTCTCTGGATCGCTCACGTCTTCTAAAAGAAATTACTTCATTAAATTTTTCTTCAAAATACAAGCCATCTGCATGCCAATTTGATATTCTGTTTGAGTACAGACTTGATCAAAACAAGATAAGAGTGGAATATCTGTTCACTGTGACGCAGGTGTGGTTTTGCATATAACATGAAAGGTAGTTGGTATAAGAGGTGGTAGCTAAAAACTCAGTTACAAATAGTAAAGCGCATCCACTTTTTAATCCACCAAGGAAAAATCAGAAAGTACGTGCTCAGAATGGAGGATGAGATGGCTGAAATCAGTTGGGAACACGTGACATACTCCAAGCAAGCACTGCAGGTTGTTTAGCAGTCAAACATGGCTAATCTGCATACTGTGCCAAAACCAGCTGTCTTTGTGGTTTTGATATTCAAGGGCAACTACACTACTGCTACAACATCCAAGTGAACTAGAGGCCCAGTGTTTGTCCTGACTGACAGGGGTGTCACCTAAGTTTTGAAAGAAATCCCAATCTCTTATTTGTACTAGGTAGAAGAGTCCACGAATTTCAAATTTACCGACCCTCAGGTTTTAGATTGTATGACGAAAGACAACAGGCCAAAATCATTCTGCTCTTTTCCCCAAGCCATAATAGAAATAAACTTAAGTGTGGGAAAAGTTACTTTTACACAAAATAAAAATAGGCATCAAATATCCTCAATCTTAAAGCTTTCAATAGCAAATTTTAATAAAAATTATGCACTAGGCATCTTAATTGGTAAAGGATAATTCCATTTTGAAGTTTACACACTGCAAGAGTAACATGTAGGAATGGACACTAAATAAAACTAAGAGTTCAAAACTGATCTGACCAGCCTAAATTTAAAAGAGGGTTAATTTCAAGGCAGTTAAGTTTGGAAAATACCTATTTGGTTCTTCAATACATTTCTTGTGCAACTCAGGAAATCACTAAGCTTCTTACACGAATTCTTTTCTTCTCTGTGAAATTTCCATGTGAGGTAAGGTTGAGAGAACTGGGTTTGTCCAGCCTTGAGACGACAGGGCTTAGGGGAGACATTACCACGTACCAGTACATAAAAGTGTGTCTACCAAGAGGATGGAGACTCCCTTTTTACAAGGATTCACACAGAAAACACAAGGGGTAATGGGTATAAGTTGCCTCCAGAAAGATTCCGATTGGATTGCAGAAGAAAAATTTTCACCATGAGTATAAGTAAACAGTGGAATAATCTCCCCGGGGAAGCGGTGGGTTCATCTACACTGGACACATTTAAGGCCCAGCTTGACAGGGTTCTGGGCCATCTCATTTAAACTATAATTCACCTAAAAGGTTAGACCAGATGAACCCTGAGGTCCCTTCCAACCTGGCATTCTGTGATTCTGTAATTCCCTTTTATAAGTAATGACAGATGGAAGAGGAAGGTTTTACCTGGATCCAGAACCGTAAGACTTGGACTCAATTCCATGAAGGCAGTCCTGAAGAGAGCTAATAAGTACTTTACAGCGATCATCTGCTGATACTTTGGACTGTTTAATTAAGGAAATTGCCGTTACCAGGGTCTCTATGGCACTTCCATAGTCCCCTGAAAAGGATATAAGATCATGATCAGAAAATTACACAAATTAAAACAAAGATTTTTACCTATAATAGTATTATCATGTCAAGTATCATCTCTTTAGCAACTACCCAGACAATTTATTGTAGAACCGACTATTACAATACAGTCCAGATCAGTATGCAGAAGGCATTCTCAGAAACTAACCGAAGCACAGTTCAAATTCAGACATAGGTTGTACCTAAATTCAGCCTCCTATTAGGAAAATCTGGCTTCAGGTCTGCCAGTTTCCTAGTAGGAAAAATATAAACTCTTTTCAGTTGGTAAATAGCAAATTAATCAAGTTTTACTAACCAGCACTGGCATCCGATACAGCTCTTGAAATGGCACTGCTTGAGATGGCCCTATTTCTATTCATGATTTCTTCAAATTCTGCTTCACTTAGAGGCGCCCTTGCAGCATCCATTTCTCTGCAAGCAATAAAACTACTATTTAAAAGGTTAAGAACAACTCAAGAAGATATAATTGCAGTTTTAACAACCCAAGTTTGCAACTTCAAGCAAAGTGACAAACAGAAAAGAAAGCAGGATCTGGGTTTTGTTTAAGACCATGTTACAGTACAAAAACCTAAGAGCTAAAAAAAATAAATAAAAAAAGAAAAAACAAGAAAAAACAAGAAAAAACAATTAAGACATTACTGTAAAGACTTGTTCATCCCATCTATTTTGAAGATTCAGCAGCACTTCCATAGCGTGCTTAATAAATATTTATGATTTTCATAAAATCCTTGAAGGTATGCAAGTAGATATTATCCCAATTGAATGGATGTGAAAATACGCGTACAAAGGCAAAGCAACTTTGAGCAAAATTAGAGATCATTTTTATAACAGTACTGGAATCACAACTATATGATCCTGTTTCCCAGATCTTAACTAAGACCAGAACGCTGTAACTTAGGAAAAGCAAATAGTCTATCATTTTTAAAGCACTCAATATTCTGAAAGATACTTCAACATTTTACAGCTACTTAAGTGTTTTATTTCTGGTCAAGTTCAAGGTGCTCCAATTTGATCTCCAAACCAGTCGAAGTAAGGAGGAAGTAATAAAATGGAATCCTTGTACTCATTACGCTTTTTTACTTTAATTATTAGCTACCTATAGAGGGTTTCCAAAGTAGCAGAAAACCTATATAAAAATTTTCCCAAAAGTTTCGCAGTGTCCTATTATCCAGTCTCTGTATCGTACAGAAAATTTGGAGAAATGTGTTAGAAACGAATGTTGAGACTGTTAAAACTGGCCCACTGCTTGACAATTCTAGAACAGTGTTAGTTCTTCTGGTAAGAAAAAAATGCAGAATAACAAGCAATGCTATCCTCTTAATTGCAAGAAGTGGAACAAGATCCTATAGCCAGTTTAGCATAAGAGGAAATGTCTAAAAATTCATACCTCCCTGAGTTTTGAGTATTATTTTTCGTGTGCCTCCCATAGAATGGAATATGTAATTTTTCTCTTATGGACATGTTATTTCCAGTGAAACGCCTATGATATATAATTAATGACAATTTAAATACTTATGGATGATAGTTTTAACATTATTAATGAAAATACTGGACAGTAAGTTATACTGTCCTATTCCCACTCCTTCCCTCCCCAGACATTCTATAAACTGCAGATAACCTCGATTTTGTCCATCAATAAACAACCAACAACTTATTGTTTTATTATACTTCAGGCAATTAAGCCAAATGCTTGCATTTCTACAGCTTCTGTAAGAGCACAGTATGTACAGATGCGTGGTGGTTCTTAGTGATAAAAGATTCAAAGTGTCTTGCAGAAAACATTTTAAGCAAGTGCCTCTCACACTAGCAGTAAAATCACAACCAAAAAATATAAACGTAACTATGTAAAAAGTGTCTGTCTTAAAATTCATCCCAAAATTTTCTGTGACAAATACAAATACGGTGAAAATCAAGAAGCAGCAGCAAAACAGAGATGCCTGGAAGCACAGATGAAAAAGATGTTTCAAACAAGATGTTTTTCACTTGACAAGTCAAGCCAGAGACTGGAGAACTCTGTCCCAGATAGGATTAACCACAGGAAAAGCCACTGCTACAAACACAGCAAGACTGCACCAAATGAGCCGAAGAACCTTGAAGCGAAAGTAAGATAAAAGCCTTGCAGTAAATTCACACCTGGCTTCTGCGACAAAGACTAACTTTTAATTGAATCCTGAAGAAAAAAGGGACAAGCAGAGCCGCTGAAAGATGAAAACAGTATGAGCCTGGTATAGCACTGTACTCAACATAGGCACATGTTCAAAAAGGAGACCTCCACATCAATCTAAAAAGACAGCGTGTAAAGCATCATGATAAAGGTACAAGTTAGAATTTCAAGTTAAGACAGAAGCACAACCAGAAGCTGCTGCATAAGAAGGGATAAATAAGTTTACATGTAGAACACATAGAACGATGACACTGCCAAATACAAATAGTGAAGACAAACACTTCAGAACTGAAAAGGGAAAGTGAGATTACTGGTGTTGCATTTCAGGATTTTCCTACTGCTACAAATATGCTTCTGAGCTATCTCACCAAGAGAAGTGAAAAGGGTCACATTAGAAGACTGCTGGGATCCCTCCCAGTCCTATTTTTCATTATTTCTAATATTTGCATCAAAAGGGAAAAATCAAATGCTCTCTACAAGGGGACTAAAATCTACCAAGCTCATTACACCAAAGGCACTCACCTTCCAGGTGGCCCATAGTCACCTCTGTCATATGGTGGAGGTCGGCCATACGGATCTGTTGGAGGTGGACCACGGCTGTCTGAAGTAGGTATGCCACTATTGGCAGGTGGGGGGAAGAAAGCTGGATTCACATGTGGTGCAGGTGGTGGAGCACCTGGAGGTGGCCCAGGGAGATGTGGAGGAGGAGCAAGAGTCAGGGGTGGCCCAAGAGGGCCAGGTGGACGAGGGGGAAATGGACCCGGAGGTGGAGGTGGACCCTGCTGAGGTGGTGGTGGACCTGGTGGTGGCCCATAGCCTGGAACTGGTGGTGGAGGGCCTGGAGGAAGTGGCCCAAGTGGAGGCTGACCAAAAGGCTGTCCTGGAAACAGAACTGGTGGTGGTGGACGATCACCACGATTAGGAGGTCCAGCTAATGGAGGTGGGAGGACCTGACCAGGAGGTGGAGGGCCTGGAGGGCCTGGTGGGCCAGGAGGACCTAAAGGTGGACGTGGGGGAGTTTGTCCAGCTAAAATAAAACAAATAAATAAAGAAATAAAATAAGAGTTAATAAATGTAAATAAGTAAGACTTAGTGAAATAACTAAAATTCTTGCCACTTTTTCTTAACAACAAAAAATGAAAGCAACCCTCACTCAACTACTTGCAACTTACACAAGACATGCACGGTGCCACTTCGAGTCCAGCAATTACGAATTTAACAGTCGCTTGATTATCAATACATAAAGAGAACAACATTAACTTCAAAACTGACAACTCACTCCCCTCTCAATCACCTAATCGCCCTGCTATCGTTATCAAATCTCCCAAAAGCTTACAAAACCTAGAAAACATTGCATCCTACTTACATCCGGAGCTATTCTTTCATGTGAGGCATAAGATACAACATATATCAAAACCATAGGAAAAGTTATATGGGAGAAAGTTTAAGTAAATGCAGTATCCAAATTTACTTCTAGGTCCTCATTAGTGGTTTTTCAATTAGACCACGTCTCTTTGCCTCTTAGCAGACAATCTACTACTGAATGACATTTATTAAAAATCCTTAAGCTGAAACAAGAACTTCATGGTTCTCCACGTTTGACTGTTTAACAGGGATTGCTCCCATATCAGATACCTGACTAAACATGAACACCTCCTCCTTAAATCTGTAGTATTTTAAGCGCCAGCTAACTGACCTCTCAGTGGCCATGAATCAAACCCCAATTTCTGATGATGTGCACACTTCTAATGCAGTATGGAAGAGTTACTTCACGCTCAGCAACACGGGCATTCTCTCTTCGTGTAGCAAACGAGAAAATCTGAACTGCACTGCTCTAAAGATAAGTCTGCTAACATGATCTACCTTAATCATTTTCATACTTTAAAAATACATACATCGACACATAATAAAGAATGAGTCTAAAAATATGATACTGCTATCAAACTTCGGAAGCACAACTCTGTTTGAATACAAAGAAATAGTGTGTACAATCCAGCCGCAAACGCAGATTATAGCGCACTACTGAATTGCTATGATCTTTATCACTTCTCAAGTAAGTATACTGCATTAATACATGAAAACACAAATTCAACATATTTATTATTTAACCTGGGAAAGGTGGTGGTGGCCCTCCTGGCCCTGCTGGTCCAGGGAATCTGTCTCCACCTGGAATGGCACCTGGAAAACGGCCTCGTCCTCTATTACTAGGTGGAAATGCTGCTCTTGAGCTTCCTCCTGGGGGCCCAGCTTTACCTTCCCCAGACATCTGACCAGACTGTGTGGCTGCAATGGAAAAGCAAAGTGTAATTATGTAACTCAAAATAGGTCACAGCTACTCAGCACAATCTTAAGTTTTACACACTGCTAAAGCATGACTTTATCAGCACAAACTTGTTCCTTGGTACCCAAATCCAAAGCATTTGGGGAGGAAAAAAGTGCATTGCTAAAATACAGCAGTGTTCCAGTACGTTCCGCACTAATGGAAGAGCAGCTGGGGAGACTTTTGGGCCTTCCTTTAATGCAGCTCAAGGCCAGAAACTATTAGGAATGGGAACCACAAGAAAAGGTGCTGGTGGAAAGCACAATACAATCTCTCTTCCCCATTTGGCCATAAGCACAGCCTATGCAGACATCAGAATTTAGTCCGCTTTGTCTACAAATGTGGAATTTCTAAACGCTGATGTACTTTTTCTTAAAAAATTTACATCCACGAGAAACTGAGAAAGTTTCTCCAACAGCAAGAGTTTCACAAAGCTGCAACCTTCTTTCAGTGAGTGCCATCTCTTGCCAAAACAGCAGCTCTTTAGTGTACTGATTATTTTTATTGAAGAGGATCATCTTTAAATAAAGATGCAAATTCATTTACCTGGACTTTAAGTATTTTATAGCTATTTTAAACTGTGTAGAAATTATCAGATGCCAACAGAAAATGCCATGCTATTATTGGAATAAACTTCTGATTTCTTAAGACATCATATAAGAAAGGCTTACTTTTCCTTGACTGCATTTCGAATTGACTCAGAAATTGTTTATTACACGGAGTTACAACAGGATTCTGCCCGTGCAATTCTCTTTTAGGCAACAAATCCATCAACTTTTTAGAGGATGCTTCTGATCCCACACCCACAAGGGCAAACCTGAAAAGGAGAAAAAAAAATTACACCACATTGCCATTTCCTGGATATCCTGATGCCTCATGAAAAAGCCAACACACAGTAAGCAAAAGAAAACCTGAAAACTAGATACAGAAACTATCTCACAGACCTTAGTCCAGTTCTCAGAGCAGACAGAGTAACTCTTTCTAGGACCTAAGAGACACCAAAACTGCAAGCGCAAGATCCTTCAAAATATATCACAACAAAGGCAGCCTTTTAGCAGCAAATCAATAGACTATAGATGAATTCATATGACCACGTTACTATTAAGTATTCACTGGGTTCTCATTACTCCTTAAGAGAGAGAAAGGCACATTCATGCAAGGAAGATTAGTCTACCACTGAAAAATGAGCTCAAGCACTCACTTGCAACAGTTAATGGAAAATAAAGATATAAAGGAAGATTTAACATGGGAGGTTGGAGGAACAGTATTTACACTACGAGGAACAAGTATCATCACCACGCTAACTGAAATCTTGGAATAGTCTTAATGAAGACTGCCAACAAGACTTAACTCACAAAATGAGACACAATCCTCTCAAAAATTTATGCCTGAAATTTAAGTCATTGGTATGAAATTATAAACCCAGACATTGTTGGATATCAGTAAACAAAGATCATCAGTCCACAGTCTGACAGTTATGAAAACTGAGAACTTTCCCCATGTCTACCCTCCCACATGACTCCAGTCCATTTATAGAAAAAACAAATTACAAGTTCTTACCCTTTTGATTGGCCATTAGCACGATTTTCAAAAAATTTTATCTCCAAAATATCATTGACCCCCAGAGAATGAACTGCTTCAGTCAAGTCTTCATCTGTTGTCCACTAAAAAAATATTTTTAATATTCAATTATGAGAGCTGATCTAAAACACTAGTAAAAGAGCAACTAAGTTTTAGAAGGATTTTTTTGTGTGTGTGAAATTGGTCAAGGGCAATACTTTATTCAGGCTGTGAATATTTTCTGACTTTTGGAGAGCAGTCATTTGTATTTTACAGTACTCAGAAAATTAATTTTAAAAACATACACACTTCCCCATATGCTAAATTGCATCAACCCCTCCACAGAGCACGTCAGCTGCAATATGCCAAGAAAATTTATATTTGAGTAATTTTTGTGTTCTGAGTAGATGCCTTAAACTACTTCAGTAACTGTCACTTTCCCCACACCGAATCCATTTTTTCTCCCCCTGTTTTTTTTATTTCCACACAAAAGTCAACTTTAAACACCATATTAACGAGGTGCTTTTTGAGAGCTTTGATTAGTGAGAGTTTTGTGAATTACTCATTATTTGCACAAAAACAGCAGAATTCACAGAGAAGAGCAACTAATATAGAAACTATGGTTAGAAACAACTGCTTCCACTTAGCTAAACCTATTGCTGTAACTTCCTATTAATCACTACATAACTTTTAACAATTGCACCGGTATCCAAAAGATACACAAATACTCAATACTTATGGTTTTCTTCCTACTTCTATAACTCCACCACTTCTTTAAATTTCATATGGGAAGTACAAAGCAGGCTTGCAAGACTCTGAACAACTTATTAGATCTCGCTCAAATCAAGGAATCAAGGATTCTTTTAAAAAATCAACAAATTATTTTGCTGAGAGATAAACACAAAAAACCCAAACACAACAGCAACACTAAAATAGATAAATGAACTTTTTATGGTGACTTCATTTGTGAAGCCAAATAGTAAAAGGTATAAATTGCTGAACATTGGCCCATCTGCTTTAAAAATGGTGACATTTGACTTGGACAAGGTCAGTTAATTCATGTGCATTTTACTGATTTCATTCCTAAATTTTAGAATGGCACAACTGGGAAGTAAACAGCTGCTTTACTTACCTATTAGCACTGGAAATTAGGATACCATAATAGTTAATGAAAGAAAATACAAAACACCTAAGCAACTATAAAGAATTCTTCAAGTTCAGCACTAGTGAGAAATTAATCAGAAGGGGGAAAAAAAAAAAAAAAGGAGAATTTTGCATATGTGGACTTGGAAGAACTGGATTTCAGGTCAACAGATAAGAACTACAGTTAATTCAGCTCCTGACCAGGACCTGCACTTTGTTTACTTAACTGCAATGGATTTTAAAATGCTTTAATGCTAACAAAAGTAATTGTCTTAAGGGCAACTGCAGTTTAGTGAGTTATCCCAAACCTATTCCTAAAACGGCAGAAATAAGCTCCAGGGCAAATACCTGAAAACAGTTTTGCCCTAAGAGTCACTGCCCTGCAAAAAGGGAAGTGGAAAAAGGCCCTGGGAAAACATAAAAAGTAATTTCAATGAAGTCCTAGAGAACCTTTCAGCTCCTTTTTAAAACTAAAAACTTCAGCAAAAGTTTACTGAAAAATAAGATTTGTTCAGCTGCCTTAAAGAATCTGCAGGTGTAAAGTATTTTACAATTTAAGCTGCTTCTCTCCTCTTTCATTCAGTTCTCTGAAAATCTTAAGATAGCAGAACAGATATCTCTCATAACACTTAAAACAAACTTTAAAAGTCTACATATAGTAAAGATTTTCTCAATTTTTTAGACGTCAAGGCAGCTCCAGACAACTTCGCTAAATTTTAGGCAAAAGGAAACACACACACACACACACACACTTGGCTTTGCTGTAATTTTTTTTAAAATAGTTTATAAAACTATTTTTTGGCAAAAAAAATTTACAAATAATTATTGGCATAATTTTAAAATTCCTGGCTACACCTAAATAGTAATAAGGTACTTACCCAAGTAAGATTTCCAATGTACAAGGCAATTCTCTTTCCAGTATATGTATAGACAACATTCGGTGCAGCTCCTTTACCTACATCATCCCCAACAGACGGTGGGAGAGAATCCATGTAATCACGATCTTCTGGAGCATCTCCATTATTTGCAGATGGAGAAATTACATCATCGTATAAATCAATCTGATCATGTCCACCATATTCAGCTTCCTAAAACACAAAAGACACCTTGACTATATTTCACATTAAACACTTAAAACTCACTTGAATCAAAACGCTGCGATAACTGCTACGTTCCACAGACAGGACAAGTCTGATGCAACACCTATACAACATCGCTGCTGAAAAGCTAAGCCCCGGTTTCACCCACATTAAAGTACACAAAATTCTTAGGATTCCTATTATATTCTAAACCGACAGGAGAGGGGGAAAAAAAAATCAACAAAAATTACTTCTGGACACTGTTTCGCATTGCAACACTTTTGCCCTTGTGATATAAACAGAAATCCAAAAACCCACAAGCCCTGCTCCCAGAGTTACAGATATTAGCAAGCTTGAGCCACGTGCAAAATGAGAGGCTAACATCCGCTCTCAAGCAAATCTTTTTTCCATCAAAACACTTGGTAAAGTTAACAGATCAAGCTTCTAGAGGAACCCTACTGACAAATAAAACACTCTCTGCCTTTCACATTTCTACTGCACTCCTACCTTGATTGTTATCTCCTCATTCACAGAGGGGCCAGACAGGGACAGAATTCTATTCCGTTTCATTAACTTTAACAAACCCAAGGGTTTGTGTTTATTAAACATGTAATTTATGAAGGGCTACAGAGGGACTATTCTATAACATCACTGCTGCATCTGGAACGTTTTGATTCAGGAAAGCATCATGGGGTTTTGGAGTGAATCACTCACTTCTCCCTTGGGCTGGTAAAGGTTAAGGCACAGTTCTGGCCAAGTGAACCAGATTACTTTCAGAGGGAATGGAAAAGAGTTTCCTTCCCGAAGCTCTGCTTCACATGCTCAACAACTGCATCCTACCTGCTAAAGCATCACAGACAGTCCAAGATCAATCAGTGATCCTTCAGACAGCTTAGACTTGTAAGTGTGGTTGGAACATTTAGTCAAAAAGACCAGACTAAATACAGACTCAAGTAGACAATGCAGCGTGATAAGTAGATAGAGGGGCCTGAGCACCAACTGCCTCAACCTGCTCAGGTGTCTCTACAAAGCCAACTTTTTATTATGAGGACAGTTGTACTAGACACCCAGATAATTAGGAGAAAGGTAAAACATGTTGACTCTAAATGATAATAAGCTCCTTCACAAAAACATGCACAATTTTTTTTAAATACAGTATAAATTTAACCAATGGGATCGCTTAATTCCAAGTAAGAAGCTGGTTATTATACATTTGCATTAAGGAATTCGTTTTAAAACTAACACTTCTTTTGATACTTTCCATTTTTCATCTTACGTGCTATCACTCATCATATTCAATGGTGATCAACTCCACTAGGGCATTCTGCTATATCCTTTTTTACTCTCCCAGCAACCACTTATGACTGAACAGCCCAATCTGTGCGAGAGAGGCACCATCTAAAGCCAACTGCCAGGAAGGCAATAACTCCTCTATAAACAACAATGACCTGACAAAGCTTAGGAGAGCCTGGTAGCGTTTAATGTTAACCTTAAACATTTATACCAACTCTCACAGATTGTTTCGTCACATGCAAAAGTTAAGACTCCAAAAGCCTGCAGAAGGTTCCTGGTCTCTTCCACCCCAATCCAGAACAGAAACAGCTTCAGCAGGTTTTGATACCAGAGATTTCAGCATTCACCACCTTGAGAACTTCTATCTAGAAACCTACATGAGCATCCCAGATGGAACAGTTCAAGGTACCAGATATGGTGACTACAGAGAATCAAGTTGGATTCCAAAGAAAAAGGGCTGCAAAGCTATCAGTCTTCGTTGAAAACCCAACAGATCCATAACCATCATCAGATGATCAGCTGTCCAAAATATGATAATATTATCAATTGCTATCTATACAAAGATTATCACATTTAAAAAAAAAAAAAAAAAAAAAGACAAAACCCCTACAAAAATCTCACTAAAAATCAAACACACAGAGACCCACAGACAAGCTAAGTTTTGGCACTGTCAATCAAGTCAATTTCATCCTCAGTAAACTGCAGTGTCCCAATATACTCTAAACTTCAACAGAAAATTTACCTGTCTTACGGTAACTTTACCATTAAATAAAGTAAGAGTTTCATATTTTCACCTAGTCTATCCAGGTCCCCATCACAGCTCGATTCCTCCTATCACAGCTACTCAAAGTAGGTTCAAAGAACTTCTTCCTAGGACAGGTCCAAACTCGACATCTTACAGCAAGATTAACGATGATGTCACAAGACAATTAAGGAACTCCTCTGCTAAATGTGCAGTAACTCTAGCCATCTGTGTGTATGGATGATGACTTCAGGGAAGTAGAATTTAGTCTTGGTAGACGGATCCAAACAGGCAGCCACCACTCTTACAGCTACACTAACCTATCTCAGAGGTCAGCGCTGCCCAAATGCCAGTGCAGGCAGCAGTTTCACAGCTCTGCTGCACTTCACTGCTGGCAAGAAACTCCTCCAAAATAGGCCAAGTTTCTATCACATAGCCTTTCAGGTCACCACCGAAGGAAGGAGAGAATTATAAGACCACTGCAGTCTGCTTGTAATTTTGGGGGTGTGCAAAGAGTCTGACAACACTGGTGCCTTAATTTGAACCAATAAAAACACACCAGAAAATCTGATGTTGTTCACCATAACCTCTTCTTACGTTGTGCTGGTTTTGCAGCCAGCATGGAATTAATTCAGTTAGCAGTCTGTCAACAAGGTGTGTGGTTAAATGATCAAGAATGATCTGAGTCAGCAACTGCAAGTGTAAATAGAAGAGAGGTGTCTCGATGGTGATTGCACAAGATCCAACAACCCTTCCTCCTTCATACATGTACCATGGAAACCTAAACACACCCTTCTTTCCTACACGCAGAGGAGTAAGGTAAAGAATATAGAAAACATTACTTCTCAGCTATTTCAACAAATGCTCTGCCCATATCAGGAACTGGTTTTGATCTCTTCTGGCTTCCTTAATTAAAAGACGACCATCAAAGATGAAGAGAAATTATTGCTGCTCAGTTACAGCCATCCACAATCTTAAAGATAAACATCCTAAGAAACCAAGCCAGCACCATTATCGTGGCCCTTTCTACAACCAACTCGGAGCATAAATACATCCCCAAAGCTCATGCTTTAACTAGACCACAGCTGGAAATACTAGATCATTCACACTATAGAATCAGGACTGAAATGCCAAATTTCGTGTCTTAAATGGGACTGGGTGAATAAAAAGTGTAGAGAAGATACGGTCTCAAAGATTCAGGCCAGAGTAGCTGTTAAACTTCCAGTTACTCATCTCTTCCTCAATATTTTTCATTTTAATTACTGTTCACAGTGTTCAAATATGAAAGCCACAAACACACAGAACATCATGGTCATGTCCAGGAGGGACAAATTCTTTTTGGAACTTAGTAGTCGTACTTCTTTGAGTTGCAAAGAAGAATTGGTCACACCATTTATAAATGCTGGTTTGGAAACGGCACTTTTTAAAAAAAAATAAAACTTATTTGATGTGAAAATGTCATTAAAAAAATGTGCTATTGTTTCTGGAAAAAAAAAATCACTTAAGAAAAAGCAAATTATCCAGCTTCTCCACTGTCACTTTTTCATTCAAATTGCAGTACGTGTAGTCAAAAGACACACATTTGCATCCTTACTTTAGGAGGAGGTTGTAGGTCCTTAAAAATAACAAGTTAGAGATAATCAAAAATCTTTCTGGTCTCGATTAGCTGTCTGAACACACAAACTGGAACCTCTAACAAAAGAGCAGGCCTTTGGTGTCTCCAAAATAGCACGCTGCCTGTGGCAGAAACCTCTATTACAGTGGACAAGTTTCTTAGATCATAAGATTCACATTTACTTTACCAGCCCAAAACACTCTTGGCTCTACAACTGGCACACCAGTAAAATGTACGCACACTGATCCCTTGTCAAATACAGTAACTGAAAATTCACAAGCAGTCAGTAGTATAAATTAAATATAGGTAGTATTCGTGTCTGCATTAGAACAAATTTAAGAGGCACTGCATGAGATGGTCTCCAATTTTCTTTGTAGTTTGATATTTGCAAATACACAAAGGTTATCTCTTCCCCAGGACCCTTTCAGTAGATCAACAGAACTGACAAAATCCATATATAATAAGGTGTTGCACGTACATTTTATAATATATGCAGGTCTGCCAGCTTATCTTTTTTATGAGCAGTAGAAATTCATTACACCACAATGTGTTCATCCCCTCCCATAACCCCATAACAAGACAACTGTCTTCCTGATATAAATGCTGGTTTTAATAACCTGTTTTATGTGGCCATTTAATGCCAGCTTTTACTATTTATTACACAAAAAATATTTTCCTCTCTGTTACAGACAAGAAGACAGTAACTAACACATCCTCAAGAATCTGTAGCCACAGAGTAATTAGCCTCTTAGCTGCTTACTCAATCCAAATCATTTTTATTATCCAGTTATGAAATAACAAGTCAAAACTCTTTCATTTCTAATTTGTTAGCATTTAAATATCAAACTAGAACACTACAGACACATTTAGACATATCCACAACACAACTCTGCAAGTATAGTCATTAAAGTACAAACAAAGCAAGTGCTTTTTCCACAGTATTAAAATAAGAGATCCTTCTGACCAAATAGAGGATACAAAGCAATTTAAAAACCCCTATTATGTATAGGTTAGAAAATGTATTTTACCATGTAAGATTGCAATGAATAAAAAAGTATGATAAAAGCAGTTTCTTAGTTTTAATTACATGTGTGTAGATAAAGAAAAAAAACCAAAAATGCTTGAGAAATGTAAAGCTGATCAGAGCATCAGAGAGTTTGACAATGCAGTCATATCTTCATGAGTGCAGGAATATAACCCAGCTTGCTGGCCAAAGTTGCAGGCAACCTTGAGTCAGACCCAAGCTGGCCTCATGCACAGGCTCTTCACTTCAGTATCATGCATGACTACTGCAGATTTCAGTGTACAAAAACACACCCTAATATTTGGTAAACCAAACCTAATCTTACTGTGGTCCTCTGCCATCAAAAAAATGCCAGCCTCAGCCATCTGTATACAGATAATGCAGTCCTCACGCGCAGCACAGATCCCCTTCTTGAAAAATAAGATGCATAACATGCAAGGAGATGGTCAAATTAAAATATACCATGCAATACCTATTCCTCACAGGTCACAAGAAATGTATACAGGAAGTATTACATTTAAGATTTGCCCCAAAACGAGCAAATTTTCAATATTTTTCATATTTCAATAAATATGGAAGACCACTGGATGGGAAAGTCAGCTTAGAAGAACAAAATGGATAATCACTCAACCAAGTTCAAAAAAAAACAAACAACAAAAAAAAAACCGAAAAAAAAAATCAAATAAATACAACTGGCAGGAGCCAAATTAAGTCAAGATGTAAGCCCAAGGACAGAGAATAGAACCACGATGAACAATATAAGAGGCAGCACAGACAGACACAGTTCTGATGAGCTCCAGATGGAATGGGTAAGATGCATTTTCTCTAAAAAGGTCCGACTTCAAGTTAAGTTAGTCAGCTCACTGCAACCAACACCAAATGCAACTCCGGACAGTTTTCAGTTGTCATCCATCATATCTAGCTTGTAAATCCATGGCTCTCTGGTCTCTATTTCACCCTTATAGCCTGAGGTTCATTTAGCACTAATCAAGCAGAACATCCCTGCCCCCACTTCTCCTGGAAAAAAGGCATTAAAAAAAGTCCTGGAAGAGCCTCAAGGATGAGTACCTTGAGGCCCAAGAACAAGACAAAGAGAAGCTCATTCAGCCACAAGTCCTAAATTACCCATCTTCTACAGATGTAAACAGAAGTTTCGTCCCAGCTTTGGTATAACTACAGTCATACTGTACCCAGAAGACTGACAAAGCTACACAATACATTTTTCAGTCCTCACCACTGGCAAAACTATTGGAAAGGGTTCCTGTTGTCCAACTTGAACAAATATTGGTAAGTCACATTAAAGTGGTGCAGCAGAATCAAAAACAAGTAGCTTCTTGCTTTACACACAAAGCAATTCCCACTAGATAAACAAATTAATAATATAAATCACTTTCTCCCTACAGCATTTTCTCACCTTCTACCATCCACAGATATACAGAAGCCTGTCCTGTCTTATCAATTTAAGCTGCCAGCTTCAAATCAGAAACAGTAATTCATGAATAGAAGCTTCTAGAGGACCAAACACAATGTCAGAAACAGGTAGTAAGTAGTACTGTAGACAGTAACAACTAGCTTTGTTTTGTACTTGACAGAAGGAAATAGGAAACTGCAGAGATGTCAATTTCTCCCAGTAAAATTTCCTATTTAAGTGATAGCTAACTGAGCAGGTGCTGAGACAAAATGAAAATCACAAAGATGAAACTTGCAAAAGAACAAACAGCAAAATATTGGGGGGAAAAAAACCCAAAGCCAGCAACCAAAACAAACAAACCCAAAACCAAGCTGAGGGAAAGGAGCACTAGACCCTTCTCACGTTTTTTCCCCCCCTATATTTTGCAAGGTCCACAAACTGAGGAACCAGACTGCAGAAACAGGGCCCAGCAGGAGAGCAACAGGACCAGATAAAGTGAAAAGAGAAAAAGTGTCTCCCGACCGCTGGAATAAACTAAACCAAATTATCACAAGACTCTCACCAGTGACATCATCCTTCCTTGCACCAAGGCTATAAGGAATATCAATATTAACCATAACCAGAGGAGACCAGGACTATGTGAGTGAAACAAAGCATCCCTGTCACTTTTGTTCCAGCAGCATATACTCTCAGCACAAAACTACTCTGCTCTGAAGGCTTCTACAGATGTGAATGTACACAAACACTGCTGGATCCAAACTGTTTGGGTTTTTTTTCCAATAAACTTTATTTCTTTTATCAGTGTTTTACCTGGAACTGATTAAAACAAAACCAAGTTACTAAAGAAACTGAAGAGATGCATTCTTATGCTAAATAGTGTTTGTGCTAGGGTTCACCTCCATTTATACTCATATAACAGACCTTCAATCGTAAAGTAGAAACCTTCACAGGCAAACTAAAAACAAATCAGCCCTCTCCATCACCTGTATTCTTTTACATCCTTATGACATTACTGATCTTCTGAATTACTTTACCGATTAATATCTAAAGAAATAAAGTTCCCTGGGATAGTTATAAGTCGCTATGCAGACTACCTGCTACTTCCATAAACTATTCCCTATTTCCCGGTGATCTGCGGGGCAGGAATACAACCGGGCATCACTCAGTGAGCGCAGCGAACGTGTGACAACGCGGCTGTCCTGGGTTATTGATGTTCCAGAACAAGAACAATGCAATCCGGGGCAACCCAGGCCGGACAGGGGCAAACAGGGCAAAAGGCACACGAACCGATGCGAACACCAGGTTTCGGTGGCAAACCCGGAATCTGGGGAAAGACGAGTGAAAAAAAAAAAGAAACTACCAAAGTGCACCACTCGTCATCTAAACAAGTTCTGTTTATTCCGTTCCTACTTCCTCAGCCACACGGGAGCTCCTCCTCTGAACAAGAGCTGCGTGACTTTCTGCTGAGGAGCAAACAACGAATGAAGATGAAAAAGGCAGACGGTTTCCCCGGCGCCGCCGAACGAAGCCGCGCTCCCTCCTGACTCCCCCACCGAGGCGGGGAGCCGCTACCGCGCGGCGGCTTTTCCTTCTCCTCCACCTGCGAACAATGGGAGCAGCTCCTCCTCCGCCGGGAAGGGGCCGCGGCGGGATGCGGAGAAGGAAGGAAGGAAGGGAGGCAGGGAGGGAGGAAAGAAGGGAGGGAAGGCGCTCTCGCTGCCCGCCAGGAGCCTCCCCTTCCTCGGGGACGCGCGGCGCTTCCCGCCCCGCCGAGCGCGGGACCCGCCGGGCGGTGGCGGGAAAGCGCGCGGTGGCGGGAGGGCGCGCGGCGGCGCACGCCGAACAATGGCGGCGGCGCGGCCCGGGCCCTGCAGGCGGCGAAGGCGGGCGAGGGCGAGGAGGGGGGGTTAGGAGGGAGAGGGAGGGGCCGAGCCGCGCCGTGCCCGCGCGTACCTGGTTGAATTCCTCGCCCACATCGGCGTAGATGTCGATGTGGTCCACGCCGTCCGCCATGATCCCGCGCCGCCCGCCAGCCGCGCCCGGCTCCGGAGCCGCCGCCGGGAGGGGGGAAGGGAAAGGGAAGGAGGGTGGGAAGGAAGGAGCCGGGAGGCGGGGCGGCGGGCGTCACTTCCGAGCGAGGGAAACGGGGGGAGCGGCTTCCGGCTGCGGTGGCGGCCCCGGGGTAGTGCACCCCCGTCAGCTTCCCCCGGCGGGGCCGCCTCGGGGGTGGGGAAGCAGGTACTGCCACAAGGGTTTGATTTAAGCCGAACCAGAGTGAAGATTCATCTCAGTACTTGTATTATTTTGAAAGCTAAGCAGAATGTTTCCTCCCATATCATGTTTTCTTTCAAACGGTGTTTTTCCAGACACTGATCTTTCTTCGAGGACCATAACGTCTTGTGTGCAGTGTGATCTCTGCTGAGCAGATGTGTCTGCTCCTGGAATGACCTCTCTTTGAAGCTTTTCCCTGCCTCAAATGCAAGGTCAGTTCCAAATTAGCAAGAGTTTTGACTGCTGTGGATCATAGAATCGCTCTGTTGGAAAAGACCTGTGAGATAATTAAGCCCAACCGTACCTGTCTACTACTAAATTGTATCCCTAAGCACTTCGTCTATGCATCTTTTAAACACCTCCAGGGGTGGTGACCCAAGCACCTCCCCGGGGCTGCCTGTTCCAGTGCTTGATAACCCTTGTGGTGAAGAAATTGTTCCTAATGTCCAATCTGAAACTCCCCTGGTGCAACCTGAGGCCATTGCTTCTCATCCTGGTTGCCTGTGAGAAGAGATCAACACCCACCTCTCTACAACCTCCTTTCAGATAGTTCCTAATAACATTGAACATATTGAAGTTCATAATAATATTAAAGGAAAATAATAGAATATGCGTAAAATTTATGGGAAAATTTGTACACATGCTTGTAAGTGGAAAACACATTCTGTCCCCGGCTCTTATTTCGTTGCACATGATTGATGGAGATCACTCCCTTGTGTTGCCCAGCCCTGATAAAGGATGCTCGCTTTATAAAACACCAAAACAAGGCTTAGAGAGTTTATTTACTGGCATTTTTTGTATCATCAGGGTGCGTGTGGACCAAGGCACTAGTCCCTCCACGCTCAGGGTGTGCTGGGGTACTACCGAGGATGGGACTCAGGCAAGCCTTGCTGATTCCTGTTTCCCACTGCCGGAGCTCCCAGGGAGCGCTTTGATTGCTTAATAACCGCGAACTGTAATTGGCATCTGTGAATTGGCATCTTCAAACCAGGGGTGCACATGCTGTGCTCAGGAGCAGAAAGGGTATGAGCAAGAACACTGTTTTGTGCTTAGCCAGGCTCTGGAATACTGTCTGTTACAGAGCTTGAACATAGAAACATAGAATGGTTTGGGTTGGAAGGGACCTTAAAGACTTATCTAGTTTCAACCCCCCTGCCAAGGGCAGGGACACCTCCCATTAGATCAGGGCTACTCAAAGCTCATCCAGCCTGGCCCTGAACACCTCCGCAGATGGAGCATCCACAACTTCCCTGGGCAACCTGTTCCAGTGCCTTACCAAATAAGCCAAAGCAAAGTCAAAGGCTTTCAACGTCTTCAAGTCTTTCTTTAAATGAATATTTAGGTTTTGTCCAAGGTCTTTGAATGCAAGGTAGAGTCACAAAGTGAAGATAATTAGTGTCAAATTAAGATGATTGGGGATGTTTTATGCATTCAAAACTGTTAGGGTTGCAAAGACAGCTTAAAATTACTTTTGAATGAACGTGGCTATTACTCAGATCTGTTTTGAATCTCTAGGTGATTTAAAAAATCAACATCTACTGGAACATAATGCACACTGTACATGATGTTCTACATCATAGATTATGTTCTAAGTAGTAGGTTATGTTGCACATCCAAAAATAAAGCTGCTTTTTTTTTGCCTTATGAGCTGGCAGTAAGAAGATTATGTTTCTCAGACTGAATTAATGTAAAAAATATCACTGTGAGGAATAAAAATGCTAAGTGTTATTTTTAGCTTGACTCAAATCTTCCTTTTACACAACTGGGAGTACTTCCTAGTTCCTGGATCAGCATCCATGTCCCAAACTGTTCTGACTTGACATTGAGTCCAGAACCTGACTTGAATACAGACATCCTCTATCTCACTGCCCCAGATTTGTAGTGTCCATTGGAAGGAAATATGAGCAGGCTGGAAAAGAGCTGGAAAATCAGAGACCCACAAGAGATAGGAGCACACCTGCTGACAGTCCAGAAATCCCTCAGGCATGGAGATGCTTAGGGGTTATTCCTGGAGTTCTTATCCAGCTTGTGGGTTTATTATATTTCATTTATTAGCTGCAAGGTCTGGTGTTAATAATTCTGGAAGATAGAAACCCTGTAATTGAGTTTGTTTTCAACTCTATTGGAGTATCCTGGTTAGAGGAACTAGCAGGTCTCTTGCCCTTTGGAAAAGTTCAGAGTATCTCCTGAAAAAAAACAAACAAACATTTTAGAAGTGATAGTTGGGAACAAACAAACAAAAAGTCTTAATTGAACTTTTGGTTACAATTATGGTTGATAATACTATGTTTGGTCACAGGTTGAAAGTACAAGTTCACATCCATGAATGCTCATGTCATATGTGAATGAAATGACTCGCTGATTTTGCAAGGAAGATTCACTTTTCTTCCAGATTTCCCACAATCCCTACAGATCCTGTTAAAGTATTGAGATCTAATTGGGTTCACATATTTGCTTAATGATAAACCGATTTAGTGACTTGTATTCTACAGAGCAAAATTAAGCACTGTGACAGTTAATACTTCTGGCCAAGCTGAAAGGAGTTACTGAAGTCGAGAAAACTTAGCCCTTAGTCTTACGATCAGACAAAAATTCACAGGAGATCGTAAGTTGTGTGCTGTTGTATGTTTTATATGCTTCTGAATATCTTAAGAAAGTTATGCATAAATTGTAATGATGTTTCAAAGGGCAAGGAAATGAAATATGAATGAGGAAGTCATTATCATCACTCAGAATCCACCTCAGGGATTACCACTAGCATTTGAAGGACCCTGCCCGGGGTCTTTGAAGAGGCAAGAAAATACGTTGGCTTCTCCTTTGCTCTTTAAGATAATGAAAGGTGATCAATGGAGCTCTTGGAACCCTGGGGTATGTTTTGTGCTCAGGGGGCTTTTCCACTTTAGAACCTTTCTAAATAGTTTGACTTGCTAGATTTATTGCCCACAGATGTTTACAGAATAGACTATGAGCATTTTTTTTCTTGTATACATATCATTAAGCAAATTCTGTAAACTGTGTAGGAGACTAAATATTATGCAAGCTGTTCTATTTATTTTCTGTTGTGTTTTCATTCTTTTCATGAGTAGACTTACTAAATATGTCTTCATCTTTCTTGTGGTCAGCAATAGCTTCTTTGTAAATTATTATTTCTCCATAGAGCAACTTCAGAGTCGATCCACTCTAGTGAACATGTTAATGCTTCATGTTTTGTACACATCAAAATTATTTAAAGCCTATGTTGCCTTTACCTGGTAAAACTTAGAAGGCTGAGATGGAGCATGGGCTGAAACAGAAATGTGATCATAAGAGAAAGAGTTATCAGTAGCACAGCCTGTTCTGGGAGAAGAGTCCTGATAAGGCTTCTTGGGAACAGCAGGTTTTAAGCCAGAGGTTTTAAGGTCATTGCACACCTTCCAGACCCATATCCCACCATGAGAACAAGTGGCAGCAGATGAACCAGTGTCTTCCATCAGCTCTTTCACACTATAGGATATTCTTTCATCTGACAGCAACAGCTGGAGCTCCCTTGATACCAAAAATAGGAGCAAAAAGAGACAATGGCAGCTCAATGTAAGAAAGTAGTCTATAGCTTAAGTCCCTGTTTCTGATGGATCCACAAGAACCCACTTATTTGGATATTGTTGCTTTGCTGTCTTGTGTGGTAACAATGCAAATTCAAGTATAATCCTCATTTTGAACATACATGTAGTAGCTGGTGCTCTGAGAACCTTATGGCGTGTATCAGAGCCTTTTCTACTAGGATACAGGAAAAAGGGGAGGAGAACACTTTTCCTACCCGTTTATATTGTATGTGATTACTTCAAAATTAATACATTTAAATGTATTACTTTAGGTAAGAGTGGCAGAACCACTATTTCAATATAACAATGACACCAACACAGCAAAAATATATCTTTATATTAAAAAAAATCAATTTATTTTAGAAATTTCCCTAAGGAATTGACACTGAGAGTGGTGCAGGAATTTTCAAATGGACTTTTTATTTTAGCATCATGCAGGAGTATTAGAGACAACAAAGTGAAAAGATAAGATATAAGAAAAAATGCTGTGTAAATCAGAATAGTATTCAAAATTAGAATATTCAAAATTCAAGTTTTATTAAATTTAATGTAACTGCAGGCTGACAAGGAAAGGGACAATCATGTTCCCATTTCCAAATACAGGTAAAAACAGCCTATGCTGGAAAAGGAGGAATATTACCTCACCTTTTGGTTATGGCTCACAGTTAAGATTGGATTAAGTGTAGCATGAAACTGCATCCAAAGAGCATCTATCTACAAGACCTCCTACTGACACAGCTGTTGTTGGAAAGTATCTGGTATTATTCATCTCTTGCCCTGAGCTGTCTTTCTGTAGGTATTCAATTGTTTGGGGCTCATGCATGTGACGTGTTGCAACTTTCCCCCACCCCCTTATAACTTCCCATCAGTCTGCCCATTCTCTTGGTTTAGCTATTCACTCCCTGGTTCAGAGCCAGGTTGAAAATTATGGGTAATTGGAAGATGATTTCCAAATGGCATAGATATCCCAACCCTCAAGGCAGGAAGGTGTGTTACAAGAAGGTAAGTATAGTGCAAGAGGTGATAATAAATTCAGTTGCCCTGTTTCAATACACTACCATAGGAGCTGCTAATCAGAATGCTCAGTAACCTCCATAAAAAGTATGAAGTTGAATTTCCAGCTTAAAACCATGCAGGGTTTAACCTCCGTCCAAAATTTCATTTTTACCCTTAAGTTCAGCACTAATCTATTTTTTGCAATACCTTTCTGCAGTTACTCTCCTCTTCTAAATTGACTGAAACCTCCTGATCATGTTAAGTACATTGAACACGTCTTTCTTTATCTGAATGGGCTATGTGCATACACAAACAAAGGAAAAGCACTATCTAGATCACTTTCAGATAACTTTGATTTTTCAAAGAATTTAAGCTCTAGGATAACTTACTTGCATAGATTTCTGTTAATCTTCTTTTTCCTTTTTAATTTCTGTTTACTTCTGATATCAGGAATCACTGAATTTGAAAAAAAAAAACCTCTGCTCCTTCATGTATAGCACCCGCCTTAGCTCTTTGAGCCCAGGCTGGTACAACATTGTACCACAGGTGGTACTTTCAAGATCAGCTATTTAGAAGTACAGTTTAAGACAAGAGGAGCCACCTCCATAACATTCAGGTTTGCTTTTTCGAAACTTAGGACCATAGAATAGTTTGGGTTGGGAGGGACCTTAAAGATTATCCAGTTCCAACCCCCCTGCCATGGGCAGGGACACCTCCCACTATCAGGGAGATAGTAGGTAGCCCTGGTCAGAAGATCAGGCTGCCCAAGGCCCCATCCAACCTAGGCTTGAACACCTCCAGGGATGAGGCAGCCACAGCTTCCTTGGACAACCTGTTACCTTTAAGTTGTTGTTAACAACTTGTTCGCTTCCAAATTTCAGGAGTGGAGATATCTCTCTTTACTGTGTCATATATAAGCAGAATTAGCCTGGAACTGGGAAGCAGTGTTTCTTATTCATCATGTCATCCTGCCTGACACTGGTTCTTGTCCATGCCTACGTAGCTCTGTTGAGTGATGTCTGCATGAGCAGTTAGTGGTGGATGATCAGAGGAGAAATGCCCATGCTGGTGCCCTCCAGGAGTTCATCACTCCCATTGCCAGACTGTGGTTTTCATGGTGTGGCAAGTTCCAACCTCTATGCCACTGCTGGGTTTGCAGCACAGGGATTGGGTGTCCCATTTGTACCACCAAGATTTTGAGGAGCGGCTGTGCTGGGGTACAGTAGGCAGGTGCCATGGGATGGGCTGCACCTGGCACCTTTGCAGAAATGCAGCAGGGAAGAGGGCCTGCTCTCATCTGTGGGTCTCTTGACAGCCCTCCTGGGACACTGGAGAAGGATGACAGTTCAGAGGCAATCCCCACAACGTGCCCTGAAGGTGCCCAGGAGATGAGGTAGTACAGAAAACCCTGTACTAAAAAATTTCAGGGTGTCGGAGGATAAATCATCGCTGTAACTGCCATGGCAGCTTCTTGCTGTCCTGCAATTCAGCGTGGAGGGGACTCACCCCAGAGGAGGAACCGTCAACCACTGCCTGTACCATAAATCACAATTATGTGATTACTTACAGGACAAAGGTTTAGATTTAAAGACAGCAAAGGGAAACAAATAAGAAGAATATGAATTGATGAAAGCTGCATGCACTGGTGAGCTGACACCATCAGATTTACTGTCAGAATACTTGTAGTGCAGCAAAGTCGTGTTTTTCAAAGCCACTCTCAAGGAGTGCTGCAGTGTGTTTTTCACGTGTCTGGATAGAACATGCTTTTGCTGTTAACACCTTTGTGGCAGAAAAGTATTATTCCCAACAACGTTATTTCTTTAGGAATGTTAGGAATGGATAATATTTATCTGTAAACATTAACTTCTGTTAAGTCTCATTCTGAATCAGTTTTAGCTGAACTTCATTTTGTGTTACAGAAAATACACAAAGAGCATAATTAGTTTGCATTTTCAGAACACTTTAAATCTGAGATTATTGTATAATTTGCAAACGTTCTAATATATTCATTAACTCTCTAAGTTAGGTAGGTACACCATGATATTTATTTTAAGCAAAGGAGATGTTTGGAGTCAAATTTTTACGTACTGAATTTGGGAGAATCTGGAATCTAGAGTGCCACCCACAGCAGTATTAGATGAAGTTGGTAAATGCTGATAGAATTTAGCATCTTTATGTATTTGAGCTACTCAGAACAAGTGAACATTTTTTAAAACATTGATTTTTCTCTTTCTGTGGGTGTGAGGTCTTAATATAACATCACTAAACAGAAAAAAAAAGAAATAGAAAATTTCAGAAATATTGGTAGAACAACGCAATGAATGAAAACAATCGCAAAAATCATGTAATTTGACTAATTTAAAATGTAAGTAAGTAAATCTAAAGTCCTGGTTTGTGTTTGTAACCCATCTGGGGTGACTGAAAATAAGCAAACTAGAAGAATAAATGAGTATCGATATTAGATTCCTTAGAAGGCAGATATCATCCTATATTAATCTGATACTCACTTTATTGCAACAGAATAGGAAAGGAAAACTATAACTGTAATTTTTGTGTGTGTGTGTCTTTATTCCTTTTGTTTGGTTGTTTTTTTAACTAGAAATAGATATTTTTATTATGAACTGACCACATGAATACGTGGAGCAATAGTGAATTGCACAGACAAAAATAATAAATTTGTATTCGTGTTCTGGGTAGAAGTTATATTTCTGTCAGACATTTTGCAAAGAAATAAAAGTCAGACATAAAAGAAAAAAAAAAAAAAAGAAAGGAAAAAAGAAAAGCAAGAGAAGCCAGAAAAGCAAGATCAGAAAATGTGGGCTTTGTCAGCCAGATATAAAATAGCTCTAATAGCTGTTTCTATAGTAACTAAAAATGAATGGCTCTGAAGATAACTCAGTATTTTTATTTCAGCAGGGACATTAACGTTGCTGTCTACTGGCACACACTCCAAATTATATTCTCTGCCCAAAACTTGGGCAGAGATTCAGTATTACCATTGTAGAATTTCACACAGATGACCTGCAACAACTTTTATGGACAAGGACTGGTTGCCAGTAGAACCTCAGCCGCCCTGCCCTGGGCTTTAAAGCAGAGCCCTGACCTGTTTCTTTTCTCAACTAAAGTCCGCTGGTGCCCACCCATCTTTTACTATACCAAAGCCAACTCAGCATATTTTAACTCCTTGGAATTACATTCCCTTTTGTTAAGATCAGTTCATTACACATCATTGTTATGAAATTCATAATGTCCTTCCAAGACCAGCTGAAGCCCTCCAGGCATTTGAAGTGGCTAGTGCTACCCAAGGAAGGGGAGCTGCCCTTCTGCAACCCCTCCTTCTCCTGCCTCCCTGTCCCCTCTGTGCTTGAGTAGGTTCGCAATATAGTTCACTCCAGGATCCCCTCGAGTTGGCAGGATGGATGAGATTTTGCTAATTATGCATCCCACTGTCCTGCACAGTTCTGCAAATTTACCCTGTCGTCATCCACCGCCACCCTGCCCATGTTACTAGAGAGTGTGAAACAGATGCCCACTGCTTCATGCAATAAGCAAACCTCTCCCGGTGAGCCGCAACATGGCCATCCCATTCTTTCAGACTCTTTGAACTGAAAAAAACCCACACAAAAGAGCAATTATGACTTGAGGCCACAATGGCACTAAGTGTGATCTGTAGAAGACAGAGGACCAGGTGTTTTGTGGAGAGGAAGAAGCTGTTCTCCAGAGGCAACGAGCCATAAAGAGAGTAGCTGCAAGTCCCTCTGCACCACTTGGCTGTCTCTTAATTAGCAATAAAGTCATAATCCCTGTAGACTGTGGCAAACTGGGTCAGAACTGGTCAGTGGTCTGGCTCAAAATTACCATGGTAAAAAGAATAAAGCTGACATGAGGCCATATGAGCCTTTGTGTGAGCAGATGGGAGTGGCCGGGACTGTGCACATAACGGTCAGGGAAGGACAGAGTGACCTCTTTCAGTGGCAATTTTGATTTATGCCAGTTTCAAACAACTGTGAAACTTTTGCCTTGTTTAGCACCTTAGCTTGCCTTTTAGTTTGTTAAAGGGTTTTCGGTTTGGAAGTTCTGGTGCCACCATACCAAATGAAAAACAGCAATTTTTTTTTCAATTATGAGTGCTATAAATGTACTGAACAAAGGACTTTCAGAGAACAGTGCCTCAAATAGTAGTGTTTCTACACAGGCGTGCTAAACTGCCCAGTGTCAAATTCAATCAGCTGATACAGAATTAAATCCTTAGGGAGACCCTCCTGGGACACAACCAACTCGCACCAGTCTTTATATGAGATGACCTCTCAGTGAACTACAGTATTATGGGTTTCTTTAAGTTTTGTTTTCCATTGCTCAATAAAAATTCCAACAGGGGAATCATTCAGTATACGAGAACAAAGGAGAAGGCCATACAATGCAGTTCACTGGAAAGAGAGAATTAACCAGCTGTAAATCTCCACTGTCTTTGCAGTGCAACTGTCAGATGCAAAACGGTTTGAGAAATCAGGAGAAAGTACAGGATGGTTTCAAGACATAGATAAAGAAAAGAACAAAGGCCTCATCAATCTAAGACACAAAGCAGCATAGTCCTGTGTTGAATTTGATGTTTGGTGATGCAACCAGATGCATTTTAGATGTGAATCCTCCTGACTTTACTTGAAAGCTGGCGTAAAGCTTTTGAATCATAGAACGGAATCGAAGAGTGGAAAAGACCTTTGAGATCATTGAGTCAAATTGTACTTGTTCACTACTAACCCATATCCCTGAGCACCTCATCTACCTCAGCACCTCACCTACCTCCAGGGCCCATTTCACATCTACCTCAACGACTTCGCTTGGCAGCCTATTCCAGTGCCTGATAAGACATGAAGAAAGATTAAGGAAGATATGAAATGTTATTTGGCTACGAGTTCAGTAAATTACCTCATATTGTCTAAAGTACAAACAGAAATCATAGACTACAAATGCTGACTCACTCTTCAGAGTAAAAATTTCTTTACATTTACATTTCTTTACATTTAGAAAACTCAAACTTGATACAGAAGTAGTGCTAGCACCTTTTTCTTTGTAGTGGTATGTGACGTAGTTACACGTTTGCATCAATGCAGAGCGTCTCTGGGACATAATATCTTCTTGTCTAATGAACATGTAGAAAAATAAGATGATTGTATGTCATTGGCTACTTTGCAGGGCTATCCAGACTACAGCAGCACAATGAACATATGGGCTGCAGAACTCTAGGCTGTGTGTCGACTGTCCCTGTCCTAAGAGCAGGTTGTATCCCAGATGAGATACGAATGTGCCAGAAGACTCTCTGGGGGCTGTTCTGTATCTGCCTCCACATTGCTTAAATCAGGGGAATAGCCTCTAACCAGCATCTGTCCCAGCAGTATGTTGTTGTCGACTACAAAAAGGCAAGATTTTCAGCCCCAGTGCTGTCTTTAAGGTCTTGATGTCAATGTCCTGTGGTATTTTACGTATGGGGATCACACTGGAGCACTGGGAAAGGACATGTATGGAAATGCATAGTATACTTTGCAATCCTGCTGTAGCAGATGGGCATGGAATTCAGCTCTGTGGCATCCTTTGGGGGAGGGGGAGGATTAAGGTTAACAGTGCATTTAATAGAGCACAGTATACAAAAAATACTTCTTGCTGTAGAGTGGTTCATCTCTCAGGCTATCCTATTCAGCAGGTGCACTCTCTGAGCTTTAAAACAAAAAACATAGTAACTCCATACCGGGCAGGTATGAGCAAAACTCACCAGCAGGAAAATTTTATTCTAATTTCAGTATTTAAAGGCTGTTTTATTTTGGCCATCTTGAATGGTGAAGCAAGTTATACACCTTCAAAAAGTCTTAATTGTAATTCATGGGTTTGTTTGATTTCCTAATAGCTGCTCCTAACTATGTTGTTGTAACTCTGGATGTTCCTTCTATTTACATTTATACCTGTTGCTGTTTTGAGCACTTCTAAATTCATAACTGTGTATTATTACATCTACTGTGGAAAATAATTGAAAAATAAGCTCAGGAGAAAGTTTTAATATATCGGGACTCATTGTGGCTACTACCACAGTAGATGGCACTATAACTTAACTCGAATCAGCACGTCAGCTGGACTGGGATCTTGCAAACCTCTAAATAATGAGATTCTTTGTGCATTTTTAAAGAACATTCCAACAAAGTAAGTAAGGATCAGGCCTTTGGCATGCATTTGTGTGGTGGCCAAATTCCAGTTTTAGATTTTTCAGGTCAAATTATTTCCTAGAAAAACTATGAATCATCCATTTGCCTAACAGTTTTTCCGTCTGCTTGCATCTCTCCACTCAAAGACTTATTTGTGTTCCATTTAATACTTCACCTGAAAATGCATATATGTTGTTTTCTCTATTAAATACTGTTAGAATCTCTGGATCACTATCAGGAACACGCAACATAATGACCTAATCTTGCTCTCTTTTTAACTGAAACAATCAAGTTTTGCTATAAATTGGAAGGATCACATCCTGGAATGATATTGCACTTATTCTGTATTTGCCCATTACTTTGATCTATCTGACCTAGAATGGATACCTGACCCTATATCAGGCCCATAATATTGGACTGTTTGTGCTCTCATAACAACCCAGGAGGTAGGATGCTGTTAAGTATCAGGATTGTATCAGAAATGGCGTGGCCAGCAGGTCCGGGGAGGTTATTCTGCCCCTGTACTCAGCACTGATGAGAACGCACATCGAATCCTGTGTTCAGGACAAGGGGGAATGGCCTCAAGCTGTGACAGGGGAGGTTCAGACTGGATATCAGGAAAAAAAGTCTTCACGGAAAAGGTCATCGGGCACTGGCAGAGGCTGCCCAGGGAGGTGGTTGAGTCACCATCCCTGGAGGTATTTAAAAGACAGGTAGACGAGATGCTCAGGGATGTGGTTTAGTGGCAGATAGGAATGGTTGGACTCGATGATTTAAGAGCTCTCTTCCAACCTAGTGATTTGATGACTCTGTGATTCTAAGTCCTATAAACTTTGGAAAGGCTCACAGATACTGGAGATCAGAAATAAAGAAGTTTGCCTTAGACAAGCTTAAGGCATTTGTAGCTGTTACTAAACTGCTTTCCTGTTACTAAACCTCTGTTCGGTGTATTGAAAAAATCACAGACCTATAAATAAATTAGTTCTCTGACTAGATGGTGTTTTTAGAAGGTAGGTTGAATCTCTCCAAGAAGGAAAGAAGTAATTCCCCTAGAAAGCATAAGAGATGTAAAATTTCCCATGTGTATCATTTGATTGTCCAGTGTACATTGAAGTACAGCTGTGGTAGCTACTGCATTCCATCAGGGGCATTGCTTTCTTCAAGATAATTTTGGGTATGTACGGACTTTTGTTTCCTCACTAATACACAGCTGAAATAAAACCAGATCTTGAGGTGTAAGATTTTTCGCTTGAGTTCAAGAACAAGTGAAGAAAGGACTCTGGTATTTTTTGCTATATTTCATTGATGTCTATATGACTTTGTCCATCAGATCAATTATGCTGCTGGTAGTACTTCCTATAATGCAAGTATGTGTTTTTCTAGTATGAAAAAAAGTATTTAAAAACAACAAGAGCTGAACTTGAAAGTCAGGGAGAACAATGAATTGCTGCCTTAGGAATAGTTTTAATTTGGTAAAGAACTCACAAAGCCTTTCCTAAAGCTAAATCTTCTGTGGTTCAAGTTTGCGCTAGGGTACACTGGGTTGCCAGAATAAAAGCAGAGAGCATACTGTTATGTGAAAAAGGAAAATCCTCAGAACTCTTATTCATAATGCCCCTTTTTCATAAGACTGATTTTTTTTCTTACCTTGACAATAGACAATCACATAGGAAACCTCAAAGGAGAAACTATTCAAGACATAACTTGGAACAGTAAGCAACTGGACTTGGGTAAGACGAATAATTAAAACAGTGTAAGAGTGAATTCAAATAAATGACTGCAAACTGCAGGAACATATTTTCATTCCAAAAAGAGCAGTTATGAATGTCTATTTTAAAATAAAAATTTACAAAGCAAATTTTGAAGGAAATTACATCAGCCGTGAAATACGGTAAGGACAGTTCATCTTTAGTTTCACAGGTGTCTTCTTTCTATGGAAACTGTCTTTAAAATGAACCTAATGATGGGGTTTGTATACCTCATGTTTAAAGTCTTTGCATAGTTATTGGAAATAAGCTTCTAAGCCAGGTGCCTTGAGCTAACCTGCAGAAGAGCCTCACTCATTCCACTGACAAGGGGCTTGTGATCTAGATGCCTTAATTCAAAAAGTGTGAGTATCCTTCTCACACTGCTGTAATTTTATTATACATGTCACTCAAACATTACATAGTATTCCAATAACTTACTTACTGGATGTTATGATTGCATCATTAAATTACAAAGATGACATAAACCAGTCATAATCCTTAGATCCAGGGTTCACTTTACAGCGAACATTGAAAAGTGTTTATTTTTATATAAGCCAGTGACCAGGGGGGTAAACCCCCTCCCACAGTAGAGGAGGATCAGATTCGCGAACACCTGAGGAACCTGAACATGTATAAGTCCATGGGACCTGATGAAATGCATCCCAGAGTCCTGAGGGAATTGGCAGATGTGGTTGCCATGATATTTGAAAAGCCATGGCAGTCAGGAGAAGACCCTGGTGACTGGAAGAAGGGTAACATTGTACCTGTTTTTAAAAAGGATAGAAAAGATGACCCTGAGAACTACCAACCTGTCAGCCTCACCTCTGTGCCTGGGAAGATCATGGAACAGATCCTCCTCGAAGCTATGTTAAAGCACATGGAGAGCAGGGAGGTGATTAATGGCAGCCAGCATGGCTTCACCAGAGGCAAGTCCTGTATGACCAGCTTGGTGGGTTTCTATGATGGGGTAATTGCAGCAGTGGACATGGGTAAACCGACGGATGTGATCTATCTGGACTTCTGTAAAGCCTTTGACACGGTTCCCCACAACAACCTTCTCTCTAAATTGGAGAGATATGGATTTGATTGATGGACAGTAAGGTAAATAAGAAGCTGATTGGATGGTCGTATTCAAAGAATAGTGGTCAATGGCTCAAAGTCCAGATGGAGATCCGTGATGAGTGGTGTCCCTCAGGGGTCCGTACTGGGACCAGCGCTGTTCAATATCTTTATCAATGATATAGACAGTGAGATTGAGTGCAACCTCAGCAAGTTTGCGGATGACACCAAACTGAGTGGTGTAGTTGCCACACCGGAAGGACGGGATGTCATCCAGTGGGATCTGAACAGGCTGGAGAAGTGGGCCTGTGAGAACCTCATGAGGTTCAACAAGGCCAAGGGTAAGGTCCTGCGCCTGGGTCGAGGCAATACCCATTTTCAATACATGACGGGGGATGACGAGCTTGAGAACGGCCCTGCAGAGAAGGACTTGGCGGTGCTGCTTGACGAGAAGCTCGACATGAGCCAGCAATGTGCACTCACAGCCCAGGAGACCAACCGTATCCTGGGCTGCATCAAAAGAAGTGTGGCCTGCAGGGCGAGGGAAGTGATTCTGCCCCTCTATTCCCCTCTTGTGAGATCCCACCTGGAATATTGTGTCCAGTTCTGGAATCCTCAATGTGAGAAGGATATGGAGCTGTTGGAATGGGTACAGAGGAGGGCTGCAAAGATGATTGGAGGGCTGAAGCACCTTCCCTACGAGGACAGGCTGAGAGAGTTGGGGTTGTTTAGTCTGGAGAAGAGAAGGCTCAGAGGAGGCCTTATAGTGACCTTCCAGTACCTGAAGGGGCTACAGGAAAGCTGGAGAGGGGCTGTTCATAAAGGCTTGTGGGGATAGGATCAGGGGGAATGGGTATAAACTGGAGAGCAGCAGATTTAGACTGGACATTAGGAAGAATTTCTTCACCATGAGAGTGGTGAGGCACTGGCACAGGTTGCCCAGGGAAGTTGTGGCTGCCCCATCCCTGGAGGTGTTCAAGGCCAGGTTGGATGGGGCCTTACACAGCCTGATCCAGTGGAATGTCCCTGCCCATGGCAGGGGGGTTGGAACTGGATTATCTTTAAGGTCCCTTCCAACCCTAACTATTCTATGATTCTATGACTATATATATATGTGAAAGAATAATCTTGAAAATATATTGTTAAAGTACTGGTTCTATTGATTTTATAGGCAGAATGATTCTTTTGATCTGCCTGTAGCAGATAATGAAGATATAATGGATATACTTATATACTTACAATGGATGTACTCAACCTCCTGTTTGATTCTGCTTTGCCAGAATTACCCAAATCATTCATCTTCTACAGGTACTGTGAAGTCATGAAAAGTACTAGAAAAAAGTTATTCACTACCAACTCCGTATCAGTAGGCAGTGTAACTACCCTTGTGAGCCCCTGAATAACCTGGGAAGACTCAGACGAATAACATTACTTTTAGGAAGGTTCATTTTAAAGTGCTTGTATCAGGGTTTTTTTAACACATTATTTGCATGTATCTTTTCTACCCCCTCAAAACTTGAAGTGCAGTTTGTTTAGTAAAAAAATGAAACTATCATACAGACAGTGCCTATTCCTGATCTTCACTTGCTTCTTTTCCAGTTCTTCAGCTTTCTCGATGTCTGAGTCTGAAAATATTTAGTACTTTATACTTCTTCTCTCAGGAATGTGACACCTACACAAAACTGGTATTAAATTGAGGTCTTATGATTTAAAATGGTAGCTAAAAAGCTGAATTTGTGTACTGAGCTGCTCTACAATCTGACCCAGTTTTAACCTGACAATAGGTGAAATTCTCTACCCAGGGAAATGTAGCCCTTAGATCAAAATGAAAATAATTCATACAGAAAGCAAATACATTTTTTCATACGGTCAAAAGTGCTTCTTTATCTAGAATTACTTCTCTAAAAAAGTTTAAGTAATTGTATTTTTTATATTGTATTTAGTGCACTTATCAGAAACAGTACATTTATAATAATTCTTTGATTTCACATAGTACCTGATATGTGACTACGTTGACCATGACTGACATAGGCACTACTGCTATTTTTTTTTTAATTTTTAATGGAAATTCAATGTTTGAGTCCTCAGTAGATGACTGCGTTCTTGTAGATATGTTGATATTGCACCTGTTACCATTAATTTAACAACCATAAGCAAAATGAAGCACATTTGCTCAACAGAAAAGCTTAAAAACTGAACAGGAACAGAAACAGAGGGAAGACTTCAGTGTGACACTTCCCTTTGGAGGCAGCAATAATGGGCAATCACATGGCTTCTTGCATTAGTAATTCTTGGTGCTGTGCCGAAGTGATCAGAGTTGTCATCTGATTTTTTTTCCCAACTTCAAAAGCGCCTCCCAAATATCAGTGAAACTCTTCAGTCTTAATTGGAAACACCTTATTGCTTGTGTTTTCTGAGATGAGGTAAAATGTCAAAATATTTACCTTAGAAACAAATTATTGGACGAATGGTGCCCTGTAACTAATTTGTTGGGACAGCGGGATACTTTGTTGGAAAAATGAAGTGATTATGTAAAAAAAGATTTATGACTTAACCAGTTCTCTTCCCTAGTGTCAAATCTCCTAGCAAATGAACTTTTCTTCTGGTTCTGTGTCATGCCATGTAATTTTAATGCCAGTGATGATGGATTTGGGAAGAACATCAGTGAGAAATATTCTGAAGAGTCAGCAGACATTTCTGTTTGCTTTCAGACATTTTAGTTAATGCTCTTCCACCTTAGAAGAATAGGTGTAAGCTTTATTTACTAGTTGGATCTCAGAATAGGCTAAGCACAGGGTAAGCAGACAGGAAATTTAAAGAAAAAACTAGGAAGTAGTATAATTGTTCTGGTGATTTAGCAGCAGCATTTGTAACTTGTATAAAACCTTACTTTTGAAGGAGGCAGGCAATACCTTTCCCAGTTGCAGCGGGATGCTGAGTTTCTGAGATAAGCTTTTGTTATGATCATGCTCACAAGGGGATGCTTAATGCTCAGTGTGGATAATCTCTCTAATAACAGTGCAATCTGAAAGTTTGTTTTTTCTGGAAAGGTCACTGCAAGAGTTCTTGAGAGAAAGGATGAAAAGAGTGTGAACCCTGAAAAGTTGCAGACTGAGAGGGGAGTAATATCCTGTCCATTTAGGGCTGTGAAAATGAAAGAAGGAAGAAAGATTAACCCAAGAACAGCGGAAATACAGCAAAAATGTTACAAGAAGCGTGAAATATCTCCTGTGAGAGTATCAGTGAGAGTTCTGTGCTATCAGCGTCTAAAGCTGGCAACAGAGACAGCAATGAACACTGTTTAACTGAGGAAAGATATAAACAGATGTTGTTTAGTCTTTCTTGCGTTCATCTTTCTTTTGTCATTCTGGTTTACATGCTCTACTTTTACCCTTCTGTATGTGAACAAGTACACTTCTACTTTAAAAGCATCCTTAGTCATATATAGCGTGAACTTGCAGGAGTTCTGCAGCCCAGCATCCTGCTCCAATCAGCATTAGCCAGGAGATCAGACCAGGTTACTCAGGCCTTCTTCCATGTAGGTCTTGAAAACCTCCAAAGATGTACTCTATGCAGCATCTCTGGAAAACCTGTTCCAATGTTTGACTCTAGTCAATGTGAAAAATGTGTGTGTATACACTGGTGTATGCCCACGAGCCAATATTGTTCTTCAGGAAGATGTACACGTCAGAAGCACATGAGGGCTTCATTCAATTCTTCAAAATATTCGTACCAAAAGTCCTGAATTATGTTTTTTAACTGTGCTGCATGTGTGTAAGTACATATATTTGTGGAAGGTTGAAGAGAATGCAGAGAACTGCTGATTCTGTGGTTCCATCTGTGATTCCAGCCAGCTTCTCATGAAAGGAAGCTCTGCTTACAAAGCTGTCAGAGCAGCATGCACTGATCTGTATACTTAATGGAAATTTCGAGGAGAGAACACTGAACTGTTCTTACTCTCTGGAGCTGGGAAGTGATGTGAAGAGCAACCCTCCAAAAACCCAGAGACAGAACCTAATGATTCATGAGATTATTTTAAAACTAGCAGGGTTAAAAATAGTAAATGTTCTTTTTGTTGATATACTGGTTTCAAATCCATATAGTTCACATTTTCTGGCTACACAGACCTGAAATCTATTGAAAAATGCATCTACTTAAAAAGGAAACAAATAGCAACTCAAACCATTGTATGAGGCAATGAAACGATGAGCTTGGCTTTATATCGACAAACAGAGCCCTTACACTGCAAAAGGGCCTTGGTGTAAGTAAGAGTCAGTCCCAGGAGCTTTAGTCCAATCAGATCAATACCTTCTACAGCAGGATCATAATTAAACCCACAAAAACTAAGGCATGAGTTTCTGCTTTTTATTAACAGAAATCTCAGCTCAAAAGAGAAGAAATCTGATGCTTTCCTCTGAAACGCTGAATTCCTGATCCTGCTTTATAGATCATCTGTCTTTACTAAGTAGTGTAGAGGGGCCAGCATAAGAAGACAGATGGATCTGACATCAACTGTCTTCTACATGCTACCCTGCTCACTCTAAGAGCTCACTTGACATCAGTGCTGTGTGCTACCACTCTGTCTCTGACACACCATCTTCTGCTCTGACCTTACAATGCCTTTTGCACTGTGACTTGGTGGGGTTACTGGAAGACAGTCCTACAGCCATTTTCCTTAATGCCTACCCATGCTCCAGAAATCATAATTTTCTAAGTGTTTAGGACTCTTCCAAAAGTGTTTAGGACTCTTCATTTTCTTCAGGGCTTAAAGGTTTTAGGGTGACAGTGAAAATCTTGTGACAAATGAAGTCCCAACATCCTTCCTCAGATATAATTTAAATCTTACTCTGTCAAAACTCCCACCGACTTCACTAAGTCTTTTGAGATTTAGCCCTATCATATTAGCACATTGCAATCAGCGATAAAAGCAGTAACAGAAGTGAATCCCAAAGAGTAACATCAGAGCAATGTACGTTATTTCCATCCAAGTAAAAAGATCTTCCGGGATTTTCTTTCCTGGCCAAATCTAAAGCTAAACACATTACTCATCTGTGCAGAAGTCTGTTTGCTTTCCAAGCCAAAACTCACTAGAAAAACAGGAAATAATAAGATTGTGATATATAAAACTAGGTTGCTCTGCTCTGTTAATTTGTCGAAGCCACAAAATGTGTTTTCCATTAGCTTTCAAGTATGGGGTGAAATGTTTAGTATATCTGTCTACTCATTAATCCCTCTATTCATCCTTCCATCCATGCACCCATCCATGCATCTTATTTTTTCTGGGTGGAGCAAAAGTTCAACAGAGTTTTCAGCTGTATTTCTTACAGTCTTTTGTTTGGAGAAAGGAACTGACATCAAACTTCAGATTGTGTTTTGCTGTTGCTGATACGAATACCCCAGTGAAAGGGGAGTAAAACAGAGTAAAGAACCTCGCCCTTAAAAGTGTAGTTTTACTGGTGCCAGACTCAGCAGCTCAGGAGACATAGTCCTTCCTAAACTCCTTTCTAAGGGCAAGTAAGAGTGAGGGAAAGTTGTTGGAAGATCACGTGGATTTCCAAGTGGACTACATTACTTCCTAAAGAGCAGCGTTCACCCTTCGTTTCCATACTCCCTAACTTACAATCTCTCACTAAACCTCCATGCAATTGTAAGCTCCTACAGCTCTTTATTTTCTGCCCATGTTTTCAGAACTGAGTGAAGTGATTTGGTAACTGGAGATTTTTGAAAGACACTTAAAGAGGTCTTAACAGTACACATACTGCGCTTAAGCCTTGGAATCTGTGGCAACTTTGGCAACTTGTGCTGAAAATAGAACTCCAAATATTTAACATAGCTCTTTACTTTTGTAAACTCAGAAAATGTGCAGATATGGGAAATGATCGTCACCAAGTCTCAATACATCCGAACACTGCAATCTTTAACAGCAAATTCTACTAGAAACACACAGACTTTTTCACATAAGATTCTTCTGTGAAATTAAGACTGGATCAGTCAATCAAATGGCAGATACTAAACTGTCAAATTGCATACCAGTTTCATGAAATTATTCTAATCAGTCTTTGTCTTCTTCCTGCATTCCCTCCAAAGTTCATATTTTATGACAGGAGGGGGGCATTTCAACATCAGTGTGTATGGATGATGCAGTAAAACACAATTCCTCACATACTTCATCGTCTTCTGAGATCGTTAGCCCTCCACTTGCATAATCCACAAAAATACAAATTCAGTTGTGTGGATTACTGTTTACAACAGACAAAGAGTTACTGCTGAGTAACTGAAATAATATATTAGCTTTTTTCCCCCTTAAAAAAAGTGAGTTTTTTAAAAAGACAGAAGCTATAATGAATTCCAGAATTTGGTAAGGATCACACATTGATGGTACAACTATGATTTTGTAATTAGCTGAAGCCAGAAAATGTCTTGACAATGGAGAGTGTGTAGACTTTTTGTCAGGACTAACCTCATCTTCATCCAATTGAGCTACAAATATGAAGCTGAAACTAGATATAGACTTGGCCTTTTGTTGTGGAACAAAATACATTTTAATGTTTTAAGTAATTAGGCATTTAAGCCATTGAGCCAAATTTCTCATTGGCATATACAACCCTAGGTGCCCATAAGTGTATACTACATACACGCTGGCTATGTTATAGCTATTATTAACATTGCTAATTTTTAAGTAAGCATTTAAAAAACAAAACTGAATTTTGCAGCTGATGTGGGTAGCTAAATGCCTACACTTCAAAGAGTGTCCAACAGTGTTAAGCAATTCCACAGTTCTTCACAGAAGCAGAGCTTCAAGATAGGACCCAGCAGCAGAGCCAAAAGATGTCCAAAATTATACGTAATGACAGGAACATATTCTTTCAGTGGTAACTGAGGTGGGTTCAAACGTGCTACTGTACTTCAGCCTGGGTTTTTCAAATCTGACACATCATGTATTGATGTTCACATCTGTTCCCAGAGCTGAATGACTAGATCATGTGAAAGGCTTGGTACCCATACTGGACCACGAACACCAGCACTCAAAATTGCTACATTTCAGATTGGTGGTCAGACATGACTTCAGCTGGGAGGCATCTAAAATCCTTGATTTTTTAAATGTCTTGAATTGCCTCTGGACATACACAGAAATACTTCAGTTTCAACAGTGCTGAGCACATTTTTTTGTGTCTCATGCATGTACTGTGTGTACCTCAACAGAATTCAGAAACAAGAGATTCTTTGTTCATGTGTCTTTGGTGGTCTGCTCCAGGAGGTCTCAAAGCCTCTCTCTTTCACACACCAGCAGGAACAGTCTCTGAGGCTACCGATTCCACTTAAATCATGGTGTGATTAGTGTGGCACCATCACTCCTTTGTCACAGAGCTGTCCCAGAGCTGCAATTCTCTCCCTTGCCTGGAAGCATTAACAACTCCTATTTCACATCTCACATCTCTTCCAGAGACTGGTTTAACCACTAATCTGTGAGTAACTCCACCTTCCAGTTAAATTTGTGCCTCTGAAGAAAAGAATTAACAATTTCTGAGGCCTGAGGGAATACCCAGACTGGCTTTGTGACTGCAGCCCTCTTGCTGTTGGGCAGGATGCTACTGGTCTTCTGGCTGCAAACAAGAAATACAAGAGCATAATTAAGGCCAGCATAGGAAGGCAGCTCCTGTGATACTGAGCAAAGATCAGTTCCCACCAGCTACTGTTTCTCCAGACAGTGGCTGAGACTTGCCACTGGCAGTAGCTGAGCAGATGGAAGAAGCTGGAAGGGAGGGCACCCAGGAAGGGGCTACTAGCAGCAACTGGAAGTGCCTATGAGGGGATGGAAGGCATATCTGATGGATGAGTGCGCCCACTTTCCTTCCCATTCCCCTGCTCCTTGCTGCCTCCCTGGCGCAGACAACAGTGTGATGGGACATACTGGCTAGGGAAGAAGGACATCAGAGAATTGCATTTTAAGGAAGGCAGCATCAGCGAAAGCCACTTATTTTGGCACTGAATAAAACAAAAATGTCTATTCTGGGAGCAGACGCTGGAGCTGAGGTGATTGCCCCACCACCTGGGCAACGCTTACCCTTTCCCAATGTCCAATGTCATTTTTGCTGTCCTTGGATGTTGCCTGCACCAATTAGGAGCTAAGCGCTTGAGTGGCGAGCACACTCTGAGAGCAGATTCACACTCTGCAGGAGTGCTCCTTGACTGAGGATGTGGCTGCCTATTATGCCAGCTCTGTGATTTATCCTTTGCCAGACTGAATACCCTCATCAACAGCCTTGTGTTCTCAGTCAGTTGTTATGTGCTGGGGCAGCGCGAGTGTTCAGTGATGTCCTTCTTCCCCATTCTTTATAAGCAGGCAGCCTCTCTCTTTTCCCCCATGCAAAGGAAACAGGCAACTATCAAGGGAAAAACTTCTGCAGCAAAAAAACACAGACAATTAAGTCCAGTGACTGATTCTTTATTATACGTTTTTTACTCCAGTTTCATGCATGGGAGGTCTGGATTCATGCAATGTGTGAAGCTGAGCAAAGGGGCATGGAGAATAAGGGATTAAATCAAAGGGAGGGTGGGGTGATGGAAACCGTGGGAGGTAAGAATGAGTGGGAAGAAAGAAGGGAGGAGGGGAGGGGAGATAGGAAGGGTACAGGCAGCTGAAGAATGGGAACAAGCTAGTGGGTGATGATACAGATGATGTGAATCATCCCGTGCTGATCTCTTCTTCTATTCTGTTGACTGCTGGAACTATCACATGACATTTTTTCATGTTGTCTCTCTGAGAACACAAGTAACTCTCATGATTCCAGTGAGCAGAAGGAGAGCTGTTAGAAGTTAAAGACTAGGAACTGGTAGCTTTTGGAAGAGATGCAGGTCCTCACAGATCTGGAAATAAAGCTGAACTGCAAACTTCATTAAAAAGTGTAAGACCTTAGCACCTGGCAGGTTTCCTAGTTTTTGAAGGGGTGATTACAGTCCAATAATGTGTTTTGCTAAACTGTGGGAAATGATTACTTTTTAATGTGGCATCCCCAGAAGAATTCATTTCACTGAGTCATATTTTTCCCCTCTCATAATTGATTTGTGATGTCTAAAATCAGTGCATGATGTTTGCAACTGGAGCCAGTTGCAGAGCTTTTGCTGAATTAAACTTAGAACCTACCAGACATCTTAGTATTTTTGTAAGGAAGAGGAAGACAAGCTTTAAGAGTTTGTCTTTCCTTGTGGGCTGCAGGATTTGACTAGTTCAGTTGTACAGAGGATGTATCTGTCTTGAAGTCTTTTCTGGATCTTAGCAGGGATCTCTTGTACTTCATCTTCCAGCATAAATATCCCCATTGAGGTTCATTCTTTTGTCCCAGTAGTGTTACCAAGAAGAATTAATTGAAGTAGCATCGGACGGTATTGTTGGACACTGTAATTTTAATTTCCAAAGTGACTACAGTAATATTTTTCAGCTGGGACTTGGTGCCATCTTGTTTGAGAGGATGACACTCTGTTCTTCTCCTCTTTCAGCAGTCTCCTGTTACCAGGTACTTTCTTGATGGTATTTTTGAAAGTTCTGAGACACTCACTGGCTTATTCTGAAGAGTTTGGATGGAAGTTCAGGACATAAGTGGGTATCCAGAGACATCTGACCTTGACAGAATGTGTCCTGCTGGGCCACATGGCCCTCCTGGAGTGCCTAAAGCTTCACTCCCCAGGATGGATGACGAATCAGACAGAGAGTTGGTTTTATTTTGCTTCTGCTGCCAAGTGTAGCAGCAGCCTAAGTGCAGCTTTTACTCTCCAAGTGTAAAATTTCCTATATATTATCAATTAGAGGGTGTTCTCTTGGCCACAGTTTTGCTGATGAACCACCAGTGTCACATCAGGCATTACAGAGGCAAAATCCTTAGCTAGATCACCATGACTACCTCTAGGACATTGCTGTATGTTAGAAGGAGCTATGTACAGTATATGCTATAGGGAGGTCATCTAGTAGCCAAGATATGAAAAAAAGAATAAAAGACCTGTATGTAAAGGCAAGGAGCATTAGTTCCTTGTTTGTGACCACATCAACAATGCACACGGTGAAGCTCCTGTACAAACAAAAACCAGATAAGCCCACCCACGTTGTGCTTGTAAGACATAGCAGAAACAGCCCTCACAGTCTTTGGGTGTTATATTTAATTCTGTGACTTTGGAATAAACGGATCTGGGAATCAAAAAGATGTGCAATCATAGAAGCACAGTCCATGGCATATTTCCAAATAAAAGCAGAAGAAACATAATGTTAGGCAGTTTCAATTATTTATGTCTTCTCATCAAGTTAGTTTGTCTGAGGTTGCATTTTATCTGTATCTCATTAAAAAGAGTAAATAACCTATAGTCATGATGGAATAATGTTGCATGGGCAGGTCTTCCTGTAACTCCAACATCAACATGTGGAACTGCTGTAATTCCAAACCTGGAACTGTTCGCTAAACAAAAATAAGCCCTGATTTTGTTCTTGGTTTTTAATCCTGATTGCAAATCCCATGTCCTTCTTTTTTTTTTGTTGAAATACTGCCCAGCGTTCCACTAAGATGAGAAATCTTAATTAATTTATCAATTGTGTTTAATACCCAGTGAGACACAGGGAACAGTTTCATATATGCCTGCTGTCAGAACTTTTCAAACTGGAGATGTATCAGCAAAAATTGCATCATATGTTCCCCATTCTTGTGAATGGTGTACTTAAGGACAACAAGCTAGAAGAGGAAGATTTATTGGGAGAAGATTGCAAGATGCTGTCCAGAGAGTAGAGGAGGTCTTTAGCTCTGAACAAGGCTGAGTGCTTGTTCCTTACCAAGCCAATAAAGTCCTGGCACCATAACAAATGCTGCATGTTTATTTGAATGTTTGAGAGGGAGACAATGAATAATAATATATGCTAACTGAATGGAGATAGAGTTAGCTTTGCAAGCCACAACATAGTTTATTTGTAGATATCCAAGTTAAAGCACATCTAATTTTAGATACACTATATATAAAAGATTATAGTGTTATTTATAGTATAGTGTATTTATATGTATATAATATATATATTTTATTTATATATAATCTTGAGTGCTCCAATTACCTATTAAAAATGTGAGTCTTCTATAATTTATTGGGATTGCGAGTTTGCAGAAATACGTTTCCTCTGTTTTTCATCCTTGCCACTGCTGATGGAATAACCTACAAACTCTCCCTTCCAAGACAAAATATGCTAAGAAGCAACTGGTTAGTGACTGGTAAAAGTAGTCCATGTGAAAGATGAGGTTTGTCCCAGTGCTGACTATGTTGCTATCCCCCACTAAACACACAAACCCTCCAAGAGAGAGAAATAAATTTGCTACCCCCTATGCCCAAAGTAAAAAGACACAAGAGAGAAATCATGGGATAAACTATCAAGATGAATAAGAAAAGACATACCAGCCTGAAAAATATGACCAAGTAAAAGAAAACCTCCAGACAAAGGAGTGATTTAGAATTTAAACAGAAGGTCTTCCTGGGGCTTACATAGTAAAATTACAATTTGACCACTGTGAAAGGCTCCCCATTCTGGTGGAATTAAAGGGTGAAAAGGGAACAAAGAGTCCTCAGAGAATGCTGAATATTGGAATATATATATTGGATACTAGCTGCCAGATACTGGCATTCAATGAAATCTTGTAACCTAATGAAGAAGACTGTGTACAAGTTATCTACTCTCATGAAGAAAAAAGGTTGAGGTAGACTTTTATTGGTTGTGGGGTTTTTTTCATGTTTCCATTTGCTGAAGGATTTTTACATCCACGGAGTCTCTAAAATGGCTTTTAAAAAGTTTTGGAAGAAAAAGAGAGCTATACACAAAAAAAGTTTCCTCTTGTTAGCAAATTTAAGGCAACTAAAATGAGGGATAAGCAAATCTAAGAGGTATTAGAATTAAAAATAATAGTTCAGGTTTGATCATAGTAATATTAGGAAAGTCAGTAAATATGTGAGTACGTGCATGACTGAAATCTTGGAGGACCATGTACATCGGCTGCACAGTCAGCTGTCAAAAGAAAAGAGAAAGGAGAAATTTGAAATGAGAACCTGAATAAGTGTTGTTGGTAGTGATGTGGTTAAGAGCTGAGGTAATTGTGGGTTTAGCACGTGTATTTGAAGATTTGAGATGGAGAAAATGAATATTCTTATTGAAGAAGGATACAGTTGGCTTTGAAACCTGGAACTCAGCTCAGTAAATATGTGTTTCTATGTGATGTGTTAAAGCCAAATTTTCTGATTTTATAAAGAGAGACTGCTGATTAAAGCCAAGCCATAAAGTTCATATTTTGTTATAGAAGAGGTGGAAACAATGGGTGACATACACAAAGTAAAAACTGATAAACAGATTGCCAGAGACTCATCAGGGAAGAGAAAGATTGCTTAGCTTTATTTAACTGTTGGGGTTTTTTCCTGGTTTTATTGTCATATATGTCCAACTGAAAGGGAAAATACATATTATTATCAGATTGATTGCTATATCTGAACTTAAAAACAAGAAAAATATTAATCAATTAAGGTTACATGGGGAAATAGATCCCCATTTAACAATGCCTCCATCTCTAAACTTTTTCTCTTGGTGAGGCTAAAGGTACCTCCATTAATAATAGGGGTCATAACTAACCGATCAGTAATACCTAAACAAACAATATCTGTGTATGTAACAAAGTACATACAGGTAGATGTGACATCATGTCTATAACACATTGAGCACTATAAAAAAGAAAATCCGTTAAGTATAGAAATGCTTATTATGGTATGAAGTACTTTGAAAGATTGCATGGCATCATGTGTAGATTTGCAGCACTGAGGTTAGAAAAAAAGTCACTTTGCACAGAGCTATAATGGGGAGGAAACGAATGGAAAGGTGGAATATGGTGAACACCATAGGTTTATCCCGATAATCAGAGACTGATAATCAAAACCTGCTGCATGTGTACAATTTGAAAGTATCTTTATTTAATGAAAAAGAGATTTTTTTTCTCTAAGAGAACAGACCAGCTAATGTTAGAAATGTGTAACTACGTTAGAAGGAAAACATATTGCCACTGGGGTCATATAATAGCAAATCCACCTTCTCACTCAGGGTGTGGCAACTCAAAATAGGTTCTGCTTTGACTTTGCTAGACCTTGCTATTTATCAGTGGAGATAAATTAAAGCAAGAGAAAAGTTTCTGGATGATTTTACTGTTCAGATCTTGCTAGCTTAAATTGCAAATCAGTTTGTAAAAAAACATCTGTGAAGACCTGCACCTACAACAGTAAGAGAATTGCTTAATCATATGTGAATTTATAGGTCAGTTAGAAACAGGTCAGTTGTGTATATACGTCTTTTCAGTGCATAAGGTGACAAAAATGTGTATTTGTAGCTTAATCTTCAAGAAGGGATACACAATTTTATGACGTACATAGAAATGATCATCGAGCATTGCATAAAGGCAGCTGTTTGATAACTTTAAACCGGTGCCTTTGAGTACCTGATAAACTACTGAGATGCACGTTTAACACTCTACATTTATTGGATTTGTCCGCTAGATAGCTTTCCAGAAATTACAGTCTGCTAGTGTAACAAGATTACTTATATCGGAGCCATGGTGAAAATGCCTTCCAACGGTGTCTTCCTTAGCTGCAGGCATTTTCAAATGGGGCATTCTCTTTTACAGTGGTCATTTTAATTGATTTAGTTAACTGCACAAATTGTTTTGTCTGTAAAAGTGAAATACTTAGCCAAAAAGGTAACTGTATTATACCAAAGCTGTGAATTACAGCCCTGTATAGGTCATTACAAGGTAGGACCAGGCGAGAAATGGCTGATGACTCCTTGAATCACAGAATCACAGAATCACAAGAAACTACTTCTCGGTCCTGATCAGGAGCCTCTAGCCAAAAAGGTGTTTGCAGTATCCTTTCGGTTCCTGTGAGTGATATATTTTGCAGTTTGCAGACTATCAGAAGGGGAAGTTTTGGTTGCCCATAATAACATTATGTATGCAACATAAGGAACAATACCTACTGCAGGATAGGTGACAGCGAACCAGGTTTCATGGGCTGGTGCTGCAGTAGTTTCTCCTGGAATCACAAAGCACTTCTCTGATCTTCCTTGCTTCGCAGAGTAATAAGTTTGTGATGCAACAGACAGGACAGATTTTGTAGAAATTTGCCTTCAACTGAAGAAAGATTCTGTGGCCAAATTCTTGTGTACCAGAATGGAAAGGGCAGGCTGGTAGGAAGCACAAAGCGTATAGTCAGATAAATGGAAACAAAACTGCAGTGTACCAGATCTCAGAACCGTCCAGATACCGTCAGTGAAAGGACAAGATTGGCTCACAGTGATGTGCATCCCAGAAAGGCAGGACAACAGCCCTACTGTAGCTTATTTCTGGGAATACAGAGGACTAACACAGTAACAGCCCGTACCAGAAAGCAATGGTGCTGTGTTAGTGGATTATAGACAATATTAAATCTTTCAGAACACAGCAAAATAACCCTGCAAAGAAATGTGACTTCGTAAAGTCTGCTGGTGAAGGGTAAGGGAGTCTGACATGCTATTCTCAGGAAATTCGTTCAAAAAGCTATCCTCTAGAGCGTTCTCATCATTACAAAGATATGCAATACCTAATACCAGTTTGTGACAGCCGCACAAGCCATCACAGACTGAGAGAATGATTTGTGGATGCAGGACAACTGTTTTGTGACTCCCCTCAATGAATTTATTACATAGAACCCACAGCCTGGGGTTCTCAAATTAACCTTAACATCTCTTACCGCCATGTAACAGTCAATCTAACAATCTACTTCCCAGTAAAACTGAAGGGTCACCTTGGCCTCCTGTGTCAGGACCTCATCCTATACTACAGTGCAAATATTCTTCTCAAATGTAACACCACTTCTTGGGAATTTTTGATTCAGTGTCTAATTTTCTCAAAACATCAAGCAGATCATTTTGATATGTCCGTAAAACACACATTTTAAGCAAAGAGGACATCAAGTTGGATTTCAGGCTCTGCTTACGCAGACAAGTTAGAAGAGCCAAAATTGCAACAAGGCTGCTGCAGACTCTGTTCTGTGCCCTGAAGCAATCTTACACCAGTAGGATAAGCGGTTTATTTGGCAATTCAATTTATAGACATTTCTGATTGTAATGAAGTGACAGTATCCTTCTGTAAAAGGAGAGTTTGTTATAGGGAAAATGTAGTGAAAGGCTCTTTTGTTCTGTTTTCACTATTTTTAAAATCATTTTTTATTAAATGCATTGATGAGCCTCCTGTCAATTTACTTTATCTATAACCTGAGCATTCTAACTAGAGTTAAAACTGAGGCTCTGATTTTTTAATCTTTTCAGAGTATGAATCATTGTGTTTGTCCTTTTTACAAAGGAAAGGATGAGCCAAGATAGTTAGTTCTGGGAATGCCTTTAGTCTTAAGGTCTGGATTCTATGACTTTAAAAAAAAAAAACAAACAGTAGTTTTGATTTGGGTTTTGATACTCTGATATTCCGGTTTCATTAATATTTGAGTATTTTTGTTTTAATGTCCTGACAATGTAATTTCTTTGTGTATGTCTTGTCATTTCTTATATTCTAGTATTTAACTTGAACACTTTCTTTCTACTGCCTGTATCTTCTTCTTTGTGAAACTTATGTTTAATATTTAAATATATATAGAGAGAAACCTAATTCAGTCCTTACATAAGGGGATATATCTCCCAGGACCTCAAAGGCACTTTGATCTATTCATGCAAATCTGAATTTGACCCATCGCTTTCTTTGCGAATAAGGAATGAGGAACACCGAGGAGCTTAGGTCATTACTCATGAACCATGTCATTAGTTATACAAAATTAATTGCATCCTTTTCTTTGCTGACATAAATACATCAATGCTTTCACATCCATGAATTGCTTAGCAACTCTGCTTTTTTTGATTTAAAAAAAATAAAAAAGATACCTCTTTTGATAAGACTTCTGCGTGCTCACATTTTTCGCCGGATAAATGCTATTGAATCAGAACCTGAGGTCCTTAGATTACCAGCCTGATTGCTGTCTCCAGTTTTATGGGTCTCCCATTAATCAGAACTGTACATTCAAACTCCAGGTATGGATGGGAGCATAAAAATGCGAAAATAGTGGCATTTTCAAGGGTAGGGAGAGATATATTTGTATTATGCTCAGAAAATGCTCTGTATTATCAGTGGGCACTTCCAAGTAAAATTTTCTTCTTCTGTCATTTTTGATGATAATTTATCCTTTTGAAATTATCATATCTGCTCTCCCCCCAGTTTATTAGATTTTTTTTTACTTTCCCAAAGCTTGTTAGCACACTCCTTTTTTAATAGCTTCTCCTGACTTTTCCACCCACTTTTATCTCTTTCATAAAAATAATCAGAATTGACTGACACTCACAGCACAGGCTGGCCATTCCCTCCAAATTAAGGAAATAGATAAATTAAAATATCAATGGCTTTTAATGCTATCATTCTTTAAAATCCAAACTATCCAACTTAGGCATTTCACTGATACTTCTTATATTAGTGGAAGTAAAAATAACTTTTAAAAACTACTTTCTACACAGTTTTTAAAGGTACAGGGAGGAGTGAACTCTGAAAAGTAGATCCTCGAGTACTTTTGGCTAGGAAAAAAAGCCAAACATTAATTTTAAATCCTGAACGCACCACAGCTAATAAACTTCGGAAGAGTATGTATTCAGTGCAATGCTCAGCCTCAGATAACAGATCTCATTTTTCTGTTTAAACGTCCTACTTGGGCTTGTGACTGTGCATGAACTTATAATGCTGTGATTATTACTGAATAAACAGTTTGAACAGGATTTATAAGCATTTCTGCAACTCAAAAATATTTATTCTTATATATAATTCTCATTTATCCACTTAATTATCTGTATAGTTGTGGAATTGCTTTATATTTTATAAACAAATATTTTTATATACGTTAGCAAGAAAAAAGTTCTGCATAAGGAGAGAATTATGCTAGCAAAGAGAAGAAATCAGATTTGTGAGAACACATACACTGCAGTATATAAAAACATGCAGCTCCTTTCAAACTAGATGTTAAAGTTTAAAGTAGTAGCTGGCATGACATGGAAAATCAGTGTAATATATTAGGTCAGCAAGCAAGGGTTCTGAAAAGTCCCATTATCATTTTTGCTTCATCCTGAAAACCTGACATTGAGTGGAAATTGTATTCTTATGTTTGCCTTATTTCTCACGCATTTTCTGAGCCCAAATCATTAAAAGAAGACACAATAGAAATTACAGATGCACGTGTCCATAAAACTTTGGGTTTATATAAAGCAATGTAAACTCTAAAGTGACTAATAATACACATTTTCAGAACAGTAGAACCCTCAGCTATGAAAGCTCCCATGCCCATTCCCTCTTCTATAAGATCGTAGACATATCATCTTCATAATACATTTAACTATGATTGAAGTCGAGGGCACTTTGGCATAAGTTTAAAGTTGTGGAACATATGGTTTTGTGATTTACTGGCTCTGATTCTCTCTTTGCAGCTGGGGAAGGCTGAACAACAGATAAAGATCTTTTTTTGTAATTCTAGATCTAGTCAAAAGTACCAAAAATTCTGGAAGTAATTAGTACAATCCTGGCTGGAAAGGAAGAAATAAATTTTGGTGCTTTTAGAAGAAATAATGTCATAGATATAAACTCATGCAAGGAGCAATATCTTCTGTGTTTTTTTTCTCTCATGAAGTGAGAAGAAATATTCCTTTGTCTAAAAACAAAGGAGGACATCTGATAAAATTACCTAGTAGAATGATCACTCATTTTGGTTACATTTAGACTAAAAGGCTAAATTTAGAGGTCCAATCTCATGAAATGTGTCCATAATGGAAATAAGACAAATGAAAAATGAGAGTTTACATTAATATATCTTACATCATAGGATCAGGAGAAGATGCAAGTTCTGCCAACTCAAGTTCTCCTTCAAGTTTAGTCCATTATTTAAAAAGATTAGAGGTAAAATAAAAACAAGAACTTTCTTCAGGTCACATAAGAGCTGGCTAACATTTCAGTCCTGTAAAGCATCTATCTGCCACCATGAAGCTAAGATCTGTACTGTCAGCCTGTAACCCAGCAGTCACATTAGGCTTATGTTGTAACACATTTATAATTGTGATAGCCTCTTTGAAATAATACCAAATGCTGAGGCATAATAGATCTGTGAGTATTAAGACAAGATGAAAAAAAATATGTTCAGGTGGACATGGAAAGTGGAAATGTTTGGATGATCAAGTATCCATATCCATGGCAATCTATGGCAATATAAAGTATTAGCCCACAAGAAGATAGTCTTAAGAGCCAAATAATTCTCTGAACTGTCCAATCTTTGATCAAAACCAGAATACTTCATGTAGATAGCTCACACAGGAGCAGTCATGACAAAGAAAAGGCTCAAGAGTTACTCAGCTTGTAATGAGAAGGGCAAATTTAGGCTCCATAATCATCCATTAGGATGAACAATGATTAAAACAAGAAGAAAAACAATCAACTAAAGAAAAGCTTTTGGTATGCAGTATGTCAGACTGCAGTGCATGCAACATTCAGCCTTGCTATCTGTGGCAGAGATTTAGATGTCTTGAAATGAGGGCATCCTTCAATTTATCTTAATTCAGTGATCTCCTTACCACAGGGTCTCTGGGGAATTCATGTTTTGGTTCTTGTGCATTTTCAGGCTTCCTGTGTGGGAGATTGGCAAAAAGGATTACTAATGCAAATGAGATGAGGCTACTCTTTCTTAATTACTTGAAATCCTCATTCCCAGTGGAGAGTTTTATATTACATTAACACAGTCATATAATAACAAAAGAAAAAGAAATTTAACCCCCAGGATCTGTCTCCTTCTGAAGGTGATGTAGGATTTTTTTCCAATCCGAGGCTTGCCCAGATGTCAGTTTGGTGCCTGATGACCATGATTAAGGCTGCTGTAATGTATGTTGTTTTGAAACACCCCTTCCAAGGATTTGCCAAGAATGCAAGAACATCCCCTATCCTACGCTTCTTCACTAAGCATGGATTCGACTATGCAGGAAAAATTGCTGAGTGGTTACTCTTAGGGGAGCATTGTGGTAGCAAAATTAATCTTCTTATTCAATTTAGTTTAAGCACAAAGCATCCTAAAGCAAGAAATCACCTAAAAGTCTTTGCAGATAAGTAACTTTAGAAGATTAATCATATAAAAATTCCATAAGCCAAGACAAAATCGAGGCTTACCTGGTCTTTCTTGCTCCATATCAAAGCCTCATGACTTCTGTAGTTTTCTGATCATTCTGTAAAACATGAACTAGGAAAAAAAGTTCCCTGATATCAGCAACAAACCTTTAAAGCTTCAGGATTGGAAGATTCCTTTTTTTCCAGCTTGTGTCTTGTTAAGGGCTGCTCTTCAGCCGGCTTCCATAACCACCGCAGGAGCAGCTTTTTTTCCAAGGACTTACAAACATTTTTTAATAAAAGTTATTATTTCCAATGTTCTTTTGTGCAGGTTATTGTGTTTGTAAATACTGATTGTATCAAGATAATCTTAATAAGCTTTCTGTCATGACAGGTTGCCTTGGAAGGCAAGGACCTGTAGGACCTCTCCAAATATTATCACCTTCTATATAAAATAAGCCTTCCAGAGGCTTCCATATTTGAAATACCATTTTCTCTATTTTTTATATTTAATTAGCATTACAAAACTGCTTGACAAGCACTAATTTATCTACAGTTAAATGCAGTACGCTATTCGCATATTAGTGGGACAGAAGAATTACAGGATTTCGCGCCCAGACCATCTCTAGGAAGTAAGCCATTGCCAGAACTGAAGCACAGCACAAGAGTCTCCTTCTAAGCATAGCTCATTCTTCCGACAAAACTCTACTGACCTGTGGTATCTCACACCCACCTACTTCTAGCCAGCTGATTCCACTTAATTCATTCTCACACTCCATGAGCTCTTTAACCCTTCTGTTCCTTCAGTCCAGGCCAGTGCTTTTATGGGCTGAATCATGGAGATGAGCCAGGTGAAAATGAAGATTTTTTTTGGATTGTCTGTGTATGTTTGGGTCAGCTTCCAGGTACACAGGTTTCCTGATCCAACTGACCACATGGTTTCTCGAGTGCCCAGACTGAAAAAAGGGAAGGAGGCAGCAGAGTTGTGTGCAGGCATATGTCTCTCAGGCACAGCTCAGTTTTCAGTTGGTTTAAGCTGTCCGTAAAACCATATCCATATCTTCAGAGAAATGGAGATTTCACAGAATCGTATGGTTTAATAAATGACAGTCTAACCAGTGCAGAACCAGTACAGATTAATCCAAGAAAAGACTTGCCATCTGCTTTCAGTGAGGTCAAGCAAGTGGCATATTTGTTTACTGTACCACTAAACAGTCTAATCAGCATGTTCATAGACACTGTATATCTAGAAAGCTCCATTTTCATTTCTCTCCCAAAAGGTTAGTTCAAAATGTCACAATGTGTACTTCTCACTGATATGAGATTTCAGCACATACTGTTTACTTGATTGTCTGTGTAGAGGCCCATTATGCATAAATCAGTGCAGAGAAATAGAGGATTGTTTTATTACACAACAAAGTTTTCCAAAAATGTCTTAATTTCTTGCTCAGGAAATGGCACCATTGTTTATTTGAAACAGATATGTTAAGTGGCCTGAAGGAATTCTTGTTAAGGAGACAGACTAGCCATCATTGTCAGCAACTGTATTGCATTGTTCCTGACAATGGCAATTAGGAAGATATTTTGATCTGAAGGTAGTTAGAAAAAATGGCAAAATGCTATTCCAAAGCTGGACGAATTTTCCAAATGTTGAAACTTGAAATTAGTCCAATTCTCGGGACAAATTTCAGATTACTCAAAAGAATTGCTTAATATCAACAAGAAATCCACTCTGAACGATGTCTGTAATTTCCACGGTATTAACTGCAATGCATTTCATATACAAATTAGGAGACCTGGCAAGATGGTATGTCAACATCTTAAATCCCTCAAATTTTGTTATCCTAGATTCAGATTAGTAAGGTGTTAGTGAGAAGAAATACTACTCTCAGTCTTTTTTCCCATGGCCCCTCCCCTGCCAAATCCTCTCCACTTTTTTCCCCCAACAACAGTGTCCACAAGCCTTCAACCTTCCAGACCCTTCGCCCCAGCTTCCAGTTCCCCAGACTCCTCAAAAACTCTATGGATATTCCTTCATCTTCTTTCTTCCCATTCTGAAATCTATGGGTCCCCAGCCCACTGAACTTCCCACCAAACTTTCGTGTCTTTCCCAGTTCTCAATCCCATTCTTAATCCTAGGCTGTTACCTATCTAGGCACCCATTAAGCCACAGGTGCAAACTTAAATTCTGTCTTTCCAGAGATAATTTTTTTTCAAATTGTGTCTAATTCTGCACGTGGTGAAAGGGGAATTTAACAGAACAGAGATAAACCCCAAACATTTCACAACTGCTTTACGATACCCAACACACATCACTGGATATTTGTCTTGAATGAGATCACGTTCCCATGCTTCAGCCCCCTGTAGAGAAGGACAGGCGTGTTCCATCACAGCGCATGACAACATGTTGTCATTCGGTAGCCTAAAATCTCTGTGTGCGCAAATTTTGCTGTTTGCAAGATGGGTTGAGTGAGAAGCTTGTCAGGCAGCTAGTTGCGGTTTCAGATTCTCCGGCTAATTCAGTGCTTGTCTGGACAGCTCTAAACTATACCAGCTGCTAATAGTCCCCCTTGGGATCATTTTCTAATTGCAGATTACCAGACACAGCGGGATATCCCTTTCTTCTCTGGGGGCAATCCTTGTGCTGGGATGGAGGGGAAAAGATTTATGAACGAAGTACGCAAGTCTCAGCTGAGAATTGCCTGTGTGGTCGAGACAACTAATAAATTGGTGAATGCTTGAGCAATTTCTGGTGCATTTGTGCTCTTTCATACAGGGGAACCTATTTTTCACCATGCTAATATCAGCCTGTTAATTCATCAGTATAGTCATTATACATCACAATAGCTTTGTTGCTGTTGATTCTGGTGATTGGTATCTGTGTTTATGCTAATCCAGGATTGTGCTGTCCTATCAAATTCATGTGTCTGTGTCATCACTAGTACTGAACTCACTTGTCTGATCTGTCTCACTCGAGAAAGCCTTTGTCTCATGTTTTTCCCACACCAGAAATCTGATTGTCAGATCCTTCCTTGGTGCACAGAAACTGAAGCTGCAGTCTGTACGCCTGGGATATGATTTCAAATGAGAAAGCTCTAATAGCAGCAGTGATCCTTAAAAACTTAATCCTTATTAGCGACTTCTTTGTATTTCTTGCCAAAAATATTTTGAAGCTTCAATTATACTGTGGGACACTAATTTTTCTTACTAATTTTTGGAAAGGCCAGAAATTCTGTGCAAAAGGTGCCAAAAAAATGAGGAAGACTTCAAATTCCAAGATCACCTCTGTGGACGGCTCCCCAAAATCACAAAAGCTTCCAGATCTTTTTACTGCTGAAACCTGTATTAACTGTGTGTCTGCAAAGTGTCAGCCTAAGTATGACGTGAAGAACGATTTCTCGTACCTGTTGCTTGTGATAGGAATTTCTTTACCTGTCACTAGAGGGCAACAAAGCTACCCACAGCATTCTACCACCCAAAGTAGTCCCAAGCAACTCCCCTGTGATCCACAGGTGAAAATTCCATGCCAAAATTTGCGGTTTATTTCCTACCAACCCCACGCTCAGGTGCAAGCTTTAATAGTTACTTGTTGAATGGTTTTGAATGGGTGATCTGGAATGACAGTGAGGGGGGAACAATTAATGCTGTTCATAGCAATAGGGCTTTTCTGTTTATTTTGCTTCCACATTGGGGTCATTGTCCATTGCTGTGCTTAGAACAACATCTGCAGTCAGTTTCAGACACTTAGTCCCTGACTTAGAACTACCATTGCTGATTAATTGCGGATTTAATTTCATAGAGGATTTGGTCTTCGGCACTGACTTTTACCCACAGTTGCGTATACCAGAATATTATTGGTCCAGGCTGGATTAAACTGATCTTCCGAAAAGTGATTCAAGAGCAACAGGTTTGTTGGAGTTTTGTGCAGGCTAGGGAAAACCAACCAAACAAAAAAGTTTGATTCTGTCACATGTAACTCAAATATTGCCAAACCCTCGGACTCGTCTTAACTTGCAAGGACCTGGCATGGAAACAATCTATCATTTTGAACATTCCTCATCTAATGCTCTCATTTAACCATGACTATGTTGGCTACATTAAAGGGTGGTGTGATTCCCAAAGGAGATAATGCTGTGTGATTACCTGGTATCAAAGGTGATTTTAGTCGTTTCACTGAGATTAAGTTTTTACAGCCCCCTGTGATTTTTACTGGGTTGCCAACACCCTAGTCTGTCTTGTAGTCAGAGTTCTCTGATTTTATGTGATTATCTCGGGATGGGTTCCAAGTATGTACATGTTGGATTACCACCCGAATATATTTTCTTCCCTGCTTACTCAATCATTATCTCCAGATCATCTTTCATAGACCCTATATATATGTATATTTTTTCAAAAGACTCACAAATTCAAATGTGAAGCTCACGTATTTTCTCCTTCCTCTTGCTTCTCTGCAGACACATTTGCAGGGTAACCTCGCAGTTTCTCTCCCACTCCTTGTAGAAATGCAATTAACAATAACCACTATTTTTTATATCTATACATAAAGAAGGTAAAAGAGCCTTTCTTGCAAGAATTTTCTTTCGTGATAAGTGAGAGAATGTCCTGTCAAGACTCAAAACATGGTGGAGTCAGAGTATGGGAGAAAGGCTCTGGGGCTGTTCCCTCCCACAAAATGCCATGCTTGAAGGAGCACTATTCAACAGAAGCCTAATATGTCTCTCTTAACCAAGTAGCCTTGTATATCGCGTACATCCCTTGTCATATGTGATATGGAAATAAGACTACTTCAGGAGTCTGAACATAGATATCTTAGCACCATTTTTAGATGTATGTGCTTCCAGTACATCAGGATACCACAGATACTTGCACTCAAGCGTAGTTTGATATTTTTTTTTCTTAAAGCTTTGGAGTAATAAAAGATAAGGCATTGTTAAAATTTAATGGTACCTTTTTATTTAACAGGAACTTCTCATCTAATCCAGAATCTTCTATTTGGGATGCAGGATTTGTTATATGGGATTGATTTATAGGCTCATTTCCTTCGATATCCTTTTATCTGATATTGACAAGCATAGAAAACTTCAGCAGAATGAAATCCTGATGCTAGTTATAATGAAAACTGTCATTTTTCTGTCTCAGAAAAAATATGCAGAATTTACAAATAGTCGTCTTCTAACACTCATCTTATACCTACATCATATTTTACAAGACATTGACATGCCACTCTAATTTTCGTTACTGGAGGCCATCTTCACTTTTTTCTCTCAGTCTTTTTCAATCTTAAAGACAATAAAAGGTGATGAAAAATTCTTTGTGGTGAATCCCAAGACTAGGATATCCCCAAGGCAATGTGGTTAGTGCAAAACCAAGAAAAGCATTTAATTCTGTAGATATAATCCAGTCCTTTCAGTAAGTGAACACAAGCATATTAAAATCTCATATTAAAAACAAAAAAACCCCGAACCAACAAAACAACTAGAGGGAGATTGTGTGAGATTTTAGCAGCTAAAATCTCTCAAGAGCAGCTCTGGGTTTGTCTCTGGGCCTCAGGTGCTGACACCCTGATCACAGTCCAGGACCGCACAGGCACTGATGGGCACAATGGATGGGCAGCTGTCACCTCCCACGGGAAAAAAAAAAATAAAAATCATTTAAAAAATAGTTCATTTTCTGTTTTTTTAAACCAGCCCTTAGAATCATAGAATAGTTTGGGTTGGGAGGGACCTTAAAGGTCATCTAGTTCCAACCCCCTCTGTGATTGTCGAATAGAATCATGAAATTATTTGGGTTGGAAGGGACCTTAAAGATCATCCAGTTCTGACCTCCCTACGATAATAGAATCATAGAATGGCTTGGGTTGGAAGAGACCTTAAAGATTATCCAGTTCCAACCCCACTGTGATCATATAATCAGAGAATAGAATCATAGAATGGTTTGTGTTGGAAGGGACCTTAAAGCCCATCCAGTTCCAACCCCCCTGCCATGGGCAGGGACATCCCACCAGATCAGGCTGCCCAAGGCCCCATCCAACCTGGCCTTGAACACCTCCAGGGATGGGGCATCCACAGCTTCCCTGGGCAACCTGTGCCAGTGCCTCACCCCTCTCGTAGTGAAGAAATTCCCCCTTATGTCTAGTCTAAATCTGCCCCTCTCCAGTTCATATCCATTGCCCCTCGTCCTGTCACTACAAGCAACGGGCAGGGACGCGTCCCACTAGACCAGGCGACAGAAGCCTTGCGGTAAAACCCGGACTGTGAGTTTCCTGCCGTCTTTCCTTCCTCCCACCGCCACCAGGACTCGGAGCCTCCTTTTCCCTCTCCTCCCCGCGAGGAAGGTGCGACGCCCGCCCGGCGCGGGCAGGTGGGGCGGAGGGGCAGGGCTGCGCCCCCTCTGCCCCTGGGCGGGTCGGGGGGACCGGAATGGAGGGATCCCGCGTCACTCAGGGGCAGGGCGAGGAGTGGCGGCCCCCGCCGGGAGCCGGGGCTGCAGTCGCGGGGCAGCGGCGGCACCATGCGGACGGCTCCGAGGGTAGGAGCGGGGCAGGGGGACGGGGGCAGGGGGACGGGGACGGGAGGTCTCGCTCGGCGGGTGGGTTCAGCTGTGTCTTTGCAGGACGCGGTGACCATCCTCCTCCTCCTCCTCCTGGTGCGCGCGGCGGCCGCGCTGGATTTCAGGTACCACCACACTGAGGAGCTGGAAGCCTACCTGAAGGGCATCCGCGCCGCCCACCCGGCCATCACCCACCTGCACAGCATCGGCCGCTCGGTGGAAGGTAAGGAAGCGCCTGCTGGTTGATTTTCTGGTTGTTTTCTTTCCATGGGCGCGAAGGCGAAGCGTTTCCTGCGCTCTGGCTGGCGGCGGGGCTGCTCTCATCGCGCCGCTCTCGGCTTCAACCTCTGCCAAGTTGCCTCTTCCTCTTGCTTGAGCGTGAATAACAAACTCTGGCGACACGTAAGACGCTTCAGCTAGGGCAGAAGTGCTCCCTACACCTACTTTCTTGGAGAATTGGAAACCTCCCGAGTGGCAATTTCAGAAACAGGGCTGTCTTTAAAGAGTTTTGTGATGCCCGTGGCAGGTGGGGCTGTTCCCAGGAGTGTCTGTTTTCCAACTAAAAATACCTTCTCTTTTGGCTTTACCAGTAATTATTCCAGTAAATCTGGACTGGCAAGGAGAAGGATTTCAAATTCCGTGCTGATACACAAGGTCTTGTGTTTTAAATGAAGAATGGGGTTTCAGCCTCAAACCCTACTGGAAAATATACTGATATCAATGATCACCTTTCTGGCCTGACGGAGATGTTTGAAGTCATCTCTCTGTGATTGTTACTGTCTTACAATAAATTTAAATGAAAAAGAACGTTTTCATGTCTTTAAAGAGATTAGAGAGGAAGAATTCTTCACCATGAAGAACGAACCAGGTGAGGCACTGGCACAGGTTCCCCAGGGAAATTGTGGATGCCCCATCCCTGGACAAGTTCAAGGAGAGGTTGCATGGGGCTCTGAGCAGCCTGGTCTGGTGGGACGTGGCAGGGAGGTTGGAACTAGATGATCTTTAACATCCCTTCCAACCCAAACTACTCTATGATTGGAAACATTAGTGTTTATTAGCATATAAATACTTTAATGCACGTCTGTCTACTTTTAAGCAAAAAAAAGGACCTTTACTAGATACCGATTCAGAAAATTAAATGGCTTTATAAGAGGTGTAAAACTGGACAGAGAAGTTAATTCTTTATAAATACTGTATGTTCCTCTAATACCATTTTGTACCGCTGGATACAATTGTATCTGTTATCAAGTCTGTGCTTATGTTCAAAGAAAATAAATCTACAACACTCTGGATAGATAACAATGAAGAACACTAGTAGTTTCTTTTCATGCTTCCTGCCAGGTATTACCACATGTGTCTTCAATTTTATTTTTTTTTAAATATACTTGTATTTGTCTGGGACGTATCTTCTAGTTGAAAAGAGGGCTCTGTTTCAGTGAAGTATCAAACAGCTGTCATGTTGCTATGGATATGTGATCTTGTCTCTGTGCATGTCTGCACTCATCTTCTAGAAAGTCTCATGGGAAGGCTTAAACTGGAGAAGGAATACTGAAGTCATTTGTGTTCTTGATTTCATCAAAGGCAGAATCATATTGGATTTGTTATTCAAACACAAGAGAAAGCTAGTCCCTTTAAGTACAGTTCTTTCCAGTACAAACTACCTATTATCCACATCTTCATTTTCTTCACTTAACTAACATTTTAATGATAGAACTAGTTTCTTACTTCTCTGGCATGAACTCTGCTGGCTTATCTTTGTGCAGGTGGGAAAAAAAACTTTCATCCAGCCTGAGAGATTGAAACTTTGGCTTTTGTATCTACGTATCTGAAAGTGTTCAACTCATCTAACTTCCATTAGCATGAAAACTGGAAATGTATCATCTCTTGATTGTGATTGAGCAATGCACCAAAACTTTATGCAGATTTTAGTATATTGCCTTCTGTTTGCCAAACTGTCTGAGAAAAGAGAATTACACTGGCTCTCCCTTGTTCTGCCAGCTACATATCATGATTCACAAAAAGGTCATCATCTATGCTTTTTGCATGCCGTGTGCCTGCAGTATTCCTCTGCGTGGAATAGGTAGGCAATGGAAACTTTGAGTGCCATATAAAGCAAAATGGCATTGAAAAAAGCGTTCAGTGCTTCTTTAGTCTTTTCTTTTTTTTCTAAATGTTAGGAGATTTTTACCTCTAAGAAGTGTGCCCTTAGAGTCCCCTGAACTATGGTAGAGGATGGAACTGAATTGGGGTGTCTCTTTTTTTTTTTTTTTAGCTCATACTAAAAGAAGTTTTTTATGGCAACAGTGGTTATATAGTTTCTGTGGAAATGAAGTTTCGGTTTTTGGTTAACATCTGAAGTTCTATTCCTCTTTTGTTAGATAAGCCAACAAAACCAAGGACGTGTGTATGCACATATGCTTAGTTGTATGGGTTTGCTAGTGTTATCCCACTGCCAGTTAGCTAAACTGTGATAGCAAAATGTGTTTATTGATAATGAGAAGCAGAAATTAATTTAAATATAAAATCAAGATTAATGTAATGTTTTAACTTTTCTATTAACTTCTTGACATTCCTGATATAGAAATTGTTGATAATGAATACAAAGTCTGGCTATAAAGCCACCAGACTTAATTCTACTGTAGCTATGACTGGATATTGTTCCCATGTTATTCTTGAGTCTAATATAGATTTTACTCTAATTTTATTTAATAATCTAGTATTATATATAGACATCTAGACTTGGATTACGAAGAATGTGAAGTAAAGGCTTGACCTTTCATTGACATTTGTAGACCTGGAGCTGTGTGAGGGTATGGAATCCACTCTTAGAAGCCCAGGTTGGGAAGGTAATAGAGACCTGTGTGTTACCACTTCAGAAAGTGATTGCATGTGTTTCTTTAACAGAAACATCTAAACGCTCTTTGTGTCAGAAGCCTTACGTGCTCTAGGCAGGTCATAAACTAGTTTAGGTTTGAAGGCCATCTAGTTTAAGCTCCTGTTCAAAGCAGGCCTAACTTGAAAGTTAGATTATGATGCTTAGGGTTCTCCAAGTTTTTAGTATCTGCAAGATTCTACAGGGTCTCTGTAGCTTATTCAGTGCTCAACTACCTTTGTTGTGGAAATGTGTTTTCTTGCATCTGATTAGGATTTCCCTTGCTATGAATTGTTAGCTGCCCTTTTGCTGTGCACCTCTAAGAAGGGTCTAGCTCCGTCTTCTCTGTGATGTCCTTTTAGATAGTGGAAGGTTGCAGCTGTAGTATTCTTCAGGCAAAACAAACCAACCTCCCCCAGCCTTTTCTCAGATGTAGTATGATCATCCCAGTGGCCCTCTCCTGGACCTCCTCCAGTGTGGTGTTGCCTGTCTTGTGCTACGGAACCCATAGCTGGACACAGGGTACTGCAGATGTAGCTTGACTAATGCTGAGTGGAGGGGAATAATAATTCCCCTCCAGTTGCTGGCTTATGTTCTTGCTGATGCAGCCCAGCATACAAGCTACTTTTTCAGCTGCAAGAGCACGCTACTGACTCACATTTTTCTTATCCACCTGTTCTTCCCATACCCTGGAACCCTTGGGTTGCAGAGCTGTAACCCAGCTAGTCTGCAGCCTGTATGAGCATGGGGCCATCTTCTTGGGTTAATCCCAATGTAGGGTTTTTCCATTGCAGGTGCAGGACTTTGCATCTGCCTTTGTCAAACTTCTTGAGTCTTCTGTTGAGAAATTCCTTCGGCTTGTTGAGGTGCTTCTGAATGGTGTCCCTGGCCCTGAGGAAGTTATTAAACACTTATCAGCTTCAGTATTGGCCCTTGAGGAATGCTGCTAATAGTTTGCTAATAATAACTTGTTCAAGTGACACTTGAACCTCTGATTGCTGAATCCAGCCAGCTTCTGACCTCACTGTAGTCTAGTCTTCTAATCCATATGTTCATAGCTTGTTTACAAAGATATTGTGTGGGTGACTGAGGACTGGAACACGCCGCTCAGGGCCCTTGTGGAGTATCCATCCTTGGAGATATTCAAAAGCTGTCTTGGACACAGTCCTGGGCAACCACCTGTAGGTGGCCCTGCTTGTGCGGGGAGAGTTGGAGCAGGTGACCTCCAGATGTCCCTTCCAACTGATTCTGTGATTCTGTTGAAAGCCTTGCTAAGTTCAAGGCTGAAGAAACAGAGCTCTTTCCTCTCTTCCACTAAGCCAGTCATTTCTGCTTAAGTTAAGCTGTCAGGTGTGATCTGTCATAGATAAATTTGAGGCAGGATTTAAAAAGTGTATTTACTTGATATATGTAGACTATAACAGAAGTGTACACAGCAGAACCACTACCAAAAGCCTCACTGGAAAACAAACTACAAGGTGTCCAATCTGTTTTGTTGTGGTTTACATCACCGTATGGAATTTCACCACCCCTCTGCCAGATTACTGTGAACACCTCTGCTAGATTACTGGGAAGAATATTTTCTAGACCAACAATGACCTTGTTTGGTCTACAGGTCTGTACGTTTGGAAGTGATTATGTTTAATTATGCATCTCATCTGCTAAGCTATTATCCTTAAGAGGTGAGAAGGGAGCTTAAAAAGATCTAGCCTACTGGCTGAAAAAACTGAGTCTTTCCTGTTTGGTTTAATTTAGTAGGTAACCTCAAATCCATGAAGATTTGTAGGTGATTTGTAAGTTTTTGAGAGACCTGATATGGTGTTGTAAGCAGGTAGGCAGGGCTGTGAGGTGGCCCAGAAAATACCTTGTTTCTTTTATATTGTTTCAGATGTGTTGTTGAATAAGCTCGTAAAAGATCTTTGGCAGGAGCTCTGTTTTCTTATACGCACAATATCCAACCTCAGCACATATGTGCACTGTATAATAATAGAGGAGACAGCAGAGCTGCGTCAGTCCAGAAAATGGGACCCAGCGTAGTCATATTAACCTGTCCTGCCTAGTGCCTCCCCAGTGAGAGACTGGCTCTTCAACAAGAAAATCTTGCAATGTGTATTATCAAAAAGAAAATATTTGATGTATGTGTGTCATCTGTGGCTTTTCATTGTTCAGGATACCCTGCTGCTGTTATTCTTTGAAAAGAAAATGAGGACGATGGGATGGTGGGAAGATATTCTAATAGGTAGCCCTGATGACCTTATTAGGAGAACAAAGGCAAGCAAGGGTTGAAAGTGCTGAGTGGCTTTTGGAGTAGATCCACACTCTCTTCTGATACGTTCTGGATTCAGATAAAGTGTTAGCATGCCAATTACCCCTGGGTTTAGATTTAGCTTTTCTAAAGGCCAATCTGCATTTTTAGAATTCCAGTCAAACTGGAATGGTTGTAAATGTAATCCTTAAGCCAGATCCTTCTCCCTGATCAAAAAGTTATATATGGTTAAAGCACCTCTGTCTTTACCTAGTGAAGAGCTTCAAACTGACTTAATAGGTTAACATCTCTCTGGCAGATTCTATCATTGCAGAGACCAAAAAAAAAACCCAAAAAGCCCAAGACAAACTGATGAGATTTTATTGTGGCTTCCACAGAAATTCTCAGTAATAGCTTCTGACAGGAAAAGCTGTCCTGGAAACCTTTTTAGGTAAGGACTAAGTGTTTTAATCATCCTGTTCTGCTACTTACTATTCAATTGCTCTCTCTGTTGCCTTTGAACCGACACATTCCATGCATTAATCTTCAGTACTTTGCTAACTTTCACTAGTCCACTAAAACAAAACGAACAAAAAAATCTCACTTAATGTAATTCTTCTATGCCTGCTCTATAAAGAGCAAGGCTGAAGCATGCACGGGGGCTGTGCATTTTTGATTGCTTTGGTTTTTAAAGTTAATGCAGGACTTTCGTGTGGCTGTGTATAAGAGGATACTGTGAACCACAGGGAAGGTGCACTTTGCAGGGCTTCCAGGCGGCCGGGTTTCTCAGTGGCTCAGACCAGGTGGGTTGGAATTCATTATGTCTCCTTCCTGCATGCATTCATGGGCTTCCCTCAGAAAACAGAAGGGAATGGCGCATGCACAGGTTTCCATCTGATAAGCAGTTGTGACTTCAGCCAAAGGTTGCACTGGGGATTAGGAGTCAGGTAGCACAATGGGAAATGTGTGCCTGCCTCTAATAGGGTTAATAGAGAACCTAGCCAATTAACCTGTCCCTGACATCATTCTGCACAAACATCAGTGCCCAAGATATGCCAAGGATCAGTTTAAATCTCCCAACTTTTCTGACACAGCCTGACTGATACTTTTAGGTGTTTGCAGGAGGCTGTTGAACAGAGGAGTGATAACTTCAGGCTCATTGAACCGCAGTGAAAATATATAAGAATAAAAGACCGGGTATGGTACTTGTCTAGGGCTTCTGGCACTCTACAAAAATAGAATGAGAAGTTTATACATAGCCCAGTGTGCTTTGAGGTAGGTTTCACAGTATTACTTAGTATTAAATGTTTGTACCAAAAAAAAAAAAAATGCCAGTACTGCTGTATTTAAGAAGAAGGGGGGGGGGAAGGTGATAAAGACTCTTTGTTTGGTTTTTTTTTCTTGAAAATAAGCATATTGTCTAGAGGAAAATCCACAGGGAATGTGATGTCTTTAAAGACAATATTGCATTTTTTTGTATGTGTGATTACATGTTGTGAGGTGTGTTTTTGTTGATGTTTTGTTTGTTCCATTTTAATGACTGCTGCAGATGGCTTTCCTCCTGTCTCCAATCTTTGGTAATGTCTCCCCTTCCCTCCTCCTCATCTCCCACCCTACAAATAAAAATAGTCCTGTGAATTACAGGCTCATCGTGCAAGCATGGCATGAGTTGATAATATAAGCATTGAGATTTTCAATATTCATTTTTAGAAGCAAAAATGAATGAGACATTTCTCACTCTGAGGGCCTCGTTTAAAGCATACTGAAGTCACTTGGCTCAAGGTCAGAGTTTCAGTTAAAAATGAGCATTGTAAAACTTTTATGATAGTTAAACTTTTACCCATTCATGCCTGCTTCTCTTCTGAGTTTTTTTCTCCTCATGTGCCGCTTGCTCTTTTTGGTCTCTTTGTTAATAACCATCTTTGTTCTAGTCTTTGTCAGTTCTTGTGGCATATATGTATGTTAACAAGATTCTAGGTTCATTTTATTAGTGAAAGGGTGTTTGTGTTCATGGATGGGCTCAAACTTAGCAACCTTGTAAATTCTGTTTGCGGCATGTTACACAAGTCCCTGTGATGGGAAGGGGAAAAAGAGACTAGGAAAATGACTGTGTCCTTTTGGATTTATCTATTCAAGGCTAAATGATGACTTTGAAAACAAGAAGTGTTAGCTTGTATTGAAAAATCTTAAGCTTCCAGTTGAGCTTTGTTCTAAACCATGTGCTTAAATAGAACTCACCTTTACTGCATTACTGCAAATGTACTTCTAAGTCCTTTTGTCCAAACTGAAGGTAGAAAGTTTTTAAATGTTGAAACATAGGTTCATATTTAATCTGATTACGCCCTCTAGCAATTTAGTTACCAGAATTAGGTTGAATGTGAATACTGTGTATGTCTACTTACAGGACAAAAGCAATAGCACTTTTGCCTTCTGCAGTAGTGGTTTGACTGCTGTAATGGGATACAGGTAGTTTGTGTGCAGTCAGCCTTCTGATAGCCAAGCATTAAGATTTTGTCTGATGGTAACATGACTTGATGTTGCTTTCCTGTCAGTATGATTATGCTTTTTATGCAAATCATTTAGAAAAATTATGTAGCTTCATTAGTGTCAGATGTTTCAAAGGTTGGTAAGTTGTTACTCTTAGAGATGCAGTCACTGACTGTGTGTGTTCCTTTTCTCTTGCAGTAGAAGTAATGGTTTGCTTAGATCTTCTCTACTTTATGCTTGCTGTGAATTGGTCGATCATCTTTGTCTTGCCTTCTATCCTATCTCCTACACCTAAAAAATAATAATGGAAGTGTGTGTATGAATTTGTTTGTGTTTTATTTTACATGTATGCACACAAATGGAACTTAAATACAGTTTGTGCAGAAAATCACATTGAAAATGGTTTTCTTCTGTGAAACCTGCCGTATCGGAGATTGCTGTCCCAGGCTGAAGAACAAAAAGATTTTTCAAACAACTGTTTGATGAGAACCTATCCTAGCAACATAGACAGAACACTCCTCATATAAAACTTGTTATCTACTACTGGCATCTTTAGGCTGTAACTTTAGAGATGGAAAGTTCTGATCTATTTCAAGCAGTCCACTGTTCCTGTGACCAGCATTCATTTAAAACCAGCATTATGGGAAAAATCTGTACTCTCCTGCCTCCTCTCTACCCATCGCTTTGTAATTGTCTAGTTGCAGCATGTGTTTGTGAAGCTTTTCTTCAGAGCAGTAAAGATCTTAAGCCTGCAGCCATCCTGTTTTCCCTCACCAAGGCTTTTCAGCTTTCTGTGTTTGTTTAGCAGACAGAATCGACCACTGGATGCTGTAAATCACTCCAATTAAGTTAGCGATGCTGGGAGGCTTGCGTAATATAGAATTAGGGATTGCAGCTGGTGGGTGCAGTTTAATTCTTGTCGATCTCCATATCCTTTAGCTGGTGGTAAGAAAGTAAATATGTAGACGATGTTTTTAAAAGGAAATAATGAAACACAAAAACATGGAGCTCAGGATACCAAGAATGACGCACAATGAACAGATAAATCGCTGAATATTTTTTCCCTCACTTGTAGGATTTTTCTTTTTGGAGCATCATACATAAATTTTTAGCCATGTAAATAAGAGGTGTGATCTTGAAACATGGCTTTGTAGCCCTTTGTATAGATCATAAATATACTGAAAATTTAACTCTCATTTATGGTCTGCTGATTGCAGGGGGCAAATTAAACCTGGACGCTCACTACAAGTTACTTTTTAAATGTACCTCAGTGTTGACTTGCAGTGGTCCTAAATAAATATTTACTTCCTCAGACTGCTGGTTTTTGGATTCTGTGGAGGAAGAGAGAGAAATTCTTTAATAAAGGCGAAAAAAGAAAAACATAACCATTAATCAAGACACGACCTTCAATTAAAGGTCTTCTACAACTGGATTGGTTATCTTTATTAGCCTGTCACAGCCTACATTTGCTGGTCTTTGGGTCATACTGCGGGGCCTATGTTTCCTTGGGAATAAGGAAGATCAGGTGAATACTGATGTTAATAATCAGTGCTATGGGTTGAATTGCCCTTTTGATACCATGTGGTATGTTTTTAAACAAATTCTAATCAGAAACTTACTTAAAAAGAAATAACACTCTTATTCTGTGCCTGCTTTTTTACTGAGATGTTCAATCTATCTGCATGTTCTTCTTGCTTGAGGAAAGCACAGTAAATCATCCCTCTACCCCATTTCAGGGGGTGAGGCTTTATAGTAGAAAAGTGTTTCTAGTAACTTTCTATTCGCTTCCCACTAAAGGAGAAGAGCAGTGCATCTTGCATCCCTTCTGGATGGTGTCTCTGACAGTAGATCCTTGGAGCTACCAGTGTTGCCAGTCCTCAAGGCTGCCTGATCAAAGCTTAACTGTGTGTAGCTATGGTATGGCATATCGTGTTCACCTAGTTCACATTACTGGAGGTGGAAACAAATAATGCCTAGGACTGGCTGTAGCTTTCTTCCCTTCCCAGCTGAGAGATTACCCTCCTTGTACAAACTGTTCCATTTCTGGCACTGTAACTCTTATAAACTATGCAGTGGTTCAGATATGAGGAAGAGGTTAGAGGGTGCATCTAAGCAGATGGTTCTGCAGTTCAGTGTCTATGGCTTACTTGTTGTTATGGGAAAGGTCAGTCCATGGCAGCTGGAGTTCTTTAATTAGATGTAGCTGCTGTGTAACATGCTCACAGTGGATTTAGGACAGTCGAGTGTTTCCTGTTTGTTCCCAGACAATGCGTTCTACATCCATGGATGGGCCTTGCAGTTACCTGGGGCATTTAAACAGAGCTTGGGCAGATCTGAAAAAGTAGCAATTACCCTAAAATTTAAATAGAAGTGAGCTGTGTTCTCAGTAAGAAATGCAGTCCTATTGTGTCAGTTCAGAATCCAGTCTGGTCTAGTATTCTTTTTGTTCCATTAACAGCTAGAGGAAAATCTAGAAATAGGACAAGCACAGAATGATACTTACCCAGTACGCACTGCGCAATGTGCAACCTGACTGTTTCTGACAATGCACGTTTCCTAATCCTGATGGTCCTAAGGTAGGTTAAAGTACAAAGCTTGCTTTGAGACACACTTGCATGAGGCATTGCAATTACCCAATGAAAACAAAGGCCACCGGAACATGTTTCTCAAAGACACAAAGAACCATGTTTCATGGTTTTATGTATAAGTTACTCTGTTTCTAGGTAATAATGCTGCCTGAGTTTTAGTTCCTTTTAGTGTCTGCTGCCTTTCCTAAAAGGCAGCTACTAATGTTTTTAAGGAGACATTTTGTTACCCATTGTGGAAGCAACTGGTCAAGGTAATGTACCTTGTTAACTAAACCAGAAACAGATGATAGTGATAAGGATTGGATTCTTTTAAAAAGGTTAATCTATCTTGCATTTTTTTCTCTCTGTCCAGTAAAAAAAAAGTGTGTGGAGGGATGAAGCTGCTCTCTGCGTCAATTTGTAGGACTCTGCTTGCCAGTGTTGAGATGTGTATTGTTTGAAGCTTTCTATATTCTTGGAGCAAATGTAATTTCTGTGATCTGCTAAGGATGTTTACAGGATATGCATATCAAGCCTCTTGATGAGCACTAAAACACTCAAAGTAAAGCCTTAGCCATGTAAGAGAAACAACCTGTAGTCTCCTCCTGGTTTTCTGCCTCTGGTGGTAAAAAGGTAGGCCAAATAAAACTGTCGAATCTGGATAAATTGCGCTTAAAAACAAACCATCCTTTCCTTGTATCTGGCTTGTGTTGTAAGCAGTCACTCTTGTCATGACGATCCAATGGTACTAACTGGGAATGGGTAATATTACTTTCTTTTGTGTGTTATACAGTAGCATTTCTGAAAATTACTAGATGCATACCAGTTTCACACCTTTCTCAGAAAATAAAGCACACATTTTTAGAACAAGGTTTTAAAACCCTGTGGTAATAGAAGCAAGAATTGGTAAAAAGGAAAAACAGTCTGTTTGGTTTCCGGGACTAAATATGAAACAAGTTAGTGTAAATATTGTCAGAAGCCTGTTCAGGCTAATTCTGTGTCTGTGGTGTTCTCAGTGGGCAATATTGAATAAGGTCAGTGTCTGTTAATTTAAAACAGTATTCCCTTCGGGATTGTTGTTTGGATTTTTAGGATTTATTTTTATTTCTTGATTAGTGTTCAACTAAACTATATGGGGCTGTTATAAAGACTGCTCTGGATTGGCAATTTTTCATGGTTTTATGTATAAAGAGTGTGCTCGGCTTGATTATGAGAACTGGAAATGGTACAGTGTGAGTCACGCATATGTAGGAAAGAAAAGGTGGTGGTTCTCCTAAGATACAAGCCCTGTGAAGATGTCTAAAGTAGCTATGGCTGTCCCAGTCAACCAAAGATTTGTAAGCCTTTAGGAAGATAAGCCAGCACGTGAACCATGAACTGTTTTGACTTCCTTTCTTAAGTACTTTGGTTACAGATAAACAGTATCTAGTTTTTTTTAAAGGGTCACTGGGCATTCCTACATTTCTGCAGACTCCAAATTGGATTGTCCGGCATAATCTCAGGAAGTAGATAGGTGCTTATTAAATAGTGGGAAATTGTTACATTTATATTTTCTCTTTAGAGAGAAAGAGATAGCCTTATGCCTGTAAGAAGGGATACATGGGAAGAGACCAGAAGTGTTAAGTTAAGCATAGTAACTGTGTTGGTGGTAGTGCACCTCTTGCTGAAACATTCCGGTCCTTTGTGTCTAAAGAAATACCACAAATTGGCTGAGATCAGACTGTTCATTTAAGCGCTCAGAAAGTTGACAAGGGGGAACACAGAGCACAGGATAGTCCAAACACTCTGAAATAAAACATAAAATTGCTGCACAGGTAATGTACCAGTTGGTTCCTCTTGCTTTTATCCTCAAGCAAGCACTTGTTTCCTTCTCAATGATTTTCACTCCTTCCAGTAGCTTATTAAGAGCACTGTGGTTAGAGGAGTTCTGGCTAAGTATGATCTCTTTTACAGTCTCTCCATTAAGCAGGATACTCGTGCAAACAAAAAAGTAGTAAAACCTTTGCTCCTCTCCCTAGATAAGAAGTGGCTTGAGGGGGAGGCCATGGCAGACCTGCAGTCTGATGTTACCTTGGCCTCTTTAGGGCTTGTTCTGTGCATCATGCTGAATATTGCCTGGTTATCCTGTGTGATTGATCTGTATCTTTTTAATCCTTCAAAATACTCCTAAGACTTTCTTATATTTAAAGAGTCATAGTTCTTCTTGGCATACCAACTTGGTTCCTTACTGGTGCTAATCCAGGTTAAGTCTTTAGATAATCCTTTCTGTCTCAGTGGACCATGAGAGCATGGTGTACTGAAAATGAGGATAAACTCTCACAAAAGAATCTGATGTGCTACATTTCATATAGATGTCTATCTGATCCCAACTTCAGGTATGTGGGTTATTCCAAGTGTAAACTGTTCATCTAGTGTCTCTTTTCTGAATGGAGACAGCTGCCTTTTTTGGCTGATACTTGATAAAATTTATATCCGGTAAGGATACGTTTATATTACTTACCATAATCTGGAGTGTGCTTTACTCCATGATCTGGTAAGATTAAACTCACGTATTTGTTCATGTTTGTAAGGCTGCTTCTGCAATGCTACTTCATCAGTCTGTCTGACTAAGCGTTTATGGTTGTATAAATAATGTATTGGTAACTTAAAATTCTGAATCAAGTTGTGTGTGCTGCCATTGGGGGGATAAATTCCAGAACAGCTTTAAATTTTCCAGCTTGAATTGGTGGTGGCAAATCAGAATACCGCAGGGCAAGGATGCTGCTGGTGCTTGCTTAGCGAAAGGGAATTGCTCCTGAAGTCCTTGACTAGCTGTTGTAGTGTTTTGCCAGAAGACAGTGTGTTGCCCCACTGTTATCTGGGAGAAACAAACATTTTTCTCTTAGCATTGAAGCTTATTAGTGCAGTACTAAGTTACATAGGTGATTAATTTCTTTGTATTTCCATCTTCCTGCCCTTTCAGAAATACCTCAAGAGTCCGTGCACAGAGGGGCCAATTGTGCTGCTCTGTTACACGTGGACAGTACTGAGTTTTGCAGTGAATGCAAGTACACATCACAAAGCTTAAAAGCCAAAGAATTGTTTATGTTAGCACAGAAACAAATTTCCCGGGAATGTAATATAAAAGTTAGAAGGGATAAAGCCAGGACTGATTTCTTAATCTCTCTCTTCCTGTAAGATAAGGGATTTTGTGTAGTAATAAGCTTGGTATGACTTAGTCTCAGAAAGCAGGTGTCGGATGCAGCTGGGAAGGTACCCTGACATAGTCGTGCAATAAAACGGTGAAGATGCTTTAGTATCTTGCATGGTAACAATTAACCTAGTTTTGCACTAGTATTACAGATAGCCAGTAAAGGATGGAGTATCCCAAGACTTAGCAGAATACGTTGCCAAATGCAGTTAGGGTAAGATTTCCAACATTAGTATGCATAATTAAAGTGGATTAAAGAGTATGAGAGATTGTGGAAGTTGTGGTATATCTATGGAACAGTTTGTCGAGGAGTGACTCGTAAGCCATCCTGTCTCCCCACAATATTTTGGTGTAAGTAATGCAGATGCTAGTTATTTGCATCATTTCTCTTTCTTCTGTCAAACCATAATTCTGTAGTGGTTGCTCTTGCAGTGTTACAAAAATCAGCCGGTATGGTTATTTCTCTGCTGCTGCTTGGTGTTCCCATCACAGAATCTAGGCTGAAGCTCTTCTGCTTACACTGGAATTGAGCAGGATCGATACAAGTTATGCTAAAGGCATAGCAACCACCCTTTTATGTTCTCATTGAACAAAATCTTGTCTGTCTGGTCCCCCTTCTTTCTTTGCAGTGCTTTTGATCATGTGCTTTGGGAGTCAGAAACATTTATTTTAAAAGTTTGTGTGGAGCATGATAGAAAGAAGCCCTGTTAGGGTGAGCTTTCAGAACTGCTGAAATATCAGCAATCAATTACAATCTAAAGAATAACGATAAAAACTTTTAAGTTGTTTGCACTTTCTATTTAACTTCTCTATCTTTCCTGACTACTAAGGTGGCCTTCCCTATAGCTTAGGGACAAATCTTTCTGGGTAACGTGCAAACCACCTTGATAATATGCTACTTGGCCTGGAGAGTTTGTGACCAAACATGGGATAATTAAGAGTAAAAATTACAAAGTTTTAAGAAAGAAGATATGGTATGATATGATACGATATGATATGAGAATGTAATTGTTGTGGCTTGTATCAAATCTCAAGGGTATATTTTCTCGAGGTCACTACTTTGATTTGGTATAGTGTCATGTTGTCTCTTTTCATAATCTGGCTTTATATATTTTATAGGGAGTACAGATGAATCCAAGCAGACTCATATCTGAAGCTTGGACTTAGACACCTGAAAACTTGATTTTCTAGCCAGCACCAGAGCAAGCTTCGTATGAGCTATGTTCAGTGCTGTGCTGTTCAGATAGGTATTCGGTCAGATCTGAAGCCAGAGGAAACTGTTTTCAACACTGTTTCCTGCAGCCTTCTGGACAAACTGGCAAGATGCAGGCTTGATAAGTGGTCTGCGAGATAGGTGGGGAGCTGGCTGACAGTCTGTGTTCGGAGGGTGGACATACTTTTTTTTTTTTTGCTCTGGCTGGCAGTCTGTCATGAGTAGAGTCCCCTGAGGATCACTACTGGACTCTACATTGCTCCACATCTTCATAAATTATTTGAACAATGAGATTGAAAGCCCTGTTGCCACACTTCCTGATGGCATCAAACTGGATGGTGAGGTGGGCAAATCAGAAGTCGTCTTGAAGAGGTCTGAACAGGCTGGGAGAGTGGGTTACTGAGAACAGCATGGAGTTTAACAAAGATAAATGCAAAGTTCTGCGCCTGGGACAGAATAATCACAGAGTCTGGTGCAGGTCAGGATCTGTGTGGCTATGGAGCAGCTGGGGTCCTGGTGGACAACAAGCTGAACATGAGTCAGCAGTGTGCTGCTGCAGCAACGAAGGCAAATCAGATCCTCGTCTGCATCTGCAGGGGCATTACAGGCCAAGTTAAAGATGTGGTCATCCCACTCAGTGTGCTGAGGCTGCATCTAGAGTACTGTGTCCAGTTCTGGCTCCCACAGTTCAAGAAAGATCTGGGCAGACTGGAATGGGTCTGAGGTAGGGGGCCACAAAGTTGATCAAAAGGCTGGAGAACCTGCCCTACAAGGAAAGGCTGAAGGAGTTCAGGTTTTTTTCCTTAGAGAAGAGAGCACTCTGAGGAGGAGGGAATCTCGTCAGAAGATTCACAAGATTCTAGTACTTAAAGGGTGGCTGCAAAGAGGGTGAAGGCTCTCCATTCACAAGGAGCCAGGTGAAAAAAGACAAGGGGCAGTGATTACGAGTAGCAGCAAGAGAGGTTTCATCTCAATATACAGATTTTTTTACAGTGAGAACAACTGTTCACCAAAATAACTTCCCTAGGGATGTGGTAGAGTCTCCATCACTGGAGGTTTTTGAGATGCAATTGGACAGGATGCTCGATAATCTCATCTAGGCTCCTTCACCCATGAAAGGTTGGACCAGATGAACTTTTGAGCTCTCTTCCAGCCTGGGCTGTTCTAGGATTCTGTGATTGTCTCTACAATTAAATTGTTCTTGGACCTTGCATTCTAATGAGAGTAAATCTTTCTTCCTCTTCTGCCTGTCCTGTGCCTTCCTAGGTAGGGACTGCCTCAACATCGATCAGCATTACTGCAGTTCCTACTATGAAGTCAGTGTGCAACACATGACCAGCCCAGATCAATTGTAGTCAGCATCTTGCTTTTTCTGGGTCAAAATGGACCTCCAAGCAAACTTTTTAATCTGTAGCCTAGCCTGAGTGGGTACTGACAGTGGAGACCTGAGGGAGTCTGTTGCGTTGCCCAGTCATTTCGCCTCGTTTCCTAGCCATAGCTTTCTTTGAAGTGAGAACAGTTCTTTTTCATAAACGAAGCTGTGAAGAGCAAAGTGAAGAAAATTAGAAACAAATTCAAGAACAAAACAAACCAGAGAGTGCAATTCAGACTGCGACATCTACAAACGATTAGGCTTTTTTCCCCCTGCTAGATCTGGAGAACAATTTCAATTCTCCCTCTTAATTCCCAGTTTTCATAGATCTGTTTAGAATACTGATACTATGTCATGAACTGTGGCAAAGCTAGGATTTTTTTTAAAAGTCTGCTGCTTCTATTAGAAGCTGTGTGGTCTGGCTCTGTTCCAGTACAAGTCTTGTTACTTGTACTGAGACACACAGTTAGAAACACACATTTAGTCTGGGTTAGTTGAAATATAGTTTACTAATTAGTTGAAGTCAGTTCTAGTCTGGCAGTGATTATTTTTTTTATATAGCTTAGCTGTTCACTTTGGGTACAAAAACAGAGCTTTACCGATTAAAGGAAACTTTATCTATATGCTGAATCTTTTTATATGCAGTAAATTACTGCTGTATGGAAAGATATCTTGCATAATCCCTCATAGGTACATTATCCAGTACTGCAGGCTGAGTAGACCCAGGAATTTCTTTCAATTGTTAATGGTAGGTTTAATACTTCTTGCAAGCTGGAAATGCCAGGAAATAATTGGTGTCTCGGTTCATGGGAGTGTTTATCATTTAGATGGCCCTCACACAAACGATAAACAATCTAAATACTAATGCTGGAAATACCAATTTAAATCAGTACTTAATGCTAGTCTATACTTAGCTCTTCCTGGTGTTTCCCATGAGTGCAATTTCACAGTGATATTAGCAGGAATGAACGCTGCTGATGGCAAGGCTCTGGAAATCTCTTTTTAAAATTGGAAATCAGAGTACAGTATTATTTGTAGAAGTCTTAAATGACAGAAATAACTGTAGTATTTTAGCTGTACTTGGGCTTTTGTTGCTTCAGTTTATACAGTACTGAATTGGTGTTAATGCTGCTATGGGGAAGTGGGTAAAGAATATGGCACAGTTCACCATTGGCTCACAAGATGCTCTAAAAAGTCTGTAAGCAATGGATGTGGATGTTGTCATTGCTAGTATCTGGATTTGAAATAGCCCTTGTAATCTGTTCCTTTCAAACAAAATCAGGGACTAGTCTCCATGACTGATTATTGGTGAGGTAAGATACTTCATGTTCTAGGGACTACAACATTATTTGGCTGCTGTGATTGGTTGAGTATTTTATATATTAGATAATAATTTACTACATTTATATTGCCTTTCTGTACGTATATCAGGTAGTTTAATGTCCCTATCCTGCACTAAGCTATCTCGACTTCTGGGTCACTGCTCTGTGCTTATGCCAAAATTATCCAGGACTTCAATAAGCTAATATTTTTAATTGACACTTATTTCGCTTGCTCTGAAAGAGCTTTTTACATGTAACTCGGTGAATCCATTGGCTCTGAGATATTTTGAAGCCTTGTCTGTGTGCTTTGTATTCACACCGGTAACAGGCAGTCCCAGGGCTGAATGAATTTATAACTCTACAGGAGGCATATGTCTCTTCTATAGGAAACTGTGTTTTACAATTTAGCTGTATCCGCCTCCTTCTAGGAGAGAGCTGGGACACCATCGGGTCTCCCATGTACGACCTTTGCTACCTTAACCTTATAATTTCACCACTGTCTTTTAGATGTTCAATGTGCACATTGGCACTGCAGCTTGGTCTGAATCCCTCGTTATGGAAGCTGCATGTTGCAGGTTTGCTGTTACCACCTTAAGTTTAGGCTGTGGTGGAAAGGCAGCAATTGGTATGTTCTTCTTGGTGCAGCAGTCCATGCGACAACTGACAAGGTGGGAACCAAGGAGAGGTGTCTGAAACTTCATTGCAGCAGAGAGAAGGAGAGATGGGCAGAATGGCTTAGAGGGCATAAGGACAATGAAGCATAGGAGCCCTCTGGAAGGACTTCCTTGGTAGTTCATTGCAGGCTGCCCTTCAACACAACAATAGAGAGAATGACATATTGTAGAGATGGAAATTGAGACTGTTGTCCATGCTTAGTTATGAATAGAAGTAGCCTTTTTTGTTGTTGTTGTTATTGGGATTTTTTTCAGTCCCAAACATATACTACTGCAGCAAGGCTTTTCATCTGTTTTCACAGAATTGCAGGATGATTGAGGTTGGAAGGTCCTCTGGAGAGGAGAAGAGCTAGGGTGGTGGGGACTGGTGTTCTCTTTCTTTCCTTTTTGAATAAAGACGTGCTTAAAACTTAATATCTCTGGTTTCTCCGCTCTAACTTGTCTAGACTAACAGAAGTCAAATGACTTCTTTTGTTTTATATATTTTTTTTTTGATGAAACAGTGGCTCTGCATACAACAAAGCCAAATAAAAAGCTTCCTCACCAAACAACTTATTGGGAACTTTCAAAAATAAGTATAGATTGCTTGCTCACATTGTCCTTTAATGAAAGAGCCAGTAGCAGCATCTCACAGCTTTGTGCATAGCATATGGATATAAGAATTCAACACCAAGGCCTTGTAGAGTGACTATGTAAAACTAGGGGATCCTGAGGCCACTCCTCGTTGAATCTGTCTGCTCTCAGTGCTGTGTTGTTGCTTCTTGATCCTAAGCGTGAGACTCTGATTAACCTGTTAAGTGAGAATTTAGTTTGGCAACACCTGTTTTCAGGTTTGCCTGTCTTCCAGTTGTTTCAGTGCATCTTGTAGTGTTCCTTCTGTCCTCTTCAACTTTTTTTCTCCTGTTCCTGAAGATACTGCAGTTGCCACATAATTTTTGCTTCCCTTTATAGCTACGTGACTGTCTCACTGCAGCTTTATCATGAGAATCGTGAAACCTCTGGCAAATTGTTATGCTCTAGAGTTTATTTACTGTAGATTTGATAATGCACAAGAGTTAGGAAACAATGCTTTTTATAGTATTGCATATAGTAGCACCTACATTCTTCTTTCCTGTAAGTAACAATGATGGCTGGAATCCTCCAAGACAGCTCATAGGTCCCAACAAGGCCTGTGAGAAAGGTGAGGACAGGTGGCATGTGTGCAAGGTCTGGGCATTAGCAATCAATAGGCTGTGACTACTATTATCAAGGAACTGGTCCAGTTTCATTGCTGCCTTCTATTAAAACTAGAGCTTTCCACCCCACTGAGCAGACCACTGGGAAGCATAGTTTTGTAAATGAGATCTGAAATGCCACAATATCACTGAAATAAAAAAACAAAAAGCCCCCTTCCACCTTTAAATGAGGACTTCCAAAATGTATGTATGTTTGTTTGCTTTGTTACTTAAAGTTCAGCTTCCTGTGCAGCTATGGTGGTCCTGACTGCTACTCTTTCTGTAGCTATTTATTCTTCTCTTGCTGATTTTTTTTTTTTCTTTTTACTCTCTGTCTGATACAGCTCTGCCCAGTGTCTCCTCTTTTCTGAGCAGTAACTCATGAATGTGTTTAGCTTTTCTGTGTTGTCTTTAATGTGAAAAAAAGATGCTCTTTTTTTGTGACAATGAAAACTCCTGCATGTCCTTCAGAAAACTCTTATAACTTAATATTTGGGGGAGGAGACTGTATTTATTTTAAATACTCTTTAGTTGCTTGGTGACTTTGCTTGCAAGATCTTGCTTGCTAAACTTGATTTGAAAAGTGTTTATTAAAAAAAAAAGTATTTTGTCGCACTGGTTAAATGCTTTTGAAACTGCAGGATTCAGTACACGCTTTTGGTCAGAAGGCAAAACATCTTTATTCCTATAACTACTATAGCAAGTACTTACAGACTAAAAAACCCTTTTGATATGCTGTATGTAGGACTGGGCAGCAATGACATATCAGAATTTGTATGGTGGTCTTAATGACCAACTCTATTTATTTTTTTTTTCTCTAAGGTTTGTATGATTTTACACTTGTTTAAAAAAATGTCTTTTCCCCTTCCCCTCTTAAAGGTAGAGACCTGTGGGTCCTTGTTCTGGGAAGGTTTCCAACCCATCATAAGATTGGCATTCCAGAGTTCAAGTATGTTGCTAATATGCATGGGGATGAGGTACGTTTCAACTTTTGCAATGTCATTTATACCAAATACACTTACCAGAGCTTCAGAGTGAACTTCTCTCAGGCTTGTGCTACTTAGCATTGAGGTGTGTCATATGTATGTGTCAAAAATAGTGTTCCTTTGTTTTGGTCGAAGGACTTTAGGAGACCTTACATCAGAGTAAAAAATCCTACAGTTCTGCACCTAAGACATCTCTTAAGTAGAGAGATTTGTCTTCTCCACATGAATAAAGCCCGAGGCTTTAGCTTTCCTGGAAATGAGTCAGATGCAGTAGCTTGCTTGTACATTGTTATTGCCTAGGCATGAAATGTGACTGATAGAACTCTTCAAATACATCCTAAGATAGAATAATAATTGCTGTGAAGCACCATATTATTTATTCTAGGAAGAAAATATCTCTTGGGAAACTTAGGCTAGGAACACCTAGATTCACCTGAGATACACAGTGAGTACAAACAAAAAGATCTCTTTCAGGATTAACTGGCTCTGGAAAGAATGTCCACTTATTGACAGTAAAGGAGAAAATGGTGATTATGAGCCTTCCTGATGTAGTACATGAATCTGGAACAGAGAGACTCAAAGCTTCACTCTTCTTTATTGTCTTTTCTTGCTTTCTGTTTCTTTTATCCTTTAGCTTTACCTGCTTACATTAGTCATGTTCAGGATAAATTTAAACCACACAATATATTTCTATGTGGTCTTTAATGTGAAGTATAAATAATTTAACAGAAAGAGCAAATACTTCTGGTATTTATATTTATACGGTAGACTGTGAATTTCCAAAACTAATGAAAACAGATGTAGTAGAAAGTGTATTCTGTGTGAAGTGTTACCTATCACAAACTATTGCTATTACCAATACTCTGTGAGAGCACTTGCACGCCTACAGGCACCTACAGCGTCATGTGCCAAGAATTTCCCCAAGTTATACTGGTTTCACATTGTTTGACAGCGGCTATGCTCAAAGTGCTGCTGGGAGTCTGACTGCTTTGGAATTTAACTCTATGTGGGAGGAAGCTGATTCATGCTTTCAAATGGGTACATGTGTTACTGGATGCCCAAGATAAGGATTGCAACTCCCAAAACTTGGTGTGTCAGCAGGGTAGTCAGGGTACCTCGCAACTGAAGCTCCATGTGACGTTCCCTGAAGACTGCTGAAGGGAATTGCAAATCTATGGCTACAGATGACCTAGCTTCGGTGGGAAAGAGATGGAGGGCAGGATATGATCTCATCCAGAATGGTCTGGCTCTCAGATCCGATATTGCTGGACTGCAGAAGGCTGCTCCTAAGGAAGCCTCCCCAGTGAAGCCCTCCTGCCCTTTATCAGCTAAATATGTACAAGGAACTTTGACCACGGAGACATGTGCTCTTTGCATATCCACAGGGTTAGGAATTGCTGGGTATTAGAAAACCTGAGTCATTGCCTAGGATCTAAATTTTCAGATTGACTGTGTGAGGAAATTAGGCAAGACTATTTATTTGAAGTATCTGGCACTGTCTGTTGCAGCAGAGTTGATCCCTGAGCTGCCTAGGTAGCATATAGCACTATGTGCTATGCTACATTCCAGCTTGTTCATTAGGTCAAACAAGCACCTATGGAAGATTCTGCAAATAAAGCTCCTTTTCAGGCCCTCATTGATGATCTTTACCTTATGAGTTTTTTGTGTATGGATATAGTGCACAGTTGGTGTTTGTTTTTTCCTATCTGACCATAAATGTATTTCAGATGGCAGGAAATGAATTCCTCATATAGAGAAGCACTGGAGAACTTGGATATTTTTTCCCCATAATCTAAAGTTCTGCTGGAGTAGTCACTGGGGAAAGATTTAAGTGTCCCTATAATGTATTAAGCAGATAAGTTTTGCACAAAGTGTATGACAAGCTTCAGCTTGTGTTCCAGTCTTTCGTAACTTGAAATTGTGGGATTATGGCTTCATTGATCTAGTTCAGTCTTCTATGCTTCAGTAGTGCTTTCCATAAATGGTACAAAGTGAGAAAACTTCTGTTCTCAAGTGTTATTTGGTGATGCTGCCCTTCTAACCTGTCAGGATTGCACTAATTATACTTTTCTTTTGACTCAGCTGGTTGTCTCCTCCTAAAGCCTAAAAGTTGGGGGCCAGCCTGAATTGCATGTTTGCAGGCTGTTCACGCATGGTGCATGAAGAAAACCTAGGTTATTTGGAAAGCTGCCCAACAGGGAATTTCTAATAAAATAATGTGGGTACACAATACTAGGAAGAGAGTATTTTTTTCAGATCTGGAAAGATTTAAGTAGGTTAATCCTTCTTAATACTGTAAAACATGACCAGCCAAGATTTAAATTACTTTATTTTGTGATCACCATTGCCAGAGTGAACTTTTGCCCCAGATCCCCAGCGATGCAACAAAAGGCTTCCTCCATTCTTAGTGTGCCTGTATGAATTTGGACACCATTATCAGCAGTACTTGTTTAATCTGAGACAGGTTAAAACTGGTAATTAGAGATAGTTCAGTCACTTGCAGCTATGCAAGACTTTTAATCAAAATAATGCTAACAAACTGCACAAAACACATAAGCCTGTGAAATGTTAATAAAGTCGGCACTGAAGAAGGTGAGGGAGAGTTTGCCTGCTGTTCTGGGGTGGCTCTCATTCTGAATTAGGCAGCAGCCTCTCTTGGCCTAGGCTTGTACTCTTACTTAAAGGTCTTCCCTTCCTCAGAGGATTCACCTGTGTGTTTCTGCTTGTTTCCTTATTATTAAGATATGGCTTCCTTAACTTTCTGCAGCTGTGGTACAACTGGGCTGTAACAAGACAAATTATTTCCCAGGGTGGTAATGCTGATACCAACTCTTTTCTCCTATGTCATCCACTTCCAATCACTTTCTTTTCTTAGTTTAGTATTTTGATTCTTTCATTATGTGAAGCTGAGCCTGTCCTGATAGGTGTGAGCTAGCCTTCGTATAAGGATGTGTTTCTCTTGCTGGCTTATCTTGTGGTTTAAATTAAAGCAATCAAACCCTGTTTTCCATGTCATGATAGACATAGTCATACCCACATGAGGGTTTCCTGAGATATCATGACTTATCAGGGCTTGGGTGACTGAGGACTGAGGTCAATTTGTGATCAATATAATTATGGCTTTAAAAAGCCCCAAGCAACAAACTAATGAGGCTTGTGTAGAATTTCTAGCTCTCGTTTCCAAAAACTGAATGGAAGCTGCACTTTTCACTATCAAAATGCCACTATAATAAAAAGGCTTTTCTTTTTAATCACCGAGCTAGGCAAAAAGAGTTGTGTCCACATACTACATAATCTGCTGTAAGGAATTTTCAGCACATATTATGTCCTTTGTACAGTGCAATAGAATATAGAAGTGATGTGGCACAGAAACAAGTATGTGCTCTAGAAGAGAGAATGAAAGAGTTCATGCAATAAATATTTATATTTTCACCTGTCTTCTGTATGAGCTGATGTGATGTAAAGAAGGTCAGAAGCACCAGAGACTTCAAAATTCAATGCAAACTAATTTATTTGCTAACAACAGACTTTTAAAAAAGCTAGATGTTGCCGAGATGTCTTTCAAGACAGGTGGGGCTGCTGCTTTACCCCAGTTACCTTTTTCCTTATCTCTACTCCCACACCTCTGAGTGGGAAAAGTGATCCATTTCTCAACCAGGTGAAGCCTGTGCTGGGAAGCCTGAAGCCTGTGGAATCTGTCCAAGTGGTAACATCTTATGCCATTTATTAGTTCAAAAGCAGGCTTTATGTTGCCATTTCCTTCACTGATAAACCAAGTAGAATTCCTTGTCATACATGTGGTGGTTCTCATGTTTCCATAATGATTGCTGCTATAAAAATAAGTGGATATGTGCCAAGCTGTATTTGCACAATCGCTTTAACACTGGTGTATTTTAATAAAGAAGGACAGACACAGTGGGGTGTGTCATAGCCGTGCATAATAATTAGTGCTCTACAAGTTTTACAAGGTGTTCTTTTTTCAGTGTGGCATTTAAGTGATAAATGAGGATGGACTATCAGTTTCTCTGCCATAACTCTGCTTCCTTAGGTGGGGTTGTGCCCAGTTAGCTGCGCCAGGTCTTTAGAGCAGTCAGGGCTGGACCAAGGAAAGTGGCAAGACGGTGTTGCTCTGAAACAGGTCCTACCTGATCGTTTAGATCTTTCTTTCAACACAGTTCGACATAAGAAGCTGGCCACATTTAAGGGAAGAATTTTAATCATATAAATGGGCAGAGCCTATCCACCCATAGTCCCCTGGTATTACGTCTCTGTCATGTGGTAACAGAAATGTTTTTATAACAGAGGTGCTGCTGTAGAGTGTTACAGTGCAGGTGCAATTTGAGCTAACCTTAATCTTTTGACTGGCTACCGCTAGGGCTTCTTGAGTAAGCGTGCTGACCCAGCCGTGCCAGAAGTGATAGTCAGCAAGTTTAAGGGGTAGGTCAACAGAAGCAGCAGTCACGCACTTTCCTACAGTGTTGTTCCATGCCCTGACACATACGTGCTGCTTCATTCACAACTACCCCTGAGGATAACTGAAAGCCTTTTCCTGTTGACGCTCTCCCTTTGGGGCACACAAGGAAACCTACAGCTGAAAGCGCACAGGGAAACTTAATGTCTAACTGTATCCCTAGAGGTGGAAGAAAAGGTTTTTCTTTGCTTTAGTGCCACCCGTTATCTGAGCTACAGCAAATCAATGTACCTGGGATCACCCCTGGTACACTGTAATGGAAACCAAATATTCATGTCTTCTGAAAGACCCAGAGCCTATAAACAATGTCCCCTGCTCTCTTCATATTAGACTGGAGGCAGGTCAAGGTGTCTGTCCTTGACTTTACTGTCAGCAATCTGTGGTCACTAGATCCTTTATTTGAAGCTCTAAAATAAAAATAATTGTTTCTCGTAACTCTTCTCCACCGATACAGCTGACCTCTCTAGCAACAGGGTAAAGCTTGGCTGGGTGGCAGATGCTTTCCAGGGGCTTGATCAAAACTTGAGCTATATTCTTTTCCAGAAACAAAAACTTACTCCCCTCAAACACCTCCAGATGTTCTTTCTCAAGAAATGCAGGGTACTGTGGACCAAAACAAAACCACCTCTCTGTTACCCAACCAAAGCAGAGTGGTAATAAGTATTTGTAGATATATACTCTTTGGGGAATGATCTAAATACCAACTTTCTGTGATCAAGATTACCTGAACTGTTTAATGCACTACATACTTGTGTACAACAATAGCTGTACAAGGAATTCCATAACATAGGGTTAGTTTTTAACATACACTGTATGTAAGTAAGTCTTAAAGGGCGAAGAATGTCATGAAAAACTGGTCCTCTTCCATTCTTTATAAACATTGTTCTTTTCCACCACTGTCTCTTGTTGCTTTTCTTTATCTTGTTTTCCCCTTCCCGTTCCTGCTTCTCTTCCCTTCCTTTTCTAGATGCCTTTTTATCAAGCACTGAAGAGAGGTATGGTAGGAGCAGAGGCACTTTCCCAGTCTCTCCAGAGAGCAGTCCAGTCTTATCTGTAGTTTAGCTGTTTCTGTGGTAGAGCCATTCTTGCTGGTTCTGAGTCTGCTAGCTTTATCTCTCATGCCCAGGGCCATGATTTGGCTGACTTCTATCCCCTCCTTTCTTTCCCCTCAGTCTGTGTGCTTCCCAAGATGTCTATCACGCAGAGCTGGAACTGAGCTGCCTGTACAAGACAGGTTCTGTTGCATCCCTCCTTAGATTTCAAATTAGTGAATTTGTCAAACCTGCAGAGCAGCCTGCTTTCACATGCTCAGCCGCTGTTTTGAAAGCTACTGGCAGTGAAGGAAATTAGGTACCTTTTCCTTCTTTGTCAAAGCCTGTTTGCTATAGTGTCTAGAAAAAGAACCACTTGGTTTCTGGCACAGTGCATGCGTTTGTGTAACAGCTTCCCCTAGGAGATTGCTGGTGGTGACTTGCAGGAGCTGACAGACAAGGGACAGGAAACTTGTGAACAAATCCACTGGGGGGCAGGGTGGGAAGGGATCCTTTTTCCCCCTGTTCAAACAGCATGGCAGAATTTCTTGAGTACCAATTTGAAGACATGGCTGCTTTCAAATAGGACACTTACAGCAGCGTGATCCGCAAATTAGCAGTCCTGCTTGGCACTACATTTTTCGTTTGTTTGTTTCTCCTGCAGTGAACAGCAATTACCAGCTAACTGCCAAGACATGGTTTGCTCCCAACCTGGACAGCAGTTATACCCAGCCCTCCTTCCCCCGTGGTGTACCAACCTGGCTCCTGCAGGCAGGGCTCCTGCTGTACCTTGTCTGTGTCCCTGTTTACCTTAATACCCAGAGCAGGATTTGCCACTTAAAATGCACCAGTGTGAAAAGTCCACAAGATACTAGTGCAGCAACTAGCTGTGGAGGAATATTCCTTTTCCTCTGACTGATTTCACCTATCTTTTACCACGGCCTGTACCAGTCTGAAGGCAAAAGATGTTTATCTGTGACACCAGGTTCATCCAGTAATGCCACTCCGTGTTCCTCACTTTAGAAAAAAAGTAAATTTTTTGTAATACATTCACTTTAGTGGTGCAAGACTCATTCTAAAAGATACCGAGCTGCTGTAGCTCTGAATTAGAGCCTGCAGTGATTTACCAGGCTTTGTTCTTTGAGATAAAGTAGAGATAAACTGTCTCCAGAGAACATCGAGTTGCAAGCCTTGATTTGTTCCCATCTCAGCCAGGGCTTCGGAACCCTGCAGTGCCCTTGAGGCATGGGTCACAGTGCTATAGAAGGTGCTCCTGGAAAATATGGTCCAGTGAACACTGTGCTGGTGGTTTCTTGGATAGAATAGGTTTGTTCTTAACCTGCTGGAGGTGGAGCCTGCCACTGCTTTGCCTGAAATCTGGTAGAGTAGACTAAATGAAGATGTCCTGCCAGTTTTCATGACCTATACAAACTTACACGAACAAAAATATGTACTTAGATTTTTTGCTGCCACTGCCTGTCCTTGATCCAAAGTCTGCATCCAAACATCCTTCCATATCTTTTGCCAAGGATATATATATATACCTCTTTGGTTTCTCCAATGCCTATGTTTGTGGCATTAAAATAGAACAGTGTAAGACAGAATATAACAAAAGTGTCTATGGAGCCTCTCTTGATCCTGTATTAAAGTGGACTATCCATAAAAGAAGATTGACAAGTAAAAATCCAGCTCTGTAGCACCCTGGAAAACGTGGAAGGTGTCTCCTTCCTTTCTTCTGAAGCATCGCTGCCAAATGGTGATGCACAGTGCTGACGCTTATGTGCAGGGCCCAAGGTCCCTGGGGCATCAGCACAGAGCTGACTCTGCAGTGTGACTGCGATAATGCAGTGGTGTGCTTCCAAGACCACCTAATCTTTAACAGCCTCTGCGGTTTTAGTTTTTGATAAGGCTATGCTTTACCCATGTGGGATTTAAACCGTGCAGCTGACACAGTCAGTTTCTCATTACAGAAAAAGCTCAGGTTGGTCTGGCTTTAAAAGATTTTGTGAACACCCTTCGGTGATTCCTTTCATCTATTAAATTACTTTAAATGTATTTAGGGGAAAGCATAGAACAAAACCGTGTTGACCTGAACGCTCTTATATGTCTATGTAATCCAGTAAGAAAAACCTGTAAGTGCAAAGTGGTGGGTCTTTTTTTGCTTCTTCTTGCAGAGCAGACTTAAAATAAAATCTGTGCTTCTTTATACAGACTGTTGGGAGAGAACTCCTGCTCCATTTGATAGACTTCCTGGTGACCAGCTATGGACGTGACCCAGTTATTACCAAGCTACTCAATAATACCCGCATTCATATCATGCCAACAATGAACCCTGATGGATTTGAAGCTACGAAAGTGCCTCATTGCTATTACTCACAGGGACGGTAAGGATGGTTTAGGAGGGTGGGAGTAGGTAAAGGAAATGGGTGGGGAGTAATAATCGGAGATAGCCAAGAGGCTGAATCATACTTAGTGGAGAGGAGAGGATAGCCTAGAGAATGTGTTAGGGCTAATTTTGGCCTGTGCCGTTCTGAAGACGCGCTGTTACGGCACAGAGGTTTTGAAAGACTGAGTCAGACTGGTGTTTATATGTGGTGCGGCTAAAGAAAACTGGTCAGAGTGGTGTAATGACCTAACCTCTTAGGGAGGAGGCCCAGATTGCAAGTAGAAGTACAATTACCTATGTAGACCTTTAGGGTGCGACAAAAAAAAGAAGGAAAACTCCACCCACGGGGATCTGTTTCAATTGGAGAGCTCCATAACCCTTCTTAATGAGAAAAAGGTCTGTCTATGCTTGTTGAATGGACTTACAGAAACGCGCTCAAAGAGCATGTTGAGTGCAGATCTAGTAAGTGGGAAGAGTTATGTGAGCAGAGCCAGCTATCACAGGTGCTGTCATAATAGTAGTACTAGGGAAAGAACTTACACAGAAGGAAATGTTATCTGGCAAAGATTCCATCCTGTGATACTCCTGCATTCTTTAATGTAACTATTGCAAAGACCAGAAAGGGGAGTTTACCAGGCTAGAAGAGAGAAGAAAAGAAGAGAGTGAGAGAATGGAAAGAAATGCCCAAGGGACAAAGTTCTAGGGACCTAGAAGTTCTCTTGGATCACTGGCCATGAAGACTTCAGAAGCAAGTGAAAAGGTAGTGTAGGTAGTTTAGTTCTCTACAGTAACTGATGTAGGCCCTGCTTTTTCTTAGGAAAGAAATGTGTTCCTCAGCAAACAGAGAGGACTTTTTTGAAGGGTGTTATTTTTCATCCCCTCGCTGTGAAATAGATAGAATTAACTGTGTTTAAAAATCAGTACAACTGATGCTGAATGCCCTCTCTATGCTTGTACTGATCTGCCTGAGTGAAAAGGGAAGAAAACTTTTGCACAGGTTGGACTTTCAGGTACAGAGAGAAGAGAACACATCCTGTGTTTCAGTCAATTTTTTTGCTCTGTGTCTGGAGTGATAGCAGTACAAGGGACACAGACATCCGGTGGTTGCTTCGGTCTTCTATACTGGTAGGAAAAACATGTGCAGAAGGACAACATCCTCCTTATCTGGCTTATGTTTTTCTAATTCACGTATGTGTAGGTGTGTGCATGCTATGTGTACATTAAATATTTTTCACTATTTCCACTTGAAATACCATAGAAAAAATGTGTCCTATGAAAATTCCAGTGCTGCCAGAAAGCAAACTAGAGTCCATCTTGAGAAGATTTGCAGTGCTCATCTTGCGTGTTTCCTGAAGACACTGACACGCCACAGATCTTAAGTACTGGGAGGCTGGTGATGTGCAAGCGTCTGTAGGAAAAACAGTAATGGGAATGTCTTCTCTCTTTCTAAGGTTCAATAAGAACGGAGAAGATCTGAACAGAAATTTTCCTGATGCCTTTGAAAATAACAACGCTACCATTCAGCCGGAGACTCGAGCAGTAATGAACTGGATCAAAAATGAAACGTTTGTTCTCTCAGCAAACTTGCACGGGGGTGCGCTGGTTGCCAGTTACACCTTTGATAATGGTAACTCAGGTAAGCCAGTAAGGCATTCTCTACTGCACAGCTGATTTGGTTTAAGAACACGGGCTAACAACATTTATAAGGATTCCTTCAAGGTTTTTCCAGCTTTTGAGCTGGGGTGGGTAGACTTTGATAAGCACCATCAAAATTCACTGGCTGATATGGCTGTTTGTGAGACGTTTATCCTGTATGTAAGCCAGCACTGGATGTTTTACCAGTAATGAGAGTTACACGATGACTGTCTTTATCCTGCAGTTACCGGCTCTTTGCAAGGCTATAGCAGGTCTCCAGATGACGATGTCTTTATTCATTTGGCAAAAACCTACTCCTACAACCATGCCAGGATGCACAAAGGGATTGGGTGTGACAACAGACAGACCTTTTCAGAAGGCATTACCAACGGGTATTCCTGGTACCGGCTGGAAGGTGAGAATGTCAGCAATATTTTTTTCAGCTGCTTCAGTTACGGTATTCTCATTTTCTCCTGCTGTCTTCGATGATGAAAGGGTTTTGCCCAGAGTAGAGCGTTGATGAGGGGAGTAAGCAAACACGTTGATGTGGATTCTCTGAGAAGGACATAGGTGTTTGCAGACTCTCCCAATCAGCAGTTACACAAGTGAATGAAGCACTCGCTGCTCTGTAGCTGCTTCTGTGCCCTTTCTTAAGGCCTGCACAGCTGTACAGATTAAACACACACACACGTATGCAAGCAGTGGTGTGGCACTGAGGTTTGACCCTTCAGAAAGCAAACTAATCTTCTGTTCATGTATCGTCCTTTTTTTAATGCTTCATTACTGAAATAAATACTTCCATTACTGTTTACGCGCAGCCTGTTAGAACATGGATGGGTCCTGTGTAATGTGGCACTGCGTGTTGCCTTCATAGTCTGAATTCAAAGGCTTAAAAGGCTCTTAGCATGGCTTTAGCACGGGCTAACTCTATGCCAGCCTGCGAATTCATCTGTCCCTGTTTAGTTGGGAGTGCTTGAATGAATTTAAGTCAAAGATCCACCCTTCCTCAGCCATAATAATCATCATTTCTGAAACCCCACTGTGCTTTAGAGAACAACACTCTACATGTAACTGGCGTAATTAAGTTGGTTTTCCACAGGAGGCCGTAAATAAGAGTGCGGCATTAAGGAATCATTTATCTGATTTACTTTTCTAACAGGTGTGGTGCGAGTACTAACATTTTAACTCTCCTGTTTTAATTCTGGTTGAATTGAAATTGGTGCTTCTCTGCAGCTGAACACGTTTTGTTTTATTTCAATTTTTAGGTGGAATGCAAGATTACAACTATGTGTGGGGACAGTGTTTTGAAATTACGTTGGAGCTGTCATGCTGTAAATATCCTCCAGAAGACCAGCTGGAAAAGTTCTGGAGAGACAACAAAGTTGCTCTGATTGAATATATAAAACAAGTACACCTAGGTGGGTATGCAGAAGCGGAACGGAGCTAAAACTGATTCCAGGCTGGAAGGCAAACAGGAACTCTTTAGCAGCCTGGGTCAGCATCAGAGCTCACAGGTGAAGAGCTCTGGCGTGAACTCGGGAGCTATAGCTTTCAAGGGAGGATCTGAACAGGGAGTACTGCAAGGTGAGGCGTGGGCAAGGGAGGAGAACTTACAGGTGTGTCAGGTGTGGGCAATGCGCAGTGCAGGGGTGCAGAGGGCTTAAAATGCGCTGGGGCAGGAGCATGGGACAGGTCTCTGCGGCCATCTTACCACACACCCCGTGGGGAGTCCGCTTTTCTGTCCGCTTTGGGACAGTCATTCATTTTGGATGTCTCTAAAGGTGCGCACAGTGTTGTGTGGGTCTTTATCGCTTGGATTTTGTATTTTTGTAAGGTGTTTCTAGGTGTGATCCTGACTTCACAGGTGGAAGAGAAAGCTGCTGCTTAGTGGAACAGTGGTACTTTACACTCGGCTGAAGGATTTGCAGAAATCTGTTGCTTATCTTGTATTTTGTTGCCCAAAACATCTGACTGCTGTTTTATCTTCGCTTAACGCCTTGGAGGTGGTGGGTGAGAATTTAGGGAAACTAATTCCTAGCAGATGTTGTTGGTATTCTGCCATTGGAAGTACTCAATAAGAGGCTGACTTGTTTTAAACCTTTTTTTAAAGGAGCAAAAAAAAAAACCCAAATGAATATTGAAGATTGAAGCCCTTGGGTAAAAGACACACACGATCTGTATATGTGATGCTTTCAGCAGATGAGATTTAGAAGCAGAGATTACAGTGCTGCTTTCTAACAATGTGAGGGTAGATTTATTAACAACAACAAAAGATTTTTGGTTTTAAGCCTCTTCAGTAACTTAGAAGTGACTCCTGATACTATCGGATGTGCTCGAAGTCAGCAAAACAGCCTTGGAGTGCATCCAGGAACAAATACTCTGACTTTTTTTGAGAAGGTGGCTCACCACAGATACAGGTTTTGATCTTTCTTTCCTCTTCCTTTTTCATAGGTGTCAAAGGTCAAGTTACCGATGGGAATGGGAATCCTATTCCCAATGCCATTGTGGAAGCCCAAGGAAGACCTCATGTCTGCCCTTATCGAACAAATCAACAAGGGGAGTACTTTCTTCTCCTTTTGCCTGGGACCTATGAGATCAATGTAAGTGGGCAGCATTACTACATTGTTTGTTTCTAATTGCGTTGAGTTGTTGGTTGAGCACAGTGACTGCATCCTTCAAGGCAATGAGCAGAATTTGCTCGAGTCATACACAGGAGCTGTAAAGATACCTTAGCGGATTTAAAAGAAAATAATACTTTAAAACAGGACAGAGCAGAATGGGAATCTTTTGATGCAGTAAGATCTTGAGTCCCCAGAGTGTCTAGAGACAAGGACTTTTCTGACCTGGATGGCGGAGCCAGCTGGGATGAGTGTCTGGACCAGCGTGACACTAGCGTGAGATGTTTGAAACAAACTGCAGAGCTCCTGAAGTGTGAGGATGTGGAAGCTGGGAACCACAGAGCCCCAGGCAGCGACAGGCTGGCAACACCATCAGTGACAGTTATTTCCCTCCACTTCTCCATGGAGGCTCTCAGTAGCTGGTATTAGAAACCATCCATGCGGTGTGGGCTCTGCCTTCAATCAGCCAAGGGCTTACGCTTAAGCGTAATTGCAGAATTCCCCCTCTAGTACAGTGTGCGGTGCCCTCTTGTTCTAAATAAATATTCTGTTACTATCTCGGTTTTTGGGGCGATTTTTTTTTGCTATTATGTGAACAGTTTTCTCTCATCCCCATGTTCTCAAGTTTATGTTTAGAACTCCTCATGGTTGGACTCAGTGATCTGAGGTCTTTTCCAACCTAGTGATTCTATCATTCTACACATTGAAAGTGTAAGGCAGCACTTGAGATGATTGTTTCACAGCTGAACTCAATGTTTCAAACCAAGTAAGAAATCTTCCATGTTTGTTCCTAGGCGACTGTACCAGGATTTAAATCAATGGTGAAGACAGTAGAAATACCTGACAATACTGGTAACTTCAGTGCTTTGAAACAAGACTTCTCCTTCTCGGAGGTCTCCTTCCAATCAAGAGCTGCTTCATGTCCCAAAACACCGCTCTACCAAGAGTTTGAACGGTCTTCAGCTGCAGTAAAAGCAACTCCACATGTCTTGGCTTTAATAACCATTGTGCTTGTAATTTTCAAATAAAGCCAGGAATGACATCAGATGGCAAGGCAAAATCCTCCTGCTCAAATGTGGCTTTTCGGACAAGGAATTGTATATGCAAAAGAATGTATGTTTTTATAAACCGAATTCTCAGATTCACAGTTTACTCTATTTTGTAAAATACTGGCTCAACGGTCAAATGTTTTACTTCCATTATAATAGCCTGTGATATTTTTCTACATAAATATTTTACTCTCAAGAAATTCTGTCCAGCCTGCGGAGACGACTGCGGAGTTTTGATGCAGAAAATACAAACACCTTCTGAAAAATTTGCCCGAGTTTAAAAAAAAAGTCAAGGATTGTACTGCAACCGTTTCATGTAAACTCAGGTTCCTCATTGCGCCAACAGCCAAAGTGCCACACAACTGTAAGTAATTCAAGCCTAATTTTTCATAATAAAGCCACTGCTGTAAATGAGGAATGGTATTTTTACATATTTTTTCTTACCTGGAGAGATGAGACTGCTCAGGGCTGAAATAAGGTAAAGATCAGTAACACAGACATGTTGTAGAACAAGAGAATGGTGTTCCCCTAAGACAGAGCTACTGAAAGCAATGTGGGAACTGTCATCGACAGTTCATCAAATCACTGACATGAAAACAAGAGGACCAAGGTATATATAAACAAATCTTTATTTAAAGCTTTTAAGTGGAACACACTATTTAGTTTCCTCTGAAAAGGAAAAACTGAAAACCAAGTGACAAACACAATACACGTGAAAAATCGTGTCATAAATGGATCTACGTTCTGTGTGATTAGAGTGAATATTTGTGTTTTTATGGTTACGGAGTGTGGTGGTACATGCAGGGGCTCACTAGAAGGGACACAGCCTGGCAAGTCCTTGAAAGTGCGATCATGTAGGAGCAATGGCAAAATTGCATAGTTATTTAAATTTCCTATAAACCAGTCTGTTTAATTCATTTACAATTGGACTTGATGATCTCAAAGGTCTTTTCCAACGTGGGAATTCTATGATTCCAGCTACATGTAGTCAGACAGCAAAGTAAGGCAACATTTTGGTCGCTTAGGTACTATGTGATCACCACATTGACGGCTGCTAATTGAGCTCAAAACCAAGAACTGTCCTTTGAAAGTCAAACAGTCAAGTTAAAGCAACCTCTGCTCGAAGGGGGAGAAAACACTGACAGATTTTACACATGGAACATACACACACGACAGAGAGGCACTCATCCCTTCAGGCTTTCAGTGCATCTGTGATAAATAATAAACAAGCACACTTCAGTTAAAAATCAGCTTTTCACACTGAGGAAGTGCAAGCCATTGGTAGAAGATACCTTTTTTAAGTGGAGAGGTTGTTGCGTTTTGCTTTACGTTGCTTGTGTAACCTTACAACAACTCACTCCAGGTAAGACTTCGACTCAGATATGGACGGACTGGAAAAGTTCAGTTGGTCGGGTAGGTAAACCCTCTGCGAGAGACCCATGCCTGCCAGCCGGGAGAGCCCATGCTCTAGCGAAGCGCTGGCCCACAAGAGGGAGCTGGAAGTACCAAGCGCAGGAGGTGAATTAAGAGTACAAACCTCCTACATAACGTGCTTTGTAAGCACACGGGTGACCCTACAGCCACTCAGAGCCTGCATCCACATGCCAGTGCCGTGAACGGTCGAGGGCTCAGAAGAGCTGTGGATGCTGCCTCTCTGTGAGTCTGACACATGCACACACATTCCCTGCTCTTTCTCATAAGAAAGCACCACAAGAGCAAATGTCCCTTCAGGCTGAATGCTGCACAACAAAATGACAGATCTTCCTGGGATAACCACTGTGCCACCATCTACGTGGCAAGTCAGCGTGCTGAATAAATTAACTGCTTTAAAATTAAAAGCTCTACCTCTAAAGCTACGCCCTAACAGAACAGCAACTTCAGATTAAGATAGGGAAGTCTTCACTCCTATTTGAATCCCATGTGTTCATTTCCGTCGATTCAGTTTTATTATAATTGTAATAATTTTCTAATCCCTTTTCTGCAAGGACACAATTTTCTGGAACAATTATTGATGCTTTCTGTAAGGATGAGGATTTATTTCCCTTGTATTCGTCTTTAAGGGGAAAAATCTCCCTGAATTCTTGCATACGGCCTCATACCCACACAGATGTTTCAGAGACAGCAGCATTTAAACAAATTCACAACAAACAGAATTCAGTGGTTGAATCGTACCACGCTGTCAGAATAAACCTCAGGCTTTAATCAATAAACACTTTGTAGCACTTTTACCTTTCCCAAATCAACCTGCTCACCCAAGCGGCAGCCGCAGCCTCCTGAGCAACACAACACAACACCCATTTCATCCAGGGCACCCAGCAATAACACCAACAACCAGCATTCAGGGGGTGCTGCTCCACAGAAAGCGTAATGTTCAATATAATCAGCGATCCAGCTACATCTGTTTCGGCTGTGCAAGTTTTTTTGAGCAGCAGACTTTGTAATCAACAAATCTTAAGTGAAGACTCTGTACTAAAGGTTCTGAAGTATTTTAATATCCAACACTTCTGGCCATTGTGAGAGATGTCAAGACACTGAAACAAAGCAATTTTGCCATCTGCCTTGAATGCTTCACTTTGGTCCTTGGGTCAAGAGTTGAATTTCAACACTAATAAATGGCTACAGAGTGAGAAAAATCAGATTTAATAGAATAGGTTTATTTTACTTCATAAGAAATAATAAATGCAAGTTCTTGTAGCATTTGTATGTAGCTGCCTTACGTGCACAAAGGAACAGGCAGCTATTGAAACTGGGTACTGTCACATTCCCTCAGCACCAGGCCATCCCTCCAGCTTTCCTGACCTCGTGTTCAAAGGCAAAAGCAATTACCACCCACTGCAAATTAACACTGACACCCCTAACTACTGTACCCCATCTTTCAGGCCATCCCCTCTGAAGTTACCAGCACAATGAAGCAGTCCGTTAGCTTCCTGCCTCTACTCTGAGATGCAAAAGCATTCCCCAAGGTAAACAAACACCATCAAAACACATTCACCTTGCTGATACCGCACCAGCCTCCCTCTCTATTTGTCATTCAGGATCAACACAGAACTTGGTTTTAGGGAAGGAAAAAGGAAAACGAAGTCATGAATCTTCCTACGCACCCCTTAATCTGAATAAGAGTACTTCTCTTTTTTAATGCTACAATTTCTTAAATATTTGTCTCATGGCTTTTATTTACTTGGGATACGTATTTCTGTATCTACACACGTACCAATACACTAGGTCAATAAATTAGAGCTCAAGACATTAACTGTAAGCAGAATATTTACAAACTGCAATAAATTAAAGATTAAAGTGTGTGCAGTATTAAATAAGGTTCTCAAAGATCTCACCAAGTAAGATCAATCAACTTCTGTACTGAAGTTTAGCCAAATCTTGTGCCACTTCCAGAGGCCAGAAATGCATTTACAGGGCAGAGAGCACAGGGTGATAAGCCCCAGGCCAATGAGCACTCACCCCACAGGTACCAAGCACATGCCAGGGTGACGGCGTGGAGACGGACCCTCAGATTTCAGTTGTTCAGGCTGAATTCTTGGCCTAGGCTGTGGCTGCAACATCAAGTATGTGGCCCCCAAGCCCAGGCGCCCACTGGCGTGCCAGCATCTCCTATAGGAACTGAATAGACATGGATACACATCACTCCCTTACTCGTCAGGTATGCCTGGGGGAGGGGGACGGCAAACAAGCCAACCTTAAAGTTTTACTAGAAGTTGTTAAGAATATTAAGCCAGGAAATATAATTCAAAATAAAGACTCACTCTGACACAGTAGTTTGGCTATGGATGCAGAAAACAAAACTACCGATTTCCTTAGCATTCCCTTACTATTCTCCACAACAGAAAATGTGCCAAGGAAGTAGTTTTAGATAATAAAAGGGAAAATTCATTATGCTGTATGCTCCCACTTCATCTTTTGCCAAAACAGAAAGCATTGCTGGGAGATGAAATTGGTTTTAAAGAAAAATCCCAAAGATAAGTGATCATAACTAGCAAGGACTGTCACTCTGTACCTGAAGTTTTTGTTTTGGTTTTTTTTCAAATAAAGAGATGACTTACAGGGACTGACAGGAAGAGAACACCAAGAGTGGGATGGTACAGTGTGCCCCAGCAGGAACTAGGCAGGAACAGCTGCTCCCCAAAACCACGGCTACACAGCCATCAAGGCAAAGCAGACAGTGTAACAGGTAAAATCTTTTAGAGTACAGTCCCATGTTACCAGTGCTCCTCCTGAATACATGCCTACAATTCCAGACCCAATCTGACTGCTGGTTGGTTCTGACCTGCAGATGTAATGGAAGAGCCTTAGCAAGCTCCACTGCATTAAAGTTTATAAAATAAAAAAAAAAAATAATAATAATAAATAGGAAGCAGTGTAGCTACAGGCAGGCAGTCACCTGTCAGAAGCATCTCCACTTGTAAATAGCTGCCTAAAGGGCTTCTGTCTCAGGCTGAAGGATGATCAAATCCCATGAAAGGTTTCTGCTGACCAAGAAGACTTCCAGCCACCTGCACTCACTTTACAAACTGCAAGGGGCAAGAAATTTGCAAACAAGAATCTGAAGAAATGCACACAGCTGGGGTTCATGCTTTGGTTCAGTTAAGATGACTTATGGTAAAACTTCAGAAACACCAGTACTTTTTAGCAGCATTTTTCAAAAATCAGCTCAAATGTACAAACACAACGTGACCAATCCTGGTAATTCAGTCTTTACCTATGAAGGTATTTCTTTGCAGGCAAGTAACAACCCAGTGTTTACTGAGTCTCTCCTGTACAGCTGTGTGTCCTTCTCCCAGGTACTTCCTCGTCTTCCAGGCGTTTGCAGCCATGTTTTACAAATAGCTTATACTAGAGCAACTATTTCAGCTCTGACATGAAGGTAATTACAACAGTCGAAGTCTTTACATTAACACACAGGCATCAACAGTTTTGTACTGGTGTTGTTTAACCTCGGCCTAACAGCACAATTCCTGTATTTCGGCTATATTTCCACTGTGGCACTCAATCCCTTCACTACTTCTTTGGCATTCTCTATTGGACAAATGATCAGCAACTACCTGTACAACAAAAAGGTGCTAAAAACATACAATATCTCTTGTAATCTTATTTTAAGATTTTGTTAAGAATAATCATATTTAAAGATTATTTAAATATAACTCACTGGTACAGAAACTGCCCACCTGAATAACAGCTCATCTAAGTAATCTAACTATAGCCTAAAGATACCCAAGCTTAGAAAAAATATACTCATGCTAATTTCTCTAAACACAGAACTGAATCCGTTAGTAAACTCCTTAATAAACTTACCTAAGTTTCACAGAGTTTTGACAAAGTACAGCAAGGAAACAAGAGCTAAAAGCAGTGGAAGGACAGGTCCAATGAGACCACTTTTGAGTTGGCCAAACAACAGGTTTTCAGAATTCTTGCAATAAAGACAAAACCAGTGTAAGTTGGAAAGACTACTGAATTTAAAAAAAAGTCTCTGTGAACTAGAACTACACAGCTTCTTTGTTTCTGCAGAGGAAGGCAGACTTTTTTTTCCTTAATTATACTTTCTCTAGCAAACATAGTGACCAAGCTGCAACCTAAACTGCTTAAGTTAAAAACAAGTGCAGGAAAAGAATACAATTGTCCCCTAGTATTGCCTGACTGGATATTCCATTGCATCTCCTTCATTTATCTTGCCTGTTCCAAATCTTTTCTCACTCTGCTAAAACAATAATCGGGATAGTACAGTCCTCCAAACCTATAAAGCATTTTGAAAGCCAGTTTCTCAGTACATTTAAGAGATAACTTTAAGACTGAACTTGAATCAATGACTTCTCAGGGCACACACAGCCCTGAGATGCACACTACACAAATACAAGACACACAACAGTCTTCTTTATTTCCAAAACCTTAAATGGTTTTCTATTGGCTCTTTCCCTACCTCCTGGCAAGCTCTCCCTCATAATTTGGTTACTGGGAGGAATTAAAGTTCTGACAATAAGGGAGACAAGATTCTATTAATTTACTTTATTGACTTTTTCAGAGGGCTCTGGTGGAGCCTGGGGGCTCTGGTGGAGCCTGGTGTCTTCACCAGGCAACACTGGAATCTGGAGAATCTTCTATCTTCTTAAGAGGAGGAACTCACATTAACAAGCCCTTCAATATGCCTCTCCTCTCATAATCATAGATTTTTGGGTTTTAATGTATGTATTTAATCCAGCAAAAATAATGTCACTAACCTGGGTGGAACATAAAACACTTGGGAGAGGCAGGTAGTTTACCGGAATCAGTTCTTTCTATTGACAGGGATTTAAACTCTTCAAGTTGACTTGTGAATATTAAGCTAACTCTGTAACAACTCCAGTGCATTGATTTCAGCAATCACTTTTTACACCAAGTGCAAAGAGACTCAAAATACCCATTTTCCAATAAGCATACAAAAATAGTTTCTTACTCTCTTAACCAGTTTATGAAGTTTCTTTTGTTGTTTGCCAGTCAACACTCACCTAACTAAAATAAGTTAGTACAATCATTTGTATGGGCTGTCTGCACACCGGACAGGGTTTGTTCCTCTTCTTCAGTTTCCTTGCACACGTGAAACATGACATAAGGTGTCCTGTTTTGCCATGTACTATGCAACCATTCTTAGGCCTGCTCTGACAAATGACACAGGGCTCTATGCTGGTAACAGGCAGACTGGATTCTATGCTTTCCTCTTTGTCTTGTGTTTCTCTTTTCTCAGGTTCCTTATAGTCCTCCTGACTGCTACAAAACATGCTACTAGATGTTGACGGCTGAGAATAATCTTCACTTTCCTGGGACTCAGAAATTTGTGCTGCTTTATCCTCATTCTCCTCCAAAGCTGGTTCTTTATCCTCAATCATTTTCACTTTCTTGCAGTCAGGAACATCAAAACCTTCTTCAGACTCCAGGGGGAGGGAACTTTCCAGTTTGCTCTTTACAGATTTATCACTCTTTTCATCCGGAAGCCAGTCTTCACGCAGGGCCCAGCATCTGTGGCAATGTCGTGGAAGCGGAGGATTCATTTCGCTACATTCTGGACACTTCCAATAATCCTTTAGTAAATTAAAGGTTGGAACAGCTTAAGCTACTTGTAACACAACTTCAGTATTCAGAGATCATAAACAATTTATTACTGCCAAAATAGTAGTTATCTTGAGCTACTGATCTGTTTATAACTTAGAAATTCCATTCAGTGTTCGGCCCCATTTTACAGTTCTAGATTAAATAGTTTTTGATTTTAAAAAGACTCTAATTTCCCTTCTATTTACAGTAATTTGTAAAATAAAAGTAGAGGCAGAAGAATCATTTACTATTTCTTATGTAAAACTGAAGAATCCAGACCACAAAAGTCTTCACGAAACCTTATGAAAAACTTATTCCTGATAAAACAGTCACCATACCCATCGCTTTCAACAACTGACTTGCAAAATGGAAGCTCTTCAAGGGACGTTTAACCTGCTAAGCTGTTGGTGTGCAAAACGGCCGGGTGAGGGCACTCCGACACAGCGGTAGCGCTGAGCGGCTCACATCGGCCATTTGAAAAATGCACCACTGACTCGGAAGCTGCTCCCCACGCTGCACTGAAAATACGCCACTTGTCTCAATAAAAACATGCTTCATTCTTAAGGACAAAGACCCTTTTAAGAAATAATCCACGCCACAAAGGGAATGAGAACCAAACCAACCCAAAAGTTATTTAAAAGATTCAAACTCAAACTACAGATTTTGGGTTGAGTCCTAAATAACATCAGTGACATTGAAAGGTTCAGAGGCCAATTTTAATACCTAAAAATAGACACCTTTTTCCACAAATAAGCAGCACTATGTTTTTAGATGGTGTTTTACACCAACAAACAAGTCCCTCAGTCTCAGCAAGGGACTGCAACATTTCAGACAGTTTTAGACGACAGCTTTGTTCAAGCTTCAATTGCAAAACGCAAGTATAAATAAAAAAGTATTGCTGCTTTTTAATTCCAGTGTGTGCTTTTTTCCACGTCTGCATACGTTGCCTCAACATCCCCAAATTTCTTCCCACACTTCAAGAATGGTCTCGCAGAATTTAGAAAAAGCCTCAGAATCTACTGATTTTACAGTACCGTTCTGAAAACAAGTTTGCCTTCACATCTACATTGCTACGGATCCTCCATTCAGGCTGTACAATAAAACTAGAGATTATGGTTTATAGGAAGGCTTTTAAACATACATAACTGTAGGAATTTATTTTACATTTTGTGCAAAAACTCAGATTTAGGCTCCAAATGAATTTCCTTCCATTAAGTCAGTGAAACCCTAAGTTAGTATTTTTTTTAATGGATTAGAAGTTTACCAGGCTTGGGGGTATTTTTTAAATATCAAGGTTTCTTAATAGTCATGTGTTCAGTAATTAAAATAGTCTTGGAATCTTCAAGCATACAAGAAAAATTTGATTTAATTAAAAAAAAAAACAAAAAAAAATATCACTGGTAACCACAGAATTCATCTCTACTCCTTGATCTACTCTGTTTGCCTAACTTTGCCAGTCACGCCTTTTACTCACAGCTAGAGAAATCTCTGGATCTTCATCAAATGAATCAGCATCACTGTCTTCATCCTGGTAAATAGTCAGCTGATATACCTGGTTTAAATAAAAGTATCGGTGTAATTGGGTTTTGGCATTCAATCAAAAATCTGACAGATTTTTCATTTGATAGATTTTCTGACAAACTTTTAGTCAAATGTAATAAACAGCACACATACATTAATTTATATCTGCAAGTAACTCCACAAAACCTGACAACTGGTTTGGGGGAAAATTCTGTTCACACTTGTAATTACGACACTGTTCAAAGAAAAATGTAGACTAGACAGAAGCTACCATTTTCAGTAGCAGAGGTCTTCCTTCCCTCTGCTCAGCACTAGTGAGGCTGCGCCTCGAACACTGCGTCCACCTCCGGGCTCCCGACCGCAAGAGAGAGATGGAGCTACTGGACAGAGTCCAGGTAAGGGCCACAAAGATGATTAAGGGACTGGAGGACCTCTCATACAGGGAAAGGCTAAGTGGGCTGGGACTGTTCAGTCCGGAGGAGAGAAAGCTCGGGGGGGATCTTATCAATGTGTATGAATAACTGAAAGGAGGGTCTAAAAGCAGGCTGAGTCAGGCTCTTTTTCAGTGGTGCCCAGTAAAAGCACAACAGGCACAAATATCAACACATGAGATTCTTTCTGATCAGAAGACACTTTTTTATTGTGAGGGAAACCAAGCACTGGCACAGACTGTCCTATGAAGGTTCCACCCTTGGAAACATTAAAAAGTCATCTGGACATGGCCCTGGGCAATCAGCTCCACGAGAGTGGGGGGGGCTGGATAAAATGACCTCCAGAGGCTCCTTCCAACTCCAGCCGTTCTGCAACTCTCAACATCACCGCTGGGGCAGGAGCACACCTCAGTCCCTTCTTCCTTCAAATCCTTGTCTTATCTCAGGGTGCAGCCCCACAGCACTATAACTCGAGGTACCTCAGTACAGCCAGTTCCATTCAGCCTTTTAAGTACCACAATTATGCATACCTGGCGAATTCTGCCTCTGGTACTTTGAACAATCTTTCTATGAGTTGATTCTCCTCTTTGAAGTAACATAAAACTAACCCAGAAAAAATAATTTCTCAACTTCATTCCTGATATTCCAGTTATCTAAATCTCCTGAAACTTATGATAATCAAAATTTGACCATCTTCTTACCTCCTAACAAGAATTTCTAAAATTGTGTTTCAGCATCTCTAAGAAACATTTGTATTCATGGAGGCAAATGATTCAGAAATACCCCTTTGTAAACAGTTACTAGGAAAGTCTGCCATTGATTCCAACAGCCAGTGAGTGAAGTTAGACACACTTCCCCATACCATCAAGAGTCTGTTTCAGAGACTATGGAGCCATAGCACCATTCTGGTTACTGTTCTGGTCACTGCCAGGTGGGTTGGTAATACTGATCCAAATGAATAGGCACGTAATTTGATTTAATGAACAACTTGGAGCAGTTTGTCACAATAGCAAACACAGTTCTGTTGGAACCTCAACATGAATTATTCCTTTAAGTTTGCTTCCCCCTCTCTAGACGCTCAAGTCAAAAAAACCCTCAAACAAAACAAATATGTACCTCATCATCTTCATCTGTGAGCTCCTGTCCTTCTTCATTATGGTTGTAATCTTCTGAATAAATAGACTCAACTTCAAACTCTACACTGAACTGGTCAGAAACAGAACTGTGGTCAAACCAATCAGAGTTTTCACTTAATGAACTAGCATCAAGATCCTGAAAAGAAACAAAGAGAAAGAAACTACACATTGAAACCTCACCAGTCCATCATTCGCTCTCACTAGTCCATATCCATAATTCTTAAGACAGCTCATAAGATAAACCTGAACTACTTAGTATAATTAGCTGTGGAGGTAATGAGACCAGCTGCTGTAGGCATAATATCTTTTATGAGACAAATAAATTATATGTCGTAAAAATAAAACTACATCTGAAAGCCTTTTGTCAGCTCTGTAATAGAGGCTGCAGCCAACCTACAGCCAGCTTCAAGACTACTGCTACTATTTCGCAAAGGTTCTCCTAAAAGGTGAAAGGAAAGATGCAAGATGCTGTATTTTGGCTGTGTCGTATTTGCTATTCTCATGAACTCTGTAAACCAAAACTAGAAAGTGTGCCTAAACAACTATAAAATATCAAAAGGGAAGACACAGTACTAGTTCTGTCAATTCAGAATACACTATGTGACTAGGGATACTATTAGTTTTAGCTTTTCATGATGTAGCCTAACCACGGATATTTTGCCTCAGTGTTTGCTGAAAATAGCAATTAAAAAAAAAAAGAAAAAAAATCACTAGAGGCTTAGAAAATTAATACAATGTATCACCAGGGCACTATGACCTGCAGCTGTACTGTAACTACCAGATGCCCAGAAGCACCAACTATTCTGAATTACAGAACATCCATGACTGCTCTTCTTCTCTCAGCATTCTGAGAAATACTTAATTTAAAACACTATATCCAGCCTTTTTTTCAATACTGTGCCAAGCAGTAAGAATCTGTTTTTCAAAGAATACTCAGAGTTAATATTTTAAAAAATTTCTCTTCAGCTTTGTCCACAGATCTTTGAAAGATCCCACTCCACCCAAACACCAACTTTTCTTCCAGCACCTTTTCTTTGCTCAGACACCACTGAAGGAACTGCTGCTTTTAATAAGGAACATAACATTTTTGCACTTGTGGTATCTGCAAAATTTGTACCACAAAAATATATTATTTTGACTTACAGGAATGGAAAGAGAATCTGTTGAATCACTGCTATTGCTTCTTTCACGGCACAGACCACTGACTACACACCATGAGAGGCTTTCATCAAACGTCAACGAAATGCTGTCTGACTTGTGGCGTTTTCTTCTGTCGCTATGCAGATCATCTGAAGAATTTTCTTCTGGGCACATTCAAGAATTTGCATTATTCCAAAAACATCTATGCAATGTGCACTTTTGAATGTTCTTAACAGAAGCTTGAAGCGGTATTTACTTATACAGTAATTTAAGTAAAGTCATTTGGTATTATTTTATGGGGGAGAAAAGACACCAAAAACCTTTTTAGAACACAGGAACATTGAGAAGCACAAAAAGTTTAAAATATTCTGGAAACCCATGTTTCAGGGGCGGGTTTTCCCCACTTGTCCCATCAGTACAGCTTGTAAATAGCAGTCTCCACATGCAGGAAAAAATTGCAAATTTGGAAGCATTTTTACTCCCCTCACACATGATAAATTATATCCCTCCTAATTTTAAGGAATGACAGTCAGTAGACAGAAAGGCACTTTCAGAGGGCTTCTTAGTCCACCACAGGATTTGCAAGGAGACAGAGCAACTGTCTCCCATGTCACATGAATACCAAGGACCTCACGCTAGGCAAGGTAAGTTCAGGTTCTAGTTTCAGATATCTCAATATATTTATCAGTTAATAGCTGCACCACATGCAATTTTATTTACTCAACTGGATTTTTGTAACAAACTTATGCATTTCACCAGACATTAGCATGAAAATCTTCAGAGCATACTGTGTAAAAATTGAATTGAAACTCTGAAAAGCGTTGCTTTAAGCTATGCTTATTAAATATGCTTGCTATGAAGGCAAAAAGACAATGGTTTTTAAATACATCATGTTTTGAAACAACCACCTACAGCAGTATAATGAGTAAGGGGACAGCATTTTGGGAGTAGGCAAGTCAAAATTCAGCTTGATTGATTTTTAAGCTTTCGCTAAGAAATGATTTTACTTAAAAAGGCGTTGCAAAGTCAGTATGCAAGCACAGTGGAGTGAAAAATCCCCAAGAGGCCTGACAACTTGGCTCAGCAAACCTCACTAAGAGCCTGCTGCCCGCCTACAGGTGCCTTCTGCACCCACCCTCTATGGCCCAGCTTCTCCCTTGCCTCACAAAACACATCCTGACAATCCACAAGTCTTCAAGTGTTGAATCTTTCATTGTAAAAGAAAAGAGAACAAAACACTTGTACATACTTTGAGACTTCTCTTACTTTCCCTTGGTGCTTCTTGGCTCAGCCCCTTTCTTTTCTTTTTTCGCCCTGTGAGCCCCACCAAATTTGGTGCCCCCAGGCCCAAGGGTTGCTCCTGTCCATCGTTGTCCTCATTTAGTTGTCATGGCTCCATGCCGTACTGATACTGTATCACCACAAGGTTTCTATACACTATATAAACGGCTCCAAGGGAGCCACTACCATCCCAATTTAACAAGAATAGTGGTTTAAAAGGAAGATTTCCTATAAATTAGAAAAAAAGTGTATATAAAAACACTATATTAAAAGAACTTTTAAGGTTGTAACAAACTAATAAATGGATGCAAAGGCAAAGTTAATAATCAAACCTACAATAAGTAAGCACAACACAGGACCTTATGAGTTCCAGGTCATGCCTAAATATTACAGGTTATGATGTATAACTGAGACTTTCCATCCTTTCATCAGTTTGCTACAACATTAAAATGTCCTTTTAATTTAGTGCAAACCGCTCAGAAACACAGCACAGTTTTGGACTGACTAATATGACAGTGGCCTATAGTGAACACAAAAAAGTGCTACAAGAAAGCCGAGGAACTGAAAAATGTTCCTGAGCAACCAAAGACACAAGGCTGTTATTTATCTATGTTAACTATGCAGCAACATAAGACTGTTATCACTGCCCAAGTAATTACAACCACCAAGTCATGAGGTAACAAATTCCACAGAACAGTACTTAGAAGGTAGAGAACACTCCCATTGAAAGATTTAAAGTCACTCTGGTTTATGTGACCAGTTTGTTATTTACTAATTATTGCAAGAAACATTCCACATTTTGAAAAATGTATTTGCTGGTGGTTACTGAATAACCACAGTAAAGAGAAAGAGGAGACAAATACGATGCTTAAGTCACCAGACTTTTAAAAAGCCCCTAATGAACGGTAAGGAATCTAAATATATCCAAAACCACCCCACGTTGCTACCAGACCTTTGATGTCTCAGCCACCAGTCGAAATCCAATGAAAACTGCTTTAGAGAGCAAACAGAATGTAAAATTTTGTGGCTGTCTACAGAGGGATCTGAAATGAGTTTGACTACATTCGTCTATTGCAAATAAAAGTGTCCTTACGAAGATAATTAAGTCCTGCTGATGTGAACAAGATGTCTGTGGAACAAGTTATTCCATCATCTTATTCACAGTTCTAGAGATCCAAACTGTAATATGACATTGGAGCAATGCAAGGAATCATGTATTTCTAGACTGAACATTTTGTTTTACATAAGCACAGAAACACGAACAGTATTTGTCAGGATCTTTCTAAGTTAGTAAGGCAACAGAATACACCTTTTTTTCCTAAGTGGCCATGCTAGTGAAAGCTTTGCAGCATAAATCTGCACATACCAGACTCACTGTGTGTTCTTCTCCTAGAAGATGTAGTTGGCCGAGAAGTCACATTTGATGAAGTCTGCTTCTCTTCTAACTCCTGTATAGATTCCTGGTTAACAGAAATACTGAATAAGCCTGAGCACGAATATGAGGTAAAAGGCTGGAAACAACTAAGGGCAGTCAAACCATTGATGCTATCACGCAAAATTAAATACAATTTACATCTCAGAACACTTATTTGAAACAAAAAAAAATTCACCTTTAGACTATTTTCTTCTTCAAGCTGAAATCTGGCATCATCCTCTGGTGTGTCAGCATGCCTAGAGTCTGGAACCAACCAACCAAACAAAAAAAACCCGTTAATACAGCAGAGCAGGAAAAAGTCACTTTAAGACTGAAAAACATGAGAGTAAAACAATGCAGAGAAGTTAATTGCACAGATCACTTATACAGTGAAGAACTTGCAATCCAGACATATTGAAAAAAAATAACCCTGTTCCCTTGCTTTTCAGGTGTGTGCAGCGCTTCCCTGTAATACTACTGAAGTAGGAAAATGGGGAGGAAGAAGAAATCTCGACCACAGAGTACCTCAGAACTTTATTATAAGTGCCTTCAAATGAAGGCCGTGTATTAGCAGGGATGCTACAGATAGGAAAGAATATAGGCAGGAAATATTTTTTCATTCTTCCTCTCTGAAGTAAATTTTACTAGCTATCATCTTATGGGAACACGAAATAAAAAGACATTAAATACAAGAACAATTAACTGTTGTTAATTACATATGGCTACTAACAGACAGATTCTGAATTAATAAGCTATCTTTCAAGAAAAGAATCTGAGAGAGAATTTAAGTTTGCAACCTTCATAATAAGGAATAATAAAGAGTGCGCATTTCCTATCTTCAGCAGCTGAACATTCGCTTTCAGAGAGAATCAGAAACAAAGGATGACTTAGTATGGACTTAGAAGCCAACTTACAAGACAGCTTCCACTGTTTAACTTCTGGTTCACTCCTTGTATTAGCCAAAAGTTACAGCTATACTGACCATTTTCACACTGTAGGAAAGATGACTGTAGGTACCAATCCTCCATTTAGGGAATGGCTATCCACAGTTACCACAAAACTGCTTTTTGAAGTATATAGACTTTCTAAAAGAGGACTCACTGTAGCTGAGGGTGATCAGCTCTAAATGTCCTATACATTCAGTTTCAAAAATTAAACTAAAGAAAGAATAAAAGGCATTCATCCTGACTTCACTGGTGACACAAGTTCAAAAGCTAATTTTTTACATTAAAACTCTTTATGCTGTTGAGTCTTTCTCTGTAGTGAATGTAACCAAATGACTACTTTTTCAATATAGTTCTCTTTGTGTTAAGCTTTGATTGTGCTTGTTCTCCTTGTCTGAGAAAATTACCAAAAAATGCTGATTTTTTTTTTTTCCTTCCCTCAGGAGAGTGTTGTTTGCGTTGATTCAGTATTGATGATCACTCTGGACAGCAGTGTGTAAAGCCAAATAGCTAATTAAGGAGAGATTGATACTATCTGATCCCTACATGTAAGACTGCATGTAAGGCGCATTTTTCTAACTACTTTCTCAGGTCCTCCCGAACTAGCTTACCTTGTTGACTGACCGCTATCAGATTCCTGGAAATCATTGAATATAGTCTCCTTAGATGGGGATAAAGAAAGAGATATTGCAAGTTAGCTACATGTAATTATAAAAGAGAGCTTACCATCCTTGAAGATTAAAAGAACTAAAAAAGGCCATACGCATTATGTTCTTCACCATTTCACAACCAGACTCCAGAAAAAAAAATCCCATTTTACCTGTGTTCTTTTACTGAAAAGCTTGTTACTCCAAATAAATCCCCCAGGAGATCATTTGCACAGTGTACAATATGTTGCTGTTTTTCATCATATAACTGTTTAGACATAATATATTGTCCAAGATAGAATATTACCTGTAAAATAAATGACATACACAAACACTAAATACCGAGTTTCTGCTGTTTCAAGTTTAAGAGAAAGCACATTCAATTCATTGAGATTTGTTCTTCTCACGTTGATTGCATAAAACTCCCTTTGAACTGTGATTTTCATTGAACTGTGATTTTCAACTATCATTCCTCAAACGCTTAGCAATTCTACCGACCACTTTTGTTCACATTTTGAGAAACTTGCTAAACACCACCCAAGAAGTCATCAAAAAGAGAACAATAAGTCTCTTGTCTCACTGGCTTCCAGATAAGGTGTGAACTATGCTGCCCACCATTCACCCCAAAAAACCCAATCTATCTGTATCCGCTGTAATCTGCCCTTACTGATTAAAAGTTCTCACCTCCTTCATAGTAAATGTGTCCTTTTCTGCACCAGCTAACTTTAACAACCTCAATAACAGGGGCTTTGGTCTTACCTGTGTGGGGAACAAAAACAGTAAGCATCAATTATTCGCCAAGCAAAACACTTTTTATACAGGTCGACTTTCTCCCTCTGAATCGATCTGATACACAAACACACAATAACATTAAAACCTACCCACATCCAACTTTTTTGCTTTACAAAGTTAAACTTAAAATAACTTGAACCCAATAACCCTAAACTTCTCACATACTGTACATCTTATCTCAAAAAAGTTTCATTGGTACACAGAGATTACTCTATTTGAGCTACAGAATTCATTTGGTGGTCCAAGTTCAGGGCTGGGTCCTGGGGAATTCAGGTTGACTCCTTCGGGGATTACAGTGACTCCCGAATGGGAGGGAGGCAAACATACCTTTATGACTGACTATCTGCCAGGTCCAGACTGCAAGTCAAAGCAAAGCTCTAGTCCACCCCTTTCCCAGTCTCTTCCAGTTGATACAGAAAATGCTGGCAAGTAAAACTTTTTAAGACTCATTTTGGGGTTTTAGAAAGCATGCATCCTTTATCAGTGCTGGCAACATGAGGGAATGACCTCCATCGATCATATTCAACGAGACAGAGGCTAGTTACAGAATTCATTTCCCTCTTACATGCATATGTATTATAAATTTTACAGGAAATCTTATGCATATTCTGTTACTTTGCAAGGTCTAATTCTAATGTCATGAAACTTTACAACAGTCAAAACTCTTGCTAACTTGGAGCTGGCTCCAGCTCTCTGCTTGACCTTGGCTTTAAGATAGATAAAAGCTCCAAACAGAGGCGATTACAGAAGAGACATCTTTTCAGCACATATCATACACATACTGTGTATCACACAGTACATTATCTTTCACACAATTCATTATCTTTTTCAATTAAAGAAGTGTCTGAAAAACACCGTTTTAAAGAAAACATGCTATCAGAGGGACATTCTGTCTAATTTTCAAAACCCACAACTGCCTAGACAAAACTTAACTGTACTTTAGCTTAAATGAAAATATTCCACTTTGAAATATTTCACATATTGTATCAATGTGACAGTTTCTGGGGCTTCAGTTTTGATTTGCCAGCTGGCTGAAGACTTTTTTCACCCCTAAGTCTGCAACGGCGTCCCTATTCTAGCAGAGTTATATCTACTACCAGTCTGTGACAATATCCAAGATAAGGAAGAGTCAAAAAAATACAATAAAAAATTAAAAATAATTTTCCTCTTCCTGCCCCCCTCCACCTTCTGGACAAAGCTCCACACACAGCACTGCCAGTATCAGCTGCTCTCTACAACTACCTGAAAGGAGGTTATGGAGAGGAGGGAGCTGGCCTTTTCTCCCAAGTGACAGGAGACAGGACAAGGGGGAATGGCCTCAAGCTCTGCCAGGGGAGGTTCAGGCTTGACATCAGGAAAAAATTTTTCACGGAAAGGGTCATTGGGCACTGGAATAGGCTGCCCAGGGAGGTGGTTGAGTCACCTTCCCTGGAGGTGTTTAAGGGAGGAGTGGATGAGGTGCTGAGGGGCATGGTTTAGGGAGTGTTAAGGAATGGTTGGACCCAGTGGGTCTTCCAGGTCTTCCAACCTAGTGACTCTATGATTCTACCAGTGCAGGAGATGAGAAAAGCTGCAGGGGCTGTCACCACTGCAAAGACAATGCCTGTGGTACCCCTGACAGTTACCAGTGCAATACATTCTAGTATTGCCACTTTAACAGCAGCACAATCAGTCTAAGAACATGCTAATTTTAGCTAAGCTAACATATTCTGCAAAATAAGAAAAAAATATTATAGAAAAGAAACATTTTATAGGAAAGCATGAATAAAATATCATGAGACAAGAAATAAATGCTTAAGGGAAGGAGGGTAACTTTCCTATATGCCTTTTCAAACAGCTGCTAAAATCAACTTTTAGTGTGTTGCCAAGAGATCAGTTGCAAGATTCACACATACAAGCTTGTGGACAATGTTAGATAGATATCTCTTCACCCCTCCCTAAATGCTGAATTATTTAAAGCACGCGGCAAATATTAGTTTCATAAAGGAAGCAAACAGTAACTTATTGAACTACTAGTGACAGCTGAGCAAAGGAAGGCAAAGCAGTTTCAAATCTCAGAATCTGCAACTAGACTCATAGGTTCAGATAGTTTTACTCCCCAGCCTCTCCCTCTCTCCCTTACTCCTCCAAGAAGCTCTTCTGCCACAGAGATCTGACAGCAGATAATAGCATCATATCATCATGACTTAAAAAAACAAGCAGCAAGCAAAAAAAAAAAAAAAAAAAAAAAATCAACTTTGGACAGACTACTGGGCTGTTACTTCACTTTTTTCAAGTTCTGCTATCAGCCTACACTTTTAACTTCTACGAGAAAAATAATCTAGTTCAACTGCCACTATACAGAGGCAGCTTTTAACTGGCACCTCAGTATAAGACACAGGCTTCCATCCTCAGGAAAACTTAAGCAGAACGCTAGGACAGTACAACTGTCACTGTGTCATCGAAAGCCTGGACATGTAAAGCCATAAACAGAAAGGACGGCTCTTACTACAACTTCCATACGAATTCCAGTAGAAGAAAATGTGAAATTAAAAAAAAATCTTCAGTTTTAATAACAAGATTACTTCACAAACCGTGCAGGTTTTGCACAGCCGAGATTTTCCCCAACTCCTCAGTTATGAGCCGTTAAAAATTTTCACCACAAAGTATTTACTATGATCAAATCGGACCACAAGATATTTTCTATTAGAAGAAAACAACCAGATCATTAAAGGTCTCCGAGAAACAGAGCAGACCTAAACCATCACCCTCAGCTCTCAGACACCAAACAGACACGCTTCCTTCACCAGTACAGGGTGAAGAAAGCCCGTCTTCCCCGCATTTCTTGGCTCCCCTCTCACCGCCGCACGCTGAGCAAAGCCTTCCTTTCTAAATTAACAGAGAAAAACCCTGAAAAAAAAGCATGAAAAACCCGCGCGCCCAGTCAGAGGTACCGACCAGCGCCTCTCGTTCCGAAGCGGTGACAGCGGAGGCGTCCGTGAGGGAGGACATCTCGGTATTGCACATTTGCCTGCGATTTAAGAGGAGAACAACCTCACAACGCGGAACCCGGCAGCGGAACCCGGGTCCCCCCCTGGGGGCAGCCGCTACCTCGGCTCCCTGGAGGGGAGTGAAAGCCGGTATTTCCGGGGAAAGGGAAGGGGGTGCAAGCTGGTACCCCGGGGAAAGGGAGGGGGGTCCAAGCCGGTACCCCCGAGGAAAGGGAGGGGTGAAAGCCGGTACTCCTAGAGGGGGGATGGGGTAGTCGATACCTCAGGAGGTGCAGCCGCTACCCCGGGGGGAGCAGCCGGTACCCCTGGAAGATGGGGGGTGCAGCCGGTGCCCCGGGGAGGGGATGGAGCAGCCGGTCCGAGCCGTATATATAGCGCCGCCCGGCAGGCAAGTCGGGGCTTGGCCCCAGCCCGACAAGCCCGAGCATGACCCGCGCGGCCGGCGCTGCCCGGGGCTGAGTCACCCGCGGGGGGGCGGCCTAGACAACGCGTCCCCGCGCCGCTCCCCACCCCCCGGCCCCGAGCGAGAACCCCGCTCAGCCCCCGCCCCCGAGCGAGCCGGCATCCCCTACGCACCGCCAGCCCCGCCGCTCTGCTGCCCGGCCCGCCGCGGCCCTTGCCGCGGCCCCTACCGCGGCGTGGCGCCCCGCGGCGCCATCGTGACCGCCATCGTGACCGCCATTTTGGAACCCGCCTGGTCCGCCAAGCGCCCCCTCGGGGCCAGGGGCGGCGCGCGCCTCCCTCCTCTCGCCTTCCCGCCAAGCGCCCCCTCGCGGCCAGGGGAGGCAGCGCGCGCTCCTCGGGGCGGGGGGATGAACCGCGGTGGGGCTCATGGGAGGAGTATCTGCTCATACAACAACTGGAATATTTTGATTTAAGCTCAAGTAGAGTTCAGTTGATCCCAGTAACTGTGTTTTTTGGAAGTTAGACAGGGTGTACCTCTGATACCATGGATTTTTTTTTTAATAGCCTGTTCTATAGCGTGTTTTTTCCAATACTGTTTTTCCAGACACCGTTATGTCTCATGGTCAGTGCAGTCTGTGCTGAACAGATGCGTCTTCTTCTATAAGCACCTCTGTCTTTCCCCATCTCGAATGCAAGGTCAGGGAGAGAGCTGGAGCCAGCTCCAAATGAGCAAGAGATTGGACTGTTGTAAAGATCATAATAACATTAAAATGAGTCCTTGGGAAGTAATAGAATGTGCATAAGATTGTCAGAAGAGATGGTGAGCAAGAAATGGCCACAAGTGTTAAGCCTCTGGAGCAGGAGTGCAGAACATTTAATAGCCAGCAAGCCATGGGCCTGAGAAGAATAAACAGTGCTGGCGGAAACAAGAAGGCATGAAAACAATACCAGTGGTCACAAGGAGGTTGGAATGAGAAAAACATACCTTGGAAATTTTTATGAGGGACTTATAGGAGCAGTGTTGACATTTTTAGTAAGGTATAAATATGAGCTTGTAAAAATAAACTAAGCTTGAAACGAAAGCTGAGTCCATGCGTGTTAATACACCACGTAAGATTTCTGGGAAAATTTATACCCATGCATGTAAGCGGGAAATACATCCCGTCCCAGCTCTTGTCTCACTGCACAGGATTGATGGAGATTGCTCCCACATGTTGTCCAGCCCTGATAAAGGATGCTTGCTTCCTAAAACTGAAAAGAGGAAGTCTTAAGAGAGCTTATTTGTTGGCATTTTCTGTATCAGGGAACCAACAGGGCTGACAGACAAACAGGCGCTGTGAGCCCCGTGCTGGGGCTGTGGGAAGCAGCACTGCTCAGCCTACACCTTGCCAGAGGCTTTTTCTTGTCTCCTCTGAGCTCTTCGTCTTCATGTCCGTTGTTCCTTTTACCCTCTCCTAACTGTGTTTATGGCCACTCCATGAAAACTGTGTGGTCTCACAGTAAACAAAACATGTTAAGACAAGAAATTATGGGAGAGAGTCCAGCAGAGAGAGACCAAGATAGTGAGAAGGCTGGAGCGTCTCTCTTACAAGGAAAGGCTGAGAGCCCCGTGTCTGTTCAGCCTGGAGAAGAGAAGACTGAGAGGGGAACTTAGCAATGATTTTAAATATCTAAAGGGTGGGTGTCGAGAGGATGGCACCAGGCTCTTTTCAGTGGTGCCCTGTGACAGGACAAGGGACAATGGGCAGAGACTGGAACGCAAGGAGTTCCACCTGAACATGAGGAAAAACTTTTTTACTGTGAGAGTGACAAAGCACTGGAATGGGCTGTCCAGAGAGGTTGTGGAGTCTCGCTCTCTGGAGATATTAAAAACCCGCCTGGACATGCTCCTATGCAACTTGCTCTGCATGAACCTGCTTTAGAAGGGTGGTTTGACTGGATGATCTTCAGAGGTCCCTTCAAATCCCTGTAGTTCTATGATCCTGTGTGTTGTGGCTTGTGGACATAAAAGAGACAGAGCTGAACGAGCAGGGCTTGTTGCTAATAGCAAGCCTAAAAGAACATGAATGCTCCCTACAGATCCTCCCTTTTACTAAGAATTTTAAATCGTCTTTGGTTGCAGGCAGATGTTGAGCATCCCTCAGATACCCCGGGCAGTGTTGAGGCACAGCCCTGCCGGCATGGGGTGAAGGTCTGAACCTTCAGGCCTTGCTTGGGGATAAACAGCCTTCAGACTTCCAGTGGCAACCTTGTACTGCCATAAATCCAGCTGCAGTGTGTGTTAATGACACAAAACTTCATTACGTTCATTTATTTTGAGGTTAATTAAAGTAGCCACTCCTGCTCATAGTTCACAAATTCAGGGACACAGTACTATGGGTGTTGTTTCCCTGACTAATAGGTAATGACACCTTCGGATACTAATTTGACTTGCAATACTCATATATGCTTTTTTAATTGCTTTTTCACTGTTCTTTAGGAGAAGAAACTAGGAGAAAACATCCAAAGAGAACTGGATGCTGTCACATTGTTCTATACTCCTGTCAGCTCCCATTCTGTAATTCTGAATACCTTTTAGGTGTAGGGTATTTGGTAGTATGTGATTTTGAAAAGTACTTATTAATTAATTGCTACATTGTAACTAGAACTGGTTAATTTTCAATCTGTTTCTCCTTTCTAGTTCTGTTTTTCTTTGCCTGTGGCTGCATTTTAAAATTGTGTTAAAATAGTTAAAGATTTGTTGGAGAACACCAGCACTTCAAATAGTGTTTAAAGATAGGCTAGAGCACAGTGAGCATAATGCTATTTTTCCATGACAACTAACTTGTCCAAACAAGCAGTGGATAACTGCCTGGACTTGTCTATAGAGTCTCGGCAAACACAGCACCTTGTAAAAGTTCCAGCAGTGGTTTAAATCTAGATATTTGTGTGATGACAGATTTTCAAGATGAGCTTGTTACCTCTTGAGCTCAAGATCTAGTGAGGGACAGCCAAGAAACTGCCAGAATTTTGCGAAGTATGTTCACCTCCTGCTTGCTCCAGGGTTTCAAAGCAAACAGAAATCTGGTTTAAGTAGAATGTTCTGCCACCAGCAGTCAGGTATCTCTCATTTACACACAGCACCCCAGTTCCTGAGATCATGAGCTAGCTAGCTTCATCATTAGAAGAAAGTTCCGTCTACACAAAAATGCAATAAAATAGAACTGAATGGCTAAGTTCAGTTGATGTGACACTGAACAGCAGTATTATCGATGCTCAAACTTGTCCTGATGTGGGATGAAAACTATTTAATTCCTATATGAAATGCATTTTACTGAACTGAGGCAAAACAAAAATAGAGTGTTTATGTAGTTCTCCCCAAACTGTATCACATTATTGAGCTTTATTGATTCATAGCATCATTTTGCTAAGGCTGTGTAGAAATTAAAGTGCTTTTTAAAGCAGACTTTTTGAAGAAAGTCTTACTAAACTTGTAACTATGGCTTTCTTTTTCCACTTTTCAATGAATGTGACCAATGACTTCAAGATTAAATTGGGATTCTCCAAATAATCACTTTGCTTATCAATTCACTAACTACTAAGGATAAAAAAGAACCCAAATGTTTCTGTCTAGAATTTTTATCAGTCTTCAAGGACAATCTTATCTCTTTTTCAGACAGACTAATCTCAAGTGAGGGGAAGCTTTGAGTAGGTAAGATATGCTGTCTGTGCTTGCTTAGGGAGATAGGGGGATGTTTTGAGACATGCAGTGCTGCACCACTTCTGTCCTGTTTGTCGCTAACACAGTGCATGCTATGCCATCAATATGTGTTATTATTTCCTCAGGCATGATAATTCTGGACAAGTATAATTAAGAAGCTTTACTTGAAGAGTGAATAATAAGCTTAGATAGTTAGGAGAGCTGACTTCCCCACTATTTCAAGGTCCTAAAAAGCAAAGGGGACATCTGTATGGCAAGAGCCTGCCCGTGTATTTGATTTATAAAGCTGCTGAAAATATCTGAAGCAGACGTAGCCCAGCTGCCTTAACTGTAGTTAATTAACATGGTATGAGATCCTTTTTAATATAAATTCGGATTCCAAATATTGACATTTAATTGTTTAATGCTTGCAAGCTGAATTCTTTTCTGAGATTTGTCTGTTCTACCTGTAGTCACGTATGCCAGAAGAAAGATGGGTTGCTGTACTGCAGCGATGCCCAACTCAAGTGAATGAACAGGCTGTTAAAGACTTCAATTTCAGATTTTTGTTCAGTTTACCCATTCCTACTTACCCATTCCTAGCTGCTGCCTAGCCAGCATCCAGCATGAAATTGTCCAGAGTTCCCGGATGCTGATCAGAGGCATAGCTGGCCAGGTTCATCAGGTCTCATCTCTAGCCTGTTCACTACTTCAGATAGTTGGATGTGGCAAGATTAAAGGACAGAGGAAAAATTGATGCTGAAATACACCTGGCGGGGGTTCTGCCAGGCTTGTCTGCTGCAGCCTTGATCCCACACACCAGGCTGTGGGTCAGTACACTGCTATACAAATATGAGAGAAAGAAAGTTGTTATTTTCTTTACATTCCTTTTTCTATTGTGTAAGAAAAAGCACATTGATAAGAAACACACCAGTAATATCATTTGCAGTTCAGAGAAATTGCACTTTAGAAGCTAAAACTTAATGGAGAAGTCTGTCAGTACCAGCACATGAAACTTCTTACTACAGATGACACCCAAATTCTACTGAATGTAAAGAGGTTATGGCCTTCCTTGTATCAACAAGCAGGAATTAAGAGCAAGGCTCCTAGCAGCAGTGGGAACCCAAAGACCATACATCATGCTGTTGCAGGTATTTAACAGGGAACATCAGGGTGTACTTAGCTATTAAACTTGTGTTTTCCTGGTGTGCAGGAGCTGGGTCTTTGAGCTGCCCAGGGCTGCACTGCCCTTCTCAACAATCCCAGTCGCTCTGGAGGGTGGGTAGCGTGGCAGGCATTCTGCAGCTTTACCTGTGTGCACACCCAGGGCTCAGCTACCTGCAGTATTTTAGGGGTGCTTTGGATATGAGAGCGGCACTTTCCTACATTTCCATAACTTCAACCTCATTTGTTCTGAAAAATGTAAAATTACTTCAGGTGGACTGGCAAATATGGTTGAAACCAAAATATTTTTCTAGCAGCTGTTCATGAGCTCTTACCTCCTTCCTGCAGGCATTCAGTTCAGGTGTGCTCTGCTCTTGCAGGCACTAAGTACAAGCTGCTTCAAAACAATGTTCGAGCTGGAACAATCCCACATCAGAAGACAGAAGTTCTTCTGCTTGTGTTTAGTTGGCATATGCTTTCCTTCATGCATCTGGGAGACACTGGTAGTGTGGCTGCCCAAATCTGATTCCTATTTGGTAGCAGCTCACTCAGCCACAAGCAAAATTAACCAAAGCAACAGTGTATGCCTTCTGAAGAGAGGCCAACTGGCAAAACTATAAAACAATTATCTTTAACTTCTGCTTAGGAGTGCTTAATATCTAACATGGAATGAAAGGTTCGGGTGTTTTTTCCCCCCTCTGGTTTTCTGTTTAGTCCTTGCTTTTGGGGTTTGTGTAGCAATTCTGAAAACTGAAAGGAAAAAATATCACGAGAAGTGGCTCCTTACTCCCAGTACTTTTAGTTAGGAACATCACTCGGTGAAGAAACATGTTTTTGTTCTGCTCTTGTCAAGCAGGAGTGAAGTGTGGGGCTAGATTGTCACATTTTCTCTGTTTACTAATCTGTAGCTGTGAAAATTAAATAATCCATTGATCTCTCCTTCTGTAGGAGTACTTGATTGCGTGTAATTAGATCAGGGAAAGCCTCACTTTAACAGTACTCATGTGCCTTGTTTAAGCAAACTAGGATGACCCCAGTTCAGTTTTGAACTGCTCTATTAATTCAGTGTTCATTTGTCGTTCAAATGTACTATTCAGTCTAGCACAAAACACATTTCTGTACAAGGGAGCGGCCCAGAAGGGCATGTGGGGTGTGCACAGGCTGATAGGACTCCTGTGAAAGTCTGAGGTGTTTTTTTCAGAAGCTCCTGAGAAGAACACAAGAGAGATCTAGGAGAGGCTGAGAGCAAATGTAGCAAGCGATCCAAATCCAGTCAGTCTGGCTACCACGAACAGGATTACAGTTGCTGATGAGGTCAAGCCTGAAAGTACTATTAAACTCAGGCTGATGTTTGCGTTAGTGGAGGGGAAGACAAAAAAATTGATTTAACCATCTGGCTCTTACCTGAACAAAGAAGAAAGTGCCCGGTTGCCTGCATGTGAATTAGTACTTGTTTAAACACAAACACAAAACAACAGCATCTAAGTAAGGAACACATTCATGCCACTGAAACAGAAAGGTTCTCTCTGCAGACTGAGGGAAGGGAATAACAGTAACATCAGTAGAACATATGGGAGAGAACTGGTGCAATTTTACAAGGAGGGGAGCTATATCAGTGCCAGTTCTGTCATCTTTCAGTGATTACAGTGGACTTTTCTGTCTGATACACAAAACTGACAGTTTCCTAGAACCATAGAATGTCCTGAGTTGGAAGTGACTCACAAGGATCCTCAAGTCCAGTTCCTGTGGCAAAGTCCATAAACTCTGACATGCACAGACAGCATCCTGAATGACAGTCAGCAAATCAACCCAAACTCCACTTGAGACCCAAACCAAGCAGAAGACTGAATCCACAGAGTCCTAATCATGAGTTTGTATGCACTGCTTTGTTTTCTTTGTAAATAGGTGAACCCAAATCACTGTGTAACTTTATGTCCAGACAGTAGTTATTCAATCCTCTTGCCCTTTCCTTTCAAAACAGTGGCTGTATTAGGTCTGACTGAAAGATTCTCTTACGGGAAAGACACAGAAGAAAAAGGCATGTTTTCTCCATCAAGAGCCAATACACGTTTGTACAAGGATGACAGACTGGCAGAGTAGAAAATAAATTCAGTGACGAATACCAGACAGCTACAGACAAACTTGTACCAAGTTTTCCTTTTACCTAGTTAGCAAAATAGCCTGTGAGCCAGTGCTTTACATCTCAAGCATATTGAGCTTTATGCAGCAAGCAGGCAATACTGGAGGGGCAGGCTTCTTGAAACATGTGGTCCTGTGATCTTTTAAGTTTGTACAGCATAATGAATATGCAGTAAACTTGCGTTATACAATTATTTCTTACGTTTTCAGTGGTATCTTAGCATTACAATTTCAAAAGGATCCGAAGCAAAGTGGATTTACACATGACATATACAGACGCTCTTCTTTAAAAGCCCTAACACCCAGACAGCCTGGTTGTGACACAGTTGCAGTGGGCCATGCATTATTCTTTCATCTTGAGTGATATTTTCCCAGATTTCTTCTTTTAGCAAGAACTAGAATTGAAGGGTTTAGATTTTTGAAATCCCTTAGAACTTGCATCTGTCATATGACTTATTGAGTGGCTGATTTCCTCCAGTCCACATGTATAGCTCCTCTGTGCTTACATTTCCACAAACAATATAACGAGCCATCTTGCTCTCCATTGGCAGTAAAGTGCCACGATTGTCCAAGTACCTTATCAACACAGCATACCCTTATTAATGAATGTTAAAGATGTGATAAATGCTGTTTAATCCCTGATATTCTTAATGGCTTTGTTTGACCTGTTCCTTCCATTGATCCTCAAGGTTTGTCCCTTGCTCTCACGAAGGCTACCTAAAACATGGAAAGCAGCTGTTTAGCCTCAGCCTTTAGGTTCCATCTGTGCATTAATTTTATCAATTTCCCACTCTTCAGCTATTCATAGTACACCTTACAGCTCCTTTTCCCTATTCAAATGTCTTTTAAGAAAGGGCTGGGAGCCTTATTTCCTAAAATTAATAGACTACTACTGTGAACGGAAACCAAAGCAGGAAGTATGTCTGTGCTGTAACAGAAAAAGCAAATGTCCCTCAAGATCTCAGAGATCTAAAGATCTCTGCAAAAATTATTTGTCTGTCAATGGCAATGCACTGTAGAGAAAACCTTTCTTCTATGGAAGATCATAAGACCAGGTGCCAGGGGTAAAGCATAGGCACCCAGACTCTTCCAGAGGCCTGGACAACTTCAGGGAACTGAGCTGGCTGAGAAGTTAGCTGGCTGTTCCTGGGAGGAGTTCTGTGACTCACAGAGATGCAGCAGGCAGTTTTGGTGCAACAGCCTTGATGATTAATCTGCTTGTGGTAAGCTGGGTGCTGAGGCCCTGGAACATGACAGTCACAGAAATCAAGGAAAAAGCTTTCATACATGTTTTCCCCCGAATCAAGGGAAAAGCTCACACACATGTTTTCCAGTCTCACAGCTGTAATAAGAAATGCTAAGAAAGTGGGATTTTGGCATTCTGGAATTCAGATGCCAGACACTGGTTGGCATAACCAGCACTCTCTTTATTGTCAAAAAAGTCGAATTTGTTGCCCAGCATGCAAATAACCAATCTCACTTGCCAAGTAGAGACATTTGATTTTATTACATTTTATTACATTTGATTTATTATTGTGCAAGTCTGTGTGCCATGGTGAGCTTCCCACAGACCACAGCACACTGGACAGGAGCCTCCATGCTCCACTTAATCCAAAAGGTACAAAGTGAATGCATGCCAAAGTACTTCCCTCTACAAATTATTTATTAGTGATTACATAAAGTTACAGGTGATTTTATCAGGCATGCTCACTGGGTAGGAGATTTGCTTCTGGAGAAGGTTTCTTATGCTCCTTTGCCAAGATGGCAGATTTGATAACAAGGCCTGACTAACGTTGTCCTCCCTAATGCAGATGTCAAAGATGCTCTATATCAGATCTTCTGGGTCCTTTATTCTCTAATTAGTTCAAGGCCCAGATGTGCAGGACGTACTCTGTCAAGATGTACTTTACCAGATTCCCTGGGTGCTTTGTTCTTTTAATTAACACAAAGTTTGCTATACCATTTCATTTAATATTAACAAATGTTAGTCTGCTCTGTTGTTTGCTTAACATGATTTTTAGACCAATGCTCTGTTTTGCAACATCTTGCACTTCTTTTTTACATTCACCTCTGAATTTCTCCACTTTACACTCTACGGAGTTTTTCCTCCCAGTATGTGCACATTCTTTGTCTCCTTCTCCCCTTTACATCATTGCTGCTTTCTAGGTTTTGTTAATATTTCCATAGTATATTTAATATACTCTTGAGGCATATAAAAATAGTTCCACACAAAGAGTTCACAAACTTCTGCAAATTCACTTTCATGTCCTGATTTTTGGTAATTACACGTGAAAACGTTTGTAGAATTGGATCAGTAAAGAAGCATATATCGAGAGGGTTTACTCATTTTCTAAAGTGTTTTAATATTCATATATTTCATACTCTGCCTTTCTTCTTTCATAGCTCCCACCTGAAAGCCACCTGGTACTGATTTCCAGTACGTGGTGTGTTTTAGCCTGAGGAGGACTCTGATGGGTGCAGCTGCACTAAAGAAACTGGAACGAGACAAGTAGTTCTTGCATGTGACTTGTTTTCAATACCAAAATATTTTTTTTTTTTTTTTTAATAAATATGAAACAGGAAAAGCAAGGGGAATCCCCTGCTCCAGCTGCCCTACAAATTGAAACATCTTTCTATGTACCAGTGGGGAATACAGATCAGGATAACATCCACAGTCTTTATCAGGAAGGCAAGGTTTAGAGAGGCACAGAGAGAAATTGTTAATCCAAATGGTACATGAATTTTTGAAGGATTTGTGTGCCATTAAGCTTGTTTTTCTGCCACTTCCCCTGGCTCCATTAGCTGACAGAGAGTACATCTATTCACAAGCCTTCAGACGGCGCTGTCCTTGCACCGAGGTTTATCTGCGAAGGCTCGTTGGCGGTTGTGCCATCTAGTGGAGAGAAGGGTTTTTTTTTTCCTTTTACAGCACTCAAAGGCCCTTAAACAAAACTCTCACAAACCCGTTGATGCCATTGGGATAGAAGGACACAAACTAAACTCTGATTGCAGATGAAGAAGCCATGAAAGCTATTGTTCTGTGCTTTGTTTGGTTCCACTGAAGTATTAATACTCTGTTCTCTCTTGTCTCCGGGGAAAGCAGGCACATGGATTTTTTGGTATTCCTTCACTAAGCTGGTCTCACAGGGTCCATCTGAGCATCTGAGTTTAAATTCCCCCCTGTTATTTAAAAATAATATTTTTGACTGTGGAAGCTTTGATTCTGTGCATTTTTCTTGGCAATTTCTTCTGTCTTTCTCTGTGTACCTGGAGAGAGATGCAGGCATGAGAGAGATGGCTTTAACTTCTGACCCACGATACTTATCTTACCACCATGCTGTTTAGATATGAACCAAGGCCAGAGGCGACACAGCATGGTAGAACACTTTGAGAGAAATACACCACAATAGCGTTAGTCACAAGGGAAAAATCCCAAATCCAGCATTGTGTGTCTGTAAGATATTGCTGCATCATGACTTGGCTGCTAGGACACAGACTGCAGTTTCCTCACATAAGTGAAACAGGCCTCATACAAACATTCTCCAGTGCAGTGCAGTGAGATATTGGAAAGAACAGGTCTTCTGACTTTTAGCACCAAAATAGAGAGAATAGTCATAAGAAAATGTGGGTTTCCCCAAGATCCACTGGAGAAGACCTGGTAGAATACAGACCATCCCTTTTGCAGGTAATTGCCTATCCTGATCTTTAACTCATTCAGTGCAGCAGATGCCACAGTATATAATTTCCTCTTTCCTACCAGATGGGATGTATGTAAAGCCACAGAGACTCATTGACTTGGGCCTGATAGCTTACCTCTTACCCTCTCCCTGATAGCTAATCAGCCACACTATATCTACCATACCTGCTCTGCTCAAAGAAACATCAGTTGTGGGGCTTGCTCAGCTGTAGTGCAGCCACACTAAAATGATTGTGCTTAATGGTGAGATAGTGAAAATTCAGCATGCATTTCTTTGGCTGGAACACAGCTTCAAAGACATCTGTTCCCAGCCACCTCTTCCATCCTGTTACAACCCCTCCTATTATACTGGCACAGGTATTTGTGCACATACGGCACCAAGTGGATAAAATGATGTGGCACACCTGAGAAACTGCATTTTTTTTCTGCAGGTAACTTTTCAGCCAGATGAATTCCCTGAGGTAATCCTGAGTAGCTACGCAGTGGCTGGACCAGGACATCACTGGAATGGTGACAGACAGGTAGGCAGGGGAAACGGTGTGTGTGTGTGATCTGCTTCAGCTTGCTTAGGCAGCAGTACTGCTGAAGGCGAAGCTCACAGAAAGCTTGCCTCATTTCAGAGCACACCACTGAGAAAGCGGTGTCCCGTTCTCCTCCCTACGTCCTTGCTGCTGACTGCAAGCTTGGATGGTGAGACCTTTTTTTGGAAGCAGTGTGGTGTTGGATTGACTCAGCCACTTTGCATGGTTAGGTGATACAGGTAAACCCATTGATTATCTCCCTGGAAGAATGTCCTGAGCCCATCTAGGCATTCCCTGTTGAAACAATGGCCTTGCCTGGAGCTGTGCATTCCCAGCCAAGTATTTCTTTGAGCTGGCTTTGGCATATTTGACTGCAGATTTAGCTGATTCAACAGCAGGATATTTACTTGTATTTGCTGCTAGTATGTCAGCTTGCTTTATCATGAACAAGCATATGAGACATCAAAAGGAAAGCAGCAGGAACACACAGCTGGTAGCAGAGAATTGGAGATGGAAATGGGGAAATAACGAAGGCATGGAGCTATTCAGTGGCCTTGCCCTTATTGTCTGACCACACCCTGAAGGTCCTGCTGTTACCTGTGGTGTTATCAATCACCTGGGTTGATAAATCCCTGCTGTGACAGAACTGGGTCCAAGTTCCCAGGAGTGCCCCTCAGGTGTTATCTAGGGAGAAGAGTACATGTTACCACTGAGAATAACTTTAGCTAATGCTAGCCAGCTTTTCCTGTGTTGCAAAGGAGCTGAAAGCCTTCTTTGCAAGACAGGTTGGGTTGATTTTACAGATGAAGACACTTCTGGTGGTAATTCCCAGGCTATTCTGTTTCATAGCTCATTTGTTCAAGCTGAACCCGTTCTCTTCTGGGAAAAGTTCTCTGGAAATTTACATCTTGACATCTGTAGAGCATGTTTCAGCCGTGTATTTTGCATTCCAATTGTGCAGATAATGAGGGAATTTCCTTGCTGACAGCAAATACATGCATTTTACTGTGGCAACTTCTTGATAGAAGACTAAGAGGTGAGACCTTTTTTCATCTTGTGGCTGATCTTTCCAGCACTTTCCAAGATTTTTTCCCCCACACAATTCCAAAATTATGATCTTGATATTTCTTTGCCTACTAGCAGGCATGATTTGCTGTTGTTATTACAGCTTTGATCAAGCAGCTGTAGCAAAAGAAGTTGCTCCAGCTCAAGCCATCACTTCCTTCTGCTGTTGACTGTGCTTTCTTAGCAAAAGTTACTGCCCATGGAACACAGTAATTTGGTGGGCTCAGTGCACAGTCTGGCACATTAAACTGTTACTCAGATGATTGCATCTAAGGGGCACCACGTGATTGAAAGAAGCCCTGTGGAGAATGACTTGGGGGTGCTGATTGAGGAGAAGTTCAAAGTGAGCCAGCAACATGCGCTCACAGCCCAGGCAGCCAACTGTATCCTGGGCTGCATCAAAAGAAGCGTGGCCAGCAGGTCAAGGGAGGCGATTCTGCCCCTCTATTCTGCTCTTGTGAGACCTCATCTGGAGTATTGCATCCAGTTCTGAAATCCTTGACATAAGAAGGATATGGAGCTGTTGGAACGGGTCCAGAGGAGCGACACAAAGATGATCAAAGAGCTGGAGCACCTCCCATACGAGGACAGGCTGAGAGAGTTGGGATTGTTCAGCCTGGAGAAGGTTCCGAGGAGACCTTATAGTGACCTTCCAGTACCTGAAGAGGCCACAAGAAAGCCGGCGAGGGACTTCTTATAAAGGCATGTAGTGATAGGACGAAGGGGAATAGCTTTAAATTGGAACGGGGAAGATTTAGATTAGACATAAGGAAGAAATTCTTCACAATGAAAGTGGTGAGGCACTGGCACAGGTTGCCCAGGGAAGTTGTGGCTGCCTCCTCCTTGGAGGTGTTCAAGGCCAGGTTGGATGGGGCCTTGAGCAGCCTAGTCTGGCAGGAGGTGTCCCTGCCCATGTCAGGGGGGTTGGAACTAGATGATCTTTAAAGTCTCTTCCAACTCAAACCATTCTATGATTCTATGACTACTGCAGGAGGTGCCTTCCACCCTGCCCTGCTTCCCTCAGTCCTGTTTCTAGCCATGTGGTGTCATTCTTCTTCGTTGTCCCACCACTGAAACTTGCCTGCCTGCCTGCACAATAAGGCATCACCTTACTCTCTGGACCAGTCATGGCTATTCTGCCTAACAGAGCAACAGATGAATCTCCCAGCTCAGGCAGATCAAGAGGGAGAAGCAAGTGCCCAAGCTGTGTTCATGGGGAGGAGCAGGACATAGGCCTTTAACCAGTGAAATCCCATTTCACTGGCTCTGCCATCTCATACAAGGTGTGCCAAGAGCATGTCTGTCACTGAATCCACTAGTTTCCCCGAACTGCTAGTTTTCAAACTACCTGTATTTTAATTTCTTTCTTCGGCTTCCAAGATGAGGTTTGAATGACACCTAAGTACAGCTGGGTCCCTGACCATGCATCTAGCTTTGTGAAACCAACTTAAACTGTGGGTGCTGAGCAACCCCAGATCAGTGCCATCCTCCCACACGTCAGCTGGACCTCATTGTGACTGTAGGTTTAGGGGTTTAGGAAGGAAAGATTACGTGTCCACCCCTGATAAAGGCAGAGCTATCCATGAATCCAAATAGCCATTACAGGGAATTTTTCCTTGGGCTTTGTTTGGGAAACAGATCTACTATGTCTCTCTTCCCTCTTTTTTCCTACTTGTAGACCAAAGTCTTACACAAACTGCACCTGAAGAAATGCTGAAGAGGTGGATCTCTGGGGAATGATACTAGCTAAAAAAAACCATTGTTGATCTTGATCAGAAGAATCATCCTACCACTCAGAAAAGTGAGATCATGTGTGTTTAGAAATGTGTCATAACTGCCTGGAGGACATATTGATTTCTGCTCACAACTGAATTAACAAATAGGAAACCAATTTTTGACTAAGCACCACAAGAAATGCGTTTAACAACTAAACCCTTTTGGGTCCAGAAACCTGAACTTTATTTCACAACAGTCGATGGTCTATAATACAAGCAGCTTTTCCCATTCAGCTCAAAGACAGAAACCTGAGTGGAATCAACAGGCGCACATGTAGATAAATTAGAAGATCTTAATTGAAGTTTTTAATACGCAACACCCATGTATGGTAAAACAAAACCTATTCGGCCACTACAGTTACACAACAGAAAATGTAAGTGTGCAAATGGTTTACTTTCCCTCAAACAGTAAGGAGGATTAAAAATATTACAGTCAATAAGAAAGCAGAACAAGGACTCAGTTTCTTTGTTAAACAGCACACCTAATTTGAGACAAAAAAAAAAAAAAGTCAAACTTGTCACCTATGCAGCTTCATTTTTTGAAATACTGAGCACATGCCATTCTCCATTAAGTAAAACTGAAAGGGAAGAAGCTCACACTGACAAATCTGGCTCTGCTATCCAGATGCCCAATTGTGGAGTTAGGCATCTAAACTTAGACCTTATATTTAAAAACCTGCACGTACATAGATACGTGCTATGTACTCCCCATAGCTGTCTCTCAATCCACTCTTACTTTTTTCCTTTTTTTATCACAGCCACCTCTGTTCTGTGTTCCAAGTAGCCACGATTATTCTGCATGCTTTGCCCAACAAGAACACAGCTCCTTTAAACAAGTTTCCTTCTCAATCTCTGCTTTGTAAGAAAGTAAAAAATGCAACTGTTTTCTGTGCCAAGCCATTAAAAAATATATTCTTACACTGTGCTTCAACCAGAGATCTCCTCCCTGCACTTCCTGGATGTGACACATCGCCTACGGTTCTAAATATAATCCTGCTCTTTTCTGACACACTGCTAGCCTGCATGTGCCTCCTCCACATGCATCCTGCATTTGATAGATACCCACACAGCCATGCTGGACTTCTTGGAGCTCCTTAAATAGCGGTGCAGTAGGTTCTGCTCCCCAGGGTCCACTAGACCTTTCAGTTACCAGAGGAAGACAGGAGCTTGATCCAAGTTAGCCACATGAAAGCAGAAACAGTAAGTTCAGTAAGACAAGCTCTGCAGGGAGAGGTGAGATGTTTTCATTGGACCAACTGATGCAGTTGAAAAAAATCAGAGCAGCATTCAGGAACACAAACTCTCCTTCAGCAAGCCCAGCATCACTGGGCAAAGGTGAGGCGGAACAATAGCTCCCTTCTCTCAGGAAGTTTAACCTGTGGGATGAAACTGGCAAAGATTTTATGTTGTCCGAATCCAGCTACTTATTTTTTTGAAAGGCATTTATTTTTTCTTTTTTTATATCATTAAAAGCTAATTTAAACTAAACTTGTCAACTACTGCAGCACAGCAAGAACTCATACAATTCAGCTCTTACATTCTTTACAATATCTTCCTGGAGATAACCTCACACCTCTCCCCAGTGCTTAACATGGATCTTCTCGATAAGATGTCTGTGTGTCTTAGAACAGGATTGCTCATTATCCAAGAGTATATCAGCTCCTGCTGAAAAAGAGTGAAATTCTTGTGCGAAACAAAATGTATCTTCACTATATATCCAGTCTGCCTTTCATGTACTCAACATTCCTTCCTTTTTTGTTATCTCATTAAACAGGAAAGTTGGGTTGTACATGGCTAACATAAAATTTTAAGAGGGAAAAAACCCCAGAACAGAAGCAAACATTGCAAGTCCACAATCCAAACTCGGTTATTTTAAAATCCAGCTAAGACACCAACTATGTAACCGGGAGCAAACCAGGCACCTTGGGAGAAAAGGCTTACTATGAAAGGTGAGCTGAGGGACAGTAAGGTCTGCTCTCCAAAGTCCCTTGAACTGCAAGTCTCACGTTTGTCATTAAAAGAAAGAAGACAAAAAGCTCTCTCAGCTATCAGAGTGAGCCTTCTTTTTTTCCTGCCTACATGCATTGGTAAATTCAGCTTGGATGTTTCTAAACCACTAAATAGTGCTAGGCAGCATTCAGTTGTGCATTATTGCTCTAGAGCAAGCCCCTTCTCAGCAGCACAACTGTATAAATACATACACAGAATCCATCATTGGCTTTTCATATATTTTTCAGATGTGACAACTGGACATGGCTCAGACATTAACCAAAATGTTATAGAACACTCTTCTGAAGCCCTTATTATATAAGGCATTATAAAAATGAGACTTTTAACCTTAATATTTAACTAGCATTGACTACCACCGGTATTTTTTTAAAAAGTTGAATAAAAACCAAAGATAGCTCACAGGAGGCTTTACCGTCGCTTTAGCCCCAGGCTGTCTCTAGGTATTTATTTCACAAAATAAGACACAGAGTGAACACATTCCTGCTGAATCACAGCTCTGTCTTGAAGGTAGGCTTTCTTGGAAGACAAATTTCCTTTTCATACATGTAACAGCAGCAAACTGCTCTCCTTCAGCCTCAAGCCTGAGAGCACAGCTGTTCACCCACCAACAGGAAAACTCCTCTGGCGCCGTGCCCTCAGAGCCTGCAAGAACTTAACAAGTTGTACAAAACCAGACACAAAATCTGTCAGGCAAGTGCTGAGCTGGAAAAGTGAAAGGTAATGCTAAACTTTGGACTGAGTTTCTCTCCAGTGAATGCATCCTTCCTATTCTTTTAAGCAAAATGAGAAAAACCTTGTGTATGTTCTTCTGAAATTTTTTCAGGGACAAGGCTGGCAAACATAGCATCACCAGACACTCACATTTTAATCAGAACCATCTGAATCTGCTCTAATTTTTAAATGCCACCCTGATATTTATGCTAGTTTTTCCACTGGAACTATATTAACAGTAGCTTTTTAAAGTAAAAAATCCTAATATAAGCAGCAAAGCACTGTGGCAGAAAAGGACCAAGGTCCATCTCATTATCACGGTTTAGTCACATGCAGAATATGAAGTAAAATGAAAAACACAAAGTAAACACCAGGGTTTGCACAGCACAGCTCCAATTGCAACAGCACATACAGGGTGACAACCTCACCCTGTTAAAGATGCAAAGTCTCCTATTACTCTTTCAGGAAAGCTCAATCTGAATTAAATACATATAATTAGCAGGAAAAGACATTAAAGTGATTTAGTAAAAACTAGAATAAGCACATTTCCCATCAGGTAAGTATCTTAATTTTTATTTAAAAGGATTTAAAAGTCTGGCCATGTATGTTATCGCAGTGCTTGCAGTAAAAACATCCACAGTGAAAGTCTCTCTTACCCCTTCCTTCTCATTGCTTTACAGTCTCCTGAAGAAAGACTCAGTCCCCCTAACATATAAATCTCACTCTCTCTCTATATATAGGGAGAGTATATGTACTTGCCCATGAAAGGAGGAGGTGGCTGGTGCCAGTTACCCTACTCTAGCACTGTTAATAGTTCACTTTGTTCTGCTCCTTTCCCAGGTACCACTAGGAGGGCACTGGGACTTCTCGGCTAAGGGGAGGGGGACGAGATCTCAGTGGTGAGTGAACGCACAGCCTCAGTATAGGGAAAAAGTGAGACCAAGGAACATTGTCACTGTGGATCTTTGTACAGGAAAGGGAAGGAAATGGAGAACATGCAGAGACTGGAGCATTCAGGAAGGAGTTGGGTGGAGGAAAGAAACAGTAAAGAAACCCCACAGGCATCTTGTCAGTGGGCAAGTGTGTGCATATATATGTGTGGGGCCCTGCACCTGCCCAGAGGAGAGACGGCATGCAGCCTCCCTCATTTGTGTCAAGAGTTCAGCCTCAAAACGTGCAAGATCCTCAAAATATTTACACAGACAGAAATCCACGTGGCACCATTCTGTATTACACACCCAGACCCCCAAAGTGTAGGCAACTCAAGCAGAAGATGAAAAAAACACAAGAACACCCATACTCCCCTGCAATAAGCAGATATCAGCCAAGTGATTAAAAATTTATTCCCACCCCACACATGGTATTCAAACAATACATACAAAGATCCATTTATCCCACGATTACAGAAGCCTTCTGGATTTAATATTTTGAACCATATGAGAAATTTCAAGATACTTTCTTTGTTAGATACAACAGGTAAATCTCAAAGGAGAGTCCTTGAATGTATGAAAACAAATCAGGTCACTTAAGTGACCCCCATGACTTATACACTCCAGCAACAGACTGTACTTACAATGTACCGTTTTACTTGACACTTTCTCTCAGAAATCTGCTACTCTCCTTAAGGAGTCTTCTGTATTTTCAGACATGGCTCTTTAGTCCATTCCACCACTTCTTATTTACATCAGTCTCATGCCATACGTTTTTGTCATATAGGCTTCCAATTCGGTTGTTGATTTCCAACTGTAAGAGTCTTTGCAGTCTATCTACATTTCAGAAGAACTTGTGCACAGCACAAATTAATGCAAATGGCTTTCTCAGTGTACGTACTGAGGGATACGCATCCAGAGATCAACTGGCTGAATACATCTCTCAGTAGCACAGTCTGTGTTTTTAAACTAATTATAGATTTATTAAAAAAGTATACAAAAAACCTACCCTTGGACCAGCATGATGTCTAAGACACAGCTGGTAAAGATGTAAAATTATTCAGGTATTTCTAACTCTAAAATGATAGAGAGTATTACCATGTAAACTCAGGTTACACAGAGAAATAACTTTTTGTCAAATCAAAAACTCTGAAACAGAATAAATAATTTACAAGCTTGAGAAGATCTGCATTGTTTCTTACACAAAGACTTCTTACCTGTATTGTAAAAAGCTTTAGAGGAACCGAGTATCGTTTCTGTTGGTGGTTGTAAAACTTAAAACACCTGAATTTATTCACATAATTCCCTTCTTTATATCTGCTAGAGGTAGACAAAGATAAAAAGAACCCAAAATGTAAGGATTAGATACTGCAAATAAATTCTAACCCTGCTAATCTAGCAAACATATGTTCTCACCAGATTTACTGAAAGCAGTTACTTTTTGTTTCTTTTTTTAAAAAGAACAGAACTTAAAAGCTTCCTTTCATGCTGTCAAAATCAGTGCTTGATACTGGCATCAAATAATTTTCAAAGCGTTCCTAAATTAGAGCAGAAGCAGGTCCCAGCTCCTGCTCTTCAGTCACTCCGACAGGTTTCCAAGGACCATCTGTTTAGGAGTTGCTGCCTACCCATCAGCGACCAGAGAGCCCTTGGGCCTCCCCTGGCACAACAACAGGCAGATCTGCAGATCCAAAGGGAATTCTTGAGGAAAGGTGTGGAAGCGAGGGAGGTGAGGTTGAAGGCAGGAGAGAGAACTGGCCAACCTTCATGTCCATTACAGATGGTGACCTTTCCAGACATTTCTTCAAAAACATTTTTAGCATGGGTGGCCGCAGGCACAGGCTGCAAAACATTTGGCTGTTACCACAAAATCAGAGATTTTATCAGACTCATGACTATTTACAGTACCTCATGTAAAGCCTTAGTTTTGGCATCGAAGAAATTATAAAGCAGCAACGTAATTTTCCAAAACACGAATGGCTTCATTAATGTCCTGACACAACAAAAGAAAAATTTCAGATGAACTGTTTAGATAAGATTTCCTACTTTTCTATAGCTTGGCCTGTAGCTTCAAGCGTTCCAATGTCTCCTCTAGTTTCTCTTCACTTGTAATTTTGTCTACTTTCTTCAGCCAAAATTTATCAATGCGTTGAAGCCAAACACATATAAGAAAGCACAGAAAACACAGGAATGAGCTTGGTGCCTCTTCTTAAAACTAATAAGGCTTTTGGGATGATCTTACAGTGGCCTTCCAGTACGTGAGAGGGGCCTACAGGAAAGCTGCAGAGGGACTTTTTACAACCGCATGTAGTGACACGAAGAGGGGGAATGGCTTTAAATTGAAAGAGGAAAGATTTAGATTAGACATTAGGAAGAAATTCTTCACGAAGAGAGTGGTCAGACACTGGCACCGGCTGTCCATGAAAGTTGTGGCTGCCTCCTCTCTGGAGGTGTCCAAGGCCAGGTTGGATGGGGCCTTGAGCCACCTGATCTGGTGAAACATGTCCCTGCCCACAGCAGGGGGGTCGGAACTGGTCTTTAATGTCCCTTCCAACCGAAATCATTCTATGATACTATCTCTCCATTGTCCACCAGACAAAAAGGAGGAAGCATCACTACATACCAGAATATCTGCATAAAAATGCCTCCAGGTTTCTTCAAAACAGTAATGCTGGCATTATCACAAAGATGTGATTCCTTTTCTTTCTCTCTCTCTGTCTTATAGCTGTAGCCATCATAATCTTATTTAGTATGCAAAAAAAATTGTAATGACTTCAGTATAATTTCCACAGCCATATGAAGTGCCTTTTTCTCTTTTAAGTTGCCATTTAAATTTAATGAAAACAATAGGACAGACTGAGATGGCAAAACCCCAGCATTTTACATAATTCAGTTCATTTGGTTTAGTTACAGAATAACAATCCTGGAAGTTAATAAACTAAAACCAGAGATCTAAATGAAAGAGGGTGTTTTGTGCATCTAGAATCAATGCATATTTAAATACTTGTTTTCCTTCACAATATTATTAATTTCCAGAAACCCTTGCTTTATGGACGCTGAACCAATTTACTCTTACTGCTTTCCTGCTCATTAAGCTTGAAGTGAGTGTAAGCTAAAATGCCCAACAATGTGCAAAGAATCCCAAGGCCTTGGTTCACAGAGAGTGGATCCTTAAATAAGAGGCACCCTCCCAGCAGGGTGATGCAGAACTTGAAATGTCCAAACATGTTATACCTAGACATCTGTTAAGGAGAACAGCAAATAACGGTATCAATTTTTTGTAAAAAGAAATACTTCAGAACTTCATTAATTATACCAAAAGCATGCAACAGTATGCCATGTCAACTTCAACTAATGCAATCTTCTGTTATCTCTGCAGCTGTGAAAGTTAACCTCCCTGTAAAAACTCTTTCACTCATCATAGACCGACACGCCAACACTTCCTCAAGGCAGCCAAAGTGTGGGTAAATATTCATTGCAGGTACGAAGGTCACATAGCCAGACAACTGCCATGACCTATACAAAACCAAAACGACGAAACAAAATGCACTAAAACATGAACGTGTTTTTCCAGTTTCATCATTTCAGATAAGGCAGGCAGGTTGCCAAACAATTTTTCCATTGTAAAACATCCCAAATGAATGCTAACATAATTCATCTGGCAACAGGAGAAACAACTAAAGTTACAAAGGATACGTGACAGGTGATGTATTTCCAATGATCCAGTAAATGGACAAGTTTACCATAAAGGCTATTATGCCAGACAGCAGTACCATTATCTGTGGATTAATGGACACAGTCAGTAATCTGACAGCTTTTTGGCCATTTGAAGATACATTCTAGGTTAGTTAAGTTTCCTTTACTTCCAAAAGCAAAATATCAGGCAAGAAAAACATAAGGAGAACAAAAATAGAAACCACTTCAAATCAGTACAGACACTGGTGGTGTGTCTAAGCAGCTCAGGCTATGATGTCCATAAAGATACACCGGTATAACCACAAGCCTCTCCTGCTTTACCCTCAGGGAACATTTAAGAGTGATTTGGGAACTCGGGTTACACATAGAGGCTGTATTCTTTACCTCTGAGTAAAACTCTTAGTTATGGTTACAATGATTTTGCAAAAATATCCGATTTTATTATTGTGAATACTTGCTACCCCATCCATAAACTCCAGCGCTACGAGAAATGACCCATTGCTGAGCGGCATGATCAGCAGTGACGAGAATACGGCTCTTTTCTGGACAGACGGATAGAGAGAGAAATTATAGCCTTCTTGGTGAAAATAAACTAGCAGTTCTATAGAACAACCAACACTGGAGTCCTTCCACAGAAGAGGAGTTAAGAGTGTCAGAAGTGAGCACGCTTATCTCTCTTTTGAGTGGACAGTCAGAGCTGGAACTAGGGCGCTTACATATTTTTAATTTAATACACTAGAGGAAGCTTCTGGATTTTGTCAGACTTTCCTGTTGCTCAGATGCCCTCTAAACAGAAACAAGAATAAGGAGTTAAATCAACTGACAGACAGACTCCTCCAGGAGGAACAGGGGGAAGCACAAGTTTTTTTTTCTCTTGCATGGGCCCCTCTCATCTCATCACGGTCAAGAACCATATAAAAATTTGTTTCACGAAGAAACAGACCTAAGTATCAAATTCAAGTACACAATGATTATTTATTTAAATAAAGTCGATAAAAACCTTACCACAGCAGAAAGCGTCCAGGGCCCAAATATTCCCCCTTCTCCAAAGACTGGCTCAAAGAACGGTATGATGAACAACAACATAGCCGAGGACATTGGTGCCTGATAGTAGAGCAACTGCATAGAGTTTACCTGCAATTCGTGCTGCTTAGCTCCTACCCACTAAAACCAAGAAAGAAAACTGTTAAACATGAGGAAAAAAACCCCATAAATCGAAAACTTAAGCAAAAGCAAACTGGCTACTAACAGAGAGGAAGTTTCACACAGACAATACTACATAAATGGACTTTTGAGCATCATCTTCTGCCTTTGCCTACCCAGAGGCCTACACGTTTGTCTCTTGTGAGCACATAAGTTGTAGAGTGTAGTCATGTGAGGAGGAAAGCATATGCAGGGGCAGTGAAATCTCCCCTTAGTGCCACAATTTTCCCATTCTCACAGCTGGGGGATAAGGTATTACACTTGAGGAAGAACAAAAATGTAGCAGAGCTGGGAAGAACATGGCAGCTTTCTTTTATTCTCCAAATTTCAGATCTTGTCTATGATGGAGCTGAGCACCCTTGCCTGAGCAGAGACCTACTTTTGCTCCTTCTCACTTTCCTCCACACAGAAACTAACAAAATCAGTAAATGTTTGGCTTTACATTGCCAGTTTATTCCAGATTTACTGGATTTCATTTCAATATTAACTATAACTGACTATAACTTGGATTTTCAACATAGCATGCTTTGAGAGATAACATTAGTTATCTATTGATAAGAAAACACACGTTACATGTGAAAAGACACATCTTTATATCGTACTGAAGAATGATGTCTATTCTAATACTTCATAAATCACATTAATCGCTAACATAGATGCCAGCGTAGAAACTTGTTAAGCTTCTTTTTAAAATTACAGAATAATTTCATTCAGGTACTATCATTTCTCCAGTAAACACACCATCACTTAGAAGTTATTACATAGCATCTCCCTCCTCCTCCTGCTCCAAAACAAGAAAAAAAACTATTATTGATCACCTTGCACATCACATCACTTCTTTTGGAGGCACAGTATATGTCACAAAGAAATCCACTTTTAAATTGACGATGATTATCGCATCAACATGACAGGGGACTCTAATTTGGGAAGTTTTTACAGTCATGGCCAAAAATGACCTGGTCATGAGTTGTTAGTACTATGTTAGAGTGGAAAAGGCTAAGTTATTCCTTGGACACATCTATTTCCTCAGCCAGAAAGGTTACATTGTGTACATATTATTATAATATATATCGAGGAGTCACATGGAGAAGACAAAGGGTAATGGGTATAAGTTGCTCCTGGGTGATTCTAATTGGATTCCAGACGAAAATTTTTCACCATGGGAACAGTTAAACATTGGAATAATCATCCCAGGAAGCAGTGAATTCCTCTACACTGGACACTCTTAAGGCTCAGCTCGACAGTGTTCTGGGCCACCTCATTTAAACTATAGATCACCTCAAAGGCTGGACCAGATGATCCTTGAATTCCCTTCCAACCCGGCATCCTGTGATTCTGTTTGATGTGTATTAATGTGCCCCCTAAAAGAAGCACACCTTAGACTGTTCATAGTCCAAATTGAAGACAGATGCTGACAGAATCTAAACAGCTCAAAGATAAACCATGGGATTAACCAAAAACTTCCTTCCTAGGGAAAGGCTCAAAGGCAAGGCACTTGCCTCAGCAATGAGAAAATCTGTGCTCTCTAGAATAGACTAACAGGGATCTTTATCTCCTGAAAACACACTCATTAAAGACAACACCCCAATTTTTCGCAGCCAGGATGATCGACCCCTTAAACAATTTACCCGAGGGGTGGCCATCCATTCCTGCGGTGGGTCAGAACAATCTAGGGGGCGTTTCTAAACGCACAACGGGTCTCCCCGGAGTCTCGGAGCCGCGCCCCCCCCCCCCCCCCCCCCCCCCCCCGCTCCCCTCACCCACCACTTGGTAGAGGGAGGTCACCAGGACGCCCAGGGTGGCGAACACCATTCCGAGGAGGTTGAACTTGACATCGTAGTAGGAGTTGAGGAAGACGCCGAGCGTGATGGGGACCTGCGGGGCGGACACGGGGGTCAGACGGGGCCCTCGGGGGAGGGCACGGGGGGATCCCGTCCCTCCCCCTGCTCACCAGGGTCAGCTTGATGCGGAGAGGGAAGGTCTTGCCGTAGGCCACACTCTGGATGACCACGATGACCGGCGTGGTCATGGCCTTGGCCAGCTGGTAGGTGCCGATGGTGTTGCTCTGCAGGGACAGGTTGGTGAAGACGACGAAGCCGCAGAAGCTGAGGGCCAGGGGCAGCACCTGGGATGGCCGCAGGCTCTTGGGGGAGAAGGCGCCGAGCGCCTGGCAGGCGTAGAGCCCGAGCCAGGTGATGGCGAAGTGCACCAGCGTCAGGCTGAGGTTGGGGAAGCCCAGCCGCACGTACAGCCACTTGTTCAGGAACACAATGCAGATGGAGGCGCCCAGGTTCACCAGCAGCCCCGCCGCCAGGCGGCCCTGCGCCGGCAGCCACCCCATCGCGGGGACGGGGCCGAGACCGCCCGCCACCACACGGGACCCGCCACACGGGTCCCTCCGGCGCTGCCCCGCCCCTGCGTAGCCCCGCCCTTCAGGCACAGCCCCGCCCCCAGACGCAGCCCAAACCCTCTACGTGACCCCACCCCTTCCAGCCATAGCTCCGAGCGGCCCCGCCCCTCCCAGGCGTAGCCCAACCCCCTCCGGACATAACCGCACCCCTTCAGGCGTAGCCCCGCCCCATTCCACATGGCCCCGCCCCTTCAGATATATCCCCGTTCGACGCAGCCCCACCCCCTCAGCCGTCACCCCGCCCCCCGCCCACCTTGCCCCCGCCTAGCTCCGCCCCATTCCACGCGGCCCCTTCCACCGCGCCCAAGCGCGGCCCCGCCCTGCGCCACGAGCCCCCGCCCACCCAGGCTCACTCCCTTACAGGTGTAGCCCCGCCCCATTCCGCGTGACCACGCCCCGTCGTACGTGGCCGCGCCCGGCGTTGCGCGCGGCCCGCAGCGCTCCGCCCCGGTTCCCGCGGTGCGTCAGCGGCGGGCACGGCCGCTTCCATCCGCCGGCAGGCGCGGCGCACGCTCCGGCTCGGTCCTGCGCCCTATCCCACCGAGGGAAAAGCAGCCTGCTCGCTCGCGTGTAGGCACGGCGAGGAGGGTTCTAACTAAACGACAAAATCTCGGGCTTGGGCCTGTCAGCGCCCCATCCCCTCCCCTTCGGCTCAGGACATCAGCACCGTGGCAGCTGCACAGCATCCGAGGGCAGGGCAAGCCCCAAGCCCGGCTGGGGAGCATAGTTTTAGCCCTTCACGTTCTCCATTCCTTTGCTGCTCCTCTGTTCTCTCATCCCCTGCTTTCCCCATCCATCCTCCTGCAGTCTCATCCCACCGCACCCTTGTCCATCCTTCTCCTTCTGAGCAGCGTTTCCAGTCTCCAGGCAGTGCTTTGGCACAGAGCAAGGAGAGGAAGAAGGTTCACACAATCACCATGTTTATACAATGGCATTTTTAGATCAGAATGAACAAGTTTTTTCTGTTTGTGAAGAATTTCTATTAGAAAAACATAACACATGAAAAAGGCCATATAACAAATATCCTCACTGAAGTTGGTCAAAATTTCTCAAGTCGAAACTGAAATCTAGGGGTTGGGTTTTTCTCCAGTGATCTGCACAGTTCAAGTGAGTCACGGGTTTGTTCCTTTTTTTTTTTTTTACAATCAAAATGTCCGTGTTCAGCCGTTCTTGTGAGGATCTACATGAACTGCTATGACTGAATTTCATATCCCAAAGGATCAAGATCCTGGTCCAGAAGCATCAGAGAAGATTCCCTCAGCTTCTGGAGGAGCTTTTGGAGTTCTTCTTTTGAAAATACCTAAGAATAAAAAAAAGACATAATGAAGTTACATTTATCTGCAACAAATGGCACTGATAGAAATGGGGATTAATGAAGTTACTATATTTTTTTCCTTTTTTCTCCCCCTCTTTTTCCTTCTTTCTGCTTAAGACAGTTGTGAACACCATGCATTTCAGAATGGCACTTAAAGCACTGCAAGCTCATAGCAGTATCCCAGACCTGAAGATAGTCTAACAATAGCTCTGCAGCTACTACAAAGGCTATTGTTTCACAGACAAATTTAATGTTCCTGTTATTGCTGGCAGAGACTTTAACGCAATGCTATTCCTCTCTCGTGAGACCTCATCTGGAGTATCGTGTCCAGTTCTGGAATCCTCAACATATGGATATGGAGCTGTTGGAATGGATCCAGAGGAGGGACACAAGGATGATCAGAGAGCTGGAGCACCCCTGCTATGCGGACAGGCTGAGAGAGTTGGGGTTCAGCCTGGAGAAGAGAAGGCTCGGCGGAGACCTCATAGCGACCTTCCAGTCCCTGAAGGGGCTACAGAAAAGCTGGGGAGGGACTGTTTACAAAGGCTTATAGTGATAGGACAAGGGGCAATGGCTATAAACTGGAGATGGGCAGATTTAGACTAGACAGAAGGAGGAATTTCTTCCCAATGAGGCTGGTGAGGCACTGGCACAGGTTACCTAGGGAAGCTGTGGGTGCCCCATCCCTGGAGGTGTTCAAGACGAGATTGGGCAGCCTGATGCAGTGGAAGGTGTCCCTGCCCATGGCAGGGGAATTGGAGCTGGATGATCTTTAAAGTCCCTCCCAACCAAAACCATTCTATGAATACATCACACTATTTTTCTTAGCCTTGACATTTCTTTTCAGATATCTAATCCTGGTTGTTTTTTGGGGGGAGAGAGTGCTGTGGCAAAGTTTTTTGGGGTTGTTTTTCTGGTTTTTGGAGGGAGAGAAGGTCAGGTAAACCAAGTGCTCCTAAACAAAACCTGCTCATACAAAGCTCTGAAATGTAATAATAAAAAAATCAATTACAATTCCATGGTTCAACTTAATAAAATTCAATAGCCTCCACCCCAAAATTAGTAAGCGCACAGTCACCAAGTAGTGACTCAGAGGAACTGCTGGTCGAAACATTGGCATCATCTTCAGTGTTTCAAAGTTAACTCTTTGATTTCTTAAGTCAGCATACACGGAAAACCTTTAATATTCTGGTGAATGGGAAGAGATGAAGAAACTTATGATATTAGGGAACATACAGCATCTTCCTCCCTCTTTTTCCACAGTCAACACACAGAGCTTTTAAATGGAAGCTAAGCTGTCTCCAGCTCTCAGTAACTCACCGTATAAAGCTTGTGTCGCTCAGATGCAACCATGTCAGCCAGTCGCAGGCACTCCTGATACTGCCCCGTGCTATGCAACACCGTGTGCAGTAAAAAGCACATCATGGGCAGACACAGCTTTCGCAGCAAAATCATCTGGTGCGTTCGTTCAGGGTCATTATTGGCATCCTTACCAGAGCAAAATAACATATCAGTATTATGAACATTTACCTTTCAAAGTCAGCTCAGCTTAACCACATCATCAGTAGTATCAGATGCAAAAAATTGCCCTAACCAGCCTGATCCAATTTATATGGTAACTGAAGGGGAAGCAATCTGTAAGTGGTCATGGATGGGCCAGAGGGAATTATAACACAGTAAAGAGAGTAACATCAAACTAAAGATGGCAGAGGTACAGCTGGGTATAATCTATGCTTCACAGTCTACACCATGATATAAAAATTCATTTTACCTCTCTAACATCAACCATCCATCCTCCATCAACAAACAGCAACACGTTGTATATTTTCTCTTTCACATCAGCTGTGAGAGCATCCAGGAGGCCTTTCCAAATACTGTAGTCCATCTGTCAAAGAAACAAAAAATAAAATACTACAGAATAGGGTTATTTCCAAGGCTACTTTAACACAGACCCTTCATCTAGCATGCAATAACCAGCACAGCTCTAATTTGAATTACAATCTTCTGCCAGCTGCCAAAACCTAAAAGCCTGCTGCTAACAGCTATTTCCACCCTTGCTTAATTCCCTGCCCAGAGGGTCAGACAGGTTGTTCAAAAAGCAGTCGAAGCCACTCAAGGAAGATAATTTTTAACAACTTATTCTTCCATGCTTATACAACAAATGCTCATATTAACCGAAGACAGTTTATTCATACTGGCCAGGCACACAAAACCAACTTCGAACAAAACAAACAGAACTGCAGCATCTTTTAGGGAAAACATGGCAAATGAAAGAACACAAGATAGCCTTCCTCCTTCATTTCCAGGGAAGAGTTAATATCAAAATCAAGTACTCGGACTAGTAATAGCACTGACAATCAACACATTACAATGAATATTTACCATTGCATTTTACGATATTATATGCAAAGCTGAGTCATATAAGAAAAAAAGCATCAGAATTCATTGTGCAGTGGCATTGCTATTCTATCTCATACTCCCTCTTTCAACATAAAAACAGGATAATTTTTAATAGAGTTTTTAAGCCACAAGAATTAGCAGATTTCTACTCTACTTCATTAAACTAAGACTGCCTCCTAAGCAAGAATGTAAATGCTCATGATAAATAACTTGAACTTTTGCCTACCTCATACTTCTTTTCTTTATGTTCATGGGCCACTTTTTCAGTGAAACTTGCGTGTGGCAACAAGGAGGGCTTCTGTGGAGTTGTGTTCATATGTTTGAACCATTCGTTGAAGGTATCATGGGCTTCCTGGATTGTTTTGGAAACAGTGTTTTCATCATTTTGACTCACTTACATAATTAGGAGAACGTCATTAAATGCACAAAAGCAAAGTTATTTTTAAGTATAACAAGAACCTCACTATTATATAAACTTTCACCTGGAGTGTATCCAGGAGTCAGAAGTTAAATCAAATGGACAAAGCTTAAAGTTTCACCATGAAGGCAAAGTCACCATTATTTGTGACTAATAATTTGGAATCCAGCACATTTGAAACTCACCAAATATGCCCGAATGCATAAATTTTCCCGTATAGCATTGTCATCTTCAGCTGGAAGCGGAGCATCCATTCCCTGCTCTTCCCACTGGTTATATATTTCTGCTATAGAGTCTTGGGGGATCTTCACAAACACATCTTTTGCAGCTTCATGTTTCTTGGACGCTACGAGAATGTGAACTGAGTATCAACAGCTTTGCAATTTCCATACTTCACTATAAACTGACAAACCCATGCTTCTTAATAGTCTAGATTCAAAGTTTTATCAAATACAGTGCCAAGAGCCAATGAGAACAAAAACATTTAAAAGGTCTACAATATCAGTGAAGTTTAGTACCCAAGAACTTCCTCATGATTGCATTGCTTTGCTTAAGTGCTTCTGCCCTCTGTGCAGGATCAAATACGAGCCAGTCAATTACATCTATTTTCAGCCGATCTGCCTGTAAAAAACAACATATTTATTAGATTTGGTAACATTTCCAGCACACAGGTGATATCAAATATATTAAATCCCACCAATGAAAGACACAAGTTTCTGGAGATCTTTGGATAGCATTATGACACACTAATAACGATAGGTTTCTTCACACCTTCAGTATCAAAAGCTTAGAAAACAATTTCTGCAGTCTAGAATGATCCAAAAAACCATTTCCAAATATTCCCAAGATATTCCAACCAATGGATGAGCATCAGCTCTCAAAATTTCTATGACCTACCATGCGTCTTCCTCACTTTAATATGAATACACCATGGGAGATTTAGAAACAGAAGTTATGAACTCACACAGTTCAACCCCTCACTTGATCGCACAGCCTTCACAGGCCTTTTCAAGGCAATTTCCACCATCGTTGAAAGAGAAATATGGATCATATATATATATATGGTAAAGGAGTCCATAGTTGATAACAAATTGGAGTATCTGCCCTATGAAGTACCAACCTCCGTTGTGCCTGTATCTAGCATTTGATCATGGTGACTGAATTCACTTGCATCCTTCTTGCGGATGTTTTCAACAACAGTTTTTGTTATGGTTGCAACATCCAGACCTATGTTAAGAGAGAAAAGTGATCACGAAGTCAGACTTGCACAAAATTAAATTCAGAGTCTGGTTGTTGAGCTTATTCCTTACTTATAGTAATTCTTACTGGTCTGCTCACACTCGCAGCATCAGACTAAATTATAAGTTCTTGAGATACATAAGTTATTGCAGGTATTTCAGAAGAATGATAGTTGAGATAACAGAAAACATCAAACATGGGAAAAAGAATATGGCAACTAACAAGCTTTTCAGTCTGGGGACCAGCATGTAAATATATATTTGCTAAGGCCACCAATTCCCACAATTTGGACAAGCAAGACTATCTGATTTGACATGACTGTAATCAGGAAAAGCTCAGAATAGTCCTTTTACAGATGTTGAAGTAGTAAGTTTTATTTTTGAAACCATAGCCATGCTTTTAAAAGAAAATGACTAAAAAAATGACCAAAGAAAAGTTAGATAGTGAAGCTCACAGTAAATATATTTTTGTGAATTTGAGTGACACCAAGGCATTGTCAAACAAAGGACAGTGTATTGCTTTTCTGTAGCCCCATTTAGTCTGATGTATAGGACTGGAATGAAGATTCTGGAATGAACATTACAATTAGTGCAAGCACCTGACCATGGCTAAGAAAAAGCACTATAAATAGGACAAAAATTTAAGATACTTAACCTTCCTAAATCCACAAACAGGTACGTTTTTATAATCAGTTTTCTGAAATAATACAATCACGTCAAGCTTCAGAACATACTTAAGACAGACAGACAGCATTTACTTCCTGCTGTGTTTGGACATAACCCAGAACCAAAAGTGGTATTTAGCTTAATTCAGAAAAAGAACTGCAATTCCAGGTTAAAATCCACAGAATACCTCTACTTGAAGAGGTGATCAACAAACTGATTTTATTTAATTGAAAAACGAAGAGACACAGGAAGGAAACAATACCGTTTTCATAGCTACGTCTTACATTAGAAGCTACTGAAAGACCAAATAATCCACGATAAAAAATGAAATTCAAACATTAGCATAACTCACCTGCATCTTTTGCCAACTGAAGGCAGTGGTGGCGTTGATCACTTTCAGTAACATCTTCGAGAAATAAAGCGTACTGAGCAACAGCTAGCTCTGGCGGCAAGTGGCTAACATAATATGCTATTAAATCTGTGTGCTTCTCAGCTACTATCCGCTGCAGAAGAAGGAAATATTTAGAAAAATGTAATATATTCCCCTGTGTAAACAAACATAAACGTGTAACAAGTTTCTGATTATTTTGTCCTGATATAGGAAGACTCCACTTCTTGGCTTCTAAACAAGGATCAATAAAACTGTCTTTTTTAAGCATTGCTGACAAGCTTTGCATATCAGGCAAGTGTCCATGTATCACTTGAGAAGAAAGCATTAACTGTGTCATAGCTCTTTCTATCCTGTAACTTTAAGTCTCCTTTTCTTCCTCCTTTATGTCTAAATTACATTAGAGAAAGCAAAGTATATTTTTGAAAGCTTACCTGGATGTAGGTCTTCAGGACTTCGACAGAAACTTCTCCCTTATTGCAAACAAATATAAATTCAATTTTAAATTAGATAACGTAGGAGAAAAAGATAGTTTACAGACTACTGCTAGTACACAGACACAGGGTTATTTGCTTTTTCCTGCTTCAGTAATCTACGCATTTGGATAGGCCCAACAGGAACAATTGTTTTTCTGAGAGAATGATTACATCTTCTGATTCAAGGGTTTAGTGTTCCAAGGATTTTCTGTTTCAGCAATTGGATAATAAGGGTTTCGGTCTAACTGGAAAGTTATTTTTCTAATTGTTTTTCAAATCTTTCAATTTTTTCAAATCTTTACATTTTCCAGGTAATTTTTGCTACTAAATAAACTGTCAGGCAGATGATTACCACAGTGTGCTACATGCACTGGTGTGTGTCAAAAAATTCTAATGTTCCCATGAACAGGGTATAAATATCACTTGGCTCATCTGTAATAACCTATAATAAACAACCGAAGTATAGTCCAAGCATCTGAGACTGCTTAGCTAAGACTCAAGTGTCTGTTAATGTGAAGAACTATCATTTTAGTTTGATATGTGTAAATGAAATTAGAGATTTTCATCTAAGCATATACTGATATGACTTGTACTCAAACATCAAATTAGGAACGTTGTAAAAACTTGCACAACTGTCTCTTCCCTCCGAGGTCTACTGAGGGTTCGTTGAGTAATCTTCCAGTAAATTCACCTACTCTAAAATTGCAGAGGCAATAACCAACAGTTGCTCACAATCCCATAATGGAATTTATGTGCAGAACTGCACCTTTTTTTATCCCTTCTGTTAAACACATGCTAATGACTACCTCTGCCATACTTTAGCTTAAAGACTTAGTATATCAAATTTTGAGTCTGGCTAGACAATGTGTACGTACATACATACACACACAAAAAAAAGTTCCTCTTAATCAGCTAAATGTTAAATGACTTCAAAATTAAGTCCCAACAAGGGAACAAAGCAGTAATTAGAGGCATGAAAAACGCAACACAGAGCTCTATTTAAATCATCTAATGAAAACACACATTTTGTCTTTTGCCAAAATAGGTTACATTCATAAACTTAACATGATATATAAATGATTCTAAATTTTAAAATAGTACAAAAGGAGAGTTTCTAATTATTTGTGATTGCCTCCAAACCCATCTGCATATCTAGCATAAATAGGCCAGGCAGCTGACAGGCCTTATGGCGACCTTCCAGTCTCTGAAGGGGCTACAAGAAAGCTGGGGAGGGACTGTTTACAAGGGCATGGAGTGATAGGACAAGGGGCAATGGGTATAAACTGGAGAGGGGCAGATTTAGACTGGACATAAGGAGGAATTTCTTCACTATAAGAGTGCTGAGGCACTGGCACAGGTTGCCCAGGGAAGCTGTAGGTGCCCCATCCCTGGAGGTGTTCAAGGCCAGGTTGGATGGGGCCTTGGGCAGCCTGATCCAGTGGGAGGTGTCCCTGCCCATGGCAGGGGGGTTGGAACTGGATGATCTTTAAGGTCCCTCCCAACCCAAACTATTCTATACTTAGTACGTATTTTGAGAAAACATGCAAGTTTCAGCTAGCGACAATTACCTCAAGAAAAAATATCTCTGAGTTTAGAGCAACAGGTACAATTCCAAAACTGTGTGTAAAATCAGGATATAGTCTTAGCATCTCGGCTGCTATGAATAAGCCTAAATACTGAAGTTTGAGTCAGGTCCTTCTTAATAAAGGGCTTATGAGCTGAATCCATCATGCTCAAAAAAATAATTGAACCAGAGGGGAGGAGGATGCTCTTTTCTAATTTTAACTGTTCTACTTAGGCTCCAACGTCAGCAAACACAGTGTTTAAGCATGCAGCTCCCAATCAGCCTGGTAGTAACATACCATCATTGTATGTAGTTAACATATTCACACACAAGCATTTCTGCTTCAAAGACTAGCTATTGCGATGACAACAAATCAAACACAAGTGAACTTACCTTCGTCTGCAGACCCAAAGTGCGGAAAAACAGAATAAGATGTGTCATGAAACGAAGAAGGTGTCCTGGGAGCACACTTCTGTCTTTGGAAAGCCATCTGCTGAATTCTTCCATCAAACCTACAGCCACCAAGGAAATGTTGATATTAGCCGTATCAGGGAGAAAAAAAACACCTAAGAAATATTTCAAAGTTACACATTTATTCAATAAATGTAGTTTAGTCTCATAAGCCCAACAAAACAGAACAGCAACGGTTTTGGAAAGATTTAGTTGTTTGGCTTAAGTATTCACAGAAATATATACGTTTTGTAATTTCTCAGGAAAAGCTATGGCAATAGCCTCACATTCTGATGCAGTTACACAATTCCATGACTCCCTTGGAAACTACCTTTTATGTCAAACTGCAGAACCCCCCTGCAGTTCTTAATTACAGAAGCACCTTAGCTTTTTGGTGGAGTTTGCCTTCTGAGTACTTCTAAAATCCATTCACATACAAGTTTCTTGAAAGGTCACTAGAAATAATGTAGTCAGTTGACATTTAAAAATCAGTTAGAGAAAATCTCACCATCCACATCTCCCAGTATAATGAATTTCTGAATCACATGATAGTGTTCTTGATTCTCCTCTATAACCCTCTGGGGAGAGAAAAAGAAAGTTCAAACTTTGAATAAAATCTTATAGCGTAAAGAAAGCAAACTCGCAAAGAAAGAAAAGGTTCCCTAGGGAAAAAAAAACTATCCTATTTCAAAAAGTATTCTGCATAAAGAGCAGAAGAAAACGTACTGGCTTTCTCAATGTCAGATTACAAGGTTATTGACAAACTGAGAGAAAGAACCAGAATATAGATCTGTGGAGCTGATACCTTCATGGAAGAGATCCAAGACTAAGGGCTTTTTGCTCTGAAGTGGAGAATAGATAAATAAGGATGTTACAGAGCATAGGTTCTACAGTCACTGAACAAGCAACAATGTGTGTAAAACCTTAAAGAAAAAAGCCGTGAAACTCACTTGAGGAGGAATAGATTTTTTTTTTTTATTTTGGTAGAGGAACAAATACATGAAATGCAATTCAGATGCACCTGATATGTTGCTATATAGTGAGGATTTCACTAGAAAGGCAAAGGCAGACGGGTGTATCTGTGCTGACTGTATCAATCTGTAAGCTGCCTTTCAACATGGCTTTGTCTTAGCAGTATGATAATTCTATATGTCCATTCTATCAAATAAAAGTAAGCGTAGTTTCAATTTAATCTTCGCAAAATTAACATGGAAGTTATAGATTCCATCTTAAATGAAATAACTATTCTGGGTGTGAAAAGTAACAAACACAGCCTGTTTAAGCAAATATTGCTTTAAATTTTGAAAGGCCTGTTTCAATATATGCACACAAACCTCCTATAAAGAAAATGGAAATCTCCTATAAACAAAATGATACGTTATCAGTCTTTACACATTTTATCAACGTTTTAAGTAGTTAATTTACTCTGTCTGCTTTCTATGTCTGGCAACACTTGACAGTCAGCTGTTTCTTTAGCACACCCAGCTAGTTTGGCAGATACAGGACAAGCCAAAACCTGTATCTTTTCACCATCAAAAAGGTGGCAGCATACAGAAAAATCTATTTGAATTTAGTAATTACATATTACAGAGGTAGAAAACCTAAACAAAATCAGTTGCTTTGCATATTTGAGCATTTTGTAGAACCCAGTGGATAGCTAAAAATGGTAAACAGTGAGGAGAACCACTGTAATTAATGTTTACCTTTTTGTCTGTCGCCTGAAGTTCTTCAAAAACTTTTTCTGAAGTCCAGCTTCAAAGCAGGAAAGAAAAGGCAAAAAAGTTACCTTCAATATTCAAACAGATCATACAGGATTCTTTGTCGAGTGTAGGAGCGTAACGTTACTTAAAACTTACCTGGTTTCTAAATATTCTCTAGGGAGCTCTTCCACCTCTTCTGCAGTAATTAATGAAGTTCGTATTTCCTGCTCAACAAGAGTGTCCACCATGACCCTGAAATACGCCCAAACAGTATCTTCCCAAGTATCACAAACTGGAAGAAGCTACATATTAAAAAAACAGAGGAAAAATTAAGAGATTGAGAACTATCAAAATCTGAACAGAGCAACTGTAATTCAGGATCAAGTTTCCAGGCACCAAAGCAGATTAATAACCATCCTGAACAGCAGCCTTTCTTTCATTAAAGCAGGATACAAAAAAAAAATCCTTTCACTGACTAATGCTCCAGTTGCTTGATTATTTTATATCAATGGCAGTCAATAGAAATCATCCTATCCTATTTCCAGAGGCAGCACCACTCTTGAGAGCACTCACCTGCCTGAGCACAACCAATCCAATAATTTTATATTCAGTTCTTGTATCTTGCAAGGCTCTTTCAGCAGTGAAACTCTGGGACAAGTTCCAGAGAAAACACTGTGTTTCATGTAACACTTCTCTCCTACAGTAATTTACTGAATTTTACTGGAATTTAATTTCATTACATGTCACTTTACTCTGTCACAAGAAGGTAAGTATCTTCTGTTCTATAAGTCTATATAATTTCACAATGCTTTTTTTTCCTGTCAAAAGAACTAATTTTAAATGACAATGAATAAAACCTGAAGACATTCACTATTTCCCTTTTTTTATTTTCTGAATCACCATACCAAGATGGCGGGGGGAAAGCGGGAAATCAAACTCCTTACGTCGGAGCTTCCCACTGACTACTATAATAGCAAGGACACTCTCATGTTAGTCTGCAATGTTCTTCATTGTTCTTAAAAATAGTAAAAAAAAAAAATAAAAAAAACCTAGTTCAGAGCAGGAGAGCACAACAATATCTGGAGGATTAAAACTAATAAAAAGAGAGAAGTACTTATATATTTAAGTGAGCATTGTCCAGAATGTAAAACCTGTTGTTAATGAAATTCAGGTACAGAATAATCTTTGCATGCACCAACTCATCTATTAAGAACACTGTGCAGAGCAGGAATGTGACTATGCAAGCTATTAAATTATACTAAACTAGAAAGAACTAAACCAAATTAGAACTGTTTGCACTGAAAGTCAGCAGAAATAATACTAAGTCTATCATATATTTAATTAAGGCACATAAATCCTACAAAGAACAGGTCTTCTAAAGCAGCAATACTTGATAACATTCTGTTTACTACATCTTTAAAAACACAATAAACAGTAATTGCAGTATTTCTGATGAAATCGCTGTTACGTATCAGAAAAACACATGCATAACTACCCAACACCACTTAACTAGGAGGCTTGACATACCTGTTTGAGGTTTCCACTGAGTGCTGCATAGATCGCTCTCTCGTATCTATTAAACTGCTCCTAAAATAAACAGTAAAAAAAAAATAACTTGTAATTACAAAGCATAGAAGTTTTCTAATCGCTTTACATTTTATTAGAGATTGTTCCATCTAACAGTTTCCAAGAAAAGCTGGAAAATCACAAGTCACATCGGGAGCCAAAATAAGAACAGCAAGTGGCTTCCCCTTCTCTGGTATCCCCTTGTAACTGCCTGGAAAAATTTGTATCGACCAGGAAAGAAGGCAACGTTTTACTTTCCCATTCAATTAGGTGAAGATGAAAGTCAAAGTCAATGTCAGCACTTTCACTTTCAACCAAAAAAAATAGCCAGATATTTCCTAAGTCTGAAAAATTGGTGTTGATTATGTAGATTTCTCACTACAAGATATAAATACATTATTTCAGAAGTCCTCTTGGAAACATTAATTGCAAATCCTGTAGGAGGAGGTTTACTTAAAGTCATGTTACAGTTCAGAAAAGTTTGAGTTTATATGTTATATCAAGCAAATCAGCATTATCTTACCTCTTCAGCCATTCGCCAACAACTTATTTTCCAAATGCACCGGTATGGATTCCCTTGAACAGGTTCCAGTTCTTTTCCTACATGCAAAGGATAATTAAAAAAAAACAAAAACAAAAAGAAAGAGAAGCTATTAGGAAAAAAAATCAACCCAAAACCAAAACAACAAAAAAGAGAAACCGTTAAGAAGATAAAGCCCGTTTTCTACTATTATCCCTTTTTCAATCCCTATGGAACTCTTCCCAAAGCATTTTGATGATTTCGACTGGCCTGCAAAGTGGCTTTTCTGGGAACTCTGATAAATGCATATCTTAAAATCAGACTATTTTGAAAGCTTAGCTGCTTTTTAGCTTCAAAGAAAAGAATGTTTTTGACCAAAATGTACCTACAATATTTACATTTGGAAAATACAAAGTTAAGGAGAAAAGGAATTTTTATCGCTTAAGGAATACAAATTCCTAAAAAATGCCACTGCTTCAGTGCTGTGATTCTGCATGCATCTGCACAAGGGCAGGCGTCAAACCCCACATGGCAGCAGGCTAGGCAGGGACATCCAAAGCAAGGCTAGGACACTGCTGAAGCACGCAGATAAAAATAACAGGATATGAGGATTTGAAAAATAGGAGAGCATTACGCCTTCCAGACCCAGCTATGCAGACCACTTGGACACGAACTTAAATTCTTTCCTAAATCCTGCAGTGTCCTGAGATAAAACAGAAGCAAAGTTCTGTGTTATAAACAGGACCATGTGCAAGCAACTCCAGAACTAAGGAGAAACCTAATTTAAACAGTATTTTAAAATCATATCTTTTTCTTACATTTACACTTGCTGAACTCTAGTCTTTACTATAACTTTGTGGAATTGGATATAGAGTCCAACTTTGACTCTATAAAGCAACAAAAGGTTTGCTAGGTGACACAACTCAGATGCAGAGCAAATACACACTGAAATATTAGGTGCCCAGAATCCTAAGATTTCATACTGATCATGCCTCATTTTCAAAATGAAATGTTAAGTGGATTCAGTGAACTCATACCTGCAACTAAAGTAATTTCATATGAGTTTTTATATGTTCAACAGACATGGCAAAATATTTTAGATACTATAGTATCTAAAATAGTACTATAGTACTATAGTAATAGTAATAGCACTATAGTACTATAGTATATAAAATATTTTGCCATGTCTGTGAAGATGAAAAGAAAGAGCTATTTCTCTTTGCCACAGACAGATATTAAGAGAAAGCCCTCTGCTCTATTTTCACATTTGTCTCAAATGCATTTTGAAGCAGATACCTCCATTTATGTTAGGATCATGGTACAATTTCCATCCTTCCAAAGTTGCAGCTCTCCAGGCCTGACCACACCGTTTGCATAAGCGCTGTGCCTGAAAAGGAAGGGATTTTCTCAGCAACAGACTTCAGGGTTGGAAAGGCACTAGCTTCTCCTTTAAAAATGTGAACATTATTAGGAGATTAAATTTGTGTCCATTCTATTGTGCGAAAAATAAGCAAAGAACCCTAAACTCAAAATAACTGAAAGATTTCAAAGTAAATAAAATGCCACCAGCATTTTTTTCAATAAACAGTTTTTCAGTCAGCATTTATGGCAATGTGAGAAATACAGTAGTCTCATATTTGCCAGCTAAATCAGCTGTTATGCATTCTTCTGGTAAGCTTAGTTTAACATGTTGTGCTGCTCAGATGTATAATCCATCTCTTCACGCAGTCATCTACTTTTCCAGTTGACTTATCCTTGCAAACCCCTCACACGCTTCTAAAAATAACAATCCCACCTCTCCTATAGTGATATTCAGTAGTCTATGCACTACCACAAACAGGTTTAATTCAAAGTTATTTTGAATAGCATGGAAAGTAGAACAGAAACTGTGCAAAAGCAGCTGGCCTACAGCTCTTCCAACCCTACACCAAACAAACAAGTCAGCTAAAGATTATCTAATTAGTCCGACTGGTACTGTTCCAGGAATGGCAAAACAGTACGAACAGCGAGAGAAACTGCAATATGCAGTCTTGGTTTGCTTAGCCAAATTCTGTTCTTTTCATACTGGAGGGCTGCAGACATTCAGGTATTTTGGGAATGGTGACAAACAGTAAATTTAAAGAACAGACGAGCAAGTTGTTCTAGCTTTACCCATTGTTTATTACCTATTGTACAGTAAATGAACAGAGGTTGATCCTTAACTCAGGGTAAACTCGAAGTATTTTAATTTATACTTTCAGTAATGAAATGTAACCCACTTCACGCTTATCAAGACTGATACTGCAAGCTTATATTCATATTACCCTGCAACAACATGCTCATACCCTTACTATCAGAAAATGAACAGATGTGCACCACAGTGGAACACAATACTAGCAAGTAACCATATTCCTAAGCTTAAGGTCTTGCACACAATAATCTCAAGTTCTTTTTTCTCTCCCCATTATTCAAATGTCTTTATAGATATACATAGAGGAGAGTATAAAGGAATTAGTTTCCAGCTGAGGCCATCAGACAACACTCCAATAGAAGTATTTACATGATTAAATCATGAAAGCCACTTCACAACTGGGAATTGTTTTTCAGAACACAATCCAAATTGCCTGGACATTACTCAGCTAATATTAATGCAAAGTATACACATCATACATTCTCTCTAAGGTAGGGGAACAAGCAGACTTACAGTCAAAGAGTTAATGGAGGATAGTAGTGGGCTTTCTAGAATACTCAGATAAAGTCTAACAGAGTTTTCACTGCTGAAGACCCTGCCAAACAATAAAGGTAAGAAAGCAAAAGGCAGAAAGCAAGCAAGCAAAGTTATTTTAACTAATAATAGTAACTACTGTAAATGACTACGTTCCTTCTCGCGGCAGTACTAGCCTATGGAGCTTGTGCCCTGCCCCCCAGTTCTCAGTCCTGGGACACACCTTCAAATGTGCCATTGCCGCGGTTTAAGACAGATGATAAAACCAGGCCTGACTTTCTCTCAACTTCACTCAGATCACATACCCAAGAGAACATTAAGAGGAGCACAGCAAGTAAAGTTTGCTTAGTTTAATGCTGTTTCTAAGGAAAGCATACAACAAACCTCTCTGCAGTTAAAATTGCAAATGCACTTCACTAACATATCTAGAAGGAAGCCTGTGTGATAATCCACTGATTATTAGAGATGCAATTAGGAAGGTCTTTGAAACATTCTGTGTGTTTGTCTGGCAATACTTACTATCAAGCACTGCAGTAAAAAAGTTACCATTAAAAAAACCAAAAACTCAAAAGATACAATGTTTTTTCCATAACATCTATGCTATACCTAAAATTACTTAACTAAATGCATGATTTTACTAAAATAATAATTTAGCAGTCCATCACTGTCAGTATTGATAAAAAAGTGGAAATTAAATCACTACAAGCCAAATATAAACAAACATTTTAGTCCACAGCTTTTCATCAGCTTATAAGTTAAATTAGTTATCCAAGAACATACTACAACTTTCTGCGGCTTACCTCATCTGTCATTCCTGCTCTGATAAGAGTGAAGAGATACTTCAATAACCTTGCATCATCTTCTCGATCCAAATCATCAAGTGGCAGTTTCTGTCTTATAGGAGCATCTGGATCCTGCAAGAAAAAAGTCACCATCCATCTACACAATGCTTACCTATCTTTTCCAATTAATTCTTGCCCTATTTTATAATTTGGAATCACTTTTTCACACTGCCATGACAATCTGTACCACCCACATCCCACCTAGCATGATATTCCTGTCTTTCCTCGACTGTTTCTTTTATTCCGCTCCTGTCACTACCAGAAGGAACCACTGCAATTTCTTTATTTGCTCCACCACCTTGGGTTTTTGCCCTGACTTCTCATCTTCCTGCTCTTCTCACCTTCAAACACCCTTTGCCCTTCTGGCTCTCTATCTACCAGATTGTTTCTCCTTCTCCACTTTCTAACCAAGGTGGCTTTTGACAACTGTACTTGGTCCTATCTAATCCAAACAGATTTTCTTGAGCCAATCGACAACTCACATCACTCCCCAATTGAATTAAATCTTCCAGTACTGCTTCACTGTCACTGAAAGAGATCATTACCTCTTTCTGTTGTCCAGTCCTTTCTTTCCTTCACTTCCTTCCTATTAGCCTTTACTATGGTAGCCCTTAAAGAATCCCACCAGGGCTTGGTTTCATTGTTTCTGTACAAAGAAACATAGTTACTGTACAAAGATAGCACGCCCTTACCTGCAAGGGCTTCCAAACACTTTCATAAGCTTTATAACGAACATGTGTCTGTTTCAGACAAAAGAAGTACTAATAGAGGCATTTCCTTCACCAAATATACCATGGATACTTGTGGGGGGTGGGGCTGTGGAAGTGAAAATATAAAGGAGGCCACGTATCCTGAAAGCATCGCCAGAGGTATCCTGCCTCATAATTGCCATACTGATTTTCCTCTTTTCCAACTTAAGTGTTTTGCCATTTTTAGACAGTACAACTACTTTTAGATAACACAAAAATTCATAATTGGTGGAAGGCTGTGAAAACAGCATATATGCTTTCTGTAACCCATTCTTAAACCAAACCTTACTTTTAAATAATACTCACCAGCTCTGTTACCAGAGCTCGAGAACTTCCAATGTATGTACTTAACTGCTGCTGCTTCAGGATATGTAATGTGTTCTCCCTGAAATCAGTGAAATGTTTGTGAGAAAAACGATTTTTTTAGCAAGCATTTTTTGATAAGACACAAATACTGGAAGATATTTTTTGTCACATGGAACAATGGTTACAGAAGAAACACACACCTGGTTTGTTTGCTTTATCAATGGACTGTTACTGTTGTGAAAATGCAACATTTCACAAGTAGTACAATATTAGAATCAATTCCTGTATCTCTGATTTCTTTCAAAAGCATCCAATATTTCAATAATTAATATATTTAACCATGAGTTGATTTTTGCATGAGCAAAATCTCCCATTAGCATTCACAATAAAGTCAGTCTAGGACAGAAATTCAAATTAGGATCAACACATGACTCCAAAAGCCTGTATTCAATGGCCACTAAAAGCAGTTTTTTTCGAGGCATCTAGCAATGGGGTCACCAGCAGGTCCAGGGAGGTTATTCTCCCTCTGTACTCGGCGCTGGTGAGACTGCACCTCAAATACTGTGTTCAGTTCTGGACCCCTCACCACAAGAAGGACGTTGAGGCTCTGGAGCGTGTCCAAAGAAGAGCAACGAAGCTGGTGAAGGGGCTGGAGAACAAGTCTTACGAGGAGCGGCTGAGAGAGCTGGGGTTGTTTAGCCTGGAGAAGAGGAGGCTGAGGGGAGACCTTATTACTCTCTACAACTACCTGAAAGGAGGTTGTGGAGAGGAGGGAGCTGGCCTCTTCTCCCAAGTGACAGGGGACAGGACAAGAGGGAATGGCCTGAAGCTCCGTCAGGGGAGGTTCAGGTTGGATATCAGAAAAAAATTCTTCACAGTAAGAGTCATTGGGTACTGGAACAGGCTGCCCAGGGAGGTGGTCGAGTCGCCTTCCCTGGAGGTGTTTAAGGAACGGGTGGATGAAGTGCTGAGGGACATGGTTTAGGGAGTGTTAGGAATGGTTGGACTCGATGATCCAATGGGTCTTTTCCAACCTTGTGATTCTGTGATTCTGTGATAGGCAAGGCTTTGGTCTTTTCTGCCATAAAACCCAACAATGATAATAAAGCTGACAGTAACAGTTTCTGGTGAAGTGTCAATGACACAGTGATGACAAGAACTCAAAGAGGCAAAAATTAAAGCCAGACAAAGAAGTGACCAACTCAGAAATGGGTAGTAAAAATGGTTTTGTCCAGCATAAATAACAGGCTGATCAGCAAATGACCATCTCTTACTGTGCTTTTTTATAAAAAATAAAATCTGCATCCAGGTTAAGATTAAATTGCTTTGGCAGTTTTCCTTCTGTCCTCGCCTCCTAAAAGGCAAGGCTAGAAAGACTTTTGGGAAGACATATTTCAATGGGTAAGTAGGAAATCTCAATTTTTACATCCAAGAATTAATAGAAAAGAAGTGAATGAGCTGAACAACTTTTAAAAAATGACTTCTTTCTTCAAGAGCGATTTTGTGTCTGTTCCTGTGCCTCTTGCACTTGATGGGAGCACATATACAATCAAAGAACGTCTGAACTCACCAATACACAGATTTTGCATAAAACTCAATATTATCGGAGAAGTCTCCTATGTCATCCTTGGCAATGCTCTCCAGCCAATCAACCACCAGCTGGAATAAGATTAAATGGTATTTTTAAAACAAAAAAGTAGCAAGTAATATTTTAACTGCCTTCCTCTGTCTCTGGATCTACTCACTATCTACATGGTAACCAAAGGTGTACAGACCCTGAAGACTATTCCACTTCCAAGTATCCAATATGAAGGTTGTTCAGGTACTTCATTTCTGCTTCCTACTAGATACTACAGTTACTACAGTGCTACTTAATAGTTTACTAACCACCATCAACAGTAACAGATGCTCCAAATGGGAATAACTCTCAGCCTTCCACCCTCTCCAAGCTAGCCTGAAAAACAGTTCTGATCTTTAGAAACTAAAGAGTATTATTTTTATGCATACAAAGAATAACAGACTTCAGTGAATATAAGATATAAGTATTAGAAACAGCTTAATGAAGTGCATAATGCATTACTGTTACATACATTCTCATATTAAAAACTTTCTGCCATACCTGGCTTTGTCGAACAAGTGAATCTTTCTGAAAGAAGTTGTCTATATTCGTCTTTTCACTAGTATTTAAAACCTATTTAAGAAAAAGTTATTACTTCATGGAAAGGAAAACTTGCCACCAAACCACAAATACCAAACTGAACACATGCTATCTCATATGAACTTTCTACGAGCTCAGTATGCTGTTTCTCCCCTGCCTCTTCCTTAAAAAACAGATGACACTATGTATTTGTTTTATTTGGATGATCTTTTACACCCAGTTACACTAAAAAGTGTAAAGATTTCATTCAGAATACAATTCACAAATGTATGACCACAGAAAGATTCCACATAGCGGATCCACTGATTCTACTGACTGCACTCATATTACCCTAAACCCCATTTATCACTGTATACATAAAACGATGTCATTTTCTGACCATATGCACATTCAAAATGAAGAGGTGAAAAAAAACCAAAAACCAAAGAGCTCTACTACAGAGCCCCAATCTTTCTATCTGTTTTTCTGCATTATTTTAGAGAACAGAGATGCTTTTTCCTAAAAAGCACAGGGAGGAGATTAGGTTTTGGCACAACAGTGTTTAATTTAATAGTGACAACTTAGCATGGAAACTCCCAGAGGAAGCTATTTTATGACTAAGAAAAAAGCAACTGTGATCACATGTTTTACAAAGCCAGAGTCCTTTACTTATTTTTTTTGTCTTCCTAACCATATTCTGGCAGGAATGGCTGGAGGCCCTGTATTGACGTAGACAAGAAAACTACAGCTGAAAAAGGAATGCTAAAATATTTGGATTTCTCTCAAGATAAATTGGAATCAGGATTGCAAAGGCTAGACAGCTTTAGACAACATGTTCTTCATTTAGGCAAAGAAAAAATTCTCTCTGACCTATGGGGACATTACTGCTACTGACGCAGCTTTTAAAAAGAAATAAGTTGTTATTTCTACTGGATTTTCCAAGTATACGTGGAATAACTAAGGAAATAAAACACAGTTCATATTATTTGTACACTAGCATTTTCTCTTTTGAACTGACTATTTACATTCACTTTTCACAATATATGAGATAATTTAATATTTGTCTTGATAAACATCAAATCAGCCTCATTTTTGTTTACATTATTTCACCTTTGAATTCGAGTGGCTGCAATACTGAGACTGTAAACATTTAGCTAGCATTTAGCTTATTATATTGCTAAAAGAACCCAAACAAATCCAAGCTTACTGTGGTGTCAAGTGCAGTTTCATCTTCCAGTGCAGACTGTATTCTGTCTCTAGAAATAAAAATGCAAAATGTTAGTGATTAAAATAAGGCTGAGAAAATTCAGCAGAACACATAATAAATGACACCGCTTAAGAATAACTACAAGAACGTTCTTAAAACACCTGCCAGAAGTTGCAAAGATAAGAAAAACAGGCCCACATACAACTTTTGTTTCTGTAAACAGACATGATATATCAGTATCAAGTTCCAAAACCAGATTATTACCAGGTATTTAGTTGCTTTACTCCATATATAAATATATCCAAGAATGTCAGATCAGTGCAAAAACATAACGTGCTTTTCAAAGGAATTACCTGTAAAGCGAGGATAACAGTCTCCAAGTTACCATCTCCTGCTTGAGAAGCCACAAGACACTCGCAGTTTTTGAAAACTTTTGCTGTCCAGGGGTTGCTCGATAAACTATTTTCCCTAATATGTTCACCTGAGGTAAATAGATTTATATACAGTTAATATTGCCCATCATTTCATATTTTTTCCTAAGCCATTACAGCCATCTCTTCGTTCTTGTGAATGCTTTTAACAGCCAAGTTTGTTACCATCTCTTCAAAACAGGTAGGTGATACTCCACATCATGAACTATCTTAATTATTAATAAAAATAGAGGCCATAATCCAAGAGAGCAGCTTTGCTTCACAAGGCACTGTACAAAGCCAGGACAAAACCAGCTCGTGTTGAACAATTAAAAAGCACCAAAAGACTTGGAGGAAAAGAAATCAACCACTGGAAACCAAACAAAAAACAAACCACCAAGCCTCCCAGATTTTTTTTCCCCACATACATCAATATCAAACAAAGTCAGCCCTACTGGTATTTGTGACCGCATTTATCAGTGCCTGAAAGACACCCTTTCCTTTCCAGCTCTGTTAAATGAGAGAACTCAAACTGTTGGTTACCACACAGCATACAGCATTACCAAAAGAAATTCTATTATCTTTTCCTTTACTTATTACGAGGAGAACTTAGACAATAAAGTCTTCTCCATCAGTAGGTAGTTCAAGAGCTCCTACTACTGAGAACAGGCTTAAACTCTTAAATTTTAGGAGTACCCCATTTCTCAGGCATTTAATATATTCATCAGTTTTCAAGTAAGAGGTGAACAACACATTTGGAGAAAAGAATGAGGTATACCATCGTGACGCAAGAGAGGAGCATGATCTTCTGTTCTCTTCTACAACCTCCCAGAAAACACGAACAAGCTCACAGCTGCTAAGAGCCACTGGGCTGATCTCGGGTACAGCTGAGAGGCAGCCTGATAGCTCAGGGACGTCCCTTTGCCTCCATCAGCAACATCCAAGCCAATTCTTGGAGTAGCATCCTTCACTCTACTTTTGTAGGTCCTTGGCAACCTACAGGCAAATCCTCCTCATTTAAAAACATCACTCTGTATTCCATGATCTTGTAGATGCTATTCATATTTTCAAACAGGAAGAATGACAGAGACTTTCTTTTCTGTTTCATATCTGAAGTTCCACCATCTCATAAAATAATCAAGTAGGCATTTATTTTCCTTCTCTTGCCCGCTTCCCACTTGGGAACACAATTGTGGTGCACACCTCATTAAAGATCTATGCATTCTCCAACTCAGCCCCAATAACAAATCTGCATGACAGAGCGCTAGCCAGCTTCTACCAAGAACACATTTTCTTAACAAAGACAGAGGTTTGAAGTCTCTTAAAAATTACCTGACTACTTCCCTCTTTTGTGATCAAAACTTATTGACAGAAACATAATTTCTTCCTTTCAAACCATCAATTCCTGCTGAACCTGAACTCTCAGTCAACAGCCAACTAAAAAAAATTGTGCCTAAATGCAAGCACCTTAAATCTAATGTTGAGCCCTCTAATGCCAGCTTGTTAGTAACGTAGCAGAAAACTCTTAAAGCATCATAACAGAAGGATTTTATTTATTTATACCCAAGATAAATAAGTACTTTTTCATCCATTGATGATCATTAGCAAAAAAAAAATCTATATATCTGTTTATGTTTATTGTCACTTGACACTTGCAGGGGAATGGCAGCCAGACGGCATTTTTTAGTATTCTGCAAGCTACACAACAGCTATTCCTGTGCCGAAATAATGTATGAGGACAGAGGGATGCTATTCAGTGCTAGTGTTCAGTGACTCATAAGACTGCAACCAGCTGGAAGATTTCAATTACCTATACTAAGAAAAAACAACAGAAAAATGGGGGAAGGGGAGTAGAAGTAAAAAGGTAAAAGGTAAAATCCCAAGCAGATCACTTACCTGAGCATTACAAATACTTTCATATTCATCCACAAGATCGAAAATGGTAGTTGATGTATGCTTCAGGAAGGAATGTAGAAAATCTTCGTACATGCTCATAGTAGCTAGAAGAGATTTAAGAAGAAACAGCCATATTGGTCAGATGCAATTTGGTAAAAAAACCCCTCAACATGCTACAAAAACATCCTTCTGATAACAAGGCAGCTCATCATCTGTAAATCTGAATGAGGACAACAGTAATATGAAATATTTGTATCCCAAAACATCGCAACAACTTACCGGCTAAGACAGTCAGATACACAGAAGTCAAATAATTATAAAACTTTTGCTGTAAACGTGTCCTCTGAGAAAGTTTTAACAACAAACTCATCTGTCTATCTCCACAAAACTAATCCAATTTGTGTCTTACAGCACTAGAGCATCCCATTTGTGGTTCCACAGAAGGCACAAACTCTCAAACCCCAAATAATTGGAAGAGAGTAATTTTCTAAACTTTTTAAACTAGACTGTTTTTTGACAAAGAAGTATCTCAGCAAAATGATACAGGAGAAAAAAGTATATATATACACACACACGTATATATTTACATCCCACAAATAAATGCAGTCAAGTATTCAGATTGTCTCACCAGCTTCCCCAGGATCATCCTCACTCAACAGTACAGCGCTCATAGTGACATCTTCTGTCATATTAGACATGTCTATATTTGCAAACATTCCTGTCTGGTGAGGTGAGATTGCCATTGTCCAGTTACTTTCATCCAACTAAAATTAAGCAAAGTTAAACAAAACGATTAAAATTTTAATCAGACTCATTTACCAGTCTTTCAAGGTCTTTCAGCCTTCTTGGTGCATTGCTGAAAAGCATTTGATCAAATGAAGAAATATATGTTTAAAATAATAGGAAGGATCAGAATTAAAGAGGGAAATAAAGCCATGGTTATCTGGTAACACATCGGACATCAGAGCAGCAAATTGCCAAAACAGAAGACAGACTGTATATACACTGCACTGACGGGACAGCTTCCTACAGCCATTTCTATGACAGCAATTGCTTTCTCAGCAGCAATTAATGCTATACAAAGACCTAGAGATGTGCCACTGGCTGATTCTTTCCCAAGACTCTTAAAATGGTCCCACCCAAACATGCACTAACAGGGAGCCAGATGACACTGCTGTAGCAGTCTCTTAAGCATACCCAAAACCTGTCAACACACACCTGTTACTCTTCCTTTTATGCCCCAGTTTCTCCCCACTGTACCCCTCTAACAGCCTGATTATGTTCTGCCATTATTAGCCCCTAGCCAGTCAGAACAGAATGCTGTAGCACTCCAACAGCACGGTAAAAATAACAAGAAACTCAGTTCCAGTAAAATTGTATCATGTCTCTGCAGGAAATACAAAAAGGGCCTATGAGTGTTCTCATCTACCAGCAAGTAAACCTCCACAAGACATAATCTGAAGTCCTTTTTACTGTCACCGTTTTGTGAAAGCTTTTGCCTAGCCCCAAATTTATCCTTCCTAATCTAACCTGGAACACTAGTTACAGAATGACAAGTAGCTCTGAACAAGCAGAAGAGTGCCACTGCTAAGAGCTGTATGCATGCTGATCAACTAGGCCCCAGAACCCAATAATTTAAAGAAACTAATAGGCTGTAACAAGCTATAGAAACAACCCAAAGGGACAACGGATTAAAATGCACATACAGAAAGACATCTTAACTTGTTTTGAGTTAAAAATAAACACAAATGAAATACTTCAGACATCCCTACTGATAACTTTCCTAATCAGGGTTTTTCCAAAGGCATTACAGTAGAAGTTAACTAATATCCTCTGAAAAGTTATTAGCAAAGCTTATTCTTTGAACTCCAAACTTTAACATCCAAGTAAAGCTTAATACTGGAGGGCAATAAAATTAGAAAAATTCTGAAGGGTTAACTTGCTGACAGAATAATCGTCTTTGAAGAATTTGTAAACATGCAGAGTCAAGATTTTTGCAGCCACAAGCTCATGTTACTAAGAGTAGCTTAACACACATGGTGTATTCAGCAAGTCCTTAAAACCCTCTATTGTTCCTCACTGCATCATCTCAAAGGACAACACAGCAATAAATAATACCAGTAGCAGGCAGAAAGAGCAGTAACAGCAATCTCGTACCACCCATAGTTTGTCCTTGGTGCAAAGAACACTGAAACACTGTAAACTTACAAAAGAGAAAAAGGTGCTGTAACCATCCTACCATTGACAGATTGTTGAAAAGTCCAGGATTTGGTAGAATCAGGGGAGATTTCCCTCCTGGTCCCAGAATGGCAGACATATCTAACGGTTTCATGGAACTTCGAGTTAGTGCAGTAACTGAAAAAGAGACAGAAGCTTTCCTGAAAAGAAAAAGTATTTAAGACCACTATGCTCTATCAAGGTGATCCAGTGGGTCCTTTCCAACCTGGTGATTCTATGATTCTATGATTATGAGGTTGAAGTATTTATGAAATCCTGCCCAGTCCCACAAGAAACAGACAAACCAACCCGATGGCGAAGTAACTCGCTCCTGTCCATCTTAATTTTCCATCCATCAGAAGGCTTGTAGAAACCATAAATGCCAATTATAAATCAAAGCCAAGTCTTAAGCCCAACAACATTTAGAAATATGGAGATTAATTATCAATAATAGAGCTTAATAATCTACGTATCTAGTTACGCTAAGGTTATATAACACCCCTGTTAACCAAGTCTGGAGCACACACAAGCCCTAGTTTTCCAAGTAGGGCACATATAAACATAAAGACAAAGTGTACCTATTGTCATTTCAGTTCTTCCTCAGTCTGGAGTGCAGCAGCATTCCAAGTAGAAGTTTGAAACCAGGTTGAACCCAAGCGTACATATGCATCAAATAACTGACGTACCTACAATTACTAAAGAGTACATTGGTATGCTTGCACCATGACCACAAATAACAATAAAATCCTAGTCACTCTTTCTTTGAAATCAGCTTCCAAACCCTTAAAGCAAAAGGCAACCTGAAGTCTGCTCTACCAAGCACTACATATGCTCCAGCGATTCCCGCATATCAATAGAGCAGCTAGCGTTCCCAGAAATATCTAACCCACATTAAAAACAGAGACACTGCTTTGCAAGATGATAACTGCCGCATTCCATGAGAAGAGGGAGCTCCACCACAACAGACCTTCATACAGCCTGAAACCCACAGAATCTGCATCAAGATGGTAGCTGCTCTTATCAAGCACAAACAACCAGGAAACCATCTGAAAACAAAGGTTTCATCACAGTGCAGTCAAATCAGCAGCTGTGTCAACAGTGGTGAAGGGGGAATGACAAACAGACCCAATGTTTTGTTACCAGATTTGGAGAGAGAAGTGTCTGTACAACCCTCAACAGCAGTTCTCGATAGCAAGACAGCTTCAGTCAGCATTGAGATTTCTAATGTTTCCTTTTGAACTTGAGGACTGCTGGAATAAGAGGCAAAGATGCCTACAACAGCATAAATAATCACAAAACAAAGAGCACATCCAGGGTCTCCCTCAGACTCCATGCAGTTCGGAAGCAGAAGTCAAAGGCCTATGACACCTCTTTTTTCAGTGCCTGAGCTAGGTAGAACTTTCTTGGAATGTCCCCACTCCTGAAGATTGCCAAGACTGCCAGATCTCTGCCACCATCAAATTATAAGGGGGCAATGTCATTGCAAACAGGTCCAGGGACTCTAGAAGACTTCATATCAATAGGTAGATTTGGTTTTCCACGCACCACTTTCACACGGATGGGGAAAGCTGAAGAACCATAGGTTTCTGTCCCAGGGTTTATGTCCTTGTATTAGCAGAGATCTCAAACCACCGCAAATAAATCTTCCGTAAACTCTTTTGACATGTGAAAGTCAGGCATGCTGAGGATCAGAGACAATCAATTTTCAATCTGTAGAACTAGAATTCTGGCTACCAATATTAACAGTCTGAGTCTGAAGATGCGGATCAAGGCATTTAAATTGTTAATCACCATTTCCCTCTCCTCTGTGGTACCAGAAAATAACTGCTATAAACCCCCCTACCTACACGATACAATGCAACAGAACTTGCCGGAAACCCTGAGAAATCATGAAGAATCTGTCTCTCTGGAACTTGGTATCTTTACACTAGTGCCAGTTTGGGAATAACCCCCAACACAGCCCTAATATGGCTCAGCTGATGCACAACACAGGCGATGAGACTGGGAGGTTTCAGGACAATCTGACCACAGCCACCATGTGTGGCTCCACAGCCTTTCTGTGAGGTGTGCCATCTAACTTCTCCTGCTGGTGGAGCGGGAAATCATTTACCAATGCAACCAATAAATACACCTGGGAGAAAGGTCAGCAACAGAATTAACCTAGCACAAAAACAAGGATGGAAAAATACCTGAAGAGACAGTACATGACAGTCTTGAAGAATTAAAAGCTACTGCAAATGAGAAGGAAACAGAACCAACTAGATTGCTGACAAGTAAGGCAAGAATCTGTTTCAACACGGTACTTCAGGCAAACTGAAATGATACTGGACATATTCTCGTGCCAAACAAAGAAAATGAAGCTCAAATATACACTAAAAATTGAAAGGCAAAAATCCATTGGCATTCAGCAATAGAATAAATAAATGGAACCACAGAATCATAGAATCATTTAAGTTGGAAAAGACCTTTAAGATTATGGAGTCCTAATACTGCCAAATCTACCACTAAACTAAGCACCACATCTACAGCTGTTTTAAATACTTCCAGGGACAGTGACTCAATCACTTTCCCAGGCAGCCTGTGCCAACACTTGACAACTCCTTTGGCGAAGAAATTTTTCGTAATACCCAATCTAAAGCTAGCCCAGCACTAATGTATAACATATAAATATACATCTTGACTGCTACTAGGTATTTTTTCCATATTTATGAATGTGAGCACTTGTGATTCAGAATTACAGAATCACCAAGTAGTTGTGGTTAAAAGAAACTTCTGGAGATTATCTGCTCCAACCCCCCTACCCAAAACTGTGTCAACTAGAAAAGGTTGGTCAGGACCTTCTCCAGTCAACTTTGGTTATCTCCAAGGACAAAGACTCCATAGACTACCTGGGTAACCAGTAGCATTTAATCACACTTAGGAGTAAAAAAGTTTTTATTACGGTTAAAGAGAATTCCCTCTGTAACCTGTTGTGCCTACTGCTTCTTGTCTTTGCCTGGCTAGGCAAAGACTATCAAGGAAAGCCTGGCTGCTTTTTTATTCACTCTGATCAAGTATTTAGATACATTGACAAGATCATTGACTTTTTGTCCCTTCACTGGACCCACTACAGTGATTCCATGTCTTTCTCCTTATGAATTGTTTTCAATTATTAAGTCCAAGAGTATTACTCCTTTAACTAAAGACCAAAGAAAAGTAGTAGTCTTACCTGGCTGGCGAAGAAATGAACTAGGAGTCTGGGAAATCAACTGGCCTCTGGGTGTCATGCTTCCAATCGTGTCATCCAGAGATGTAAGAACTGATTAATAAATAAGTTAAGAACACTCCTAAATACGTTTTCAGCTCTATTCAAAACAACTGTGAATTCTTCAAAAGGAAAAATATTTTGCTTAGCTCAAATACTATGAAAATTGCACATCATCTTTTCAGAGAGAACCAGAAAGTCTCATTCTTAAGCGTGAGTTAGGAAACAAAATGTTTCACTGGAAGCTTAAAAGCTGGAGGGCTAAAAGGGACACAGCAAAGTAAAGCCAAGAAACCTGAGCACAACAGGTTTGGGACTTCTTGTAACTGCTCAGATCAGACACAATACTTCATTTCCCATGAGGAGCTGCTTTATTGCTACATAAACCACAACAAGAAAATCTGAGACTGAATGTGTTTAAACAAAAGTTCACTCTCTTAGTTCCAGGAACTTGATGTCTTCAACAAACAAAGTCACTGTTGCCATACTTTGCTTGTCCTGTTAACAATGAGGTTCATCACTCTGGATATGGTTTACTAAGAAGCAGTTGTGCAGAAGCTTCAGTATCCTATCTTATACTAGTGTCCAAGAACATAGTGATTCTCAGGGGCAACACAATCAGGGCCAATATCTCACTAGTTTGATACTGCTTGCAAAAAACAGAAGGATGAGCACACGTACTGGATTCCTTTGCCACTATAATGAGAAAAATACCATTATACTATCTGTCAAATTTTGTTATTTTTTTCTTATTGTAAATAAGTGGAGGTGGATGAAATCTGTGGAAGTTTAAATCTATGTCTGTGCATTCCTCTTGCTATTACTGTGGATGGAAAGCTAAGACACGTTACGTAGTCACAACATTCTGGTAACAAAATACACGCAAAAGAGCATAAACCCATAAAACAGATAAAATGGAGTGAAAAAGCTTCATTTTTTCAAAAACTCAGGGAGGGAGTCAGCTGTGGCTCACATAGTTCCCCGGGCTGACATCACCCTGAGCTCACAAGCCCAAGAAAAAACATAAAATACACAAATGTGATGGCTATGTGACATCCCTGTAATCATATTTAACCCACAACTGAAATAATCTAAATATAGGCGAGAATTGACCTTACACACACTCCTCTGAGCCATCTCTACAACAGCTTTAACATGGTTTAAGACTACAGTGGGGTGAGCGAGGGGAGAGGGAAAATCCCATTCAGAGGAAATACTATTCTGTGAAAATGAAAATAATTGCCTCTTTTGGCTCATCTCCAAGTTCCGCAAAAGCCAAGTAATGTACCATGTTAGTGAAAACACAGTATTTTCCTAAATGAAGCTCATCCAGATTTCCTAGTCACACTTTCAGTCAGACATCAATATCCCTCCCTACTAGTTTTATATAGTGCAATCATAGTTTTGGTTTCCAACTTTTCTCCTTCTTAATGCATGAAAATACCACACAGAAAAGAAAACAGACTACAGAAGGGGAAAATATGAGACAGTTCAATAGCAAAACTTTGACTGCAGAATTCCTTGCAAAGCAGACAACAATTTCATATTACAATCACACATACCTCACTTTAAACACGTATAAAACAAAGAGTAACTTGCTGTATATTTGAAAATCATTCTCAACTTGCTCAAAATCAAAGCAAGGTAAAAGTAAATGCACCTTGTGAACACAGCAAGCAACAACTAAAGAGAATATAACAAGTCTTTACATAAAAAAGGATACCAGAAACTCTTTTCTTAGCATTTTGCTTCCATCCAAGTTTGGCCACCTCTGCATCACGGGGTGATGACATATCTTCAAACACACTTCTAGGGAACAGCAATACAGACACAAAGTAAGCAAGCGTACCCAAGCAGAACATACAACAAGATCTTACTATGGCTTCAGGTAACTCCTCATGCAATAAATTTAAACAAAGCTCAAGTCACCTCAAATTCTAGCACTCCAATTTCCTCCGCAGAACATCTAGTATTGCTCAGCAGCTTGGGAAAATGAGTTTGTCTGAAAACCCACACTTTCCTCCTCCTACACCACATTTTCTTATTAAAAAAAAAAAAAAAAGCTACTGAGAGATGTAACACTATGAAATTCAATTCTGCCTTGAAAAATCCAATTGAAAGAATGACACAATTTTATTACTAGTTTTTTTCCCCTTCAGATTCTCAGCCTACAGTGATTTTCTGTAAATGCACATAGAATCACAGAATAATTTGGTTTGGAAGGGACCTTAAAGATTATCCAGTTCCAACTCCACTGCTATGGGCAGGGACGCCTCCCACTAGATCAGGCTGCCCAGGGCCCCATCCAACCTGGCCTTGAATACCTCCAGGGATGCGGCAGCTGCAGCTTCCCTGGGCAACCTGTGCTTCACCACTCTCATAGTGAAAAAATTCCCCCTTATGTCTAGTCTAAATCTGCCCCTCTCCAGTTTATACCCATTGCCCCCATTCCTGTCACCACAAGCCTTTGCAAACAGTCCCTCCTCAGCTTTTCTGTAGCCCCTTCAGGTACTGGAAAGTCGCTATAAGGTCTCCTCGGAGCCTTCTCTTCTCCAGGCTGAACAACCCCAACCCTCTCAGCCTGTCCTCGCAGGGAAGGTGCTCCAGCCCTCTGATCATCTTTGTAGCCCTCCTTTGGACCCGTTCCAACAGCTCCATATCCTTCTTATGTTGAGGATTCCAGAACTGGACACAATACTCCAAGTGGGGTCTCACAAAAGAGGAACAGAGGGGTAGAATCACCTCCCTTGCCCTGCTGGCCACACTTCTTTTGATGCAACCCAGGACACGGTTGGCCCTCTGGGCTGCGAGTGCACGCTGCCGGCTCATGTGGAGCTTCTCTTCAACCAGCACCCCCAGGTCCTTCTCTGCAGGGCTGCTCTCAATCACATCACCCCCATGCAGTACTGAACCCGGGGACTGCCCCAACCCAGGTGTAGGACCTTGCACTTGGCCTTGTTGAACCTCACGAGGTTCTCACAGCCCCACTTCTCCAGCCTGCCCAGATCCCTCTGGATGACATCCCGTCCTCCCGCTGTGCCTCGCAGAGGGGGGAAACAGCCATTAACCACTGCTGGAGCGCAAAGGAGGCTACGGGCGGCCCTCCCTGCAGAGCACCCGCCGCGGCTCCCGCGCGAACTCCCGTTTAACCCATTCCCGAAGAAACCCAGCGCACTGCAGACTCCCGCGGACATAAACGCCCCCACAGAGGTAGAGGCGTCCCCGGCCCCTCCGCTCCCACCTCTCCATGTCGACCCGGCGCGGCCCGGCTTCCCGCCGACCGGAAGTACAGGGCGCACTTCCGCCCGGGGGGCGGGGCGGGGCCGGTCCGGGGCCGCGGCCCCAATGGTGTCGGGGGAGGGGTGGGGGAGCGCTGTTTGGCTCTGCTGCACCGCCCCCAGGCCGAGGGAGTGTAGGTTGAGCCTCCAGTATTAAAAACAACCCTCTAATTTAAGTGTTTCAAGCACTGGTCAGGTTATCGCGTTGCAGAGAACCTGCCTCCCGCCCTTTGCTTTGCTCGGGCGAGGCTGCAGTCATAGAGTCACAGAAGGGTTCGGGTTGGAAGGGACCTTAAAGAGCATCCACTTCCAGCCCCCTGCCATGGGCAGGGACGCGTACAACTAGATCGGGCTGCCCGAGGCCCCACCCAACCTGACCTTGCCCTAAAGCATCGCTGAATGCACAAACTTGTGTCCGTTTCTCCTCCTTTCCCGTTTCTCCCAGCGCAACTTGGGCTGCTGGCACCAAGGTCACCACTGCGCAGAGCCATAGAACCATGGAATCACTAGGCTGGAAAAGACCTCTGAGATAACATTGAGTCCAACCATACCCATCCACCACTAAACCATATCCTTAGGTGCCTCGCCTACCTGTCTTTTAAATACCTCCAGGGATGGTGATTCCACCGCCTCCCTGGGCAGCCTCTGCCAGTGCCCGAGAACCCTTTTGGTGAAAGATTTTTTTCCTGATGTCCAGCCTGAACCTCCTCTGGCGCAGTTTGAGGCCGTTCCCCCTTGTCCTATCACCTGTCACTTGGGAGAAGAGGCCAGCTCCCTCCTCTCTGCAACCTCCTTTCTCATCCTGGGCACGCCAACAGTTACAAAACCACTTTTCCTCTTCCTCCCCAAGACGGATTTTGGGCTCTTTCCATATGCAGGAAAACACTGTTACTACTACAGCAGGAGTTAGGAGTGGGTGCTACGGAACAGTTAATTTACTTATACTCTAGCACAAAGAAAGCTCTCCAAACTACATCTTTAATGTTAGACGGGGAAATTCTTTAAAGCACTTGCAAATACTCAGATGTATTTGCGGCCACAAGTAGTACTTGGAACATATTATATATTTAAAATCATCATACAGAGGGATGAATCAGAAAACAACTGCAAGTGGCATCAAAACTATATCTTCTCAAATCCCATAACTTGCTTAAGACACTGATAAAAATGCCATGGCTCCTTAGGCTGGTGTTTTATGGAAGTTTCATGGGAGCCTGACCTCAGAAGGCTTCACGAGAAGAGAAAAGCTGGGAAGCCTGATGAAGACTGGGTATGCAGGAACATAACCAAGCAGAAGACCCTTAGAAAGGCTGGTCATCCAGGTAATGTAGTTTTGGATATAAAAATTAGTTTACATGACAGAAGGACATCACCAAGGAAGGCAACAATCTTCCTTGCAGCAGAAAACTAAAATAATGTTAAAGGAACTATAATATCCTAATTCAGTACTACATATTCAATAGACTTTGCCTTTCAACGCGTCATCACAAACCAGTGTAACGTTGCCTCTAGTGCAGTGGGAAATTCAGAGTGATGCACAAATTAATATCTGGTTTCTTTGCCAACAGCTTGCACTTTCAGGCTTGGCCCTTTCTCAGGGCAGAAAAGGGTAAAGAAATGAAAGATATAATGATATCAGAGAAAATGCTTCCTTCATCTGATGCCTCAAATTTATTCAAAGTAATGACAGATGAGAACAGAGCAAAAGAAAAATGGCAGAAGAGAAACGAAGAGGGCAGCAAACAAAAAAAAACCCAATCCAAACCAACCTGTAAGACACTTGAGACCCTTGAGAAAACTTGTCTTAGTAGATACAGCCTCTATAAGTGAAGGCTTAAAGTGAAGCACCTTAAGAGGCTTCAAGTTGGCTCCAGTAAGAGGACAAGGTGAGGAACAGGGAAAAAAACCTGGAGGTGTGTTTTCAGGCAGTATTGTTTGACTAGCATCCCACTTCATATTTACCTAACGGGAGGGAAAGTGCAGGGAGAAAAAAGGAGAAAAAAGAACGGAAAGTCTTATGTAAGCATTTTGCGCTTCCAAGAAGAAGGGAATGCGAATTTTTCAGTCAGTGTGATATAAAGGACCTTGACTTTAAATCTGTAATTAAAAATGATAAATGCATCTTATCCACACTGTCAGAATCTCACAAGGGGTAGTAACTCTCTACGCTGACAGGCAGGACAAGCAGAGACAACTCAGCAGCCAGCATGACAAACACAGAAACACAGCCCATTTATTGGCAATGCCTAACACTCCTCTGCTCCCTACTAGCTTTCTGTCAAGTTAGCAGCGTTTACAGGATGTACTATGTTAAAGCTCAGGATGTACTGTAATAGATTAAAATTAACAAGTAAACTAATTCAAAACTTCAATTACCCTTTACAAAATATGCTTTAATATAAACAGCTTACAAATCAAATAAATGGCCCTAATGCATCATTAAGCTGCAAACATATCTGCATATGCAAAATTGTAGTCTTAATTTAGAACTATAAAAAGCAAGAGTTCTTGGGCAACGTGCAATAGCAGCACAACTGCATTCAGTACAAAGACAAACGTGGAACCTACGCTATACTTATACCTTTTGTAACAGAAGGAAGAAAGCTCATGCTTTAGGTCATCTTAGTTGAAACATTTCTGTAAGCGTGTAATTTTACACTTATTAAAATTAAAATGTAAGGAAATGTTTAAAAAAAACAAATACGAGAAATGGAACTGAAGTGTTTATATGCTTGCTTAGTATTAAAACACCTGTGTTGACATGCAAATTAATATTTTCTGTGGGTCTTACCCTAAACAAATTGATTCCTATGCCTACAGCTACTGACGAAGCTCAGCTAAACCCCCTTTTTTATTAAAAAGGAAAAAGAGACAGATTTGTAACCGTCATTTTATTTGTGTCTGAAAATTATGACAGTAGTGCCAAGGCTCTTTGTTGTGTTGGGCACGTTACAACACTAAACCCAGTTTATGAGAGCTGAGATTTCACATGTAGGTTGTTATACGTAGTACAGTAGCGAAGTCTGACTCCTCTCTCCTAGATTTAGGAGGATAAGATAAAAATGCCACAGAATATGAAAAAGTAAAGTATACTGACCAGAGAAGGAGCTGTAACTTCTACTATAACTTCCCTCTGTATCCAAGACTGCAGACGTGCCCCCTCCCTGCAAATTTATGCTAGCCTAATGAAGTTACATGAATTAATTACAAATTACAATGTCTTTCAAATGAAGTAGTTCACCCCAGCCGTGACCTAAGAGAGAAAAAAATAATAATCCTTGACGGCAGTGAACTTTCTTAACAGTGAAGCTGTAGAGCTTGTGGTTCAGCAGTACTATTTCTTGAGGCTGAAGTAAGCACAGTGGAATTAGGAAGACATTCCTTTCTCCATTTACAAATCTCTCTCTAAAGAGTATCTTATTGAAAACAGGCCGCCACCCTCTGTTTGATGATTCAAAATCCTAAAAATAAATGGGTTTGGAGGGTATTTAAAAAAGAAAACCACAAAAAGAAGCAAAATCCACATTTACCTGTTGTTTGAAACCCAGATATTGCAACACTGGGAACAAGGTCAAGACTACTAAACAACTTTGCTTATGGTTCAAGACTGCAAATGTAAAGTTTGTGACCATTCCAGAGTTTTACTTTCTAGAACAGAGAAGTTTAATTAGGTTTTAAGAATCTTCAAGTTGTTCATAAACAAAACTTCAAAGAAAAGTGTAAGGTGCTTGAGACTCAGAAATAAGAACCTAATTTGATTAAGAGCTAGGTTTTGTTAATGCTGCCTTAGAGAACTGTGTACAACTGCATATTGTATTGTATTGGAGCAACTTTTTCTTTGCTTTTAATATCCTTCCTCTACACAAGCAAATTAAAAGCTATAAATTGAAGTAGACCCTAATGCTGCTGGGATGGCAGTTTAACATGGGACAAAAAGCTTTCTGTCTGAGCTGATGCTTGGCTGCACCTTCATATTACAATTCAAAAAGTGTTGCAGACAGCTGTATGTAGATCACTATTTTTGACCATTCACATCTGGAAATAAGTTTCTGTTGTTGATATGTCTAAACTGAAGTCTATCTTGAATCAGTATGTTATTGTGGCAAAATTTCCACCCCTCTAAGTTATTCTCCAAACTAGCAAAGATTAGAAAACTCTGAGAGAAAAAAAATGAAGTTTGACTCATCTGTAGTTTGTTTAGCATTTTAAAAGAAGAAAAATCCTCATGTTTAGTGTTCACTCACGAGGAAAGAGCCACTCTAGTTACACCAGGAGAAAAAATGCAGTTTAATCCAAATTCCAGCAAGATTCTTCTCCCACCTCCCCTTTCTAGCATTGCAGCATCAGTACATATTATGAAACAGGCTTAGTATCTAACTTTAAGATACTTTGCCAGAAGTTATGTTCTGCTATTCAGGAGAGCAATAGTAGTTTGATTTTACAGTCCGCTTGTTTGAGCAACTGAAAACATCTTGCAAAGTCTCAAAATATTCTTGTAAGCTATGCAAGCAAATAGTCATTTCACAGAATAATCTGAGAATGAAAAAAGGCATTAGTAACAACATAAGGTATAAGAACAATGGATACTGCAAGGAAAGAGTCCTAATGGGAAGAGTGCAATTCCATTAAATAATACTTGTGTATTTCAGGACATAAACACTACTTTTTTCCACAGAAAGCTCAGACGTTTAAACACTGATGTATACCCATTTCAGTTTAGGGTGGAAAGAAAGCAGTTACCACCTTTGTGTGCACTGTAAGCATAAGCTAACTTTATAAGCAGCAGTACAAGTGTATTAACACTGAATTTGGAAAATTAATGCCTTAGTTCTCAAGAGATGAATTATGCATGTTTTCATCCAAAGCTTTAGAAGTGCTCTGTTCATGTGCAAGCAGTTCAAGCTTGAACTTCTTAAGCACTGATACACAACGCATTTATCATGAAGACTTGTAAAGTTCATTTAAAAATTTCAACAGACAAGATTCTTTTCTTAAACTGGGAACTGCTTACATAGTTCTAATTCCTATGGGGAACTGGATATTCACTTCTTCAGTGGGAACAGCTTCTTCTGCTGCAATTGCTTTGGTATGAAGAAAATGATTTCATGTGTTTTCCCCTTACACTTCATGTCCATCACTTCCTCAGCATCACTTTGTCATGCATCTTCCCTTTAACAACTGGGACGCTGCTCCCTTGAAGCCTGCCTAAATTTTCAAGGAGAAAAATACTGAGGTTTAGGTATTTCCTAGGTTATGGTGTGTTGATTTTATAATTCTGGCCTAATTTCTTAATATAGAGGGGAAGAAGTGCATTTCACTCCTTTTAGCACAATCTTTAAAATAGTAAAGCCTGGAGTTGCTAAACATGTTACTTTCCTGGGGTTTGAGCAAACTGACTGCCTCCAGTGCTGAGGAACTGCAGATACGATTTCACAGAGCAACCAAGAATATACTGAAAGACCTGTACTGAAGCGAAGCCTGATGTTCCCTAAAATCAGTACTTTCTGGCTGGACACTGAGACCAGACCAGGGCCCCCTCTCCGAGACGTCAGTTACCCATGAATTTTCTCTCCCTCCCACCCAATGCCATCTGTACAGCCGCCTCGAAGAGATGCATTGAAAAACAGGGATAAAAGGACAATTGGGACATAAAAGTGTTACAAGATCTGAATAAACAGAGTCTGAAAGTGAAGAGAGGAAAAACACTGATTAGTTCATCAAGGAGGAAGGTAACTAGTGAGAGAGGAATTAGAATACCCAGTGCTCCTGTCTCATCTACTCTGGGGACCAATGAGGAAGCAGAAAGCACCAAAAGATATATATATGGGTATCATCAACCACATGCTCTGGTTTCTAACTATAAATGAAAAGGAATTTCAGCCTCAACTCTTGACTCTGCACAGTGAGAGTGTATTACCTCCATTAAACAATGGTGACAACCGATAAATTAACAGCAGGATCAACTGGGCTCCTTAATTCACTTTGGGCAACATAAACTATCTCAAAGCTTACTGGCATTAGCTAACCTAATCTGATTGAATTTGCAGGAAAGGATTAGAACAAGCTCTGATAATTCTGTGCCAGAGAAACAGGAGGTACCAAGTATTTGGGTGTGACATTAATTTTCAGCAGCACAGCCAAAATCAGGAAATCATCCACAGTCCACACATTCCACTTCACAGTCCAATGGTGCTAACATATTTTTAAGTCTTAAAATCCCTACACTCAATACTGCAACAATACACTTCTGCAGATTTCCTTGAAACTAAACAAATACATTTTAATCATGCAGAAAAAATAATATTTTCTTCTAGGAGGTTTTTGGGGTTTTTTTGACTACCTACATTAAGCCAGTTTTAACAATGAATTCTTCCTGGAAAGAAGGAAGGTAACAGGCAATGTATTTTCAAGTTCCCAAAACAGCCACTGATAGGCTACCCTTTGAAGACAGATTTTTTTTTTTTTTTAGACTCTACCTTACATAAGAACTTGGAATATTCCAAGTCCAAAACTGTAAGTGGAATTTCATTCAGTCAGAAATTCATTCACCCTAGCACATGGGAAGCTATTAGAAGAAATATCCACAGCATGTATTTGTTAGAAGACAAAGCCATAATGATTCCTTTTCGTCCTAAGATGTACGAATCTGCACTGTGCAAGAGATCTAAAAATCAATACTGACTAGCACTACTAAACCACAAAACATTCAAGCAGTATATAACTGTAATGCAAGCCCTTGCATGGCAATCCAAATTTATTGAACTACTGATGCTAAGTCATACAAAATTGCACCACTTTAATTAAGGCTTTTAGTTTACATTTGGCCACCTCAAAGCAGTTGTAACATTAGGTTGGTCAATTTAAATACTGTGGCTCCCTGTTGGATATACACACAATCTTTACACCCAAACGTTAATGCATACAAAGCAACAAGGCATTGTTAAATAAATCAGCAAAAGTTAATTACTGCAACTTAGGCCCTGTGACCAATTACATATGATTAAAATTACTTCCCACATTCACATCCACAGTACTCTTCCACCATTTAACATCTCAACCAAAACGTTACACATGTAAAACAATCACTAACAGGCAAAAGTACTAAACCTGTATATTTGGTATTGCAAATACACTTATGCATGAGCAAGCAAGGGAATTCACAGTGAGAATCTACAGCTGCAGAAGCCCGAAAATGATTTACAAAAAATTGTTAAATCATTAAAAAATCATTTTAAAATATACACTTCTTGTTGTAGACCCCCACTGTACACACAACTATAAACATTGTTCCCTATGTAAACAAGGAAAAGGAAACATACAATAAAAGGTTGAAAAGTCTGGACATTTCCTTCCCAACAGATATTAAAGGCCATGTCTTTAGTCAGACATTATACTGAAAGGACTCTTAAAGACTAGATCACTGTCTCCACAGGTTTTTCCTAAAATTAAAAAACTATATAGCTGTTGTGTTAATCAAAGCGCTTTTGTACAATACGATGATGATGATCCTGTATTTCTTTAAAAAAGTTACAATAAGCTACAAATACCGATGAAGCAAAGTTATCTGGAGTAGTCTATATAGGAGCTCTTTGGACTTTCTTTTATTATGCTAAAATAGTGGTGCTTTTAGGATTTACATTATTGTACTCTCCAATAGAAAGTGGGGATTGTTGAAGTATACAGTACACAGTTTTCATACATGTACAACATTGGTGGATGAACAATGTCTCTTATCAGTAATACTGGATGTAGGCTCTGGTTTTACCAGTTGCATACACTTAGAATATTTATAAGTAAAAATCTCTCGTGACACTGGAAAGTGATTAGAATGTGCAAACTGATGTAGTAGCTTTCATCCGTTTCTTAAAGGGTACCACCACAGGAAAGTCCATTTAAGATGTTGATAGGTTTAATAAAGTTGGAATGCTGGCACTGTTGAATTGGGCAACAGTTCTTCAGACCTGGAACAACAAAACAAAAGGTTAGTATCAGTAAAAACTATCAGGCACTGCCTCTTTAATTAAAATAGCTAAAGCAGGAACTAGCAAAGCTCTTAGCAAGCAGAAAATAACCTCATCACTTCTCCTCTACAATTATCATTTCTGCTGTCTGTATACAAACAACAGACTACCTCAATTAGTAAAACTGAAGTGGGATACACGTGGTAATTCAAGTTGAACTGTGGAAGCAGTATTTGATGGGTGAAACTAGTTTTGTTTACAGCATGACAGTTCCAGTGGCTTTAAAATCAAAAACATTTGGAGGATCAAAGCTCCTGAATCAAAAACCCTGTTAAGGAAATGCAGCAGCCACTTCTGCTATCCTCAGCTTTTGGAACTCTCTCAGTTTTAATTTGAACCAATTCAATTTGTTCAAATTAAGTTCTAATATTGATATCCAAAAAAGTTACACAGGGCACTACCAGAATATTAATAAAAGCCTGCAATTTCTGACAGTGAAATGTCCTACCAGAATCCTCCAGTATACCAAAAAGGTCTATCGGATAACAAAATACCCGATCATAGCACTGAAGCAACTGAAACACCGCGTGTTCAGTAAAACTAAGAAGATGACCAGGCAACTTGCATGATGTCAGGTCAATCAAGAGAGACCTCTGTCCATACTAAGGCCCAGAAGTAGAAAGGAGGAAACAACCTGCCCAGGAAAGAGCTACAGAAAAAAATTCATGCCTGCTGACTAACTTCTGAAAATGCTTGCTGAGGAGCAGGCTGGAGCTTGCTCGAGCCTTCAGCAGCATTCTTAAAGCATAGATTTAGTCATATAGAACATTAGTCAACTGCCAACGAGTAAGAAATTGATCTAATAACCAATAGCTCCAGGTCAAATATTTGGAGTGTCATAATGATTACTTCACCATTCTCTTCCAAGTGTACTAATTACAATGCAGCCTATAAAATACCCATCTATCCAAAGAAAGCAAGCTAAATTCCTATGACATCATGCAAATATATGCAGGAGCTCAAAGCGGGACGTGACATTTTAGCATGCAAACTGCAATATTTTACAGTGTGCATTCCTGATAATTGAGCTCTCGCAGTATATTCTATCAGCCTTTAAGAAAAGAAAGCCCTGTTTCCAAAAGCTAAAATGCTCAAGTATCAGAATTAACACCCTTAAATTGAGCTCTACCAATGCCTTAAAGCTTTAAAAAAAAAATTATGCTAGTATGAACAGTGCATCTTGCATATATTTATAGTTCTGGCTTTGGAATGGCAAAAGAAAGACCATAAAAATTTCTACGACAAGGTAAATTAAGAATTTTCCATGCTGTTCTGCATCAACAGCTACCGCAGTTGTTCACATCTTGTTGTTGTTTTGTTTGTTTTCAATAGCCATAATACACAGAAACTTTTCCAAGGCTTACCTGGCTCAGAGCTACAGTACAACTATGTATTAAAGTAGCTGACATGATGACTTTTTGCGTGCTTTTCCAGGCACTGGAGTTTTTCTGTTAATTTGTCGCACAAGGTCATAAAAGATCTGAGAATATAAAAATCAGTTGGTTATTGGAATTTAGAGGCTTTTCTCATAACTTTACGCCTTCAATCTTTACACATAATGTACTCACACACCCAAGAACACCTGTAGACATTGTTATCACAAAGCCAGAAAGTTAAATTGTGTACTTAATATCTGTTTATTTTCTGTTTAAGATAATTGTCTGTCAAAGCTTTTCTACTTTCAATGAAGCAAATTAGAAAGGCATCTGTAGTCTGCAGCTGTTTAATCTCTAGGTCAAATTTATCTGAACACATACGATATGTTACAATGATCAATTACTATATGCTATTGCCTTGCAATTTACCACTGAGGTCAAGAAACAAGCCACAGTTTTCTTCTAACTGAAATCACTCTAAAGATGTCTGAGAAAGTTCTAGGAAGTTTTAACTCCACATGTTCATGGTTCCTCAAGTACACTGCACATCCTTTAACAGTCTCCTGTATTTGAATGACATCATGCTTTTCCAGATACTTCAAAACTACTGCCTAGAGAATTAATTCAGCAGCCTCTCTAGAACTACAGCATGACGCAAGTGTAACATTTCCTAGAAAAGTAACTCATGTATGAGACTCTCACACTTTGAATCCCCTAGAATTCTAATTAGAACATGATTTCGTTGAAAGGCTAATTTAAAACAAGTCTACATGTTACAATTAAACAGCATCCGTTTCCTTCATAACTGACACTGTTCCAATTATTTCTGCATCTCCTAAATCAAGGAAGTCCTCATACTAAAGCCATCCTAGCAGTTTCCTAAGCACTAGCTGCAAAGCAGCAACTATTTCAACAAGGGCTTTTAGTATTTGTTGGAAGTAAGGTTCAATTTATTAAACATATGACTTTTACATAGTTAAGCAAATTTGTATTGAAGAAAAACTGAACAGTTTCCAGAAACTCCCAACTAATTAAACACACATTTTTAAAATCAGTTGTGCTTAAAACCATCATACTGATCTGATTACACGCAAGTCTTGCACAGAGGCCCTTTCAACTTTACTGATGCTGCCAACAATGTTTTCCAGAAGACACAACGAATTGCAGCGTTTATCATAATATTCAAGCTGTTCCAGAAATGTAAACACTAACACAGCTTCTTTTTCTACAAGTTTTTGCATCCCTTTATGCTGGCACCCCCACGGGATAAGAAGGCACAAACTAGGGCAAGTCCAAAAAATGCATGTATTTGATCAGTCACACAGCTCCTACTAAATAAGTAGCTAGATAATAGAGAGGGTTTTGCCTTTTTAATTTTTTTTTGACACAGAGCACTTACTTAGGTCTCTTCTCTAATAAGTTTTTAATTTGGACAATACCCTTAAGAGTTTTTTGTCCTTACTATCTCAAATAATTTAATACCAAATAACTTAAATCAATTATTTTTAAGGATTTCTCTCTTAAAGGTCTTTTTTTTTAATAACAAAAGTAGTCTAGCAGTGCATTCTCAATGGATAAGAGATTATATCAACTAGGGAATGAAATATGAAAAAAGTTATTTATCCCAAATTCATAGGAATGTAGTGCGAAAACCAATGATACTAAATTTAAAGTCTTAAGTCAAAGCTAACCACATCCCTTTATAAAAGCATCTCAGAAGTCCTCACCACAGTTTTGTAGAGTTTTATTCATCATAGTGAAAGTTACTCATAAATTTGTTATTTTTTCTTGACCAACAGTAGCCTTACCTCATTAACATTTATCTTTGATTTTGCAGAAGACTCTAAGAATGCACAGTTATTCCATTGCCTTGCTAGGTTCTGACCTTGTTCCTTTCCCACAACTCTTTCATCTTCCAAGTCACACTTATTGCCAACCAGAATCATAGGCACCTAGAAACAATAACAGCAAAGAATTCATTAACATTTTGGGAAGGCACAATGTAAATGCACACCTAAAACCCTATCTGAATACTTAGAGGATCTTAGTCTGCAGAATAATCAAGCTCTGGTATAACAGAAACCTAAATTTACAGTTGTGTGAGACTTTAATCTTCAAAGTGACTGCATTTTGCCTGCTGTTTGGCAAGGCGGTGGGGGAATGGTTTGAGGATTTGGTACACTGCCCACTGACAAAATTTCACATCTTCTAGAAGTCTAGTGAAGAATCTGCTACAAGAATCTTACACATTCAGAAATCCTGTAAAAAGTGGCCTGTACTGGGTAGCATGATTAAGGACGTTAAAGCTGCTTTCAACTTCCCTCTGCTTCCAGCATATCTGCACTCCTTTCAAGAGCAGTTTGCTCACACAGTTCTTACCAGTAAGCTGATGCACACAGAGGAAAGAAACATGCTAGCTTATCAAAATTACTAACCACAGAAAACATTGAATTGACCTTTGTAGCAAAAAAACAGCCAATCATACAAAGGCATTTTTTAAATTCTTTTTTACTAATTTAATGACATAGCTAAGTTTCTCCCAAACTGAGTGTTGAAGAAAATGGCTATGGTATTTTGATCATTTAGTTTCCCCCCACTGAGAAAGCCAGTCAAGCCTAAGCTTTGGCACAGGAAAAGTTCTATGTAAATTTTGGTGAGAACTAAAGAGGCAAACTGAAGCTCATTATCTTTCTCTTGATACTATGGAATAGCTTACAAGAGTAAGGGGAGTGTTCTAAAGAGCAATACAAGTCCAAGGAAATACTAACAGAAGAAGCTTATGCAAATCAGCATAAATATACCATGTAAACTAAGGTTTCAAATATCATCACATTTATCTTAATTTTAGTGTACAGAATTAATTTGATGCTAAACAAGGCTGTAACTTGGTAGGATCTGTATAAGAACTCCACATGTAACTTAAATACCACCCTTCTGAGATGCATTTGTGATAATGGGTAATAAATCACTTCTAAAAGAAATCTGCTGACCACAGGCACGACCTGCAAATGCTTACAGTTAAGAAACTGCAAGGTGGTTTGTATTACAAGAGTCACAATGAACTTCCCCGAAATAGAAACATCTAACACATCCTGTGTCTGTGGGCAGCAAAAGCATATGTGGATACACGGAGTATGGAAGGGATCAAAGTTTCCATCAGCACAGTTTAAATGAGAGGAGCACACTTGAAAACTGTTCATTGATTACATTTTTTTCTTCCAAGGAAGACTTTCTGTCACACGGCTACAATCTACAAAGTGTTTCTGTTAAAAACCACATATTTTACTGCTGTTTCACATTCAAAACACCTTTCTTCCTTTATATTAAGGGACTAAGTATTCACTTCTTAAAATCGCAGTAAGTTTTTTTCAATAATTTATAAGCTTGAATGTTTTATACTCTCTTTATAGCTCTAACAATGCATATTGAAATTGTGTGGAAATAGTATGACCAAACTTTCCTGCAAGCACACATATAAAACATAAAAGCTACAGAACATGCAAGTTTTTTTAAACTTTCATTGATAATAATTGAGGTAAGAATAGAATTGCTTTAGAAATGTTTTCTGCAGTACTAGTGAAAAAGCTTACATTCAGTTTCAAAGAGAGTATTTTAAAGGACGAGATTCAAAAGCCTATACTTCTTTATATAGCACATAATTTACAGTTTCTCTAGTTTCCTTAAGAGTTGCATCTCCATACTATGCATCTACTGGTTGATTTGGCTCTTAATTTAAAGCCTGGAAGCTGCCCAATCACCGTGTATACATTACACCTGTAATGAAAAAAGTAAACGTAAGTATTAGGCATTTTTAGAGATGCTTACATCATCAGTGTCTTTGACTCGAAGAATCTGTTCTCTTAGATCCTGTAAATCATTAAATGTGGACTGTGCTGTGATGGAATATACTAACGCAAAACCTTGTCCGTTTTTCATGTATAGGTCTCTCATTGCTGTAAACTGTTCCTGTAATAATAAAAAATACAGATGTTGCATTCAATTTGCACTTTCCTTATACACACTGACATATAATTCAGGTCAAACGGATCACAACCACGATGCATTTGTGCCCTCCCCCTGTTTTAAACTGACCAATATTTTACTGTTTGACTATAAGCATTCCAGTAAACTTAACCGCTTTTAAATCAATCTGGTTTGGAACGTTATCTGGGGTGGATAAACAATATCTAGATAATGTCAAGGGCTATAGCCTGGGGGGTGGAAATCACAGAAACTAAAGTCATTTTGAAAGAACAGAGGTACAGTAGAAGGCACAGTGCAGTCTGTAGATTTCAGAAGTCATATCCCTCCTGAATCCTTCCTTACAAAGCAACTTTCACCTCCATCTCCTGACCATTCTTTAAAATTTTTCACAAAGTAAATACATCCCTTTTCAGCCTCCATTTTGTAGTCTGGGCACTTTCCTATGTTAAATTCTACTTTCACTTTCAAGGAGATTTGACTAGAGAATGGAGACACTGTGTAGACTTGTCAGCAAAGTCTAGAAAATGCAACTATGATGTTGCCTATGAGGACTTGCTAGCACACTGCACAGCAGTTTGAAACAGTTCCCTGTTTGAAAACTCTCAGCAGTATGACTGTGGAACAGCATCTGCCTTTCCTCCATGGGAGACTCTGCTATCTTGTGACTGGTCAATCACTCATCAAGTCCCTTGCTGTATGTCAGATGAAAAGCCCAATATATTTTGAGAAAACAGACACTCCATCTTTCTGTAAAGCTCTGCAGAGCTTTACTCCAATATGGAATTTAAATAAATCATTATTGGACCAGGTTACTATTATAGTTCAGAGAACAGTTGCTACAATCCAAGCGTCTTGAGCTTGCGCTCACTGGAAACCATAAAGGAAATTACTGTTTTCAGTAGATTTTGGAAGCAGTCAGAGAAAAACCTGACCGATATGCCAAAGGTCAGTACAAACCCTGTGCTTTGAGTTCACATGCGCTGACTAACGCAATACTATTTTTATTCCAATGTCAGAGGGCATCACTCACACAAAAGAAAAAGGAAAGAAGAAAGCACATATTCTCTACAGCATCTCTACAATTGTACCAAGTAACCATTGGATCTAAATTTTCCTCCAGGCAACATGAACTCAAAACAGCAGCAAAATCTCTTTTAGAATTCTCAATCTCATGTTCCCCCTATTACGGAACATGAGCTCACAGGAAACTTGCAATTCATTTTCTGCTGCGATACACAAGTTTTGTTTAAATACACTTAGGTTAAAGAACATCCTTTAATACAATGCATCAACCACGGTTCGACTTCAGAGAACGAGGAAGGAAACGTGTCATCATTTACAGCCTTATAGCTTTTGATGGTTTTAACACTCTATTCAAACAAATCGATTTTACTTACCGTTCCTGCAGTATCTAAGATTTCAAGCATACACTGTTGTGCATCTACTTCAACTTGCTGTAAAGTGAGAAAGATGTGGTTAGTTTTTCCTCTTGCAACTCTCCCCTCCAAAGACACCAGGAATTGTGTGATTTTGTAAGTAAATTCATAATGCATAAAGCAGCATAATAGCTTAAGAAGTTTATATGGATATACACTTTGAAAACAGCAGGAAGAAGCCTTTCAAAGAGCCCTGGTGACATTTTCAAAAGCGGTGTCAGCAGCCAAGTACCACTTTGCAAAGTGATGAGGGATTTTTGATTATTAAAAAGGATGCTGCTAAATTTGTAATGATGGTTATCAGCAATTAACACTACTTTCTGCTTGTTTCAGTGATTATTCACAGATTGAAAGAAAAGTACAGGTCAAAGCTAGAAAGTTGGACTGGCGTACTAATGCTCATTTAATAGTAATTTAGATCAACATAAGAAAAGTAGTACACAGCAAACAATAAACCAAGCAAACTGGTTTATGGTGGTGTCCCCAAAACACGCCTTTAGTGACACTAATTAGGAAACTGATTCAGCTTAGAAAAATTTGCCAAAAATAGAAGGTTTAAGAAGCCAAATCAGTTTCTGTACCTATTTTGAGAGTTCCTCTATCTAGTTTCTTCCTAAAAACAGGCGTTGAGGCCATCAAAGGACAGGAAAGTGCCCTCAAGCTGTTTCAAACAGGCTACCCGCATTTTCTTTTCTTACAAGCTATTGATACACTTCCGTTTGCATGTAGAAATTGCATTGTTTCCGTTTGCATGTAAAATTGCTAGCTGGCAGATCAGCACTCAGAAAGAACTTAATATCCCCTATTTCTGACCTATGAATTATCACTAGTTTATCTTTGAGCTTTTCTTTTCTAACTTGTTTTGCTCTTGGGAGGCAGGGAAGAGGAGTATTCCCATTCCTCTTACACCTCCTATGTCCACTAGGGATAGAGGGATGGAGATTCCTTCAATAGCCCTTATTCTAGCATGTACTGCTCACAAAGTTATTCAGCTAATAAAGCATCATCTATTATCTTTTTGAGGAAATAGGTGGGGAGTAAACCAAGGTGTCAAGTTTCAAGACTTCATGCTCAAACTATTTAGTTCCAGACAAACTTAAAACTACTTAAAGCCACATCCTTTCAACTTCAAATATTATAAATCTAGACTCTAGGATTAATAGTACAGTTGTAACTGCCAAACTAATACATTTTAAAGTCAAAGTCAAAGAGCAGCAAGTTAGAATTGTAACTAGCAGTGAGGGGAAGAAAATGACTGCACAAAGTGTCATACAGACTTTAAGGACTTCAACAATCTGGTTGATTTGAAAAGAAAAACACACAGAGGTACGCATAGCCATTTCATGACCAAACCTGAAAGCAACATAAGATCTTTGCTAAAAAACTTAGCAAGACAAAATTTCTCGAGATGGCTTTACTTTTTCAGGCTCTGTGGAAACCGTCTTTGGAAAAATTCAGCCCAAATCTAGTATGACTTGAAGAATGTAAATATATAACAAAGGAAACATTTCACTTGAGTACTGCTTGTGAATATTTTTGGAGTCATTTATTGGGCCTGACACAGCAAAGGTCTGCACCAAACACTGGAATAGGATCCAAAATTCCTGCTCCTCTAATACAGAAAAAGTAGGTGGCTATATAATTTTTTTTGTTGCTGTTCACTTATTAAGGAGAGTTCTAGCTTCATCTGGAAGACCACATGCTTAAGAAAGACTAGAATTTTTCCAACATCTAGATTGCTATGAAGGCAAAGAAAACAAATGTACAATTATCATTTTATATTCAGTAATTCCTCTTCCATTCAGAAGAGATTCTGGTATCTATAGGCTACAATGGCTGCTAATGCAGCCTCTTTATTCCAATATAAATGTAGCCCAATGCTGAAAGAGGAGGTACTGCAGGTTTTGCCCATATCCAGCAAGAGTTTGTACATCTTGACTCCCCTGTATAGATGCTGGTATTTTTGTGGTGATGCGGTGAGCTACATCAGGGCATCAATGCATCTGATAAGTAATTCAGCTTGAAAAAGAAAGTTAATCTGCTTCAGCAAAGCGTTAACTCTTTTGGTAGCAGTCCAGATGTAAACTACTTTAGTCTGGAGTATTAATCATGGTCTCAGCTGAAACTGAAGAGTGAGCAATATGGAGATTCAAGATGATGCAAGCAGAGTCAGGCCTTTCCAGCCTGTCATGCTGCAGAGAGGAAGAGAAGCTAACAGGCCATTGTAAGCATTTGTTCATTTACAATAGGTTTGTTTTAACTTATTAATAAAACAACAACCCATCTAATAGAAGCATATCAAGCTATTGGAGAAACTAGGAATACAGTATATTGCCTCCAGTGTTTCAAAGGTGAGCCTGAAGTTGTTTTTAGCAGATTTTCCTAGTAGCAAAGCAGCTTAGAACCTTCAACACACAAGTCCAAATCTACACGCAGATACCAACACACACACAAAACAATACATTTTACAAAAAATAAAAAGTGAGAGCTTATTTTACCTAAAAAAAACCACACCAAAACCCAAACAACAAACAAAAAAAACCCCTCCCACTCCCAAAACTCAGTGTTCCAAATTCTGAGAATGACATTATCATTTCTTTTACTGACTAGCTAGTAAGGTATTATGCTTAAACATTAAAAAGCTGGTGTTCAATTATTCCTTTTAGATAGCCTTTAAGATTACCTCTGCATTTCAAAGTTAAGCTACTAGAAACACCCTTTTCAAGCCATGCCTCACATATTTGGCAGTGTGTACTGCAGTTTTAACTTTCTGTAACACTAGGAAGGTCTTTTACATATACCTTTCTGTAGGAGTCTTCTATCGTAGGATCGTATTTTTCAACAAATATTCCTTGAACAAACTGTACAGTCTGCAACACAAAAGTTCTCGGTAAGATTCTTCTTGTATGGTGACATTTTGTAAACATGGTACACAAATTACTATTCTAGGTGTATACTCAGTTTTGAAAGCAAATTAAGTGATTGATATAACTATAAATTATAAGAAACAACAAGAAGTTAGATGTACGTGCTTATTTGACTAAGTACTGTTAGATGAAGCAATGCTACACCTTCCTTTATCCACTCTCACTTGGAGAGTAAGAATTAAGGCATGCATCGATTTAAGATGGTTTGTCTAACTGTTGGAATCATTATTAGTTGAACAGCATACTGTATACAGCTGAATGGCTTTTACATTTGCATTTAGAACTACTGCATCTTCTGCCAGTACAGAAATTAGTCAAGAAAACAACTGCCAGCATTTACTAGTCTTAACTAGACCAGTAGGATATTCCTATGTACCTAGCATGCAGGATGTTTTTAGCACAAGTCAAGTGGAACTTTGACTCAATTGCCAAGTCAGAGCAGACAGGTTCAAATCCAGAAATGCTGCAGTAAGATAAAGAATTCAGAGGTGAAGGGAAAAGTTCTTCCACAGTCTAAGATGATTTGTCATTTAAGTTCTCCTTTAAGAACCACTTTGTAAGAGAACAGTCTTTACCGGATAGAGTGGGCCTCTAGACCTTACCTTATGGTAATTAAGCTGAAAGATGCAAAGTTCTTAGGTGGATTGAGAACATCATATTCTCTGAACTTTTTCAGTGTTAGTCTACACGAGACTAAACTTTCCTCTAACTGATTAACTAAAGGGCACAAGCTCTTCGGTTTACAATCATCTACCTGCTGCAGCTATACATTTGCTTGCAGGGAAAGATGCAGAAAACATGCTAACCATCCTCCAAACATGCAAATATATATTTGTATTTGCATAAAAGAAATTGGTGCTTTAGAGACTGCTATCCAACATTAAGCCAACAGGAACCTGAAGATCTTTCTAGACACCAGAGTTACCAAGGCCACACGCAAGTAAAGCCAATCATTGTGCGAATTTCACGAAGCAGCTTGACTTCCCAGAGACCTGTGGCTGAGCTGCACTTCATAGTGCTATGGACTTCACCGTGTAAGACAGGCCAAGATCTTACCAAGTACCATCAAACAACCCCATACAAAAATACTAGCATGTGAGAGCACACCAATGGATGTGGGTACATCCAGTAAAGAATGTACCTATTCTAGCCAGGAACCCTCAGCAGTCATTACTTATATTTATGTTTATTTCTGCACACTTGCATAAAAAACATGCGGGTTAGTAGAGTGTATTAGAGAAAATAAGATGTGGGAATCCTGAGAAAACGTACTTGAACTGCCTCACACAGTACTTACCAAAGCAGACTTTCCAACACCTCCCGAACCAAGAACCACTAGCTTGTATTCACGCATGTTGCAAGCAGTAAATCACCTTCAACACCTGAAACATAATAAATTGTTCACCATTTTGATCAACACGACAACTATTTTAGCATTACTAAAATAGTAAGATGTGTAAGATCGCATATTTAACAAGACTGAACAGTTAAGTACTTACATCAACTGATAAATGCAGGAGATATACCATTATCACCAGGCATAACCTATACAGAATGCCACTTCAATTATTACATAATATGGAAACTATGGATTTCTATTCAAGACAGATTTTTACACTTGAAGAACCATTATTTATTTGTTATCTAACATAATATCATAGTGAAGATAGTACAGACTTGGGAAGTTTTTAAAAATGAAGATTTTTATATTCTATGAATCAGTAACTTAGAGAGAAAAGGCAAGAGCAGATTAAGACTCTCTGTAATGAAGACTTCTGTATTATGATCTTGCCAAAAGATCACAGGTGTTTCAAAGAAAGTGCATAAGTATCTGGAAGAACTGCTCACACTCATGTGCACCTATCACTTCCTCAGAGGCCTCTGGATGGATCAGTCTCCTTTACTTACAGCAAGAAGGAATAAGACACAGGAATTAATTTACTCGAGTTGATAGGCCAATTACTTGGATTACAGCATTCTATCCAGTGAGGTGCATTAATCTCATAACATTTTCCAGAAACCTACAAAATCTCTCCTAGTCATGCAAACAAGTTGGTTGCACCTCTCAGCTACAGTCACAGCAAGCATTAATGTATTTCACAGATTTCTCAAGACCTTTCATTCACTCACAAGACACTGCTTGCATTATCTATCTTGCAACAGAGTCACACAGATGCTTAAAGATCTTGCAGTTCTGCAACTCTCACATTCATAGTTCTGCATAGGTTTATTGGGTAAACAGCTGCTAGTGTTTTTAAATACGTCTCCAAGTTTCACAGCTACTGCATCCTCTCCTCATCCATCTCCCAAACTTACTTGCTATCATACAAGGTTTTGTAATTTCATGTGTTTACACATGTAAATGGTTTTGTTCATACAAGCTGACACGCATTAAATGTCTCCAGCCTCCTCTGAAGAATTGAAAGCATCAGCACGCTGACAAAAAAACAGGATGGGGAATTTCTTTAGGCACAGCAACTCTCTATTTGTATTGCCATTCACTTGAAATAACATCCAAAGTTTTTATCTACTGACCCAAAGTTTGATCTATATGCAGAAAGCACAACCATGACCCCACAATGCAGTTTACACAGTGGGGTTTGATAAAAGAGCTTAGTTAATTTTTTTTTTAACACAGTGGCCATTTTCAAACTATCAACTCTTAATGCAGCTACGACAAAACGCAGCAAACCATCAGATGCAGTATTTCATCTACCTCATTAATGCTTTACCATAAAGACTGAATAAACCCTACAACAGTAAAGCTATTGGTTAATATTGATAAGAAACAATTATTCAAGAGGAGAAAGCATGCATTTTCTTGTTCTGAAACACTTACATGCTAAACAAAGAATCACAGAGACCTGTGTAAGAAAATTAAACCAACCTCTTCTCAGCAAACAAACGTGCCTCAATAAGAGCCACAGGAACTCAGATGTCATTTGTCAGAAAAACAAAAAAAAACCCTTCTTAAGTCTGAAAGTTGATTAATATTTTGCTAGATATCTAAATGCAGTTATGACTACAGTTTCATGAATAACTGGAAGCAACTAAAATATTCTTTTGAGAACATTCCTTTCTAACAAGCCAGATCTGTTCCCCTGTTCCACACTAGCTGGTGTCTGCCTACAGCAGCCTGCCAGAACTGCTTGCTCATCTTTGTTGAAAACTGATCCAGCAAAACCAAAACAAGGCCACAGATTTGAGACATATCTTCGCTTCATACAGCTCAAGAAAACACACCTCTCAGTCCTGCTAACAACTGAGCGAACAGGACTGTTATTGCTGCTGTGGGAGGAAGGTCTCAGTTCCTCTCCTGTACTGGCTCTAGCACTTATCAGACCCAGTTACCCGTTTTCAACTCTCTCTGCATGTGCAGAAAGATTAAGCCCTCCCCAACAGACAAATTATTTAGGGGTTGGGGAGAGGGGAAGTGCAGAGAATCTAACACAGGTGCTTGTACTAGGTACGCAGCAGAAGCAAGGTAAGAAAGGCTCGTCTCATCAGCAGTAATCTCACAGCATCTAACCATGTTAAAGGTTTAGCACAAAATGCTAAGATGATATACAACAGAAATTAGAGCACCTCCACGTTGACATCCATCTTTGCCATCACTCATTAATTCCACATTGCCAGAAGACTTGAGAAATCAAGAGGCCAGGTCTTATATTTAGTTTTCTTCTTGCAAACACAGAATGAGCAATCTTTCAATTTACATAAACCTTGAACCTTAAGCAAGTAAAACAAACACAAGGAGAGAGATGTAAGGAAATAATTGACCTGGTGTCCAGCAAAGCAAGTCTGTCCACGGTCTTGTTAACCAATAAGTTTTTGAGATGCTTCAGTGACTTTCACACCTACTAGAACATCTGTTCATCCCAACTTCAAAAAGTTTCCTCCCCTCTACAGAGTTTTTTGCAAACATGAACCACCACAACCATTCAGAGCACAAGTGTAATCTCTCTGGCACCACTGCAAATGTTGTTTGGTCCACAAACTCCTAAGTTGTCCAGCCTTTCTACAAAGAATAGGAAAAGGGATTGTCTCTAACTGTACTGAAATGCACCTTTCAGAGTCATGACAAGGTAAGCCAACAGCTACAGTACCCGTAATTTCTTTAAAACAAACATTCGGTTATGCCTGTATTTTTGTAAAGCTGTCACTAGAATGACACAAGCGTAGTGGGTGTAAGGGAAATCCCAGTGCTGTATCTGGGCAAACAGCAGCAATCTCACTGTCTTGAAAAGAGCAGTTTAAGCTCAATTTTTCAGTCTTGACTCTGAAGTTAACAACTAAATATGGAGACACCAATAAAGAAGGCTGACAGTAATTTAGAAGTAAAAGACCTAGAGCAGCAACTAACAAATATAGGTTTTACTTAGTGGACTGAGTGATCTTTGACTTTCTTACTGACTGATCTACAACGCCTTAAAAGAAAATACCAGATGCTGAAATAAGAAGCTAACACCTTCATTTTAGTGAAAGACTGGCAATTCCATTTTGGCTTTCCAACAGGGATTCAGGATTTAACACAAGCCAAGGCTTCTTTTAGTATCCAGATTCGGAAGTTCAGTCCTAAAGAGATATTTGCTGTACAACAGTCTGGAGCTGATTTTACTGCTTTAAGTGGTGGTACATAACTACAGCACTCAAAAGTTTCGCTGAACCTCCCTCCAAACTTGGGCAATGAGCAGTGATAAGTACTAACTTCCTCTTGTCAACTGTTTTGTCATTTGTACAGTTGGTTCTTAATTCACCGCAAGCACACTAACCTTTTACATATACACATACCCCTATATGGCATGGGGGTAACTTGGCACCTCTGTATTGGTCTGTCATCAGGTAGTCTGGCAATGACATCTTAGAGTGAAACACAAACCAACATATTTTCCAGAATGCTTTAAGAAAGCTAACTTGGACATCTCTACCACAGTAAGCAGCAGAAACACCATGTATCATCTGCTCCCACTTAGATCTAACACCCCACTGGCTTAGCAGCACTACTGATGTCACTTCACTATCCTCTTCATGTTTTCTAACACACAAGAAAATCTCAGTTCCTCACTAAGAGAACTTTCCTAAGAAAGCTTTCCTGGTTACCTGGTTAGAAAGGTTTTCCTGGTTAGAAAGCTTTGCCTCCTCCTCAGCTAAGACGACACCAGCCCACAAAGCTAGGAGCTGCTTTATGACACTGCAGTTTGCCACGCTATTTAGTGTAACAAAAGCCTAGCATGCACTTTTTCACTGACCACTATGTGTGTTGGCTTCAAGCGTGCCTCAGACTTAGGGCTCTGATCCTGCCTGAATTTGACTTCCCAGTGATTCCAGACTAGCCTGACCTGACCCTGCTCTAGCTCAAACCTATTTTTCCATATCACGTTATACAGACTGCTTGCATTCTAAACTCTAGTCTTGCTCTCACTTCACTTTTCAGATTGACACCACACTTGACTCAAACAAATACTGTATTCAGCTTCATTCTGTGCCAACATGATTTCCTTTTGACTCAGTTATGACAAATGAGTCGGAGCAGAGGAGGAAGAAGATAAAATATAAAAGAGGATGTCTAAGCCATAAAGGACCCTATCTTCCAGTTACACGATAGCATTTGAAACAACAGAAGCCATTACACTTCAAGCAAGACATTGAAGTAAAAAGTTCAACTGTTTAAAGAGATGTAAACTATAAAACCTAGGATGGGAGCTCAAACTTCTGGTGGATTTTCTATTTTGCATCAAAACCAAAAAGCACTTCTCTAGCTGTTCTGAAACAGATACCGATACTGGACTTAGTTCATGCAATATCTCTTCACAAAGTCTGTGCCTTGCATCTCATATATTGTCATCCCCTCTAACCTTCAAGTAAAAGAAGTTACTACAAGAATTTTGGAAGAATATGCAGTTATGAAACCATTTGTCCAGTCAAGACAAAGCTCAATGTAGCACCTCAGGAAAAATTTTCAGCAGTCAACACTAACCAGTCATTTCAATTACACCCTTCAGTTCTAAAGCTATCAGAAAACAATTTTACTAACAGAAAAGGAAGAAAAAGGATCATTTAGATCACAGTCTCAGCCATTCAAGTAGAGAGACAGGTTAACATGTTTCCTCATCTAAAACTTAGCACTCTAAACTTAGAGCTATATCACAGCATGAGCAGTGTTTCTAAAATAAGATAGGGTTAGGCCCAACAACAGCATTTGTCTGTACTCCCCAGATCACCCAGTCTCTAAAATAGAGCACAACAGAAATGAAGAGACTATGATAGCTAAGTGAGTAACAGATAAGCAACCACATCACCACTCCTGATATAATGGACAGTTGATGAGAAGCATCCACCAGATCATCCAGTAATTAGATACAAATAAGTTCAAACTTATCCCTACCAAATAAAGGCTGTAACCTTTTTGAATCCTTATTCATTTACTGGAGTCTATTCTAATAAAGTAAATTTTGCTTTGGAGGCCAGCTACCTTTAAAGCAACAGACCTGCAAGAAGTGAGAGTAATACCAATTTACTCTGCTTTTTCATTTTTCTGATTCTCTACTTTTAGGCAGGAAAACACTGTCAACTGTGGTCTCTACGTAGGTGTTAAGGAACAAGCAGATAGGAAGCATGCAAAAAGACCTTTTTTTCCTCTTAATTGGAACGGGTACTGGCTTTGAACAGCTGAGTCAAGTATTTATATGCACAGATATTTGCCATAACTGTGAACTCTGGATATGTCTAATGAAACATTTAACTGGAAAGAAGAAAATAAGGGAAGCTATTCTTCAAGAAATAGCATTTTCACATAAACCGGTTTCTAATGCTGTCTCAAGTATACAATCTCTCGAAAGTACAGAGCTCACTTTCAGGTTGCCTCCATTAACAGCGAGTGGCACTTCAGTACCTGAGCCTTGCACACTTCCTGAAACGCAATAGTTCATGAAACCACCACATCTGTGCAGCCTCCCTCACCAGTCTGTTCATATTACTTTTTCTAATTAATGCATGTATTAATGCACTAGTGTAGTGTATTAAAGTAACTGCTTGATCCTACTTCTTCATGGCACATTTCCTAAAATGAAAGTACTTGACAAACTAGAGGAGCAGGATCTTTATAGACATATGGACACTTTCTCCAATAAAGATTCTCTTTGAAGGATGAACAGACCTTTCAATAAACACCAACTGAATAGAAGGAAGAAAGGTTAACCAACACTACTTATTAGAAACAAAGTGCTTTAAAAGCTTGACATCTGCCAAGGACCATGAAACATAGAACTTGCTCTTCACTTCTGCCCTTATTGGATAAACTAGAAAAAAATGCCTCTCAGACATTTTATTGAACAATTTCTTGAAGCATGTCTCCAGAAAAAGGCAAAAAAAAGTGATGATGCTAAGAAAGTTGAAGAATGAGAAACCCTGCTTTAGTGGTGAAAGAAGAAACTGACAGCTACTGCCTGTAAAGCTTTCCTAAAAAGAACCATGAAATGAAGAATTCAGGGAAGTTCAAATACCACTGGTAATTGGGCTTCATACGACAGTCAGGAAAGTGGGTCGGTTTTCTTTTTGTAAGATAAAGTTTTCTTCTAGCTCCTTCAGCTTCAAACTTTGGTTTTTGATTCAACTTTGTTGCCTGTCTAAGGAATGGGAAACTTAATAATTCAATCTTTCCAAGTGATATTAAACCAAATGAAGCTGTAACTGAAGTCCAGCCCCAGGCCAAAGATATGAACTAAGTACAGAAGATATTTCCAAGATGTGCTTATGTGAACTAGCTGTTCAGGTACGGAATTAAACAGTCCCTCCCAGAAGCTACTAATTTTCAGAAGGGATCATGATTATTCAGCATTTTACAGACACAATGATTCTTGTTTGGATCCTGACATTCTGATTGTATTGTGAAATTGCAGTGTAGTCACTAAAATTTTCACAATGCTTCTTCCCCAGCACATTCACCTCTCTGGAAGATGCTTTGTTAGAACCACTTTGGGAACAGCACTCCTAAAGTAATCTCAACTGTTTGCATGAGGGAAGAAAAAAAAAGTTTCAAACATTAGAATGACAGATGAAGCAAATTAACCAACTGGTTTACCTGCTTTTGACTAGCTGTAGAGGGAAAAAAAGCCAAGAAAAAGCCCTCCTCTTCTCAGGGAGAAGATACTAGTCTGGAGATGGAACAAGACAACACCAGTTGGATATTTGGAAAAATAGTTATAGTCCTGTCACCGGACCAACCAAGGCCAAAGGATCAAGTGTTCCCAGACAAGACGTTTCCCACTTCTGGTACAGGAGCAGTGTCAGATAGCCAAATCTAAACCTTTCTAATTTGTCTGTACTACCCAGACTTTTGTCTCTTGGTTTAAAACCCCTTCTTCAGTGAGGCAACTAATCACAGAGGATGTGCGCTGTTCTTAATGTTCCCCAAATACTTATATCTAAGGCGAAGTCTTAAATTCTTATCCTTCAACTCCAAGGAGCTGTTTGTTCATTTGTTTCTTTCCTCCAGAATACTTCCAGTGCCTAAGCAGCACCTTGACAACACAATCCAAAGTAGAAACCTGTTCACACCCACAAACCTTTAGATGCTTTAGGAGTTGAAGAAAATCAGATAATCCTCACTCAATGGGGTAAGTGTATCTCTTATAAAAGAGAAATTAAAACACTCCAGAGCTGACTTTCACACTTAGTTTACAGAAAACATTATTCAAATATCAATTCTGAACACAAGATACACTGAAAAGCTGATCGGATCTAACACTTCTATACTCAATATTCTTTAAGTACAGCTACTTGATTACTAAGGCAGACTGTGGAAGCAAGCCAACTGTTTGGTTAAAGTCAGAAGCAATTTTTTATTTTTAGTTTTTACCTGGTTTTGATAACTGCTCGTTTTGACAAAAGTATTTTGTCATTTGGACAGCTAGTTCTTCTGGGCATTAATATAGTCATTTCCCTGGACAAAAATATTTCTTCAATCATGTTCAAATATTTTAATTCATGCCAGAGAATCTTCAGAGGATTTTTAAGAAGTTGTCTGGGTGATTAAGGTTATCCAGTGACAGTAAATCATGCTAAGAAAAAGGCAGAGATCTGAGAACAAGTTACTGCAGCACAAACAGGGCACCAAGGTTTAAGCTGCTCCTTGAACTGTCCATAGGGACACTTACACACAGATAATTTAACCAAGTTTTCCTCCTTCCATTGAAGGGAGCCACCTGAACCAATACTGCACACAGCAACAATTTTCTGCAGACCAGATAACATGAGTTTACCTTGTGAGACAAGTTCCACTCTTTATAATTAGTATAGCTGAAAAAAACATTTTTTTCCCCCTAAAGTCAAAGTTAACTCCCAGCTAGATCATAAATCTGAACACAAACCTAATGCATGTCTCAAGGATGCAAACTGACCTGCTTGAAGCCATATCTCAAGACGAACACCTCCTAATGTGCCAGACAAGCATATGCAACTTGCAACAGTTTCATACAAAGTGTAAAAAGTAATTTCAAAGCAAGTGACGTAATAAATGTTCTTAAAGTACTAAAAAATATGCTGTGCTTCAACATTTGCTGAGCTCAAGATTCAACTTTGTGCAAAAATTCGATTTCTCAATTCAAATTTGCAGTCCCTTATAAAACCTAAGCTGTAGAGGCTATTTAAGCCTCAACTGGAAGTTTGTAACATTTACCAGATTTATTATTTTTGATGACTGTTTGCCATGGTTCTACAGTTTCTCCCTATTTCTGTAAAATAGTTGCCATCCCCCATGAGAGTTGTTTGTGCATTTTCTACCAGTCATACCTTTGGCTAAATCAATAATTTCTGAATTCCTGGAGAAAGTGAACTGCAAATGTTTATTTGCAAAGAAAATCCAGGCAGACAACAAATAAAAAGAACAATCAAGATTTTAAAAAATACAAGTATATTACATTCAGAGAATGCATCATTACCACATTATTATATCTTGCCAAGCATAAGCTAAGTATTCATCCGTGCAGCAAGTTTCAAGAACTGAGACACTAGTTTACTGCTGTGAATCTGGCTCTTCAGTCATTGCAGAGAAGGATCAGTATTTAGCTCTAAAACTCTTAGCAATTAGTGGATTGCCACATCATGGTGTCTCCAACATGCTTTAGTTGATATGCAGCCTTCTGATTAAAAGCAGATATAAGCATGTGTTTCTCTCCATAAGCTACAGTAAATTTTATCTTTCAAGGTACAAAACCAGCTAAAAACATGAGGACTACAAGTCAGGCAAGGAAATTTTCGGAGTCAAGATACTTCTCTTGCAAAAATGCACTCGTGCATTGGAAGTAACTTCAAGAATAAAACTTGCCACTCAGCTTAAGATATTTTCCTTTGGAAAAAGGCAGCTTAGCTTCTGTTGCAGAAACAAGACCTAGCCTCAAATTCCATGTGTTATCTGCCTAACATCTGGCAGTCCTACCTCTGCTCTGATTGTGACACTGACTGCTGAACCAGTAAAGCGTTGTATTGAGTTTCCTTCTACAGACGGAACTCAGTTCAACTGCAATTCCAATGCCACCTGAAATTTTGTCCCTCCTGCTATCTATAACCCACACACCATAAACATCCCTGGCAATGCCAGAGCCTGCACACCAAGGTATCATCACTTGCACTGTCTCCATTAGTAAAAGATTGTTTTCAATTCAGGTTTGTTTAGATTACTAACACATCGTAAAGGCACAGATGTGATATTTCCTTCATTACATGATCTTTTGTTACTAGCCATTTAAGACTGGCTAGTGTAGTCCCTCTACATACAAAATATTCTTCCGCAGTACGATTTACAGTTATTCTATTACAAACCAGGTTGGTAGCCTGAGAGCAGTCTTACAAATTCCCATACGTCATTTTAATTAAGATTAGAAGTTTTATCTGTCAAAAGGACAGTGATTCTATGCAAATCGAGACTACTAGCTACTAGCATTCATGAATAAAATTAGTTCTTCCATGATAAATGAACCACAGCAGCCAACTCTCTAGTAATTGCAACTCATGCCTGTTTTGACCTCTCAATCAATACTTCCCTAACAGAAACACGGTATTTGAACATGAGCAGATTTCACTCACAGTCACTCAAATTATACATAATTTCACAAACAGTTCTTTTGTTAAAGCCTGAGACATCTCTCCCAAGGTTAAGCTGAAAAAAGGATACACCAACACACAATAATAACTAACATCTTGTGCCACATGATTTTGCTCCCTCTGCAATAACAGAGGTGCAACCTTAACTGCTTCTTTTCACAGTTAACTTTATTAGCTAAATCCCCTGATGAAGGTGGGTTTATAAAAGGTCTGAAATGCTTAAATTAAGCAGCTGAAACTTGGGCAGAACATCCTGCTCCATTTTTGGCAGCAAGGTAGTACCATCTTGAACCTAGGGATGACAAATCCTCAGGGAAAGTCCAACTCGCAAACACACCTTGACTAGAAGATGACATCTGCAGAAGCTGACCTCCACATCTCTGCCCGTATGTAGATGCACATACAACTCCACTGTTTCTGAGGCAATTGTTGTTGCCAGCTTCAGATGAGGGTGTTTTAAAAGAAAAAAAAAAAATCACTACAACTAAAGCTGGCTCTTCTTAACATGCCAAGCTGTGAACTGCTGTAGTTCTGCATCTGCTTTGTGAACAGCTGACGCATTTTCAACAGCCCCCCCCCAAACTGTCATTTACCGGGTCAGGAATGTCCAGGAGAGGGAAAAATCTCACAGTTACAAGCAGGAACCCAAAGGTTAGCAATTCACACTTGCAAGTCTAAGCTCATAGACAACGACACCTACACAGAAAGCGGAATAAATTTAACCAAATTAATTTGAATCAAACTTATCCTCACACCACTTTCTATTACATGGACCAGATCTTTAGTAGAGATCAATGACAGTTCGACTTATTCAATCAAGCATCAAGAAGATTCAAATAGATTCTTCCAAAGATCACACTAGTTCTTGTTTAGCCCATACTTATTGGTTCCTCTACATCTTCAAAGCTTGCCGTTTTCTGAAGAAACCTGTTGTAATTTAAGACTCACTTTGCTGTTAAGTCAAATCAAATGCATACTTTGACAAGGTAGCAGATGATGTCCAAAGCACACTGTAATTTAAAATAGGCTCCATAAGTTTGGATGGGAAGACTCTTCTAAACACTAATCAGCACACCTAGTCCTCTGAGAATCCTAAGACTGTAACAATCTCCACAACATATGAAAAAGTTTCAGCACTATATCCTAAATCTTTTATTGAAGAATAGTTATATGCATCTCAAAACAAGCTATATTTTGGGCAAAGCCCAAGCGGAAATGGAGTAATGACTTTTCACTCCAACCTGACTGTCCCAGTGAAGCAAGTTTATCCTTCATGAAAGCAGTCTTGTATTTCAACATTGCTTGGGATGCTCCCAGTTTACCCACTGTATCTTCTGTTTAGATTCTTGGGATCTACAACTTCAACTTTCTGTAGGTAAGGCTGTGAATGGTTCCTTGTTTTCATTTCTACTGTCACAGCAGACTGAGCATTCAGCTTGGAAAAGAGGCTTCAGCTTTCCTCTGTGAAACTTAAGAGCACCAAATTTCATTTAAAAAGTAGTCTCCAATAAGATTAAGTAATGGAAAAATTACATTATCCCAAAATATAAGTATTTAAGTTGATATATTTGTCTTTGAAAAAAAGTGTTTGCAAATCATGTCTTCAGATCTTGCCTCTGCCTAGAAGCAGGATGTACTTTCAGTTAGCAAGACTACATACTGTTCAAAATATTGGTTACTGTAGTCCAAACTAAGGTGCACTTGATGTTGCCTCTTAATCAGTTTCGTGGCTAGACAGGATCCAGATCTCTAACAGAAAAGGAAGAGGTAGCATCAGGACTTCTTTGTTCATCAAGAATAAAACCATATAACCTAACTTATCTTTTCATTCCAGGCTTCACATGAAATATTCCTATTTTCTCACTGGAATTCCTACTCGCATAGATACTGCACTTCTCCGCTATGCTTACTCACAAGACAGTTTGATGGAAAGCAACACACAGATAAAAACTATGCCAAACACCAGCACATACAATGGCCTAAAGCACTTAATTGTAAAGACTTGAAAGACTTGCTTTAGGTACTCTGTTTTTGCAGGACTTCAACTATCACACTTAAGCTTCCTCTGTGGGATCTCTGGCTGAACCCTTTTAGCATTGGGAGTTTTCTGAAATAAAAGGTTTAGGCAGATCAGAAAAAAAAATAAAACAAAGGAACATTAAAAAAAAAAGCAATGGCCTTGCTCAAAAAAAGAAAGGAGAAAAGGTTACGAAAAATGATTAGAACATACAGTGAATGGAAATAGGTATCATTCAGAAATGCTTGTTTCTCTCTAGCATTCAGATATAAAAAGCCACTACAAAATTGTACACCAAAATTTAAGAACGCTTGAGCCTCCAGTTAAAAAAATAAGAGTTATGAATGATGGTTTATTACGGTATCAGAGTGTTCTCTCCAATGGCCTCCAAACTTACTCAATGCCCAGAATGATCTATATCAAGTAACAGGGTTTCTCTTCCTTGGTGAAATTCCAGGTAACCTGCTACTTAAGTCAAAAAAAGTATGTCAGAAAAATAGAAGAATGATTCTCCAGCATGACAGTCAGCTATTCTTGCCTCTTCCAGTGCTTCTTCTTGATGCAACGCAACTATTACAGGGTCTGTTACGTTGCATCAAGTGCTAAGATGATAATATGACATCAGTTTTTAGAAGCATGGCATATTCCAAAATAACTAATGCCAGCAGAAGTTGGGATTTTGAACACAGCATTTTGCAGCACACTAAGAACACAAGTATGACGCATCTTAAATTGTATGCTTGTATTCAGTGAATACTGCTGATATGAAATTATCTTGTAAATTCATTCATGGAGTAGTATAATAGGTGTAAGAACTCTTAACAGTGAAGTCACACTTGCCAAGAGCTCATTTTTGATGCTGCATATCATAAAATCCATGAAAACACATAGTATTTCCTGTACGCTTGCACCAATACAAACAATAGGCAGTAAGTAACAAATGGACCATTCCCTGAATGGCAATAAGACCACCACACTCATATTTAAACAAGTCAGAAGGTCACAGAAAGAGTACGATGTATCCTTAGGCTTCTAAAGTTATATAGTTAGTATGCATAAGAGTCAAGATCTTGCATGCAGTATTCATTTATCCACTCTCCCAAACCTAACAAAATCCTTCAACACTACTGTATGCAAAAAGCAACCGCAGGAAGCCAGGCAGGCCATTTGTATAGGTCATATTGTACATAAAGCTTTTGGAATGTTATCATACAAGTAGCTTCACAACGGAAGGTCAGAGGAGGGTTGCTGACTGCATCTTACAACATCTAACAATTCACCTTAACCTCTTCACACCTGCAAGATTAATTAAAAGAAGTTCCTCCTCTGTACGTTGCTGAATTGCCCTGACACTTAACTAACCACACAGGCCTGGACATAGCCACACACAGGTCAGTCTCAACTGTAAGTATCACATAATAAACAATCTAACCCTAAACACTGCATTGTAGGGAATAAGATTCTTAGATAACTTCCACTTAATAAACTACTTCCATCCCACATTCCAGTTTACCTTTCTCCATATTCAGAAAAAACCCACATTGGAACTTCCTAGTAGTCTTCTAATGAATCACTTTTAAGGCCAGAGATTACATAAGTTTTATTAATTGCCAGCATGGATTGTACTACTGCACAACTGAACTATCGCTGTTGCCTGGGTTCTGATGCAGGTTCTAAGTGCTGTTCAGCATACTAGCTTCATCTTAAATAAAAAATAGCGACCATGCATGAAACCTTAACAAACACAAGTAGCTGATCTAGCCCTGCAACTCCTGAAAACGGTTTGATTTCAGCAGTGCTGAAGCGCCACACCTAGCAATGTACAGGTCCTCCTTCTGTCTCCCATTCCTCCCCTCTTAAACTCCACACAGGTAACTCGCATATTTACACAGTTCATCTTTAACGCAGATGCGGTGGTAGTCTTTTTGCTTCTTCGTGATATATGAAAAATGCTTCTAAGAAATTTGTCTTCATTCTAGCAATGAAAAAAAAATAAAGGCATCACTGGTTATGTTGCAGACACAGAGACTATTATGTGGAATAAAACATAACAAGAATTCCAAAGCTAGAACTACTAATACAGAGAAACAAAAATAATCAGTTGCAGGGACTGTGCTCTAAAATATTTTAGATTAACTGAAGAGGGGGCTAGCCTTTACTTACTGAAATACTTAACTGTTATAATTAAAGTAAGTAGTAGTAATATGCGCATCAAATTTTGATACAAAAATCATTCTCCTCAGAAGTTCTATGAAAAAAACAAAAAGAACTGTAACTAAAGATCCTTGCTTTAAGTTTGTCTTCAGTTATGAAAATAAACTGTTCTCCTGTTCCAGTCCTTCAATACTCTCCAGAAATTTAATGACAGAAAGTTTCTCACAGCTCTACAATTAGAGTTATATTGAAAATTACTTCGTGAATGAGTAACAGTGGCAGACAGTATCCTTTCTGCAGAAGATCTGGTCAAGTCATTCAGATTTAGGACACCTTCCTGTGTTGCAACAGCTGCAGGAATAATATGAAATTATCTAAGAGACTAGAGGTTCACTGAAGAGAATCTCAGGCTGGAGAGAAACACAAGATGCTGCTTCTCTGCCTCAGGATGCAAACACCAGTCTGTTAGAAGGGCTAGGCAGTCCTACTCCTGCACTACTGTCTGGCCTTCCTCCCTTGGCCAAGAATGAGCTAACCATGCCTACTGTAATTGGCAGTCTCTTTTCACAGTTGTATAGTAGGGCTTTACTTCAAATAAGATCAAGTCTTTAGGTTAATAACTAGAAATCTGAATGGGACAACGTACAAGATGTTGCCAAATGCCTCTTCTTCCCGGCAGAACTCTATGATGCTCCTTTAACTCTTACGTTCCTATAGGGTCTCATAGTAACCTTCATTTTACTGCTTCTGTAGTAAAAATTACTATTAAAACACTGCTCTTGGGAAAAGAACACCCTGAGGAGCTAGAGGGCCCCCAAATCATTTGATATTTCAAAAGCTGTCTAATAGGCAGATTTCCAACCTGGCGTTTACTGCTTTCCTTCCTTTCCTTACTGCTAGAGGAGACAAATGTCAGGAGCTCACAGCAGCATACAAAACCAGGCACACACACACACAATACAAAACTCCTTTTTGCTTTTATTTGTTCAGTATTTCTTCAGGGATTCTAAAGCTCAAGAGGTGAGAGCTTCAAGCCAGAACCTACTGCGGCTTTTAAAGGTAGCCTTGTTCAACTGCTCCATGCAGAAACATTGTACCAGCAAGCAAGACTTTTAACCTTCTCCAAATAGTGCTTGCCTACCACAAGCAAACTGCCATAGCTTCATCAGAACATTATTTCTACTACACCTGTACCACCCTGTTTTCTCATGTTTGACAGGCTCTAAGGAGAAAGTGATACATTAGATAGTTCATGCGAGATACTAAAGCTTTACTGCAGCGAACTGCTGAACGAGTTTGAAAACTCAGCTTGAAAACAGATTTTTCTGTTTTCAAGAAAAAACAGAAATACTGAAGGGCATTCAAGTAACAAAAAGAACTTCCTTTCCTCCCCATTTTATGCAAGAATAGAAACAGACCATCTTGACCATGTCAGAACAGGAAAACAAAGTTTGCCTTCAAATATGAAGGTGACGTTACTGTAGATACTCCTTCAATCTTTCCAAACAAGGAGGCTGTCCGAAATATCCCTCTATCTGACCAAGATGCAACAGAACACAGAGGAAGCCTGCCCCCAACTCAGCAGGGACTCCACACACTGACATTACACAGTGCATTTTGGTCTGCTTTTGTATTTGTTCTGAGGCAAAAGATCCTTGCAGTGCTTGCAATCACAAGATAAACATGAACTTCTGTTGCACACAGTAGGCTTAGTGATCTGTTTACTATAAGAGCAATTTTGATTAACACCCATAACAACTTGAGCTTATCCTAAAGAACACTCTCAAACATCAGTTAGGTATCTGAAAGTCATCTAAGCATTACTTAGATGGGCCAATTCATAAAGGACCCGCCTACCCTCTTACCACGCAGCCAAGGACAAGAGTGCCTGTTTTATCTATGAGATATTCTTAACCTTAAGAGCACCTCTTTGTATCTAACTCTGAGCAGCTAGCAGAGCTCTGTGGATGACAAGATTGGCACTATAGCTGTAAGCACCAAGTACTCAAGTACTTCTGTGACTCTTGCACTTCCCACATCCCAGATGATAAGTGGACAACTGTTTATTTTCGTTCCCTGTCACATTTACTGTTAGATCACAAGCTACAGTGTAATCTTCATCACACTTCCTTCCTCACCCATATAAGTTATTTTTTTCTCCTTTTGTATGCCCTCACCTAGATTCCCATCTGTTTGCCTCTGCTCCAGAAAGGCTCTCAATTAAGAAGACAGTCAGTGTCAGTCTGCAAAACTGGCACAGCACAAAGAGAACTGTCATGGCTCACTTCAAATTTATTTTTGACGAACTGTCCTACAGCCGAGCTTTGGTACAAAATAGCACAATTTTAATGCCACTCAGAAAAATTATCTGGTGCATGTATGTAATAGTAAGAGATACAGTTGCAGACAGTAAAAAGACTATTTGGGGTTTTTACCCCTAATACAAGTTCTGTTTTAACAGTTACAGTCTCTCAACTCTGTTTTGCAGATTATTTCACGGGGCGGAGAGGTGCTCCAAGTGTGTATCTTTTTGCAGCAAAATTGATCATAACATTTACACTGTACAATGCAAATCAAAACTCAGTTAATTAGCTACAGATAATCTTAAAGCTTTACACTACACTTGCAAGTTGAACTTGAAGTGGTTCATACCACTACAAGAAGCATCCCTGAAAACATGCAGGTACCAAGGAATAAAACACATCATCTAAATATTTAGAAAGTATTTGCAAAGCCTTTGACATGAACAGCCATGGCAACCTCCATGATTCACCCAGCTTGTTCTTAGCCAGCATGAAGTTTACAGGATGGCCTTTAAGCAAGAGTTAAAAGAGATGTGATGAATAAAGAAGATCATTTGATTCATTTTGCAAGTTTTCCATAGAGGACAACAGAATCTCTTTCCATAGGAAAATACATTTGGCTTTGAATACTTACTACATAGGACAATGTGATTGCTTCTTTGCCTTTTAATCATGATTTATGAAAAAAGAGTAGCATTTCGTAACTTGTTTTCTGTAACAGGAATTTCAATGTATATTTTACTGTGAAAGAGTACCAAAAAGTCTTTTTTATACACTGTCCACGCATTTGACACAGGGGTAAGATGCAGCTGTTATATTCTAGACAAAACAAATTACACTAATGAAAACATCTAAAAGCAAGCACAGACACTCAAACTGCGCAATTTTCAAGTTGGGCATCTTGGAAATACTCTCCCTCTTGGAACTGTGCTACCTTACTATCACACATCACAACAGTATAGAAAAATACTTTTTTTATTTTATCCTGAACAGAACAATTCATCCCTTTAAGGCAGAAATGGGAATAAAAGTACACTGATCTGTTCTTGCAGAAAACCTTGGCTTATTATCTTCTTTCTGTAATCCAAGGCCAGCTCAAAAATACTTGGATTAGGTTTTATTTTCGCCCTCTAAAAACTTTGCTTTCCTTCTACCGCATCTTCACCAACACATGTAGACGCGTACGAGGTTATGAGACTGTTTTGGCACAGAAAGCATCAGTCAAATTCTGCCACTTGCTTTGACACAGGGTGGGGAAGAATTTTTTAGATGAGATGAACATCTCTGTCATCCCCTTTCCTTTTTGTGAACAAGCAAGAAGGGAACTCATCGCCTGATTGTCCCACTTTGTGGCTACCCCAGGCACAAGCATCCACGGTCAGTGGGATGCCCGGCTGCGCTTGGGGTGCTGCACCCCGAGACCAGGAGGGCACCCCGCTGACCGCACCCAGCTTGTCACAGAATGGCTAGGTTCTAGCCCAGAGCTGCTTGCTGTGCCAGGCCTGTGGTCTGTGCCACATCTCCAGCCCTGTCAGACGTTCCCAAAATCACAGAATCGCTCGGTTAGAAGGGAGATCCTCGAGTCCAGCTGTACCTGGCCAAATCATATCACCCACCGGTCTTTTAAACGGCAGGGGTGGCGACCCAAACACCTCCCCGGGCAGCCTGTCCCAGCGCTCGATAACCCTTTGGATGAAAAAATTGTTCCTAATGTCTAACCTGAACCTCCCCCGGCGCAGCTTGAGGCGACAGGATGAGAAGGAACGGCCTATCGCTTGGGAGAAGAGACCAACACCCACCTCGCCGCCCCCTCCTTCCAGGTGGCCGCAGACAGCGATAAGCTCTCCCTGCTCCCGGCCTCCTTCCCCCCCGCCGGCCGGAAGCAGGGCGCAGCTCCTCGCCTCGGACCGGACTAGGTGGGGCTCGGACTTCCCGCTGACAGCGCCGCGGGGACCGGCCCCTTCGCCGCCCGCGGCCGAGCCGGGCGTCACCCGCCCCTCCCCGCGGCCCCGAACCCGCCGGGTTACAACTTTCCGCTTCCGCTCCAACTTCTGCTCCGGGGACCGGCAGGAGGAGGAGGAAGGCGGGGGGGGGAGCAAGGAGGTGTTGGCCAAGGGCAGGGCCGGGCCCTCGACTCGACGGCAGCGCCTGCCCCGCTCACCCCCCGCCCCGGTGCGTGTCCCGTGTTCGACCCCCACCCCCCACCCCGGGCGCTGCGGCGGCTCCGGTCGCTCCGCCATGTTTGGGGCTCGCGCCCCTTCCCCCCTCCTCGCGCCGCCGCCCCCGCCGCGTCCCCGCCCCGCCACCTGTACCGGCCCCGCCGCTCCCCGCCGCCCGGCCCCGCGCCTCGCCCCGCCGCCGACCTACTGGACAGCGCCTCCCGCTCCGCCGCCGCCTCGCCGGCCGAGCCGCTGCGCCGCGCTGCGCTCGCTGCCTGTGCCGGGGCGCGGCTTGGGGCCGTCGCCGTGACGCCGCACGCCCAGCCTCGCTCTGGCGCGGCGGGGGCGGGGGCGGTGCGCGAGGCGGGGGGGGGGGGGGGGCGGCTCCGGCGCGCCGCTCCCTCTGCGCATGCGGGCGGGGCGCCCGCCCCTCCCCCATCGGTCCCAGCGTTTCTGCCCGTAGGCTGGTGGCCCGGGCATCGCGGGGTGCGGGGGGTGGCGGCCGCTGTGCCCCAGTCCCGAGGCACTGGCACCCCCTGTACCCGAATCGTGATTCACAGGCACCCCCTCGGCACACCAATTCCGGGACACTTGTCATCCTCCGTACCCCAACTCCAGTGCGCTTGGCACCCCCAGTGCCCCAAGTTCGATGCACAGGCACCCCCTCAGCACCCCACACCCAGAGCACTGGCACCTCCATACCCCAGTCCTGGGGCACTGACTCCTCTACCCCAGTCCCAAGACACTGACACCCCTCAATACCCCACAGTCAGGGCACCCTTCATGTCCCAGTCCTGAACACTGGCACCCCCCCCCGGTGCCCCAATCCCGGGACACTTGTCACCCCCTGTGCCTTAGCCCCAGGGCACTGACACCTCCCGTACCCCAACCTTGATGCACAAGCAGCCCATCAGCACTCCACACCCAGAGCACTGACACCCCTGTACACCAATCGTGGGCCACTAACACTCCCCACACCGCAACCCTGGGGCACTGGCATCTCCTGTACCCCACCCCGGGTCACTGACCCCCCTACTGCACCACCCCTGCGCACTGACACCTCCATACCCCAGTCCCGGGGCACTACACCCTTGTACCCTGACCCTGAGGTACAGACATTCCCCATATGCCGATGTCGGGGCACTGACACCCCCGCACCACGACCCTGGGGCACTAGCACTCGCCATACCCCACACCTGGGCACTGACACACCCTGTACTCCAATCCCGAGGCACAAGCACCCCCTCGGCACCCCACACCTAGGGCACTGACAGCCCCCTGCGCCCTACCCCTGGGCACTGGCACCCCCGTACCCCAACCCAGGGCCCTGACACCAGGTGTACTGCAACCACGAGCCACTGGCACCCCCCATACCCTCAGGGCACTGGCACCTCCTGTATGGCAATCCCAGGGCACTGACACTCCCATATCCCATGCCCGGGGCACTGGTGCTCCCTGTGCCCTACACCCAGGGCACTGAAATGCCCCAAACTCCAATGCTGGGGCACTGACAGCCCCAACACCCCACACCTGTGGCACTGGCATCCCTCGCACCCCACTCCTGGGACACTGACATCCCCTGCACTCCACACCTGGGTCCCTGGCACTGGTCTTGACTCCCTCCTCTCTCCTCCCTCTTCACTCGGTCCTGGGGTAGTGGGTGGGTAGGAAGGGAAGGCAGCTGATGTGGTGACCTTACCCTGGCTGGAAACCCTACTGGGATGAGCTAGGTTGCCTACTGTGTGGGTCTGTGCCTTCCCCCAGCCACCCCCACCTAGGGGGACAGTGAGGGATTGAGGGAAGCCTCCCCGGGGTGTGTTGGATCTGTTGTTGTCATCCACTCGCTCCTGCTTTGGCTTTGAAGGTTCTTGTTCAGTGATGGAGCATGAGCCAAATGCACTGTTTCGGTGGCCAGGGGCTGGAAAAGTTTGTTAAAGCTGGCGTCCAGAGCCCAGGGTTGCCTTGCTGTGCCTATGGTCTGTACCCCCAACTCTGTCGGACATTCCTGAAGATCGTAGAATCATAGAAACGCTTGGTTGGAAAATACCTGTGAGATCAACTCCAACTGTATCTGCCCCCTACTAAACCACTAAGATGCTTTGGACTCCACAGCAGTGCATCCGTCAATATAACATGATCCTTTCTCTCACCAAGTTCTCATTGGGATAACATAGTCCCTCTGTTCCTAAGGTCTTATAAGGCCCAAGTAGGAGCTATAGGTGGGTCAAAAGCATATTATGGTTGCTTTAAGTTAATTTGGAGCATCAAGAGCTGGAACCATAAATGTCAGGGTAGTATTTCTTACATTTCTGAAAGGGGTTTGAGGTCCACTGATGAAGGGTGTTTTAGAAATGCAACATACTACTGTTTTTATGTGGGTTATTACACCTCTGAATGTGAGCAGCCTATCATTAGCCCCGCTGATACAAAGCAGGATATCCATTGCCTGCAAATAATTATAGTATTTCTTAGCCTTTCTCTTATTTCAGTCCTAAATAATGTAAGTCACTTTTTTTTTCCCCCTAGGCATTGCTAATGTTTTCCAGTTGCAAAGGGTTTAACTGATAAAGGTTAAAAATAAATGAGCTTTTATGTTTCTAGGAAACACTCAGTAAGCAAATAGTTAATGTGACACATTCAGATAAAACTTTTGCTCCGAGGAAGTCCACAGCAGAGTGTGTAAAACTGACAGGAAGTTGCAGCGGGGCTTCTGGCAAGGAAAGTGGGTGTGGAGGAAGCACAGGCTTTCTGTTTGTAGCACAGAGATCGAAAAGGGATTAAAAAAAATAGAGGTTGTATTTCCCCAAATTACATGATGGAGAGTTCAGTGCTATAAATGTTTGGAGACCATATAGCTTCAAATAAACTTGTGGGAGACACTAGGGCTCAGAGCAAATGGAGTGAAAGAATGACTGGAGAAATGAACTTCCCTTGGTAAGAGATGCTTCACATAGATTCAAGGCATACCAAAAGTGACGCATTTAAAAAATATTTTTCCTTTGAGTGTTGCTCCCAAATCCCAAACGTCATAAAATCTCTTCCAAAGTCCAGACAAATCTCTTGGTGTTTTACAGCTTAAACCCTTGAGCAGTACTTTGATAATGAATCCCTGTAAATGACGGCTAATGTGAGAGAGCTCAAGTTGTGAGAATTCAAATACATAGAAACTAGTCCTTTTTCAGGTAGGGCATCCTATACTGGGGCAAAAAGTCATTAATGAGAGATGTCAAAATAAGTTGAATACAATCTATCAAGTAAAAATCATAAAAGTATCTTATGCAATTATTAGCTGTGTGATATGTTTACTCACCAGATAGAAAATGTCTCTGTTTCTTCATTGTATTTTCTATCAGTAGGTATTATTATCAGCTCCCAGCAATATTCATTGTACAGGGGAAAAGAACAAACAAAGATATATCCTCTGCCCTCACAACTTTCTTTGGTGAACTAGATTAATCACAAATAACAAACAGCATCCTGGGAACAGATGTGTGTCATTACTATAATAACACTTTACAGTGTGCCTTTAATTGCCCTGTGTTTATAGGCAGTAGGGCAAATGCTGCTCTTCACTATAAAATGAGAAAACAGGAAGTCATCTTTGGGAGTCCGAGTGAATCTCCTGTGAGCAGATCTTGGTGTTTTGAGTTTCGTACAGGGGAATCTGAAATTCAATATTTTAAAAGAAGTGTATGTACACGTATATACACATATGGTTTACTTAATATAGACATGCTTGGAGATTGATCACTGTAACTAGAAGAAATAGGCAATTAGGATCCATTCTGAGCAAGAGACGAAGTGTTCCCTTTTCCCAACTCTGACAGCAGCATACTTTGAATATAAATCGAGCCCTTAAGTTTGGATTTTCCTATGAATCATCTAGCTAATCCTCAGTGCAGTTCTTAAACCAGCTTTACTCATGTCAATGTGAGTGGCGAATAGAAAGCTTGTTAGGCACACTCACCTGATGCTCCACACGACTTGTTCTGCTCAGCTTTTTAAGCGTTTTGCATGTGCCTAAGCCTCTCGCTCATGGTCACTCCAGCAACTGTGCCAGTACTGAGGTGCCCCTGTGGCAGAGCAGCTCCCCAGAGAACTGGGAGTGTAGGAAAAATGGGAGAGAGAGGGTCAAAGAGGTGTTGTGTTGAATGGAAACTGCACAGACATATCAGCTTTTCTTAGCAGGCCTGCCTGTGCCCAGCACAGGTCTGGAGTTTTTAAAAGAAGGATGTCAAACGTCCAGCCACCTGCTCACCAAATGAAGAAACAAGAAGAGACCTGCTTGTTCCCGTAAACCTTAATGACAAATAGACCTTTCCAAAGTACTGTACCACTTGTCCTTTGGGCTGTAACTTCTGTCTCCCAGTTTATCAATTGCCTACCTGTACTTCAAAAACCTCTTATTTCAATGACCAGTGGTTAGCTGTAGCTAATTCAGCCTGCTCATCGCTGTCTGCAGCTGGAACAGCTACAAGGGAACATGTAAGATCCTGTCTGGTAGAAGAAGAGGAGGAGAATACTGGCAGATTGTGTTAAAAAGTTCTGTGGAGTTATTTGGGGCGGGGAGGAATTGATAGGTTATTTGGGGGAAAAAGGAGTATTTTTTTAAACGATGCTTTAATAAAAGCTTGACAGGGTGGCCTTTGGTCACCTCCATGTAATTTTTCTAACTTTGCCTGCATTGTTTTCACTGGAGCTGCATGGGTGTTGGAGCGAAGAATATGGCTCTGTGTATATTGCAGTTTCATTACTGCTGAAATACAGCCATCTCTGGGACAGAATGCAGAGCTGACTTGTGCCAGCAAACTCTGAACTTTAATGGGCATGCAGTGCCAGGGAATGTTGTGCTGGCTGCATGCCAACTAGCTGTGAACTTTTCTAGAGATTTGTCCTAGAGGGAAAAGAAATGTCATTTGGTTAATCTAGGAGGATGCTTTGCTTTCAGCAAGGAAGCAGAGTTCTTGTCTATTCTGGTGAATGGACTGAAAGGGGTCCATTCTTAGCTCAGAGACTTGGTTGTTCCGGCAAGGGAGTGTTTACTAGATCAGAATGTGCTTTGGGTTGTGAAAGCAACCCGGAGACATAATCTCCAACACTAAAGAAAAATGTCTGTAATTTTTGAGACATAGATGCGTGAGACAACTTTATCATTCTTTATCTTTCAACATGAATTTTGTTTGATATTTCTCCACACTCAGAAGATTTAGTCACATACAGTGGGAATTCCTGCCTGCTGAACAGCTCCGTGAGACTTTTCAGAGGTACGTTTTCCCCTGCAAACTTGATGCAATTTCTTTGTGTCTTCCTATCTATTGATACAGCTTCAGCCTGAGATTTTTACACCGCTAGTTATCTGTTCCACCAGTTCACCATGTTCACTTCTGACATAGCTTCTATTATGCAGTTCTGCATCTTAACTTCTCTTTATTGCATCTTCTTGATGTATTGCCATTTACTAATCAAAGTGCTTTAAGCCAAGGGTTTAATTGCAAGCTTGACTGAAACGACACTGAGATTTTTTTTTCCCCCAAGTCTTTCTCGCATTCCATTTGTTTACCTCACAGCTGAGGAAGATCCTCAAGTCACTTCTCTGCTCCTTTTCCACTGCCGTACTGTCTTGAAATGAATGCTTTTTCCTATCTCTTAGGGATGTTCCATGACTCTTCCAATTTATCTGCCGATTATCTCATACTGGACTAGACCTTTTCCCTGCCATTGGCCTGAATCCTACCGAATGTTCATATAGTATAGCCTTCCCTCTATCTCGTGATTTGTCTCCCTCCCCACCCCATGATAACTACTTTGAAAAGCAAAATTTGCCTTTGTTTTTCTAAGCTGGGGAAGAACAAGCAATGGACACTGCTGCAATCTGAATTGTAAATGTCAACATTTACTTACCGGGGTCTCATTTTTTAATCTATTTTCTACTGCCTTTAAGAGACTACTTTTTATATCACTGCAGTTACTTCAGATAATGCAAGGAATAGCTGTTTCACAACATAGCTGTTGTGAAAGCACAGTATTCAGAACTGGAGATAGATTAAAGAAAACGCCCCGAGTTCTGGAATTTAAACTCATAAAATTAAGGATTAATTTGGCAAAAAGAGAAACCTAGTTCATTTTATCCTGTGTTGAAAAGATCTTTCAAATTGCATTGGATGACCAGATAAGGAACAAGATTGTCACAGCAACATAAGTGTTTTGAAAGAGTGAATGAAGAATAATGTATCCCATCGGAACTAGAGAGGGAACGTAATTACCTGGAGCAGAATCTATCCAGGATACGGGTGAACATTTCTCTTAAAAGAAAAGTTGCTCATGTTTTAACAGTTTCAAATCTTCAGAAGTTTTACTTCCCTGCCTTCCCAGAACACTTTTAGCAGCACATGATGCTGAAAGAAGGTTACTACCTTCTGAATCACCAGCTCCTGTGATACCTGGATAGTTCTTCAAAGTCTTCCATAAAAGGACTGGGTGCCACAGCAGTTAACTGGTGATGACTGATACATTCACTATTTAGATAACAAGGCAGTATAAAGTTCTAAACTAACTCTTAGTTTACTCCACTTATGTTCCACAGGCTTCCTGGGAATGTCATTCTTCACCCTCTTACCAGATATTTTAGAAGAATGTACTGAGCAGAATAGAATAGGCTGAGCGAAGACACCACTGGGACAGTAGTGGTAGTCCCAATCAAGTACACCGGAAGTGGGCACTTTTGGTTCTGCTTTACTAGAACATGAAAGTACAAAATTTTCACTTAGGAAAAGTGTTCAAAATGAAAACTGAATATCAATACTGTGTTTTAACTATCATAGCTTCCTTTTGTTCTTTGATTTTTTGTCTTTTTCATTGTTATTCTTTTTTAGAGAACTCATTTATATGCAGATTCAGACACTACTGGAGAGAGAGGAGAGGTTACTGTTGATTTTAATGAGCTTTATACCAGGACATAAATTCAGCCTCTGAGGAATGTGCAACAACATCTAGCAATACTTGCATTTAAAATACATATTCACTTCTGGTTTATATCAATATTAAGACCGGAACAAGTACATTTAAATATGACAGGTCTGAAAATGTGCAGTATTTTTTGTGCTGCAGAATTATATCCCAAAACCCATAGCAGTTTACACTGAAATATAGATATAATTTTTCTTTGCTTCCTTTCGTTTCTGTCCACTTCAGAATCAAGCCTTAATTAACACAATGGGCCAAAAGCTTTTGCAGGCATCTTTGGAAATCATTAGTTATGTTAGCAGTTCATTAATTTTGGTATCAGTTTGGTTAGAAGAATAAAATGTACTGCACAGAAAGGAGAATTTATTTTGTAAGTTTATTAGATCATTTTCTCCTTAGCTTTCTATGTAAATACGGGCTTGTTCTGCCATATCTTTCCTCTGGCCATGCAAGCTGTTGCTGAAACTACAATCAGGAGAGAGGTCTAAATGAGGATTGTTAGAGTCTACACCAAGGAATACAAATATTTCTTGCCTTTTAATTCTAGCCAAAAAGCAGAGTAATTTTTTTTCATTGATCTTTTTTTTTGCAAAAAGAATATGTTATGGTTTTTCTAGCTGATAAAAAATTCTTTGTTTTCTTTCTTTCTTAACAAGTCTCTAAGTGGTTAACCCCTCAAAGAGCCATTTCATTAAAGTCTTTACCACTAATTCAACTGTATATTTTAATTGGAATGTAATATTTTAGTTAAACTTTGTATCTCCCCCAAAAAAACATATAAACCCAGGAAAATGTTGACAAGCTTGCTGGTTTTGCATGGGTGCATATATTCAAGCTATCTCCAAATAAATTACTCCATTTGCCGCGGGCCACAGGTCACAGTCTGATCTGGAAAAGTTTTGACTTTTTTTCATCTCCTGTGAGTGCTATGATAATCTGTGGCATCCAAAACGCACAGAGATGTGTTGATGCCCCACTTCGCTTCCCCTCACTCTCTCTCACCATGCTTTTCACAGCTTGCTTGGTTGATTTTAGCCATTCTTTCAGGATGTTTTTTCAACTAGCAGGCCAAAAACCTGCTTACCTCCTTCTGCTGTCACTTTGAGAAGGACTCTGGGGTCAAATCCCTTCTTTTTCTTTAACTGGCCTGAGGTTCTGAATAGATTGTTTGTGTAATAGATTTATCTTATGAATTCTTTCGTTTTACTACTGCTCTTCTATGCAGTCCTGCTGAACTTCAAATTGAAGATTTCATAATATCCTATTTCTGTGAGATGTCTGTGTTGTTATATTCAATTTTTATCAATAAAAATACGCATTTGAAATGAAAATGCTGTCCTTTCCAAACCTTTCTTACAAATTCAGAATTGCTCCAAGGTCCCAAGCCTTTTAACTACCTCTGCATTACACAGAATCTTCTATCACAACCTCGAGCAGCCTAATTTTATTCAAATTTGAGCTCTAGACAGTATTTTAACATAGAGAAGAGGCTGGGTGAAGAGAAGTCTTGTGAATCACTACCAAAGATAGGGACGAAGTGGAAGCTGTAGCCCTGGTGTTGCATTTCCTTGCGTGAAGGTGATAGTCCTGTTGCCCTGGTGCTGTGTTTCACATGCTAAGGTGATACTCCACTGGCTGTGCTAGTTGGGCTGGTTTGCAGGTGCTGCCTGGCATTTCCAAATTCACTTTGTGTTAAAGAAGGCACAGGGCCATGATTTTAACAATGTAACATAAAATAAAACTTTCAGTATTTTTTTTTTAAATCATATTGCCTCTTGAGTTGTTAGCTTTGCTCCCTGTTTTTCCTAAGTCGTGTTTTCTACATGCTTTCTTTTCCTTCTGTTCTTCTTTTTCCTTAAGAAAGGCACAAATTATGGGAGTTTCAGACTCCAGTGAGGACACAATGGATTGCAGCAATGGATTTCATTGTATCTTTCTCTAACCCACATCATTTCGTCTAAGTTTTATTACATATCATTACATTATTTTATAAAGCGGCCACTGTTCCCCTCACCCTCTCTTCTTCTCTTTATCTTTTATCTTGTCTTTCTTTTTTGCTTTAACACAGCAGTTTAAAGATTGCAAGTTAGTTCTGGGGTGCGGTTGTGTGATATAATCAGCTTCAGAGAAGTCTTTAAGTTTCCTTTCATCTACTACAATACTGAAATTTATGCTCACAGATCAGCATTTACTTTTTTTTCTTCATACTCCTTCAATAATGTAAAAAGAGAGGACTGTACCTTTTTTTTCCTGAAAACACTCTTAGATTAGTACTGTGTTATTTAACAATTTTGATACATAACAGTGGATTCAGAGAAAGAGCAGTGTCTCGAAGATAACAGTCATTTTATAGCCAGTTTTTGCGAATAGCTTTTTATTGTTCAAGTGAATTTTTTTGTCAGTCTTCGGACAGCAAATAACGGTGGAAAAGCCCTCAGGAGGAAATCCTTCTTTTTACTGAAGAAGTTCTGTGGTGCTTCAGGTTTTCCCAGGTTGACACAAATAAATAATACACTCTTGGTTTATCTGCCCTCTTCCAGGCATAATGTGGAGTTTTAGTTCCCAGGAACATTCTATGCATGGCTTAGGCTGTTCATGAAGGCTGCATGTGTGGGGATTGCAGTGTATGGGCACATGTACTCCAGAAAGGGAACAGAGCTGCCCACATTATTTAAGGTACAGAGAACACTAAGTATCATCAATTCACCGGGCCAGTAATTCTCACCATTTTCCATACTCAGGATTTCTGCTCATCTGGCCGGGATGTGATTAAATGGCTCTCTGAGACACTGAGGGAGGACAGTGTCATGACTCCTTGCCACATACATACATTCATGACCCCTGTGTTGAAAAGCTGTGCATGTACCGGTCCAATTTACACTCTGGAGATGTATTTTTTAAATGCTCTGTAATAAGCCAACTGTTCACAAGAGACTCATGAACCATTCTGTCATATAGATGCCTGTCAGCTCCTTACAGCTCATTTCAGGTTTGTTAGTGTATTTCCAAGGTGGTTTGGCACATAATTAGGAATCCTGAACACCACTAATAAATCTCAACCCCATTTTCTTTCAGAGTGTATCAGCAGCAAAAATCCTGCTAGCTGAACCTATATGGAAACTGTCATTTCCCTAAAGGACAGTTAAATATGTATTACATTCTCAGTGTCCTGTGGCTTTGTACCAGTATCACACAAAATAGATTCCATGTAGCTATATGGAAATATTTAAAGTTGTTTTGCAAGATTGACCCATCAAACTTAATTCTGCCCTCCTATGTAGGCAATCACATAATATATAAACAAATTACAAAATTCATCAAAGAATACTGTGAAATACACATCCACAATGAAATTGAACTAATTGGTTATTTGCTTACCCACACGTTTCATAAACACATACATGGAGGGAAATAAATAAACAATTTTTGAGGCATCATTTTCCTTATAATTTGTCAATGTTTCTAATAGGTTTTGAGTTACAGCAGTGATAATATTTGGGAAAATGCTTTGTATCTATATATATGTAAACATGCAGTTAGGGAATGCTCTGGGAATATTATTTGTGAATTTCCACACTTCTTTGCAATGAAATGTTTGACCTTCATGATGTATTAACATACAGATTTTTTTTTTTTTCATTTAATATACCGATGAAATTGGGGCAGAGAACACAGATGACTGCCTCTGAGCCCTCAGGCTCCTGATTATCTCAGGATAACTGTGCCTTCCTGGAGTTGCTCAACTGCTGCATTAACAGACTTTACTGTGAAGAAAGCGGCGTTAGATAAACATCATTCAGAAGGATATCTCTAATTGTTTAAGCCTACAGAAATAATTTGCCCCAAGCATCAGCAGTAGATAGGTGTGGTTTTCAGATCATCAAGCAGTATCTTTGGCTAGTATCAACTCAGTGCTGTGTCATTCTCTTGTTTTAATTGACACTGACTGTATCATTTACTCATTCTAAGGTATTGTTTACAAATCTTAATTAAGTCATAATCGTTAAATGTCAATATATTCATAGGAGTTTTATAGGCTGTGGGGTTACCTGCCTTTCTGTGTTTGAATACCTCATCCAGAGACATTTATTTAAATGACATTTATTTATGCCTGGGTGTTGGCTAGTGCCAGAAACAGCTGCCAGCAGCTGAAGGTAGCACTGGGAAGATGCAGTTCTCCACAGAGGCATCTCAGTAGATATCTTCACTCTCTGATTAAGCATATTTTCAAAGCAAAGTGCTGCCTTTGTCCTTGCAGTCCTAATGGAGAGTAGGTCTAAGGAGCTTCTAAGCCTCACAGGGCCACTGCATGGATTCAAAACTGGACAGTAACTCTGCTGGAGCAGGAAACTTTGTGGTTGTCCTCTCTTCGTATTGTTGACAAAGAGTGTTTTGAATGTGAGTCTCTTTGCCTCTCAAATTCATAGTGTGTGTTTGCTCCCTTGTACACCCTATTTTGTTCCTCAGCATGTCACCCAAAATTTCGTACAAATGTCCTGCAGTTTCCTCCCTGCTGAAGGGCAAAGGCTATGCACCCTGTGTCACTACAGCTAAAGATCATAGCTCATGTAACCAGCAGCACAGAGAATGGATATGGACCCTATGGGAAGCCTGGATAAATAGAAGTGTTGAGATGCTTGGAAATTCCAGCTGGAAGGTCTGCGAGTGACGTCTGTTTCTGCTGCATAAAACTAGAGAAATATTGATTTCCTGGGACTTTGCCATTTTTTTCAGATTAATTGCATCTAAATTAAATTGAAGGTGCTGATATCTGGCAATATCAGATGTTCCCATTTAATTTACTGAAAGACAAGTTCTATTTCCCCATAAATAACAAGTGGCCTGATGAGAGTTCCTAGATTTTGAGATCTATTTGAATATGGCAAAAATAAAAGCAATTCTATGCGGGAAAGAAAGGAAAATATAATTGGATTGTTGATTACACTTGTTTCTTTTGGGGAAGTTTTATGTTAATCCATCCTCAAAAATACTTTATCACTAACAATTTGGATATTGGTAGAATATCTATATCAGAATCTATATCTAGGCCATGTTCTATGCAGTGCTTTTAATGATTTCTTCTCTCTTATCTCTGGGGAATTTAATTTGAACTAACATAGCACCTTTTTTTTTTTTTAATTTCTCAAATTTTTATTCATATATGACTCAAAATACCATACTCTATGTTAAAGTGCATCTCTCCGTTGTGCATATCTGTATAAAAGTCCATACATATACATGTATACAATACACATTATTTTAACAACATAATACACATACATACCTGTAGCGTGTATAATTATTATAGAGGACTACGTAATAATAATAATAGTAATAATAATAACAGCAACAACAACAACAACAGTTGGGTATAAGTGTATGTGATGAGAAAGATTTTAAGAGGACTGTAACAACATGCTAGCTATTACTGGTGGTACTTATTTGCAGAGAGAAAATTAACCAAAATGATTATAGTGGATTACCTTTGCTGAAACAGTAGTCGTACTGGAATTGCCGTTATAATTAAAATTCTTATATTACTTTAATCCAGAGAAATTTTATGAGGTACAGAAATGCCGTTATTATTACTAATAGATTCCCCACAAGTTGAGAGATGCATGTTGTGAACATTTATCCGAAGGCAGAAGTTACTGTGCTTTTACAAAGGCCACGCTTTGCCACAGAAAGGCGTTAACGCTTCTACTCTAACATTGTGGTTTGTGAACACTGACGGCTTCTGAAGCCTCTCCTCTTTCCAGAGTGAACACTCACAAATCTGCTGTAGGAAGAGATAAATGTCTAGACATCAATCCCAGCCTGCTTCTACTCCTCTGAACTACTCATTCAGAAGCACTCAGCTTTACACACATTTTATCCTGAGGCTTTTATCACCAAAAGGAAGTGAGGACATGACTTCCCCCATCTCACTGCCGACTCCTCAGGTTGTGCATAGATCCGCTGCCACAATAGGCTGTAATTGTATTTCAGCTGCAAACACGAAACAGTCCATAGCTACAAGAAACAGAGAAAGAGAAATAATAATTATGACCTCAGCTGTTCTTAAGCTGAGATAGATCCATGAAATGTCACTGGTATTGTGGTTGCAAGATGATGATATGTGAACTTATTTAAATGATATAAAGCTATGCATTATAATTACACTGATTGAAATGAAAACGATGGCAGACCAAGAACTTCTGCACCATAGATATTGACTGTGAGGTTTTAAGGTCTGAAAATAATTTGTCCAGTCTTTAAAAACATATTTCTGTCAGGTTAAGGTTTAGCAGTTTAATGATACCTGCATTCTATGCAACATATATTCCTCCATTTAAACAAGTCAAGGGTCTGATCTCATATTTATGACCAAGCTGAAACTTTCAGAGCTCTGAGTGCACAAGGAATGCATAATCAGATTTTAAAAGACTCAAATCTTCAGTGCACAGCTGCCTTGAATTTCCCTTAACAACATCTATTCCTGAGGCTTCTTCCCAGTTCAGAGGGAAAGGAAAAGATATTAATTAAGGGTGCTACACCAGTTCATACCAGCCAGAGATCCAACCTAATAGTTATAGTCCACAATAGAAAGAAGAGTCTTGATGGAGATCTCCAGGATACATATGCTAATTATCCTGAAGATAATTACTAGGTGCAATAGTAGGAGACGATGAGTACTCTGTACTCGCACAGGAACCTGTGGGCCAAGTGTAAACTGGTGCAGACTCATTTCTTACTGGCTGATAAAGTATTAACATGAGAATCAAAGATATTCAGCAATACTAAAGAAAAATCCCTATGTTAAAAGTACTGACTCTTTTGAGCAGAGCAGGAATTTTCAGATTTATACTGGTAGTCAAGAGAGGTGGAAGAAACTGCCTGTTTTATTTCAAGTAATTAAAACTTTATTCCTTTCTGCTATCTTATCACAGTCATCTAATATTTCTTCTGGGTTTCTCTAGTCCACGTGTTCTGTGTTGTGCCAAGTTTTCCCTATGATCTGTTTGAGATGTTGACATGCTGAAAAGATTCCTCTGGATCAGAAGACAACTTGGCGATGTGGCCTGTTGTGGCCATTCTGCAAATCTTTGCCCACATATATCACCAGCATCCAGAACTGTTATATTGGGCAGTGTGGGAAGGTACCTGCTGCTTTTGAACCTCATTTATGGACCTGTTGTCTGTGTATGTGTTGGAAGTTGTTCAACTGTTGTCAGCTGAAATCTGGCTACATGTCTGAAAACACTTGAAAGCTTAGAGTAAGGTTTGCAACTAATGCTATGCACTAAATAGCTGCAGTTTTATCAGCATGAAGACAAGTCATATGAAAAGACAAATCAATTTCTCTCTCTTGCTTCTTGGACTGTATCTTTTCCCCTTAAATTGCTTGGTTCCGTCTCTTACCTGTGGCACTTCATCATATTACTTTTGCTGTTTGATTCCCGCAAGATTGGCAATCCACCTCTTTGTACATGTCCTTTTTTCCAATTCTTTTTCGCATATTAGATTGCAAGTTGGATTGCTATTTCTTTTCTGTTCTTTCCTGTTTCTTGTGCTGTTGTTTCCTTTCATACCGCACAACCATCCTGTAAAGCCAACATCTTAGCGTCATCTACTTCATTGTGTTAAATTACGTCTCTTTCACAAAGGTTTTTCGAAGTAGTTCTCAGAAAAAAAAAATCTGTGACCCTTCATGTTTAAACTGAATGCCATATGTGATTTCTCATGTGTTTTTCTCAATTGAAAGGCATGGGAAAGTGTTCACAAACAAACAGTGGTGGCTTCTAACACATGGGAGAATTGATATAAGTGCCTGCATTTCTGTTACTGTTATCAGTAGAAACACCATGTAAGATATAGAGTTATGGGAAGGGGTAAAGCCAAAATTTGGAGGCAATCTACTGATCCCCATCTTTTGGACCTTTAAATGTTAGTAGGTCTCATTGGCCAAATGAGGAGGTGCTGGATCAGGTGCCTGAAGTGGTCCCAGTATTTAGTGCCATATGCCCATCCCTCACTTGTGGACAAATTGCAGTTACTGCGAGATCAGCCTGATGAGAGCCTTGTCCTTGCTATCCTTCTAGAAATCATACCAAAACCTCTCCAGGGAGGACCAGAGCACTGTGTGGGGAGGTCTTCAGAGACGTTGCTGTGAGGACCATGAGGTCATGGAGGTCCATCTGGTTGCCTTCCTGAGTGTGCAGGAAAGTGCAAGGCACAGCAAGGGTTTTCCCCGGCTGGGTCCCAAAGCCAGGTGCAAGGGTGCAGACCATCTGTGGTAGCCCAACCAGACCAGAACCAGCAGCTACACAGCGTGCTGTGCAACAGCATGTCCTTCTGCCTGGCTTTATGATTGTGCTGCTTTGCTGCTGAGGTATAGTAGGTAGTTTTAAAGCTGCTTTAAATCTGGCTGTTAGTGATCCTAAGGAGTGGGGAACATAGAGTTTTAATTTCAGTCCCTGCCAGGTTTGCCACTTAGTAGAGTCTGGCCTTATTTACAGGTTAACAGTCCTTCATAATGAATGTCCATGGAAATCAGAACCTTAATTTCTTAACTGAGCTGCAGAAAATGTATCTTCTTCTCTACTATGCACATTTAAAATATTCTGCCAATAAATAAAAAATCACCCACAAAATACCTTTCATTCCCCAGGGAGCATACAGCACCTCCAAAGTCTGCCTCACATTCTCCCAATCTGCTTCGCGCTGCTGTTGAACAGAGCTCATACCTAGCAGCAGTTCTTTGAGAGTGCTACGTGTCAACTATTGGTCCTCCTAAGCCTGGTGCCTCTTGTTCTGTTTGTCTTGAACTTAGTCCTCCAGGGACCCACGCAGATTTGTCTTTAAGAAGCAGATGGAGTATAAGGTTGTGTCAGTATAACTGCAGGAAATTTTAAAAATAAATACATCTGCATTCTAAGAGGAATGAAGCTCTTAATTATTCAGAATCCATCACCTGCTTGGGACAGTATAGCTTTGTGATTCGTTAAAAGCTTCATTTTATTTTGGATTTTTTTTTGTCCAACCCTGTACAGTCATATCAACCTCCCCTACATGCCTTTCAACTTCATAGTCTGGAAGCTGTTCTGCCCTGCAGATGCAGTTGTAGGGAAAGCCACAATCCTTTCATAAGCTAGATATTACTGAAAGGTAAAGCTACAACTTGAGCACTACTTTTCCCTGGCTTTACTATGTGGGGTAAATATGCAGATAGTCTCAGCTTTTCAGTATCTCCTCCAGTGCAGAGGGAAGTTAGACCTGAGCCCTCATTGCCTTCCCAGTGAGGGAGCAGAACTGCTGCTTCACACAGTAAAAAGAAATATTCCCTGTACAAGACCTCCCTTTAATTTTTTACTAGGGTATCATGGGAAGGTCAGATGAAATCTGGCCCTAGAGCATTTAATCTGACTCATTTTTTTTTGGTACAGCTTCTTTCATGTAAACAGTACAGTAAAGCACTTTGCAGAACAAAGGAGCATTTGAGAAGCCTGCTGAAGATGTTGGGTTCATTAGATTTACATAAGGCAAAATTCTGTCCTCCAGGACACACCTTTCATTAGGAGTTAGATCATGCATCCGGGGATGGAAATTATCCTTTAATGCAGTTGTATCAAAGAGATTCCACTTGACATTTTTCTAATTTTTTTCCACAATTAGAAATGCTAGCAAAAGCCTTAGAACAATAGTTATTTTTTCCTTTGATTTATTCCATGTCTCAGGCTTGTTGCTTCATTTTTTTTTTTAAGTTCTATATGACCATAGGAGAGCCCTATTTCTGTTTGCAACTTGCAAGTGGCTGATTTTCCTCTCCTGCCTTTGCTCTCCCACAGAAACCAGCTCTTCAGTTTCAAATTATTTCTCAGCCTCTACAGAATGAGAAAGATGTTGTTCCGGGAAGCGGCTCACATGTTGGCATTTGTGGCCCAGGGTCTGTCTCCCTGAGTCAGCTGGTCCTTCCTTGCAAAGACGTGGATGGAGAGTGGAAAGGATTTGTGTTACACAAGTGATATGGGGGGTTACACAAGTGATATGAGAGGCTGGGGAGGAAGATGGTATCAGCAGGACAAAAAAAGTTGGGGTAAACTTTCAGATAAGAAGTCAGTAAATGTGCTAATAGCAATGCACCATCTAATGTCCCTCAAACATTAGTTCTGCTTGGCGGGAGATGGAGAAGAATGGGCTGCAAAAAGTGTCTAGACTTACATGCTCTCCATGAACATCATCTTCTACTGGAAGACTGGATTGTAATAGCAATCAGGAATCAAATTAAACAAGCAGAAGACATCTTTGTCCTTGTTTTTGCAGCCATAGAATGTGTTTCTATCTTGTAGGTGTTTAGGTGTTCTTTACTGTCCACTTGCAGCATGTTGTATGACTCTTGATGTCTCAGTCTGTATTTCTGAGGGAGTGCATTCAAAAGCCACTGCCTGAAGGGGAAGAGGCAGGGAGAGAGAGAGCTGGAAACAGATCACTTAACAAATGTAGGCTTGTTCTTTTAAAATCCAAAATTTCTGTTCTAATTTTTTAAAAGTCTAGGTTTTATTCCAGGTAGAAGGGTTATCAAGTCTGACACAGTGAGTTTTTTCAGACTCGTATTCTGTTATCAATCTGATTTACCTCACTTAATCCCTTTGGAAATTGTATCTGACCTAATTTTTCAGCAGTGACTCTTACGACAAGAACAAATAATAGGGGTGACCCTGTGCATTCCTGCCGTATCTCTTTCTCTGTAATGTGGATTATTCTAGTTTCAGTCCACATTAGTCTGCAAAGAGGCAAAGTCAAAGATCAGTTCAAAACAGCCGATACATTCCTGCAAATTCACATTTGGCAGTACTGTTAGTGGTAAATATTGCCAACATGTATTGATTGCTTTTTCTGCTTCAGCTGATAGACCCAATGTTATCTGCCAAATACCTTTTTTTTTTTTTATATTGTATTGCTTGATGTTGCGTGAGTTGTATCAATGCGCTGTTAACCTCACCTGCTCCAAGAGCGTTATTGGCTCTATAGGGGATTCTGCTATTTTCAACGACAGATTTTGTGATTCCCCCTTTAATCCAAATTTAGCAGAGGAACAGACTGCTGATAGTGAGACTTGCAGTTATGGCCATTTGCCACGTTTTAGGGAGCTGTCTATCTCTTAACTTGCTGTGGCACTGCAAGGGCAAACCTTATAAATTGCTTTTGTCTCTCTGGGGCCATTATTATTTCTCTGTGTGTGTATTATACTTGTGTGTGAGCATTTGTGTAACTTGATAAGGTGCCTTATGGTCTATCCTGTTAATACGCCTTCTGTGTTGCTCCTGCTGCAGCCAGCAGCCGAGCTGCCTTCACTGCTTGTGGTGGGTGATGGAGAATGCTCAGAATTCAACAAGTGTCCGCTGGCTCAGCTGCTTTATTTATCCCCTACAAAGGCAGGCCTGCAGCGCAGAGGAAAGTGTACTCTGCTCCAAGCAGCAATATCCTGGGTTGCTGGTGGTCTTGAGGGAAATGCTGTTTCAGATTCAACAACAGATGCAAAATATATGTTTCCCTGAAAAAGTTTTTTCCTTTTGTCAGAAACAGACTTGTTTTATGAAAGAAGTATGGAGCTGGATGCTGTTGCGTCATCTAGACATGGAAGCTGGGAAAAGGAAGTATTTTACCAAGTTATATTGTTCTTACAAAGATTGTAAAATGGTTACCCCTTCTACTGTGTTGAGATCTAATAGGTCCAGTATCGATGTCCTAGGTATTACAGAAATGTGACAGAGACTTACCCTGCTTTAAGAAAGACATAGGCTATTTCAAGAAGATGTGGAAAACCACTATTGTTGCTTTTGACATGACATGGGTGGGTTTTGTGAAGACCTGTATTGAATAAACAAAATCAATAATGCAAGACAAATGCTTCCCTTTAACAGCAATCCCTGCATGAAGTAGTTCGTTTAGGAATCCTTTGCCAGATTGGAAGGTACACAGTGACTTATAAATGCCTTCACTACTGGTTCTTTTTTGGTTATGGTCATTAATCAACTCAAACTTTCATTTAGCTTACTAAATTAGCTTACTGTTATGAAGAAAATTGTGCCTCTTGTATTGCTCAGCTGCAAGGTGATGGGGAGACTTCAGATCCTTCTTCCTCTCACCTAACTCTTCCCCAGTGCACCTCTATAGTGGCAGGAAAGAAAATGAACTTAATAGCTCCTGGCCTAGCAAATATTACCTATATTATCCATTGGTACCGAGAACAGCCCATCTGGGAGAGCAACTGGAAAAGGCTTGAACACCACCCCTTCACCTCACCTCACAGATTTTCTGTTCCGCATTCCCAAAAATGGGTTTGAACTAGGAGTGATTTGACTCCATAATGAGATTTCTATTAATTGAATCAGTCCCTCAAATAGAAGAAGTATCACCTTTAGTTTTGAAGTATTTTTAGTGCTAAAAGCTTCTGTTTTTAAATTTATTTAATTTTTTAAACATTTTTAGTTTAAGGGAAACTGAGGCAGAAAGTAACACTAGCATGAGGGACAGAACTTCAAGGCTTCAGCAGAGTGGTTTCCCTCCCTTTTTATGCAGTGGGACACAGAAGTCCTCATGTGGGGTCCTTGTGATAGGATGGATGGTGCAAGTTGCTGATTAACTGTTTTGAACAGGCTTGCAGTTCTGCAATTGGAGTGCTAAAGGATAGAATTATTACAGGCTTTTGGATCTCGATTATGCAATCTTTGTCTCTAGTCTTCTGCGAAGCAATAAAATTGAAGCAGAAATGAAATTTATTATCAGGACAAGCTGCATTATGAATGTGGTAAATGCTGATGTCTTATTGCAAATGAGGTATTTGCTAAATAGAAATGCTTTTAAAGCAGTATAATCCTTCACTGTCCCTCCAGGACAAACAACTGGAGAGCAGTGATTGCAGAAATCATTTAGGTCATGCAAATCAAGCTCCAGCAGCGTTTCATGCAGTCAGAGGAAAGACTAGACTGTCCTATTAAGAAGCCTCGTAATGATAAAAGATGATTAAAATGACTTAGAAGAAATTACTAAGTGAGGGTCAAGAAAGGGTAAGAAGGGCAAGCTGATCATGGAAATGTGGTTTTAAATGGACTAATTCCAAGGGAGTATGTTTATCATAGTCACACATAAATGATTGAGCAATAATCACACCAAAATTATGTGAAAATTATAGCCTTTTCAGGGTCTGAGGGTAGTTTGGTAGCTTTTTATGTAGAGAGGTGATTTAGATCAAGTGACATAGGGGTCAAAAATTCTCACATAATGTTTTCACAAAAGATGACAATGAGCTTTCTTCTGGACTCAAATTTAAATGTCACTTGGAGAACTATCAAGTTACCCAATATTGTACAGTGTAAGCAGAATGTAACAAAAGGTACTGCAGCCAATGCTGCAGCAGTAAGCTTTATGGTACAGGGGAGCCAGCTCTGTCATTTGCAGATCCTGGAGATGAATTTCCTTTACAGTGATGCTGGCCTGCCAGTCCAGCTGAATGAAGACAGTGTAATCGCTTTCTTTCATGAAGCTAAACAATTTGGGATATTTTTTATATGTGGCAATACCTGGAGAAAAAGTCTCAAGTGCACTGTGTGGTTACAGCAGGCTGTGCATAGACCCTTCACAGCTTGGGAAGCATTGACTCTTCAGGCTTATTGTACAGCAGAACCGAGAGGTTCCTCTTTATAAGCTAATCATTATAAACCAGATTGAACAGCAAGCTGCCCCTTCACAACCACCAAGGATCATGTCCATTTCTTCTCCCCTCTTCTTCTCAGCCACTTCTTGCTTCAATTCTCAGAACTACTCTGTTTCCATCTTTTGGAGGTTTTAGTTCTGAGGGCCCATGGATGGTTCCATTCAGTGACACCAGCCCAAAATCACATGCTTGCGCAACGGCTGAAGTTCAGCTTTGGATTTGCTTGCTCCAAACTAAGTTTTGAGGAATGCAGATTTTTTATGAGCTACCAAAGCTGGAGGCCGGCTGGATCAAGGGCTATCGTACCTGCTTCCCAGCCTTCCCCTCTAAAGGCATGTGGATGGTGAGGGTGAAGAAAGGTAGCACAAGTAGCGCAAAGGAGAAGGGACAATCAAGGCTGTCTTTGGCCTGGTCATGGAGCTGTAGCACGGAAACGGAGAGGCCAATTAGATCTCTATGTGACAGTAAGATGAAAAGCACAGGAGCTAATTACGTACAGGGTGTTACTGTGACAACCCACGAGACAGTAGAGCACCAAAAACAAAGTACAAACATGTAAAACTGAAACCAGAGGAGAAAAAAAAGAGACTGTAAAAACATAAAAGAAATGGGAAAAGGAGTACAACAGAAGCAAGAGTAAAGGGAAAGGTCAAAGCATGATTTGAAAGGATTGGGAAAAAAAAGCCTAGGTAGTGAGAGGACACCAAGAGAGATGCATGATCAGAAACAAAGTGTTTGGTAGCCTGAAAATTTGTTAGCAAACAAGATACCAGGATGTTGTGCTTTCACACCAAAGACCCAGAAATGTTTTGGGTGAGGTTTTTCAATCTGACTATAACCAACTCAAAGTTAGGAGTCCAGCCTAAGGAGGTCTCCTAGGCTCTGTCCGTAGTTAGCAGAAAGTCAAGTAGCAGGGGCTGCTCAGTCGTTCTGCAGTCAGTGTGTATGCAGCGGCTCCGAAGATGTTTCTTTTGCTGTCAGAGACGGCTTTAATTAAATTGCAGCTCTTCTTGTCTTCTTGCTGTCTTGCCCCTCCACACTGTCGTATGACTAGTGCTGGTGACGCTGTTGTGGGAGTGCAGCGAATTATGTTGGGAAATCCAGGAGAACTCTTGTTAGTCCACATTGGTCATTTGATCTGGTGGGCACAGAGCCACCACACAGTTTCGCTGACCTGCTGACAGAGTTTTGTGGAGGCATAAATGAGAGGCTAAAAGAAATGGTGAGACCTGGTTCAGCTGTCACTACCAGCAGAAAAGCTGCCCATTTGCTATGCTGGCAGACGGTGGGTGACTTGTTCATTGGAGGTGCATTGGTAGAGAGAGCTGCCTAGCCTGGTGGCCTCACTACTTCATGACCTTTGCAACTAACATTTTGTGTCACCTACTCCTTGCAAACTACGGTCTATCTGGGCTGCTAATGCACTGCAGCAGAGTTAACTGTGACAGAGGGGTCCAGGAAAGTCCAAGGGAGCTGTCCCTGAGGATGGTTGGTTGTGGTGGGCCAAGACTCTATGTGGCTTGGGGGGTTTTGCACGCTGTGTGATCACTGCATGGCTCTGAGGACTTTCATGACACCAAATGGCACCACGTTTAAGGTGGCAGGAGTTCACTTCTGTAAGGTCCCCCATATTTTCCCGGCTACACTAATTTTCCTGCTGGGCTAATCACTTTGGCAGTGCAAACGGTGTCAGTGGCAGCTACATTTCGTATTTAAAACTATTCATATATACAAATTTGCAATAACTAATTATGAAAAGGAAATACTGATGCAGCAGCTGTCAGACAGGAGTGAAAATTAATAGAAAACAGTTCAATGAAAAGTATTCATTTGAAACAGCTAAAATGCATGGTTGATTTAAGCATCTGGCCAGCTTGGATTAAATAATCTATGCTGGGCACAGACCTTCAGCAGTGACTGCACTGCTAACGAGAGAAACAATTGTCTTATTACAAAATCATTATCAGACAAAAAAATGAGCTCAAACCACAAAATAGGAGCAAAGTTCAGGGATCTGAGAATTTATAGTTTAGCCTTATCACTGAAAATGTCAGCAAATTAAATAAGGTCTATGTAAGTCGCCTCACAGTGGTACCCAAAGCACAAAACCGGTCCCCAAGTGCCATGGCAACATTCATGGACTCTGAAACAAAATGCCGTTTCTAAGGTGAAAGAATGGGGCCTTAATCTTTGCTTCCAGCTTTCCATGCCCACCTTTGTCCATAAGCATAGTTCACACAGCTGCTAATTATGTAGGAAAATGCAGGCAGGGAAGACAGTGGTGAACACTGGGCTTGAAGGAGAAAGAAAGAGCAATACCCAACAGATCTAAATTAGGCTACAAAGACATACAACAAGAAGAAACAGTGAGCTAGCATTATGCCTGCCAGGCAGACACAGTTCCCCATGAGGGGCCCATACTGCTTCTAGACCCAACCTGGGCTTGTGGAGACCTGTCTGAGGAGTTACCAAGAGCAGGATGGACAGTCAGTGATGGCTAATTGACAGCTGACTGTTGCTGAAGCCGACAGTGAGACTAACTGGTGATTTTTCTCAACAAAGATTATATCAGAAGAAGAGTTTATTGCATGACACCTCTGATTTGGCTAAGCTCTGCTCTTTGGGTCTTGGCTCTGCAGATGTTTATTCAGCATCTTTTTTTCCCCTTCCATTTATTCAAAGGAAAGAAGTTGCTTTAAATGGCTTCAGGAGCTCCATGCTGGGATTTGGTTGGCTCCGGCTTCTCAGCTGGTCCTTGGGCTGCCCAGTTCCACCCCCTGCATTGCATGGCCTTCTGCCAGAACAGCTGCAAACAGGATCTCTAACAGTGTTTCCTTTGATGATGGTTGAAGGATGAGTCGCTTAATCCAATTAATTTGCTCCTAGAGGGTTGAAAAAAGGGCAGATTCAGAGAGGTCATGGTAGGGCAGAAAACGAGGAGACAAGGTGTTGAAGAGAAGAGGTTGGAGAAGGTGACATTTTTTTATGTGAAAAAGCTGGATGTTTGTTCTTAGACAAATTTTATACCCTCGCTACAGAATCATAGTATATGCATGGTCACCTGGAATACTAATGGGTGGTTTACTGTGCTAAATTCAGACTGTTTGCAGCCTCAGGAGGGCATTACTGCATGAGTTGATGATGCCATCACACTTTCAAGGTTACCTTTGTGACTGTACAGGAGAGAAGAAGATACCATGGTAATTCAGGTGTTCTAGACCCAATTCCCAAGGAAAGTGAATCCTTGCATGACATCAGAAAACAATCAAAATAATTAAAATGTCACAAAAACTGTATAAACTATTACTAAAAGGAAAGCAAATCTATGGATCATAGAATATAGATATATTTATTCAAGACACAACAGTAAAGTTACTAAGGATAAAAGCATTTCGTTCTGTTATATGATTCTTTTACTTGTAGATCTTAAAAGTCTTTATAGGAATGAAAGAAAAATAATTTTGTTTTGCATATTACAGATATCAAGAGGATTGAATCACAAAGAAACCTAGTGACTAAACCATGGAGAAACACTGGGTCATTGTCCATCTGGGCCTAGAGTGGACCTTTTTGTATGCCAAAAATAATCTTAATCTGTAGGTTTTGTTGGAAACTGATGTATATCAGAGCTTTCTGTGAGAAACCTTTGGTGTCTGGTACATTGCCAAGGCTATAGTTTCAGGCCTAAAGTATTAGGATACCTTGCAAATGGGCTGACTTTGTAATATATGCTTACAAACTCTGTAACTAGGCAACTAAAAGAAAAAAAACCTCTATGGTGGTTATCAAATTTGTCTTAGAAAACCCTTGTCCTGCCATGCAACACCAAGAGATGGTGTTGCAATAGACTTACATTCTCTCTTAAATTGTGTTGTCTCATAATTCATGCAACTGTATTATTCTAGTTTTTCTCTGGACCACCAGTCTGCATCATATCTTCCACATCAGAGAGACAAAATGCTGATTTTTATACTATTTTACCTCTTGTTGTTAAATAATTCTGTTATCTAAATAGTAAAGCATTCTGGTATAAGTACGCACATTTTATTTCACTGCATCTGGCTTCTCGATTGTTAATGAACAAAAACTAAAGGAGGAAGCATAGCTCTGGGCTTTTTCTGTTCCTCTTTATCTATTCCAGTTTGTAGATCCCAAGAGCCACATGAACTTACTGTTTTGAATATCCATGGAAATACACAGATCACTTGCAGTGACCGCAGTGCTTGTCAGAAAGGTTCTGCAGATGAAGCTTCACTTGGCTCCACCAGCCGAGCTAACCCCTAGTTAATACCCATTATGCTGCGTCCCAGTGAACTTCAAAGAGCTCACATGAAGCTGATGTTGCCAATGCAATGCGGTGGATGATTTCTTAGAAGAATCAAGAAATCCAAAGCCAGATTTCTTACAGATCTTTGTAAACAAGCCACTGCAAGACACAAAGGCAACCTAAGTAGCACTATGTATCCCAATATTAAGATATTTTAACTTACTTGAGGAGGTGGCTATGTGCTACTGTCGGAACAATGACTTTGAAGAAAGGAAGTTATATCCGTATAATTAAATACTCTGAACTGAGCTGAAGGTGATAAACGCCATAAATACCACACTTACCTGACAGAGTAGATTATCGATTTTGATGAAACCTATCAAGCTTCTCAAAAAAAAATAAAATAGTGCCAAATATAGGGTAAAAATACCTTTCCCAAATATTGCCAGAAATGTGGCAGGTTTTACACAGATTCATCTGTTTCGGCAGAGAGTTTAAATGCCTCCTTTGGGATCAGCAATTCCTAGGCATAAGTGCCTGTGTGAAACACTCTGTGTGACTGAATCAGGCCTTTCATTCTGGATGTATCTGAAGTAATCTGTGGACAGCTCAGGAATCTATATGTCTTCCCAGAAGGAGATTAATGACTGACTGTTTTCCAGTCATCTGTTTGCAGGAGCTAGAGCATGTGGAACAACTCTTGTGCACCACATCCTGAAAAGTTTGCTATTTGCAAAACATTTTATGATTTCCTCCTTGAGAAGCCTCTAAATTTAGTAATGGTGCATAGCTCTGCCTCCCTGGGGGCCTCCAGTTCAAAAGTCCAGCTCTGTTTTGAATATAAGTTTACAGTAATCAGCACAGCAGGACAGTAGTGGCTGAAGAACAACCTACATTTGTTCCTCAGGGCAAAATCTTTACCTACTCAATCTGAGGGTGCAGGAGCCTAGGCGCAATGCTTGGGGAGGCGACGGTTGAAGGCATTTTCTCTCCTTCTTTCAGCGTGGAATTCACAGAGACATGGGATGTCCTGGTTCTCTCTCCAGATGGCTACGGTCCATGGCTGCTGGCAGCTCCCACCTTCCATTGCCTTGCTGAGAAGCAATCAGTCAGCTGAACGACAGCCCTGTGGTCTAGTTGCCCATTCCTCCTCTGCAAAACCCTGCTTGCTGGACCATAGTAATCTACAAAGCCATCCTGACCCTCTTCTACTTACACCACTGCTGTTCACCATCCCACTGCTTCTGGGACCTTAGAGTCCTCAATGGGAAGTAGAAAGCAGAACTCACCCTCTCTGAAACTGCAAAAACAGAATTTGTTCTTCACTGCAGCAAATGACAACACACTGGGAAGACAGACTTTTATGTAAGGAACAATACTTGCACATAGTAGAGTGAAAAGTATGAGTCTTTGACCCTTTTATTTGTTATTATTATATTTCTTGACTCACATCTTCAGAGAATGCATTTTTGAGTTTATAAAGGACTATGGATTCCTTTCCAACCACTTTCTCTTCCTAGTTAGTTCTGTGCTAGATCACATCATACTGAATGTCTCCCATCATACTTCTATTTCTCCTCTTCTCAGCTCCTCTTCTAGCAGGCTGAGAGTTGGTGTTGTTGAGCCTGGAGAACAAAAGGCTCCGAGGAGACCTTATAACGACCTTACAGTACCTGAAGGGGCTACAAGAAAGCTGGGGAGGGACTGTTTACAAAGGCTCGTGGTGACAGGATGAGGGACAATGGGTATAAACCGGAGAGGGGCAGATTTAGACTAGACATAAGGAAGAATTTCTTCACCAAGAGAGTGGTGAGGCACTGGCACAGGTTGCCCAAGAAGTTGTGGCTTCCCCATCCCTGGAGGTGTTCAAGGTCAGGCTGGATGGGGCCTTGGGCAGCCTGATCTGGTGGGATGTCCCTGCCCATGGCAGTGGGGTTGGAACTGGATGGACTTTAAGGTCCCTTCCAACCCTAACTATTATATGATTCTTTTTGTTGAAGCACTTCCCTCTTCCAGGTTTCTGTACAGATTCTATGGGCAAATTCTCCCTTGTCTTCCCTTCTCCGTGTCCATCTTTGCCCCAGTGTAATTTCATCTACCTACACAAAATCAGGTGGCATATCCTTGTGGGTGTCTTGGACTTACACCTCTCTACCAGAGCTTTCTGTCCAAATCTCAGCACCTTGCTCTATGACAATTCCCAACTGATCTCAGGTCAAACTGAGTATGCCAGCAGGGTGCAGTGGCTATTGCTGACCAGGCTATCCAAAATCATGTCACTGCTTTAGTGTTTCTCCACTTTGTGTATGTAGTAATATAATACAGAGTCCTAAATCCTTTAGTAAAACTTTTTCTTCCTTCTTCTCAGTAGCACTGGCAATAACAATAAAACAATTTCCCTAGGAACAAATTCTTAAGTCATGAACGCTAGATTTGAACAAGGAGCATTTATATTGTGTGGAAAAGGGAAGGCCTTTGTTTGAACACAACAACCAGGCGTGAAGAAAATAGAGAAGTACGCTTAGCCAAATTTTTCAGCTTAATTTTCTGTCAATAAGCTAGTGGTAACAAAACAGAATTCTTCTTGCTGAGTTTAATGCTTATGCTGTATTATTTTAGATATGCTCCATTAGCTTATGGCATAAAGGATTTGTTTTTTCTCAGTATATAATAGAAGTCATGCTTCTGTTGTGAATTCCTTTGAATGTTATAAGGAACTGCACAGGGAACTGTCTCCTTTGGCAAGAAAGAATGGTGGAAAACAGAAAATGCTTCTTATGAAACTCCATAGGAGTGAGTCTGTCTAGCCACACTGCAGCATAAATTCAGTTCAATCCCTATAAAAAAAGCAGTACATCTGCACAGTCCCACTATGCAGCCAAGTTTAGATTAGTTCTTGAGAACTTTTCTAGCGGATTCAACTCTACATCATGAAAGGCTTGCACCTGAAACCAGACTCAAATCCTTTCACTGTGTAAAAAAACATATGCTACCATTGTGCTCAGTTGTGGTTTTTTTTCATTTGTTTAAAAGGTAGAGGTATATTAGACTGATATTCCAAAGGAGGATCATATCTTCTTTCTTCTTCTCAAAGTCAAACATCAACACCAGTTTGTCAATTCTTGAAATATTTCCTGGAATATCTCCTTCAAAGATCAAAACCGAGAACATTAAGCAACAACGTGGAGGTCAGAATGCTAAAGATGTGATTCCCCCCCCGAAATGCTGTAGATGAGTAAAATTAGCTTGGTTTCCAGAATGACTAGACAACTTAATGAAAGATGAATCCATTGGGGACTATTAAATGCAAAATCACTATGTCTGGTTCAGGAATCCTCTGAACCACAAATTGCTGTGTGTTTGACAGATATTCTGGGAACAACATCACGCACTTGCTCTGTTCCTAAATTCTTTTCTAGGCACTTACTGCTGCTCACTGTTAGAAACAAGCCATAGGGATGTGCTGATATTCCCTGACTCGGTGTTCCTGTTTCTGTGTTTTGAAAGATTTCTGTGGGTTATTTCACATTTGTTTATAGGAAAAGTTGGAGGAAAAGAGGAATCAAATGATAATTCACAGAGTAACGTGAATAAAGGTCTCCAAGAGGAAAACTGACAGAGAAGAAAGTTCCAAATATTGTCATTTCTCTGTGTATTTTCCCACCCTCCTTACAGAACATTTTTATTTTGTATTTTTGCTGAGAAAGACTAAGCCAATTTTGGATGCATTGTGTGTAACCTGATGAATCTTAGAACGGTGAAAAGCTTGTTGCAAGTTCTGATCCTCTTCCAGTCCAAACAGCATGCCTCGGAGTCAAAAGAAAGCAATGTGGTCAGTCTCTCTTGCTCTCTTCACATCTCTGATACTGCTAAATGAGTAATTCAAAAAAGCTTATGTAATTCTAGTCAGCCATGCCTTAGCTAATCCATTTGGGGACATAGTATCTGTCCCCTGCTTTCCAACTTCCAAATGGCTTTGTTTTCTAGATATTTTTTTGTGGTATCCCCCTGTGTTCATAAACCCAGAATGTTTTGGTCCCTGTTAACTCAGTCCCGTTATTTCTGCTCTCTGTCTGCTGAACATTCAATTTTGCAGTTTCCATTTCATGAGTTAGGAGTTCCTCACCCTGCTGTTCCCTGTGGTTGGGGGAGGCAGGGATGGAGGCTCCAGGTTTGTTTTAATGAAGTAGCCTGGAATAAGACCTAAAGTTTGGGAAACAGTTGAGATAGCAGATGTGGACTTCTTACTGACATGCAATGAGACTTTGAGTAAATATCCTATCTGTTAGGTGTCTCAGATGATCTGTCTTCAAAGCAGTCCATTCTCAGTGATCTCTGTTTTCAGGCTAAATTACGTTATGATTACAAAGGCAGTTTGGATCTGGCCAGGCTTGGTAGTTTAGACAGTGTTGCAGGCACAGCTATCTCAAGTAACCTTGTTTCTGAGGAAATTTAGCCAATTTTGTACATTTTGTACACTGAACTATTTAATCCCACCAGACTGAAGGTTCCTCTGCACAGAGGTAGCTTGGGTGTCCAAGCACCCCACAGCATAAGGTGATTTTGCACAAAGCCAGCCTCAGCTTAGCAAGTCTGGCACTAAGCTTGAGGTATTAAGTCCAGCTGGACCTGAGCTAACTCCTGCGGATCCCTGAATACAACTGCACTGTGCTCCTTAGCCGGCTCTGAGCATCCCTGCGATGTGAAGCACAGACAAAAGGCCACACTTGTGTGGTCCTGAAGGAATCAGCATGCTCCAGAAGGGCATATTAGTGCTAATGTGGCACCAGCCATCCTGGCTTACTTCACTACAAACCATTCAAATACCTTGGCACCAAGTTGTTCAGTACCATATTGCCTGCAATTTTCCAATAGCTAGGTTATTTCAAGCCTCTATTATTCTCCCTCTACCATAGTTCTGGATAATGGCAAGTTGGCCACAGCATAAAAGCAATGATTTTGCCACAAATGTATGTATTATCAGACCTTGTAACATTTATGGTTATTTAATGCAGTCTTTCAGCTTTTGTCCACCCTTTTTTTGGCTAGGCAGCCTACATTTCAGGATCCTAGCCATGGAGCACAATGAAATTACCAGTTAACTCATGCCTGTAATAAGCTGCACTTAAGAGTCTTGTCTGTGGGATATGCGGAAGGGATGGGCCAGAGAGCTGGAAATAGGACTTCACTGCTTGCAAAGAACCACAATAACAAGTACAATGTAACTGCTTATACAGTCAAACTTGGTAGCATGAACACAAAAGGAAAAGACAGAAGTCCCTATTTTTGATAAAGTTGGTTTCCACCAAAACATGCAGTGAATTGTCTGTGTTTTTTTTTCCAGAAAGGAATAGCAAGGCTAAACATGAGAATGTTTTCAGAGAAAAGATATACCTGTAAAGTATTACATTAAAAATTAAATGAGCAAAATAAGTAAAGAGGACTTTGAAAATTTGTGTTCCTTTGTCTGCTCTCAGGTTTGAGAAGTTTCCAGCACTGTGTTCTTCCTTTTATATGGTGCAGTACATTGGCAGCATTTCCTGAAGGCTTTTCATGACCTCCTACCATAATTGCTTTGAAACATACAGCAATCTCTGCAGAGGCTTCTTGAAAGAATGTTACAAAAGTTAGTAATGCAACTATTTTTCCATAAACTTAAAAACGGAAGGTTCACATTTTTTGATCCCGATTTTTTTTTTAATTCTTGCTTAAGAAAATAACAGGTGCACCAAATTGCACAACTATATCAATATTTCAAAAGCCTCCAAATCTTGCATATGCAAAGAAGGAAGCTTAACAATCTTTGCTAATCTCTAACGCAAGATGTATCCATAATTTATGAAGGCAGCAGACAAAGGGGAACTGCTCTTGAATGGAATCCTAAATACTACACAGGAGGAGCCCTGGGCAGCTACACAGCACAAGATTCCTTGTTATTAAATCTACTGACCAATATCTCATGAGATTAGCTCTGAAAGTTAGTCTCCAGCAAAATTTATACTAATTGAGTGTGAACTGGATTGAGTTTTGTAAAAGAAGTAAAGAATGAAGATATAATCCTCCTATCCAAGCAACATTGCATACTAACACTGATCGAGTTACAGCAGATCAGCTCTTTCTCTCTCTCATCTCAGGTTTTCTGCATCTCTTTTCTTCGTGTGTGAGGAAGTTGAATGACCTTTAACAGCGGGACACTGTAGTGGAGGCCCTTACATGGCAGTTAGAGAAACTCTGCATCTGGATCCAGCAGCAGCTATAGCTTCCCTTCCCTCTGGAAGAGTATTCACTTACACTAGTGTATGTGGTACTAGCCTTAATGATTATTAATGCTTGCAAATGACACAATGAGGCCAAATGGCAATTTTCTGAAAGCTGAGCTTAACAGACACTTAAATACTATTTGTTTCTACTGTGGCTGATGAAGATTTTCCGTATTGATATTCCATACTGAGTTGGAGAGGCAGGGTCTGACAAGAGCTGGATCTTTTTCTCATCCAAACAGAATCCATTTTTGGATATCCCACTTTAGAAAAGTAGGGGACTAACGGCAGAATTTCATTTCATGGGAACAGCAAAAAAGAGTGGTCAGAGTCAAGAAATAATCATGAGGGCACAGACAGTGAGGAAAGGCAGGAGGAACCGAGGTTATTTTCTGTGGAGAAATGAGAGGAGTGACATGATGTCAGCTTTCAAATGTGTTTTTTTCAGATACATCGAGGCCTGCCAGAGAGAGGACAGGAAATTGTCTGACCTATGTGTTCATGGCAGATAAGACAGGAAAAATGTGCTAAGAGGGATAATGTACATGTAACACGCAGTTTGGGTATTACTGAATATTTTTAATGGCAAGGATAGTGAAGGACTAGAGTATATGTCCTAGGACACAGTTCTCTGAGTTCTAGAGATCTTTAAGAGGAAGCTAGAGAAGATCTGTGACAAGTGGCATAGGTATGGTCAATCCTACTATAGATAAGAAGATGGACTAGAGGACTTCCAGAGGTCTCTTCCTGCCTGCTGTTTGTGAGTCTATCACTATATATAAAGATTTCCAGGTTATTTCAGATAGAAATATATTAAAAAAAATCTGGGACATAACTGAAACTACTCTTCCTAGCTCTCTTTAGTGCTGAATTTTCTTCCATAATCAACACACCAGGCACAAAACATCTACAAAGACCTGAAGGAGCTGAATGAGGACCCAGTGTGAGGACAGCAAGAGGTACCATGCCACACCACTGAAAATGGTGGGAAACTTTTCAAACCATTGTTAGAAGGAAGAGGCTGGTGTCAGCTGAAGCATGGATCTCAATGCTCCTTTTTCTCTCTCTCCACACTATGTTCTGTAAAGATAATTAAAAAAAAGCAAGAAGAAAAGCACAAATATAATGGAAAATGCTTTCATCTCCCTAAGGTTTCAATATGCTCAAACTTTTTAAGAACCAGGGAATAGTATTCCCCCGGGGAAACTGTTTTTACCATTTCCCCCTTGTCTCATTTACTAAAAAACTCAGTGCTTTGAACTTAAAAAGAATCACACAGAAATGATGGTTTAAAGAACACAACAAGGAGAACGGTGTCCGACATTTTTTTTCCTTTAGAAGTGAGTTCAGATTTTCTTGTTGTGAATTTAGGCATACTAAATTCTCCATTCTTTGTTTTAACCACATGCAGAAAATGCTGCCTTTATAGTTTACATCAACATAAAATATAAGCCTGTTCCTTTGCTTTTCAAAGAGCTTAACTTCAGGAGAGTATGGTCTGAAAGAAGAACTACAAAGCATAGAGAAATCATACTTTTGTACTTTGTAGTGAGCTAACGGAGGGCGGTGGGATGTAGACTGTATTCTGGGGGACACCTAAGAAGCCATGGGATAGTTCTGTAAGCCTTTGTTTCTTCCTTCCTCCATCGTCTACTTTTTTCCTCCGTCTTCTTCCCTACGCTTTCTCTTCATTCTGTAACCCCCATGAAGGGTGTCGACACTGACTCTATGCAAGCACTGCGTAGCTGGGCTGGGTTTTTTACCCCAATAGAACAGTTCACCTTCAAACAATTCGTGAAAGTGAGTTTCAAATGGCCTCGGGCATCTTGATCTGAAATTTAGAATGCCTTTTGAAAAACAGTGTGTATATTAGCTTCATTGCTAAACTCAATTATGTTTTCAAATACGCTGGACTTTCCTTCAGGGGTACTTTTGTTGCTGTTTGTAATTTGCATATCTTTGTCCTTACCTTTAGATTAGAAGACCAAAAATGCCATGAAATCTTAGAAACATAAAGCAACTGAGGATGTTGTTTGGTATGTTCCTTTTTTTTCCCTTTTTTTTTTTCAACGTAGGTTGACAGTGCTACATCGACTTACTTTCTTTCTTATTATTGTGTGAAAAATTCAAATTAAAGAAATCAGACAGTTGTAAATTGCTGGTATATGTAGCAGTAAATTAAAGAGCAGGCATCAACAGAAATAAAAGCCTGAAATGAACTGAGGTTCTGAAGATGCACTGGGAAACTGAAGAAAGACATCAAAGCCAGCATAAAAAAAAATTAACAACTTAGCAAGGAAAACTGGCTTTTAAGAAAAAGACATTGAATTCAGCAAAATGGTGCATGGCCCATAGAGTATAAAAATAATGAAGAAGAACAGCAGGGACTGAAATAAAAATGGTTGGAAATGAATATACCACAGAAAGTGGTTAGCATAGTCTTCACCAACAAAACTGACAGGAATTGAGCAATAATACATGCCCTGGAATTGTCTGAAGATAAGATAATTTGCTGTTTAATGTTGTTCTAATGTTGCTTACATGTCAGGGAACAACCAACCTTTTAAGCTAGTCAGCTCACAAGATTCATGAACCAGCTTTTAGAGCTAAATCACAAGGAATCCCCTGGTAGTTTTTATACTTAGTTATATGACAGCCTAGAGGGTTGGGAAAAAATGACTGTAAAGCATTAGTAAAATTATGTCAGGGATTATCTTGTAACCCTTACTTATGCTTCTTGTCCCATTACCATTATGGGATGCAAGTATCAAGTGTGTGTTTGAGACTCTCATACATCATATGCTAAAGCAAAATTTCTTTCCCAGCCTGTAGATAATTCTGATGTATTCTCTTCCATATGGATTTGGACTACTGTTCAATTCTGAGAACTGTTATTGTCACCATAACGGTGATGAATTAGGGGAGGATGAACTCCAAAATACATGTATGATCACCACCAGCACCTATTGTACAAGTTTGTGAGCCCGATTCTGATCCCAGTTAGCCTAGTTTTATTCCAGTGAACTTCAGCGGAGTGACTCCAGGTTTGCTGCCATGCAGGGGAGATCAAACCCAATATGACTCAGCCTGTCACTTGCCAGTCTATTCTAAGTAAGACTATAATAAGAACTTCCACAAAGGAAGCTTAGTTTGCTAATATGCAAAAAAGAGTAGGAAAAGTGCATCTTTATAGACATTTGTTCCACTTTTTTTTTGGCTTTTGAATTGGATATGTCTACACAGACTATAAATATTTGCTCAAGGCAGATCTGACATTCCTATGAGCTACCTGTGTTAATTTTAGTATACTTCATACTGGTAACAGCAGCAGTAAAGATATGACAGCGCAGGCTGGCAATTGGAGTTCAAGCAGCCTGGGCACATAAAGTAGTCGCTTGCCCACGCCACCACTTTTTGTTACACTTGCTAACTAGCTTAATTCTGGTCTGGATGTGCTTGCCTGTTGTAAAACCATTTTGTCTGAAGAGGAATGTGGCACATAGAAACACACCTGAACAGTTTGCTCTTGTATGAAGGATGCAATTGTCTGGTTCTTGGAGTCACTGAAAGCCAGTCATTTCTGAATGGGCCCCTGATCAGGAGGAAAAATGACTTTGTGCTTGAGGAAAGTGCTCCTAGCACACAATTATCCTCACATTATGCCTCAGAGAAGCAGTATTTTGATACCCAAAATTTGATAACAAAGACACATTGTTTGTAGTATTTCATTCTTGGAAAAGCTTATTATTTTCATTGGAAAGACAGGCTATAAAACAACTTCCACATTGGCTGCAGCTATGGGGCTATACCCACCAAATACCTTAGGCATGCAACTTTATCCATATGGGACAGATTTGCTCATGTGACTGTTGATATTGCATGCATTTCACAGCAGGATGCCCTGTAACCAGAGTGTGCTCTACAAGGTCATGCTATTTGCCTCACATACTGCTTTTAACACAAAACCGCTTTGACTGTTAGAGGATGCCCAGCTATTCACTTAAGAAGTCATTCTGAAAGTAATACATTATCCTGAAAAATATTAATCAGGTTATATGTATGTATATTTTCCTTATCTGAGAAGATTATTGCAGCTATTGCCTTAAGGAGTCACTAAGGCCACTGTTCCCTTCACTTAAATTCCTCATTGAAACGTACATCTTTCAGGAGGCCAGTAAGAAGGCAGTCTATGCATAATAGGCAAGTAAAAGAGATTTTGGGAATACATAGAGGACCAGCCATCTACATGAATCATAACCATATACTTCTTTGCTCTTCCTCTGTTTCTTCCCTTTTTTGAGCTAAGGGACTATGAGCAAAACCTTGGCTTCACTGAATAAAGGATTAAAAACAGCCTAAAAAAAAAGCTGTGAGCAGTTTCAACTGGATCTTTTTGGTCAGCCATAGGAAAATTGGCAAACACACCATGAAGATTACTTAAAAGTTGGACAAGAACACCATGCGCTTCTAGCCCCAGGCTGCCTAAACTCTGAGCCGTGGGTCAAATGAAGAGTACAGTTTTATAGTGTTGCCTTTAGAAGCCTTATTTCTGCTGTGCTCCTGCAGCTTTTTAATGATGTGGCATGATTTTCTCCTCATTCAGCATTTGCAGTCTCTGGTTTGGTTTTGCTTAAGTTCTTCTTTTGGGTGTTTCACCATAGGGACCCAGAGTCAGATTCCTGGAGTGAGAGTGTAAAAGCTTACTCCATTCTTAATTCCTTCTCCAGGACTTAAAAGGCTCTCCCCTAGACAAAAAGTAGGACTGAGAACTTGCTCAGTTCCCCAGCCTGGTGCTATAGGGTCTTCTCTGTGTGGCTCCACCATCTGGTAGCTGCTCCTCAGAGCAGCAGTGGCAATAACTGTCCTGCTGCTGTGATGACTGTGTCAGGGAGGTGGTGGATAGGAGGAAGCATGGAATGCAGCAAAATGTGAGGAGTTTGTGAGGAAGGGGGAATGACCCTGTAAGTTGGTGATGCGTCTTTGCTTGAGTCAACTCCCCAGACTGATGGTGAAGCCACTGGGGACCCTGAATGCAATCCACAGCCTGATTAGCCAAATTCACTGAATAACCATGTCTGGAAAATAGTGATTGATAGTTGACCGACAGACTGTACAGAGGCATTCGGTAGGTTTGGACAGAGTTCTTCTTGGTCTGATACTATTCATTGGCTTTGTTAACATCTTGGATGGCAAAACAACTTGGTAAATTTGCAGAAAACACCATCTGAGGACAGACTGTTAAATATACTGTGGGAGAGGACAAGAATTTAAAAAATACATTGAGATACTGGAGAGATGGCAGAAAAAGAAAAAAAAAAGATAATTCTTTCAAGAAGGTAAGTGTAAAGTTTGCCAGTTGGACAAAACAAAATGGGCTTCAGTTGCTGCAAGAAGGATGCTTTAGTTGGTCAGATATTTGAAAACGCTTCTGATGATGACACCCTTCGATAGATGACATAAAGGGCCAAAGGCCTAAAGAAACAAAGAAGATAACTTGAAGAGCAGCATTTAAGTAGCTGGCTGAGCCCTCTAATTTTTCAGGCTTTTCCTCCTTCCTCTCTTCTCCTTTTGAGGGTGCTGCCAGGCAGCATCACAACCAATGTTAGTCACCCATGCCCCAGAGAGCTCTGCCCCAAGCCACCTCAGAACTGCTACATCCTAGAGAAAGGCTAAAAGAGGGAGAGAGAGAGACTCTTCTTTGTTATTCCTGGTATGGATTGCCAGAGATTTTTATATGTAAACAAAATTTAAAAGCTATGCTTCAGGATTTTGACCCTTCTTCTGCCTATTCTTGAGTCTAGTGAGTTTGGGAGTTGGGACTAAGCAACAGCTGATCATGTTCAGCACAGACGTTCCTGTAAGAAAAGTCTCTATAGACCCTGTTGGACAGTCTCTGATAGACCCAGTCCTGGGATGGCTCTGAGGCTGCTGGAGGCTGGGCACAGACCTACAGGCCGTGGGAAGTGGTTCAAGTGATAGCTTCTTTTCCCTCAAGCTTTCCAATTAAAAGGTGGATTGCCATGTAGTAATACTAATCAAGTATTGCATGCCATACTAACCAAGTGTGCTGTCTGAGTCGTCTAAGCAAGTCACCCAACATGTTGATTTGGGGGCTTATCTGAAAAAGGGGAGTGGGATTCCATCTTCTGTGATGAGGCTCAATAGTTCTAGGATTTCATACTCTTTGCATAGTGGGTAAAAAAAATGTAATTATTTAGAGGTCCAGGCCTGAGTGTGGGGCCAGAGCTGATTGCAGCAGCCTAGCAGAGCACTGCCCCATGAGCTGTGCGTTAGTCTCCTGCTATTCTTGAGCTAAGTAAAAATAGCATTTGTGTCATCTAACATCCTGGTATTTATATTCCAAGAGGCAGAGCCTAATTTCTTCATTAACCTGAGTAAATAATTAAAATTGTCCCAAACATTTCAAGGGAAAAAGCATTAAAAAAATAGCCTTGTGTATGAGAACAAGATGAAGTAAAAATCCATGACACTACTTATGTGCATCATCATTTGTTGCTGTTGCTGTCTTGTCTGTCCCTCATTAACTGAAAGGAACATTTTCCTTTCTTTTAAGTCTATATTGTTTTATGTTTATTACGTCTTGTCACCTTGTGGCACCACCAGCTAGATTTGCTAGAACTGCGTGTTGATATTAATAATTACTTGTCTGAGCTAAATGAAAGTGCTAATGAAGTCAAGGCCCCTCTGGGGGTAGGGTTTCGTCTTCCATTGCCATGGTGGCATATCTCAAGTTTTAGGAAGAAAGCTAACACTATTTCAACGGAAACACTTCTCTTGAGTGATAATACACCGTATCATCTCCCTTAGCAAATAGTAACAAGTGCTACAGAGCAGCAAGCAATTTGTGAAACTTTGAAGAAGAAAAATAAAATTGCTTCAAACTACCCAAAGGCTGTGGAGCTTAACTCAGCATGTGGCTGAACTGAAGGCAGAGCTATTTTAAATAATTGATAGTGCTGTAAATGTACATGATGTGGTACAGGAAGAGGTCAGTGCTTAACACGTAATAAGCCCTTTCCCTGAAGGTTTTATGGTCTGATAGTGCAAATGTAGGAAAGCCGTGGTACCTCATCAGAGGAAGGGGCTGCAGATGGGGTTCCATGACCTTTGGAGCACAGGTGTCTCGAGGAGGGTGTGGGTGCAAATTCAGAGATGAGGCGAGTAGCTAGAAATGAGAGAGTGAGACTGGCAGAAAGTCATATGCGGTTTGGAGGAGGCAACCAGACAATTCAGAGCTGTGCTGTTTTAAGCAGGCTGACTAGGACACGTTGGTGATTCAGTGGCAATGCTGGCATGCCAGGAGAGCTTTGGGAGCCTGTGTGACGTAAGAGCAGATACTCTGAACCCAAGGTCTGGCGTGACTGGTGCAGATGGGGAATCCTGTGGCTGAGACTTCCTCAGCTCAGATGTAGGGAGGCTAAGGCAGTGGGTGGAAGGCTCTGAAGATGACACTAGTTATCTGAAATATTAGGATGTAGGTAGTATTATGCCACAGGAGCAAAAAGCTTGGTTGATATTTCCTACCACATTAATCCTGGGCATGGTTAAGTGCAACCTGTGTGACCTAGTCCAGAGAGGAATAGTGACATTCAGAAAACTTCTGTAAAATATCCTCATCCTTCTAGATCTGCTTAGATGCAGCCTCTGTTTTTGCCAGTGTCCAACACATGGATTTCCTTTGGGCAGCACCACAGGTTGGAGACTCACATTCTGTACCCTGACGGCAAGAATTTGGCCCAAAGCATGCTGAATCTGAACCAGAGAGGCATTTTTCTCCTGATACGCTCCTGTCTTGGATGTCTTTTCTGCTGGCTCTCACAGCATGGGACATCTACTGAGTGTATCGAATCCTCAGGGGGCCGGGAGACTGGTGACAGTGAGACAGCTGGTTGCCATTACATTATTTACTCCTTGCCCTGGCACTTAGAAATAATAATTAAATTAAAGTTAGTTAAAAGATGTAAAAAACAGCAAGCAAAGATTTTTTTACACCTGACAGGTTCAGCTTTAATGTATTTGCATGTTAAACAGCTGTCTATGTGTAAAGAATTTTCATGCATTTGTATGCACAGAACCAAATCCTCTGTGCAATGCCCAACAACTGCCATAAGCATTTTCTGTTACAACTAACTCGTAGTATGTTAAGCAATTTATCGATATTTTAAGTAGAAGTACTTTTGGCAAAAACATCTTCTCCTTTTCCCCATTTAGCAGAGATTCTTTGAGGATAGCTCTTAACACCAATTTTTAAACAGAATTCCCCATTGCTCTCCATAGCATCCCATTTCTGAAAAGTGGCATGATGCCACCATATGTTAGCTTCTTAAAAATGTTGTATTTAACCGAGCAACAAGAAGTCAATTTTGTGATACAGAACAAATGTAAAGACATATGGTGAGCAGACCTGCAAACTTTCTGGTTTTCGGAATAAAAATATCTCAGTATTTTCACTGCCTACTCCAGACTCTACTTCCAAGACAGCCCGCAAAATCAAGAAGGCATATGGGGCAGAATTTATCTCACCTAACTTGAGTCATCTACAATTCAAGCATCTACATCTGAGCTAGGCACCTTGGGCTATCCTTACCATCAACAGCTAGAAAAGCACTTTAAATGACCTTGATTTATTAGGCTTATTTTAGATGTCTAGTTTGGGATAAAATTAACTGCTTTCTTACAAGGGTCTGTTCCTCCCACTGGGATTGGCTATGCAGAAAACTTAGATGACTAATTCAGATGAAAACGTCCACGATGTAGACACAGATTTTTGTTCAGAAGAACCCTAGGCACACAGGACCTAAAGCCCAAAAGTTCAGATGTGTGCTATGAATTCCACAGAGATTTTGGAGTTTTCATTCTTGTGAAAAAGAATGCCACAATAACCCAAAATATTTTCTGGAAAACTAATTTTAATCAAAGTATTTAATTGATTATTTTTTTTGTTTAATCACAAGTTTCTCTACCTTTTCTTAAAAATATACAAGAAAAGGGTAAAGTTGGTGCAGTTTTGCAGTGTTTGATAGAATTTGATCCTCTGATGGAATATAGTGCCCTGCAGGTTTCTCAAACGCTTTGTACTTTGCAATGCCAGGCCTCACTGTTACAGAAAAGTTCACATTACTTCTTGACCTTTGCAAGATACCCTAATGACAAGATGAAATATGCATAGCATGACCTGACTTTGGGAAAACTTGGAAAATGTATTTACGAAGTATGTTATTTCTTTTCCACTGTAGCATTTTATGACATAAATGCATTTGCTAAATTAGAAATCCTTTTTATTCTGTTAAAATGTCACAACAATTTCTATCCTTGAGCTTCATTATTTGTAGAAGACCCAGGCATACATATTGTTTTGCTGCTGTTGTTCTTCTTATGATGGTGATGGAAGTCTAGCATTCTTGGTAAAGAGGAATGAAGGACCAGTCTGGAGCCAAAAATAACTAGTGAGGAAGCAGGGAGGAGGTTGATAATACCTTCCTCTGGCAGGGAACCATCACATGCTCAACAGTGGCTTAAGCTGATGTTCTTTGCTTTATAAAAGTGCTTAGCTCTACTAGCTCCCCTTGGCCTCTCTTCTTTAAGGTCCACCAACTTAGATGTTACTTTTCCAGACAGTGAGGGAACATTAGGTACTTTACGCCTTCCTCCCCCAAAGCGGTGATGTTCTCTGCCTTTCTGAAATTGTATTTCAGCAGATCAGGGAGGAAGAAGCCACAGTATCGATTTGGAAAACTGCATTACATTAATGGCAGCTCCTCTCTTTCTGGTTTAATTACAAAAAGCAGTCACAAATGCAGACCTGTTCTTGTGTCTGTTGAAAACTGAAACTTCACTGAAAGCAGAATTAAAGCCCTGATTGCATAGGCGGTCAATGAAGTATCCATTTAACACTCTTTCTTGTACCAAGAGTAAAGAATTTTATAAAACAAATGCAAATACAAAATGTTACACTTTCAAATAGGATATGTATCAACAAATATTAATAGTTCAATACAAAAATTTTAGGGAGACAGAAGCATCTACAACTGCAACTGGGGAAACAGAGCTGATGTGCAAAAGATAAGGACAACACCTGCTTGATTCCTCTGCATGGGAGTTTCCCACTACCTCAGCAGGATTTTGGCATGAGGACCAGTGGTGAGGTGTCTAGATTGTGTGTGTGCACGTTCCCTGAACTGCACATTCTTTTAGCTAATTATGTAAAAAGATTATGCAGTTTGCTTTTCTGTTTTCCTGGGTTCACCATCAACATCAAGAAGCTCACAACATTAAGAGTGGCTTGTCTGATGATTTTTGCATTCAGTTGGAGTCAGAGGCATGAAAGCTCATACTGTTCAATATCAGTAGTATCTCTTTCCCATTTAAAGCAACTTTAATATTCTTTTTGAAATTCCAGGAGAAACTTCAGAGTTTTGAAGTCAGGAAAACAATCCATTATCTACACACTGTGTATACTAACATATACACTAAACAAACATAAGGAAATGACAAAGCAGCAATCATTCCACATAGGGGCAGAATGATTATCTAGAAAGTTATTTTTAAAAGTGAAAAAAATCTTTATCTGTCCTGAAAGTTCCCAGTGGTTTAGAGGAATGTTTTCTGATGCTGCTGTCTGTGCTTTCTTCTCAATGATCCATGTGACATTCAGAATTGTACGCTCATGACGAATTAAGTTGCCTGCTGACTACTTCTGACACACATGATTCTTCAACATAACAATTTCAGCAATAAAAGCATAGCAAAGCAAGAAAAATTGTGCAATGAACTCTTTAGCCCCAAATATGAATCATTCCGATTTAGCTGAGAAAAGAACCCATATAATTATTTACCATAGAACCACAAATACAATTCAATTGTAAATATCTATTTGAAAAACAGTGGCTCTGTTTGTGGCTAAGTCAAGGCACTCCCAAATGCAGGGCAAATTTTGATCTCAGTTTGCAGTAAGATTATTGCTGAAGTCAATGGGAATACTGAGGGGGAATAAAAGGGCCTTTATTAAGGCCACATTGTGCTTAAGGCTGCACCTCACTGAAGCTGGAGAACTTCAAAACTAGGAGTTTCTACAAATGAAAAAAGAAAATGTCAGGAGATCGTCACCTACAAGAAAGTGCACCTACTGGGTCACACTTTTGGAAAAGCAGTATGTTGGACAGATGGAAGAAATGATGACCCTCTCGCAGACCAGCAACAAAGCAACAGAAATGGAGAATAAAAAAAATGTAAGGACAAGTCTTCAACAAGCCCTCAGAAGAGTCTAGCATGGAACTCTGTTCTTTGACCCATGGGCAGCAAAATGGTGACTTGTTGTTAGGTAAACCTCTAGGCATGAAACCGTGTCTTTTTAAGGTTTTTGGGAGTAAAGAGAGACCTGGCACCCAACTCAAGGCTTCTTGTCAAATCATCAAATAAGACATCTGACTCTGGGTAATGGCTCAGCTCAAGAAGTCATAAGAATAACTAATGAGATCGTTGCTTAATGTTTCAGTGGAGATAACCTCAGACCACATGGGCCTGTAATGATGCAATGCACGCTTGTAGCTCCTGTCAGCCAAGTATCTGAATGACCTTCTTCGAAATTATATGAGCTTCTCAGCAGGTGGGCATTGTTATTTAAAAGAGGTATATGGCAATGTGCATGTGTGTTAAGAGAATTACACAATTAAACAGCCCTTTAAAAGACAAAGCTGGGATGTAGCTCAGCCATCCCAAGTCCCAGTCCCATGTTGATGCCAGCTGGACCATTCTCTTTCTCATCCTTTGTAACAGATAATTCAGCTGTTTGTCAATATTGTATAGCAGAGGTTTCCAAAATGTGCAGGTAAAATTCTGTGCTGCATCTCCAGGAGTCTCGATATAAATGACATAAGCCTGGGGGCACTCCCCTGACTGCACACCATCAGCGGTCTGTACTGGGAAGCTCCCAGGACTTCTCAAAGGTACTGCAGCTTAAACCCAATGATCAAAACATAACCAAGAGCCAGGCTTGCCCTGATCCCCCTTCCTCCAGGTTTGACTACTGTCTTCAGCAGTGCTTTCACCAAATGAATGTTAGCTGCTGCTATCAATATGGTATTTGGCATAAAGGGACTGAAAGGTGGTGAAGGATCTTGATGTCATCTACTTCTGAATTTTGAGTTTTCACCTTTTACATATTTGGAGGTTATACGTGAGGCATAATCAATAGGTCAAAAAAACCCATGAAGTGACTAAGTCATTTTAAAATACTGCACTTTGAAATGTTCTCTTTCCTGTAGTTAAAGGAGTGTTGGCTAAATATCAGTACCTAGTCACAGAACAGTGAGAGTGGGCTCCTTTTGGAGCCTTGGTCAACTAATGGGATAGAGATTGTAGCGGCCAACGTCCTGACCTACCACACTGCCCCGACCGCTGGTGGTCACGTCACTGTAACTATAGAATAAGAAATTTAAAAAAAAGGGAACTGCGGTACATTAATGCACATAATATGATTTTAATAGAGGACAAATACATTGCTGGTGTACGTGTCTTATCATGAACACTCACATTGCGTGTGGTTGATCCGAATAGCACAATTTCAGATTCGGACCAAAATGTACTACGCTGCGTGATTCTGGCCCATCACTATAGTTTATAATTACTAAAAATATCTGTACACTGCACAGATGGTAGAGATCAGTTAGTCCAAAAGAGTCAGGAAGGAACAAGTTTTAATGATAATTCGGGATTTTTTTTTGCTTGCAAGTTCCAGCAGCCTTTTAAGATTACTATAATAAACAGAAAAATGAAGATAAAAAAGCACCGGCAATCTTTGTGTGGCAGGTAACAATACTGTATTCAGGACAATTGTCTATTTTTCTGTTTTGAACATTGATCTGTGCCCGAACTTCAACACAACTTTTTTCAGGATTGCATCCTGCCTGAGTCTCACCCCTACAGAGCATCTCCTTGGAGAGAGCACAGACTTTGGCAATGTCAGGCCGATTTCTTTCGTTTCTCAGAGAGGTCTGGAAATATGTACTGAATGTGGTATCCCTAGTGTAGCAAGGTAAGGTTGTCTCTTCCTGGCAACTCCAGTTCTCTTCTAATGATCTAGGCTATGCTTTAACCTGGACATCTGGCAACAACAGCGATATCCAGGATAGCAGGGTCAAACCCAGCCTTTTGTCTGACTTTAGGGTTGTTTCTGGAGCTGGAAGAATGCAGAATACTGATGACTGGCACAAGTTTTCTTTTATAAAGGACAATAGAGATAATAATCAGAATGACTATGCAAAACTCACTAAAACTTTCAGGAATTTAGAAGTAGGTACTGGTAAATATTCAATTGGCGGGATTGCAAGTGCCAGATCTTCTTTTTTAATCCAAACAAAGCCAAGAACAAACACCAAAAGGCCATGAGAAAAGTGGTTGTACTGATATAAAAAAGTGCAGCTAAAGCAAGAAGTGGTTGCTGAATGTCAGTAAATACGAACAGTGTGGTAAGGAAGATCTACACAAATAAGCACAAATAATTCAAAGGGTAAGTGAGGAAATAAGACTTTATTCTCAAAAGGTAGATAACTCTTCACTAACATCAGAAGGTACCTTCAGTATTGTTATATTGAATTGTAAGCAGAGTAGATGGTGTCTGAAAAGCACTGAAAACCACTGTGTGTCATTATACTGCTTTAATGAAGTCCTTTTCTTCAGCAGTTATCTGTCCATCTGTTTCCATTTCAGCTTTATGGTTATGTTTGACTCGTGGCAGGTCAAAAAGAAGGGGGGCTTTCTGGTTGTTCACAGACAGCGTTTGTAATACTCTAAAGGAGTGCCTCTGAGGGCACCTTCCCTCTGTGCATCACTGAGGATGTGGGAAAAAACGTTTGCCCTCATCCTACCTACCATCTCCTTCAGGGCTGAGAAATCGGCTCCTGCCTTTAAGCAGCCCAATGTATCAATGCCCATTGCTTCCTGCTAGCTATTTGAACACAGGCATAGTGCCTCCATGCTCTGGTTTGTGCTGTCCCCAACACTCAGGAGAAGCTCTGTGTAAACATCTGAGAGCTGCCTCATAATCTTCCCTCAATCCTGCCTTAAAACTCCCCTTTTGCCACATTGCCTCCATGAGTTTGCGTAAGACCTACTAGATTGACAAATATTTCTTTCATCACTTCCTTAGGATTGTTCTCCTCTCCACTTTTCTGTCTAACTGCTACCTCTTTTCCTAACTTTAAACTGTAATTTTTTGGGTCAGTATTGTCTTCTCTTAGGCTACTTAAACAAGGCCTCACACAAAGACTGCCATTCCTTGGCTCTCCAGCACAATAGAAATCAGCTGTGACGGTTTGTTAATACATTAAATTCAGGTTTTGCTGGATTTAGATCTACCCTTCGAAACACCCTTGTGATCAGGACCAAAATCTTAACAAGGGCTACTGAGGTCCAGAGAGAATAGATGAGCCATGGTTTGATCTACTTGTAACAGCCTGGATTATGCAGGAGGCATGTCTGTCTTGCACAGAATCCTGCTCCTCACCTTCAGCTGCAGGTTTAGTGAATTTAGTGGCAAACCCATGCCATTCATTCCTGTGGGCAGGCCATCAACTGAGAAGCAGCAGCTAAGGATTAGACCCTAAATGGCATTTAGGCTCCTAACTCCTATTTAAGTGACCAACGTACCCCAATTCCACTAGGAAAGGAATCCCAAATATAAATTCTTTTTAAAAAACTATTACTCCCTGTTCCCTAAGGCATAGGACGCTCAGGCAACAACTTGAGGATTTGTATCACTTTCATTAATGGATAATACACAGATTTTCTAGAAGACCAATAAACTTCACAGTAACATTACAGCCCTTATGATAAAAGAATATACCTCCTCTTCTTCTGAGAGGTGCATTAGAAGATGCCTCTGGAAGAAATAAAATCATTGGCTGTGGTTACCTCACCAGTTCTTCAGCAACTTGGCTGAAAATCATTTGTGATAAAAGTCCTTACAGAAACTGTGGTGCTTTGTGGCAAGGAGACAACAGCAAAACAGAACTGTGGGTGAGGGTGGGTAAGAGGTAGAAGCAAGATACGATCACTGGGGAATGGACTCACCAAGTCTTCACTGCATAGGCTTTGTTGGAGGGACTGTCTTTCTGTCAACACCACAGACACTAATCTTATTGTCCACTCCGTTTATCAGATCTTGCAGGATAATACAATATAACTGTCCTTAGATCAAACACACACAGACGGGTGGCTTTGCTGAAGGGGAAAAGGTCCAGCTAGGGTAGTTTCCTCCTGAGTTATGGCAGTGGTGGCAAACAGCTTCAGATATTTTTAATAAGAAAAGTCATGAATCTCTACCCTAGCAATCCATCTGGGAACAAGGACATAACTAGTCCGTGAAGCTACTCAATTTAAATATATCAGCCATATTTATTGACCTGCCTGATCGGGTCACTGGGAATTGCTTGAGAGGTACTGTGCATGCTGCCGTGGCTCTCAGCAGCACCTGCAGCCCAGCCATGCAAGAACAAAACCGGGGGAGTCAGACCTCCCAGGTAAAAACAAAGATGTTCCAGATAACCAGACCTTTTGCAGGGTTAGTATCCTTTCTTTTTTATGTGCACAAACTCACCACTGAAACCTGACCCTCAAAATTGTTAACACCTGAGGGGCTTGGTGTTAAGGAAATAAAACTAAGACTGTACGTGAGATTTCCTAATCCCTGATAAAGATTTCCTGGATTGGGTTAAACTTCGTGAGTATATCAGCTGCTTTCCCTTCAGGATGAACACAAAAAAGCCAATAGCTCATCTGGAATGGGAGGGACCCCTGCCTCTGCAGAAGTCACAGTGGAACTGGAGTGAAAATGCCTAAGGGAACGCTGATGCAAGACGACAGGCGCAGGAGATAATCTCAGTTGTGCCTCTGTGTGCCTACAGGGAAGGCAGCAAGAAAGATCACAGGCATCCTGGAAAGACAAGAAAGGCATGAAGACCACAGGAATAGGCCCAGATCCTTAAAACCAGCTGAATAAGCAAGGATTCCTCACAGAGCATCTCAAGGCTGTGGGTAGGTGCACTAAGAGCCTAACTAGCCCTGCTCAGCCTCACAAAGGACCAACCCTCTACCCCTGGGTCCCAATTCAACCCAGACCTTTAGACCTCCATCTGAGCTGTGATGCTGAGGTGCCAGTCTCCAGTGCCACCCCAGTTTAAGCATGAACACCCTTGATCTTGGCTTGTGTACTGACTTTCTGCCTTGACTTTGGACTCACCTCAGCACCACAGAGGTGCACGATGATCTGGACCCTTGCTGAACCCAGCCGCCCTGCTCCCTGCCTGACGTGAAGTTCCCCCGTAAGCCTCTGCAACCCCTGGTCCTAAGGGAGGTGATAGCCTGGGCAGCACCCTGGCAAAGCCCTGGCCAGAAACATGGGACCACCACTCCCCTGCTTGATTGCAGCTGCACCCGAGGAAGCACTGCTGGGTAGGCTCTTCATAAACAGGGACCTCTTGCATCTGCAGTTGTCTGACTTTCCCAGACAACTGTAATTTCTCAGACAAGGCACAGGACCCAGAATTTTGTCTAATTCACAGTCGAGAAAGCAATAGAGAGCACATAGATCTGGTTTCATTAAGGTGCTGTACATGCATGCTGACAAGAACTGTTTTCCCAGGAGCCCTTACTCTCTGTCTCACAATGCCCTTGCTTTGTACAGGCTCTCTGCCCAAAGGGATTTTCTCTTTTGCAATCTGATCCTTAGCTAGCAGGTTGGCATTGAAACCTCTCCATCACACAACACAGGACCACTGGGCACCAGCACAATGGAGCTTTGTTATCAGTCTGTCCTTGCTGAAGAAATGGAGATCCCCAGCTCTTCTGCCTAATGTGGCTGATGCTGGTTAACAGCTACTGACATAATGTTAAGTGGCTCCTGTTGCTCAGTATGGCCTTACTGGGCATGAAACACAGGCAGTGGCCAATCTTTCACAATTTGGTTATATTAGCAAGAGGTCCTACACCCTTTTCTTCATGTTTTCCTATGGAAGTTCATGGCATTTTGCCAAACTTTGGTAATTTTTGTTTTGTATTCGTAGAAAAAGGTAGGGGTTTTTTTTTGACAAACGAGCTCTTCTTTTTCTTTTTTTCCAGTTGGAAGTGACCTTTAGATTTTCATTTTCATTACAAACTCCCACAGTACTGAGGGTCTTCTCAAAGGGATTTGATGGTGTTGATAATTACAGCTGCCAATTGCATTGGTTCCTTGATACCTTCCCCTACTACTTTATGTTTAGTGAATGAACTCTCTAAAAATCACGTTACGGGTGTTTTTATAAGCTCCTTGGAGCTGGGAAAAAAATGTGGGTCAGCAGTAGGAGGTGGAAATGACAGAGTTTGTCCTCTGTATTGCCATGTAGTTCTGACATACAAACCAGAAGATGTTAACAGCTGTTCCCAGGATACTTGGAGCCAAAGAAGTTGATAGTAAGAGGAACAGGTTGGTAGAGGGTGAAAGAGAGGGTCAGAGCTATTCAGGTGATCCATAATAGAAGAGGAAAACGGGGACGCTAGCACTTCACTGCTAGCATCTATACCATTTTGTGCCCCTGGAAAGGATGAACACAAGTGCAAGAGAGCCTGCTGGACTCTGAAGTGCAACTGGGCAATTCTTGGTAATTATTTAGTGTGCAATGTGCTAGTTGGATAAAGGCATTTGGACAGAGTTTGGAATGGTGCATTGGCTCAAAAAATTGGTTGAATTATGTTGTTACTAACTCTAGAGGAACTGGTTTCTGCAATTTTTGTCAGGGCAAATGGCCATAACTCTAAGTGGGAATTTTACTTACTGCCTTAGGCTGGGTTTTGAAAGGTATTTAGGTGCTGAAAGATAGAGTTAGGCTTCCACTAAGACTTTTAGAAATATTGTCTGCTTCATAAATTTTACTTGGCACATGTCTGATTTGTTTGGCACTTAAATATCTTGGAAATCTGGCACTGTGTGTGTAATAAATACACAAAAATAACAGGAGTTCAGATTAAAACCCAGCAATTTTGTCTTTTACAGTATCAGGGCTGGCACGCTGTTAAACACTTATTACAACAAAGTTGGAATATCTCATGAGGTGCATGGAACTAAAAAGTGGAAACAAAACCCAGTCACCTAAAAAAAAGAAAGATAATGAAGAAAATGCAGGAAGTCTACTTTGCAAAGACCCCGCTATGTGGATTCAGATGATTTACTTTTGGCTTCTCTTTTTTTTTGGTAACCTTTTCTCTAGAGAATTATTTAGATGAATGTAGAATTGTAGATGGAGTATATAGATCTTTCAACATATTTGTGGAATGAGAGATCTGAAACAACGTAACTGATGTTCCTAAAACTGGTAGGAGAGTCACTTGTTCAGGAAGGTTAAATATATCCTGCAATGCTGAGCAAATCAAACTGCACAAAGAGGGGTGTCAGGAGATTGTAACGTGTCCTAATCATGAGTACAAGCCCTCAGTTTTTTTCTTTTTTTTTTTTTCCAAGGGTGAGAAATAGAATGGTTCTTGAATATGTAGATCGGTATAATTTAATTAGCTTTTATGACCAGGACTCCTCAGAGATAACCATTAAAGTCAATTAGACTGTATTAAAATGCAGCCATTTCCCTGAAGCTTCTGAGAAAGAGCGCTTATTTCTTCAGGAAAATGGTAAAAGTCCAGATATCTAATCTAATAAAAAGAATAGCTATGTAGAAAGAATGCTGTTGTCTTATTTAATATAACAGATTTCCTTCTGCACTTTCTCAGTGCCAGAAATGCATTGTAACATACAGATTGTACCCTGAGTTTATGCATTTACATGCTGTACTGGCCAGGCAGTGTTACAGCATGATCTCGCAGTCCATTTAAAATTGGATTTGAAGAAGATGGCTGGCAAAGTGTACTGCCTCAGGGCAAAAGCTGATTATCTACAGGAATCAGGAAAAGACTGTGTCCCAGCTGTACTTCCCCTCCTAATTCCAGATGTTGCACACACACAGCTGGCTGAGCACACAGGAAGATATGCAAATACCTAACCGTGCCGCCAGATGATCATGTCTTAATTGATGCCTTCTTTCCTCACCCTTGCCTCTCTGTATGGTTATCAGATCTTCATCTACACTATGTTTAAGAGCAGCTCTCGGGTGACACTTGCGACCATCCAGCATTTACCTGCTTGGTCTGTCTCCACCTAATGTAACCCAGCCATGGTTAGTCCATGCATGATGGATCTCTGCCTCAAGACGAGGTTGCCAGTTACTCCTATGGCTTGGTCTCCAGCACATCCTGAACTTCAAGTTGCTGCTAAGTAGAAGATTTTGAGGGCAGGAATTTCAATTACATTTTTGATATCTCTAATGGACATTACAGATATATATGACTATACTACAGACTATTCAACATTTACACTTTAGGCTTGCTCTTTTTCTTTTGAATGATACGTTCTGGCCATTACGAAGAGTAGGAGTCTACATTTAATGGGCCTGATTAAGTAGCTACTCTCTTAAATGTTAATATGTCATGTCTATTAATGCCAGAAATGGTTTCCTGCAGGTATGGATTACCCACAAAAGAGGTGGGGAGGGGTGGCAGTCTAAAGCTAGACTATCTTGCCAAGTAGCAGTTTGGTTTTGAGAGAAGGAGCGGCAGAGCAGCTGGGCAGCTTCCCCATCACTGCCACGTGCATCCAGCCTTGCATTCCAGCAGAGCCTTATTTATTTCAATTACCTCATTAGACCTTCCAAGCCTCCATGCTTATCTCAAAAATAAATATTTGCTGTACAGCATGTCACACTGCCCAGCACTATGTTCTCTGCATATAGAAAGTCCTTGCAAAACAGACCACAAAGAGCTTGTTGTGAATTTATTGTGAGAATCTTCATTCTGGCTTTACCTGATTTTTATAGGATTAAAATATCAAAGTTGACACTGCAGTATTGTGATGTTTTGTGGAAACTATTGCATTTCATAATAATGCACTCAAGTCCTAAAGGAGAGAGACAAGTGTGAAGCAAACAGAACTCATATCAAACTTGCGACAGATAAGAACAAGCACTGTCTTGAAATCTCAACTTCTTTTCTTTTTTTATGGCATAAGGAGAAATATTTGAGAGTTCTCAACTGTGGCACTTAGGTGGTGTCCCTTGCATCAATGTACTTAATGTCAGTAATTCCATCAGCAAACCTGTTTTTCAGACCTGTTAACTGCAGTCTGAAAATCAATTCCAGACTTAATAATGGACAAATGGGTGTATTCCACCATTCTGCATGCTGGTGATACACATATATAATTGGAAGAACAGATCCCAAGGTTTCTGACCGTAAGAAATTTTATGCTTACAATATTTATGACAGAATATCACTGTTGAGCTACAGAGTGCAGAAAACTAGACAGAATAGGTGATTCAAATGCAAAGTAGTTTGATCCTCTGATGAAAATTCCTTGGCCTTTGGCCTTATCCTACAATCCAAGGCATGTAACAATTGTGCTGGAATTTGCCTCTCATCATATCTCATTGCTTAATTATTAAACATGTTTGGCATAGTACAGTTACTCTATAATAGTCTGTCCTTACTTGAGCAAACAAAATTCCTTGGGCTATTGTCCTCCTTTTTTGTCCTTCTAGATACTGCAGCTCTGTTGAAAAGGACCTGGGGTTTCTGGTGGACAACAAGTTCAATATGAACTGAAAGCGTGTTGCTGCAGCAAAGGCGGCCAATAGGATCCTGGGTTGCATTAACAAGGGTATCACCAGCAGAGATAAATTAAGTCATTATTCCACTCTACTCAGCACTTGTCAGGCCACACCTGGAATATTGTGTTCAGTTTTGGTCTCCACTATACAAAAAAGATGTGTACAGCCTGGAGCGGGTCCAGAGAAGGGCCACAAAGATGACCAAAGGACTGGGAAGTCTGGCATGTGAGGAAAGGCTGAGAGAAATGGGTTTCTTCAGCCTTGAGAAAAGAAAGCTTAGGGGAAATCTTATCACCATGTTCCAGTATTTAAAGGGTGGATACAAAAAAGATGGAGATTCCCTTTTTACATGGAGTCACATGGAAAGGACAAGGGGTAACACATACAACTTATTCTGGGGGAGATTCTGATTGGACAAGAGGAAAATTTTTCACAATGACAGCAATCAGCCATTGGAATATTCTCCCAGGCGAAGTGGTAGATTTCTCAACATGGGATACTTTTAACATTCAGTTGGACAGGGTACTGGGCTATCTTGTCTAGACCGTGCTTTTGCCAAGAAAGTTTGGACCACAGGATCCTTGAGGTCCCTTTCAACTTGATAGTCTATGATTCTATGCTAGTTAATACCTGATATGGGCCACAGCTGCAACTCCTGGCTGAAGCAAGGCTATGCAGCTCTCACTGTGAAATGATACAATCTTGGAGCCACGCTGGCACTTTGAGAGGAATTAGGAGCTGCATTTTCAACTCTCCAGTTTTTTCTTCAATTAAGGAGCAAGTCCTGTCCCCTTCTCTCCAGCTGGAGGAACCAGGAGGAGAGCAGAGGACTTTGACTCTCTGGCACTGGCAAATGCTAAACATTTTGGGGCAAGGGGGTGGAGATAAAACTGCCAGTGGCATTACATCAGGACACCAAAATTAGAGGTTGCTGCACTTTTCAGTACACAGACTAGAGGCAGACGAAAGAGCACAGTTTAGAGAACATTCTGCAGAAGCAGAGAAAGGACATCTATCCTCCTCTGCCTCTGGCAGCCCAAACCCAGTTTGTTGTGATGGGCTGGAGAAAGAAGACGTGTCAGAGTCATGTAAGTGAAACACTTCTGCACCTGTTGATTTTTAGGCTTTCCACTTAAATATAGCCAAGAACCCCCAAACCAGAATTGGTGAGACTAGACGATGACAACAATTTTCATCTCTGTAACCTTCAATGCAAAGCTACCTTCGGTTTTACCATCACCCAAATCACTGGATTTGGGGGTCCCTACTTTTTGGTTGTCAATATGAATTGTTTACCTGTTTTTCCAGGTACAGTTTGTGATGTACCATGTTTCTACTGATGCTTGTTGGAATGACATCATCTTCCAACCATGAATATCAGGCATAGTTGAGCATTTCCTTTTAGGCACCCAAAAACTCAGATGTGATACATCCAGGCTAATGGCCTTTCACTCTGTTGAGTTTATTATCATTTTCTGCACAAGTGCAAACCAGTCCTTTGGGTCAGAAAGGGAGTGAAAGAGGTGTAAGGCTCCAACAGTGATGAGATACATGTTCTCTGTCCACCACCTCAGTCTCACTCCCATGGTCTAACCCCCCTGACATCAACACACAGCCCAGTGCAGGGCCAGGCAGTGATAGTGGCAGTGCCTGTGCAGCAGCACAAGGAAATGCCATGGATAGTTAGCTACCTCGGGTTCTTGGAGCACCTTTATCAAGACACTTTCAGCTGCAGGGATAATGATTCCATATGCAGCTCTGCTGTGATCCAGGGCAGGGCTTGACTCAGAGAGATGCTGTGTGCTAGGCAGCATGTCTGGGATGGCTATTAAATGCAGGATCTGCCTAAACAGAAAATTGGAGTTGGAGGCTGCCTTTGGAACACCTGCTTAGTTTTAGTTTTGCTCTTCCAGATCTGTACTTGCCTGGGCTCAGCTCAAGGCAGGGTGAGACTGAGGAACGAGGTGGAATGGCACCCTGGGAAGAGCAGCAAAGTGTGCTGCTGCTGCAGGTGCTTCTGTGGATGTGATGCTGCTAATTTTTCTTCATCCGCTGTCTGTGCTACATGCCAGCCTGCAAAGTGGGGCAGCTGAGGAGCAGGCAGACCCTCTGCAGCGATGTAAGCAGTTACCTCTGCACAGAGCTGGCGACTAGGAATGCTGACTGCTCTGGTGCTGCAGCTGGGTCTGCTGCATGGTGGGGGTTCCTGCTTCCCACTTCCATCTCTGGCCCCTCAGGACTGCTCCCGCTCCCTGCTATCACCTCAGGCTCCTCCAGGCTGCTGTCAACTCCCTCCCCACTGCTGCAGTTCCAAGCACTGCAGTGCAGGTACAGGTCTGCTCTGGACACCTCTGTGGCAGAGGTGGCAAATTTTGGCAGAGAGCAAGGCAGAGAGCTGGGGGAGGAACTTATGGTCTTCTACAGTTTATACCTTATCTCTAGTGCATGTTGTGCACAGCGATTCTGTAGCTTTATAGCTATATGGTCCAACTATATTTTCTAATGAAACAGACTGAGGCTATTTGAAAAAAAATCCTAGAAGGAAATTTCCTTTGAAGCCAACCAATTCAGTACGTGCAAACCCAACTCAGCACTTGCGAACCTAACTTTACAAAAAGAGCTGTGCTGAACCACGGGCCACCCCACAAAGCTTTTCAATGAATTGGAAATAATTTCTCTTTAATGTCTTGACCTCAGGCCTCAAAGGGGAATCTGGCAGCAGTCCCCATACAAAAGCCCGTGTGGGAAACATTTAATTTCTAAAGATGTTACTCCCACAGTATTCATGAAGAGGAATTGCTTTAGCCAGTGGAAGGTAAGTTTTATGGATCACAAGACTTTGCCAAAGTAGGAGTGAAATATAAACAAATAAGTAAATGTATGTTTCCTCTCTCTCCTTTATAATATAGGAGCTGGGAGGTAGTACGGAAAAAATAAAGGTCCTATGAGAAAAAGCTGGTGGAAAAGCCTAATTGAGGAGGTCCTTTAATTTTATCACAGCATCTCTCATCCAAATGGCAGAGGTCTGTGTAAGGTCTGGCTGTGTTTGCTGCTTACAGGAGCGCTCTGTTCACAGGGGGAGGAGAGGAGCTCATCTGTATGGCCTGGAGTAGGAGCACACATGCTGCTGCAGTCCGCAGCTTAACACACTCTCCTGCCTTCTTGTGCAAATACATTATCGTCTCTTGGATTCATGTGTGACCCCTCAAGATAGTCTGTCTTTACCACTTAGGCTTTCCCTGTCCCTGTCTCAGGAGGAAACCAGGAGTTTTCCCCATTGTGAATTAAATTAATGAGAAAAGAATCTAGGGAAAATGGGCTGTTCTTTGGCTGATTACATTTAGTTTTCCTACTAGCCATGTTGGGGTTCAGCATTACTGAAAGAATGAACAATAATCTAATTAATATGCTTACTGTACTAGAATAGACTCTAAAGACGTATTCGGCCTGTCGCAGCATGCACTTTTAATTTTTTTACTCAGCAGTAACATTAAAACAGCCAGACTTTCAGCCCTACAAACTGTGAATAATGAATTTCTTTCATCCCAAACAATTTACTCCCCTGTGTATTAAAACACTTAACCAGATCGGTTGTATTTGTACCAATGCATGCTCTGACGTGCAGAGTAATGGGGAAAAAAGAGCAATCAGTGTGTAGTAATGATTATTTTCTCGGTAAACGCTTTTTCTAAAAATGATAGGAATAAAGTCACATATTTCTCAGTTAGAAATGAGCTCTGTTTACACAACCAACTTGAATAATGAAAACAAGTCTATTCCCTCCTGCCCTTGCTCTCTTTGGATGCTATCCAGCATTGACTGAAGTCAGAGAAAGCTCTGCTGTTGACTTCTCTGGTGTAAGATGGGATCTGCTGCCTGCAGTCAGCTTTCTCCTCAAACAAACACAGCTCGAGAAACGCCATGCAGATGGAAAAGTCTCATGGAGAAGGCAGAACTATCACACTCGGGGTTAGAAGGATCACCCTCTGGGCCTCAAAACAAGGTCAAAGTTGGGAGGAAGGGGGAAAAAAGAAGCTGTCTAAAATAAAAGTTCGCATGCTTTTTTTCTGCCATTCTAGTTTCTGAGGCATTTAGCTATATTTGGTTGTATTTTTAGGCTCTGTTCCAGGAGCAGATTGAAGACCTAAAAACTTTGCGAAGTGAAAGTTACGATTTCCACATGATCACTTCATTAGCGTTCTGAAAGAAATACCCTTCCTTGCAACACTTGTTAAAATATAAATATTTCATACAAATGCAATTTTAAGCTAACCACATTAATTGGGTCTCAAGTATATAACTCTCTACTTTTTAAATCTGATACGACAGCACAGAAATGGTGCTGTAAGAAGCCCATCCTTTCACCATGCGTGTTTTGATGTTGATTTCCATGTTCTTTTACAAACTTGCATGGGATTAGGCTTTTCAGTTACAGCACATGAACGTTTTTCAGAGCAACTCCCAGCAAGGCAGTTAAACGTTCTAGTAAAGTGGAATTTAGGGAAAAACTTTCTGAGCTTCAGGGAATAAAAAGAAGGGATTGGCCTGCGGGGGTGGGATTCACCCTGAGAGAGCAGTGACTTGGACTTGAAACAAGCCCAACTCATCAGCCATTGAAGTCAGTGGCAGCTTTGCCTAAGCAAATTCACAGGTACTTTTCATGCGTGCATCTCTAAGTGAAGAGATTTGGCTTTCAGCACCAGCCTCTTTAATATTGCTGATGCTTTGGGGCCATTCCTCTAGATTTCAAAGTGTATCAACTGGGGCTATTCACGCAGTTGTAAAAACAATGCAGATTAGTGAGTCACTCCTCACTACTTGACCCCTGGAAAACCTGCTCTGCAGTCACTCAATGGCAAGATTTTTCATTTTATTTTTGCCAGAGAGAGATTAAATTGTTTGACTTTTGCCCATCAGCAGCACTTTTATTGTGGAAATACGTCGGTCACATTTTTATTGCAGTTTGGCAAGGCTGTCCTCAGCGCTGCACATTTCCTGCTCAGCATCCACCTTCCTCGCTTTTAAAATTCATTACGGGTAATCTGCTGCGAAAGAAAATATCGAGCCTATATGTCTCGACCACCCAGATCTATACACTGCTATTGTCAGATCTATATACTTCTGCCATAATAAAAGCACTGGAGAGCAGAGCACGTGAGACAGTGCTCCTAAGGAGATCGCTGAATCTTAATCTTCGCCTTTTACACCTTGTTTAGCACCATTTCTTCTGAAGCTGTGCAAATATCTGTGCAGCTGTACATTTTCAGCATATGTCACTGCAAAATAAATTATTCAGGATTGTTAGATTACTTATAAATGACACCAATCAATTAACACCACAGTCAGCAGTCTTTGGGGCTTTTGTCAGAGGCCAGGATGGCAAAGCTGTCAACTCCACATTTCCCAGTATGAAGGATTATGGTAATGACAGCTTATTTTTATTGAATTTTTAATTGATGAGTAATATATCTGGACTCACTGTACTAACATTAGGTCTAAGGAGAACTGATCTCTTGAAGGAGAACATGATACAAGCAGAGCTGCCCTTTCCCAGACAAAACCCCCATTTGAATATGGCATGAAGCAACCCCGCCAGTTTGCTGCTGTCAGTTGTCAGAGCGTTTCTCAAGCCTTCGCACTGAGGATTTGTGCCTTCTCCTTCTGAAGGGCTGCACAGGCCTTTGAGAGGACACCACACATTAACATGCGCTTCACTGCTGTCCTATAATAAGGTGAAAAAAGTAGGGTGGATCCAGGTCATGTGAAACAAAGCAAGCAGCTGCCTGTATTGATCCCTGGGCCAAAGACGCCACATTTCTGTTTGCAGGCTGGAAAAGCCTTAGGTCTTCCTTCTCCGCACTGCTGACACGACCAGTGTTTCCGCTGGTGTTACCAGCAAGGCCACTAGACAGCAGGTTCTGCAACCCTCTTAGGAACAAATCCTATTGCTGGTGACAAAGCCACAGAGCCATGAAATTAAATACTCATTTCCCTTTCTTGATTGAAGGATAAAACCAAGGATCCCCCATTCTTCCAAAATACGCAGTCCCCAGGAAGGCTGTGCTGGTGTGTGCTCACGGTGTGCATGGGGTGAGCCATGCAGAAAGCTGTGCTTCGATATTAGCAAAGAATAACACAGCTGATCAGGTGCTTTCCATATTGTTTTAAGGAGCAGTAAAGCCTCATGATGATGGATAAACACTATTAGTATGCATTAAACATGTGGTTTAAGGGCAGAGAGTAGTCCAAGGCTAAGGTTTTCAATATAGATTGAGCATGTCATTCTAGCTGCTTGAGCTTTTTATATTTAAATCTTCCTTGTAGGCCCATGAACTACAATCAGGCTATTCAGAGCCCAGCTTAATTCACTTCATAAAGTCACCAAGAAGAATTTAAAAATATATGCATTGTATGCTGACATGGATTGATTAATTACGGGTGATGGTAGAATCTGAATTGGAAGGTGCAGTGAAGATGATGATGAATTTTAATGTGGCCAGTGGCTACTGTTCAGCAGATATGAAATTGGAAATCAATGCTAGCTATTAAATACAAATGGATGCTACCTTTACATTTGAAGCAGTCTTCCATTCCCAATCTTTCAGCACAGCAGGGGAATGTTGGCATTGCAATGGTTTTCCAGTTTCACGGTCTGTACTTTCTGTTCACGCCCAGGTTACGTCTCACCCTCTGTGAAACAGGTCCACTGCAAAGGCTCCCACATGACCCTGTGCTCCATGTGGTGCTAGCAGCTGTACTTTAAATCTCAGCCTTGGTTTCTGTGTCTGGGAGTTGAGTGATTGCATCTGAACATAAACTTACACATATTTCTAAATGTCATGGTTGGAGGAAAATCTCTGAAGGGTGATGGCTCTGTAATGGATGCCTGAGCCTGCTGGCACCTGGAAGACTAGCCCAAGCTGCAAGCTGGAGTACAAATGCTAAAAGCCAAGAGCGGGTGCACTCCAGCTGGGAGGTGTTGCTGCAGGATTGTGACATCTTGGGCCACCTCATGAGGCACAGGAAAATTCTGTGGGGTGTCCTCCTGGCTTCTAGCATGGTGCCAGCCGTGGCTGGAAGGCAGGTGTTTGCCTGCCAGAGAAGTAAACTCCCTTGTCACTGCTGCTCCATGTAGTGGTGTAGACAGGATGTGTCCTTGGGGAAGCAGAGAAAGCCTCAGGGAACTCTGTGTTGTATTTTGCCTAGGGCATCAGTTTTCCATAATCCATATAATGCCGAGACAAGGTATTTTAGCCTCCTAAGCAGTGTCTGTTGCCTTGCTTTCTACCCCCACTCTTTTCAACACACAGATGTGGGTGATAGAAAAACCCTTTACTTTTTTGCTTTATAATAAAATATTAAATGGAAAGACAAAGAGTAATGTGTCCCCTCCCCCAAGAGCAGAGTAATGAAGAAGTATCCTAGTCTCATTTAAATATTTGCTGGCTCTGTTGACACTAGAAGGTAGAGCTAAGTCCCTAATTAAATGAGAAAACAACAAACATAACTAGTAAACTATTGGTTTTCATTAATCTCCATCTAGAATATTTTCAAACAGTGTCTAACAAAATGAGCACCATGTTTTAAATGTTCACCCTCTAGATCTCTCGAGCATAATCAGTGATGTTTATCATGTCCTTTACAAAAACGCTGTTTCTCTCCCCCTCTTCTCCGCTGCAGAAGCAGAAGGGAGGGAAGCCGTTCTTAGTACTCGGGGAAGGTGCAATTGGGATTTGTAGCACATGTGCACTGGCAACAAACACAAATTCTCCTGTGTGAGCATGATAGTGGCATTGGTGTAATGAGCTCTTCTTGGGTAAGTAAACATGACAAACAGATCCGATTCATAGTGAAGGATCTGGGTGACAGCCCACCCCTCATAGGAAAGTTCCCGACTATGGGAACCTCCAGCCCAGAGCCAAGCATTAACACCAGCTAACATGGCCTTTTGCATCAGGTCCACAGATAAGATAAGTCAACACAGCTGGTCCACAGAGCTTGCAGGGGGCTGTTCACAAGACACTAGTTCTAGTTAGGAGGGACAGAAATGCATCATCTCCACTATCTTACAATTTCTTTTTGTGTCAAAACTTCCCTGACTCCAGAAAACCATCACTCATTATGTATTTTAATTTTACCTTGAGGGGGGCCCCATGTGATAGCACTACTTTTCTCATTTCTGTGTTGTTCTTGACCTGCACTGGCACCAGGTACCTACTTCTCATTGTCTAATGGGTATAACTTTAGCTGGTAGAGGTTGAAATATTAATGATTTACAGCCATTTTGGTCATCATTTTGATAATATCAAAGGAAGTTTCCTGCTTGAAGTTTATTTGAGCTGGTGATCAAAAAGCGGAGGAGGGGTGAAGTGTTGCTAAAGCATCTCCAGGAAGCATCATTTTGTGAATGTCTGAGATTTTCTTTTTTTAATTGATATTTGACATTTCAGCCAAGCCTGAAGCCTCCAGCATTTAATTGCAGTAAAATCAATGGTACACCAGAAGTAATGAGGTGTGCCTGAATTATCCTGAAATAGCTATAATTGCTGTATAACTCCACCAGCAGGTCCCAGTTTCCCCAGCCACAGTCAGTATCTGATTGTTTTCCAAGGGGAAAGACGTCAGGAGCCACTGGGATAAAGCATAATTAGCCAGGGTGCTCTTGTTCCTTGTTTTGGTTTTGAAAGATATGTAGTGAACAGCATCTGAGAAAAGAGTGCTGGAAGACGATAATGTCTTGCCAGCATCCTGAGGGTGCTTCACACCTGAGTGGTTGGGAAGATCAACATGGAAGTGTGATGCCAGGGTGGAGCAAGCACTGGTGCAGAGGACTTTGCTCAGCTGGGAGGTCTGGATAGATATTAATGGTGTTCTCATTACAACCATGTTTTGAGTTTCACTGCAGTATGGAAAAGTGCCTGCTATAGGCCAAGATGAAATGCTCTGTAAATCATCACATTGCCTACTAGAGCCACAGCTCTGAGGCATAGCACTTCGTGGAGCTAGGGGACAATAAGGTACCAGCCTGGAGGAGCTATAAAAACTCCTGTAACTATGGTGTCTGTCCTCCTAAGGGACTCTGCAGTACAAGTGTCTCTGCTCAGGATTTCTTGCTGCTTGATCGCTGCTGCCTCTCTTTCTTCTGCAGAGAAAAATGCCTAAGTTGTGGTAAATCCAGGCTGGACATCTTCCACTGCCTGAGGATGCTTGACTCCACACCTCCTCTGCTGGAGAACAGCAAGACACCAAGTTTCAAAGTATTTTACTGCACTGCCTCCTTATTGCAGAGGTTCCTTTACACACAGAGTAATTGTGCCTTAATTAAGGGCACTCAGGTAGGGAGGCGGGATATGCACGTGGGATCTGATGCAGTTCTTCCTCTACTGCTGCAACCACTGAGCTACAGCTGCAGCCTCTGTGGCCCCTCAGTGTTGTGCTAGATTGTAGACGAAAGTTGTTTCTGAAAGAAAAATAATTTGATAAATTTGTATTAAGCCTTTTTTTTTTTTGTCCAAATAGATCATTTACCATCCCAGGGAGATGTAATGGAGATACACAGTCATCTGCACTTTTACTAAAAATAATACAAGACAAATTTAGCTAATGAGTTCAGCATGTGTATGTCTTAATAGCTTTCCCCTGCTACACTTTTATACTGGTTCCTATCGTACATCAATGTTTGTTTCAACACACGTAAATAATACACAGAGCACAATTCAAATTCCCTTAGAAAGCAACTTGCTTTTGTTTATGAACAGGAATAAATGCAGCAGCAATCACATAGATCCATTTAGGCAGTATATCAAAAGTTGGGCCAAATTCTGCACCTTTTGCTCACAAGAATAATCCTTACTGCCACCCTAATGTCACTGTGATGAAAAGGGCTAGATTTTCTGAAAGAACTTCATGTTGTGATATATTTCATAATGCCAAAGGCACTTTTAAAACCTTCCATGTATCTAGCTAAAGCGTAGTGGATGAGCTCTCTACATTAAAAGAGAACATAACCAGTCAATTAGTATAAAGGCCAAGACTTTGATGAAGTCCCCTATATCTATCAGTGTAACCAACAAGAGCAGCTTGTCAAAAGTTCTCAACGCTGGACAACAATTTGAGATGTAAGTTTAAATGTGCTATATGTTTCTCCATAGTGAGCTAGGCGCACTCTTTGGACTTTATTAGAGAGTCTGGCTATGTCTGTGTAGCTCAAAAAAGCAGAGCACAGTGTGTTACACATCTCCACGTGCAATGTTTGTTCCCTGCGGGGATCATCTTAATTCACAAGAGTCACTGAGCACCATCACGTAATAATCGTCTCCATTCTACAACAGTTATTGCTAATTTATACCTAAACTCATTCTATGGTCATGTTCTTTATTGCACTTGCAAGATGTACTTGCAAAAATGTGTGAAGGAAATAATTTTCAGGCAGGCCTTCTTGAACATTGGTGGCCAAGCTGACAAGGGTACAAATAATAGCATTGGGAAATGCTTCTGCCTTGGGATCTAAGTGACTGGGCTGTGAGACATCTCTTGTCTTCTCACAGGACTGTTATTCTGTTTCACTGTGTTCTCTATTTCTATGATGATGCCCCACTTCCTAAACTGGGAATCAGTTAACGAAGGGGCTCTTTATTGACAGGAACCAGGAGTAACAGTTTTAAGATGAAAAAAGGTAGATTTAGATTGGATATTAAGGAGAAATTTGGTACTGTGAGGATGGTGAGACATTGGACCAGGCTGCCCAGAGATGTCATGGATGCTCCATCCCTGGAGGTGTTCATGACCAGGTTGGATGAGACTTTGAGCAACCTGATCTAGTGGAAGGTGCCTCTGGCCATGGCAGGGAGGATGAAACGAGGTGATCTTTAAGGCCCTTTCCAATCCAAACCATTGTATGATTCTATGACAGGTATTTGTTGTCCAAATCTTTGCAACAGCATGACTTCTTCCAAAGTATTTCTATCTAGACAAAGCACTATATACTGGCTGAAAGGGGCTTTCAGTGTGACACTGTGAAGCAGAAGTGTATTTCTCTCTCTGTCACCTTGGTCTTAATCTACATCTTCAAGGTTTGATCTTGTCCACATGAAGATGGCTGCTGTTGACTTCACTGGGATTAGGGTATCAGAAACAGGCAGAGGGGATGATACAAGCAAGTGCTTAACAGCCAGTCTGCAGGGAAAGAACTGGAAATACCAGGTGCAAGTTCAGGGAGAAGAAAGATGCAGGTGTTGCGTTTTCTCCATTTAGAAATAGGCATCCAAAAATCAATATTCTTTATACATAGCTCTGAAATTTGCTGCCTAAGGTGACTGAGACTGTACAATGATGTGTGTCCTAGAAGTCTGATCAATACAACATCTGCCCCAAAGGTCTACCTTAGTCAAAACAGGCATAACTCCTGACTGCTCAGAACACCAGCAGCTCCTGCAGAAAGTAAGCACAGTCAGTTTCCAATCAAGTCTGCTTATTGGGATTATCATTGCAGGAACAGTTTACCTGGTAACCCACTTATTGTAGTAAGTTCTGTGAAGATCAGACCTGCATGTCTGGAAGATTTTCTGTAAGAAGGAGAAAATATATGCTCAATGCAACATACTGATGATACATATATGCTACATTGCTTCATTCAAATGTATGTTTGGGTTTTTTCTCCTCAAAACTGAAATTCATTGTGTAGGTACATGTAATAGATAGACCAATTTAATACAGCATCTTTCCTAGCACTTCTTGACTTCTAATATGACCATAAAAGTTTTTTTTTATTGAAATACATCAGGCAGCAGTGAGGTAGAGTTTACAGATTAGCTATTGTAAGGGCAATAGAAAATTTCTCAAGCATTCCCCAAAATATTTTCACATTCAAAGGAATCTCTTTTATCTTGAAGCTGATATTGCAGCAGAATATTAGCCATTTTATACCATTTTTATTCATTTTTATCCAATTACCAGCTTTCCTAGGAAACCCACGCTTAAGGCTTGGGGATGGATTTGTTACATCCACAGAATTCGAGGAGACTCAACATGTAGGAACACTGAACACTCGTGTAAGGCGCACTTTTTGGCCCCTTGTGTTTTGGGTGGGGCGGACTAGTACAGATATTGTCATCTTCCTATGTCAAAGAAAGAAAAACTTGCTAGAAATTCACATACTTGACACAATCATCAGAGAGTTGAAGAAGGATTTAAAAATTCACCACTGATCCCAACTGGAAGTTCACAAAGCCCAATTATTTCTACAGTACTGCTCCCTTCTTTAAAACTGTTTACATCTGAACTCAATTAAAACCAAATCTGACTGAAGCAATTAGTTCAAAGGCAGGATTCCTTTACCATCAGTTGCATTGATGGATGCTGATTAGAAATGTCCTGTGTATGCTTGGGAACTCCTTTCAGTTAAGATTCTGCTTTCTTTAATTCAGACTTCTAATTCAAGGTCTTGGCACTGCCAGCATAGTGTGCAGTGACAATCCCACTCCAGCAAACCCCAAGCCTCTGTACCAGAGGGAATGTCTGATAGAAGGAGACCATTTCTGTTAAAAAGTATGAGTTTAGATGTATTATTTTTTTGAAGGGGTGGGGAAATGGCCTGTCCAAGAGCACCATTCAAATGCAACATGGTGCCACCTAATATTTGAATATAATACATCAGCAAGATGATATAATTCCAGAGGAGTATCTGGGACTTTAAAGAGCCATTCTGCTCTCAGGAACTAAGGCAAATGCTTTTGTTCTTCAAAAAAAGGTTACCCTTAATGAGACTGCAGGGAAGCTATTTCTGAGAGGGGCATATCTGAGGGCAGTGCTATTATTCCTAACAAATTAGTCATATTGCATCATCAACATGAAACAATGAAGCCAAAGAGCCAGGGCCCTAATTTGCTCTCACTCATATTGGTGTGACTCCACTGGGACTAATTTTCTGGTCTGACCGAGCTGGGAAGAGATGCCTCAGAAAAGCCAGTTATAGCTTGAAGACTGCTCCGCTGTCCCAAGGACCAGGTATCCAACCCAACTGGACAGCAGGTGGGGATGGGATGGCATGGGAGCACAATGGTCTCGGCCACCTCCCTCCATGCCTTTCCCCTTTCTGGGCACCGAGGGGAACGTGATAGCTCTGTACCAGCTGGGAGCTCCCCAGGGAGAGAGCAGCCAGCTCAGGAGGCTGGCTGTTTCCCACCTCCCTTTGTCCTACCGGGCTGATGCAAAGCAGGGAAGTAAACACTGCATCAGACAGAATCACTCCCCTTTTCTGGCATAAATGAGTCACAGAAGCCCATCGTTTCTTACGCCTGTTGAAAAGTAGGAAAGCAATCAGTATATTTTGGTAGAGTTTGGAGAACGATGCCTTTCTACACTGTTCAAATAATGCAGTGGTCTGCATCCCAGTTGACCTTTGAAGTATTAACATTTTTTAAATATATTTTTTAATTAAAATGGGCTGGAACAAATTTCCGTTCTAGGTCCTGGATTGCGCCGGTGTTCACAAGTGGGTTTCTTTCGCAACCCAGATCAAAACATTGAAGAGAAAATACACACACTTTGATTCAAGATGTGCTTTCCATGAGGTTTCCAACAAAGCACTACATTTGAGAAAGTGTGGAGCTACTTCAGATTTCCATGCAGAGAATTCAGACCAAAATCTGCTTGTGACATTTGAACATGCCTCCAGGTTAGATCAGGAATTTTGACTCTGATACCTATTTAAGGCTAGAACTTCATTCTATTACTACTATTAAAAAGTCCTCTCCTGTGCTCTTTTTAGCTTCTTTGCAACTTCATGCTTGTGCGTAAACTATAGAGTAAAAAGTAAAACTAGTAACTTAAATAGCAGGAATATGATCTACTCAGCAACATCAGCATCATCCGAGCAGTTCTTTTTCCTTCCCCGGTGTGCTGGCTCATTCCCAACTATTAAATCACATCGTGAAGGCTGCCCTACAAAAAAAAACACCTAAGGAAAGCAACTGTAGCATGCTAAGGCCAGTTTAAACTTTATGAGTGTGTTTGTAATTGTGTTGGATGAGGGCGAGAAAGCTATGTGGGCAGGGAAGCAATTGGAAATAATCAGAAAACACACTGCATAAGTGAAACGATGCATACAAGTAGTCTTCAGAGATTAAAGATATTTGGGTTGGGAGAGGAGCTTTAATTGGAATTGACCTTGTAAAACATGCTCCCTTATGTTCAGGCTTATAATCACGGGTAGGCCAGCTGATCTATTTAAAAATGCCTGGCTTACATTAACCACCCAGTTTTTAGAGACAGTTTTTAGATGCTTGGTGGTATCGCAGAGGACAAATGACTGCATTTGTATATTGATCCAGCATGCTATCAGTTAATGGGAGAAGTACAGATATTTCCTGTAGCACCTCAGACAGAACTATCATGCAATGTTTTGACATAAGAAAACACTTCCTTTCAGGAAAATAAATACTAATAATCCAACTGCTGCTACTAGGACAACAGATTTCCAGTTGCTGATCTCCATATATATTTTTAGCAGGAACAGATGTTAGAGAAAAAGATCTAATAAGCCAGGAGATTGTCCCAGGATGATTTGGTCAAAATTAGTTCCTTTGATTGTAACACAGATCCAAATGCAATAGGCCCATCACCGACGGAAAGAAAAACTGCTTTACTTAGGATTACTGTGCAGAAAAGAAATGCTGTGTGCTTTTGCGCCCTGAGTGGGGGCGTGTGAAGGGATGGGCTGGAAAGGGGCAAAGCAGATTTTTATGAGGAAGTCTAGGGTTGTGCTTTTCTTCAGGATCTGGTGCCCCTCCCTGACTCTTTTAGTGCTCTGAAATAGCACACACTGATTGTGAAATAGCCCAAATTTTAGGCTTTCTTGAGAAAGGAAGAGTGTCAATACTGGATATTTTGAATTTGCAGAATTTTGATCTTATGTCACTGATGTGAGCTGCTAGGCTCATTTTTTTTTTTTTTTAAATTTTTCTTTATTTGACCACATCTCAATAATTCACCTTCTGCCTTTGTGGGTACTCTCTCAAGGTTTGCTCCCCAGGCTGTTTCCATGCATGCATTTTGCCCCTGTGACTGCCGTGGGGCCACGGGTGCCTTGCAAGGGCTGGGCACTGCCAGTGGGAAACAGGGTGAGACCAAGCTCTGGCTCCACAGGACAGGAGAAAAGGATGGTGAAGCATATTTGCCTGAGTGGAAGGCCAGCTCCAAACAAAGACCCTCAAGTGAGTTCCTGCTCCTGTACCAATTTCAAACTTCAGGATTTCTGTGGCTATTATAATGTGTGTCTAAGTGCTGTCCACAATAAATCTGCAGCTACATTACATATAATTGACAAGTGCAAGTAAGCTTCACTCCTTCTCAGGCAAGGGACTTATGGTGCAAGAATTCTGATCTACTGGGTCGTGTCCCTGCCCACGGCGGGGGGAGGGGTGAGGGGGTGGAACTAGATGATCTTTAAGGCCCCTTTCAACCTGAACTACTCTACGACTCTATGATAATTCACATCCATGCTTCAGAACTGTTTGAGAATTGTTGAATGAAACTTGTGCTGATGAAAAATCAGCTTTTGGCAAAATGAAGTTTTGCTCAGAAATAGTTTGCTTTCCTCTGTGTTAACATTTCCCTTCTATTTTTAAACTTGTTGGCCAAAATTAAGAACTTCATTTTTTGTTGCCAAAAATCAAGTTTCCTGTAAGGAAACTCTTTCTTACCCCTGCATGCAGCTTCTTACTGGCTTAATGCGTACGACCTCTATCACTGTAGTGTCTGAATGCGGCATCACACTTACAGGAAACCAAACCAAACTCACATTTGACATGAATGACTCAAGAACTTATGTAAGAGTAATGTATTAAAACATATCATCTGTATAAGAAATGGGACTAGTTAAAAGTATTTTTAAAGAGGTAGTCTCTGATCTTTTGCTTCCTGCAATCTCAGACTCCCTTAAAATCTGTTGACGTGCCTCAATTTTTTTTCAGCCAATCTTTCATTGCTAAACTCTGCACAAGCTTTCAAAGTGGATGCTGTCCAGAAATCCTCTTACAATAAATTTACTGTATTAAAAAAATCTGAAGAGGAAATAAGATATGGTCATATTATTAAGTCTGACTGTTCACCATTGCCAGCCCTTCATCCAGCCCTTTGTTTATTGTCATCTTATCCTGCACTTAATCTCATTTAAAGCGTAGGTGCTTTAGTACAAAGACCTTCCATTTTATTTATTTTGTGTGCCTTCTGCATATATGATACCACATTTAAAGCACATATTCTCTCTCTTTAAAGTGCTTGCAACATCTATGATGCTGTAGAAATGAAAAGTAATTACAAAAGCTTATCCAAGAATTGTAAGCCTAATCAGAAGGTATTTCTGTAGCTCTCAGTCTCACCATAAACAGCGAGGCCAGCTTTCTGGTATTTTAAGAGAAATTAGCATAATTATCTAAAAACACTGCTTAGAGTAATAGATTGGATATTAGCAAATCTGAATTAAAAACCAGCTGTATATTATAGTGCATATCCCTAAAGAAATCTTGAGGATCACTTGCTTTAACCAGAAGTGTCTTGTGATCTCTGTTTACCTATTTGGAGAGTCATCCAAGGCTTCTCGATTGACATCCTGCCCAGAGGACATGGTGAGAGCAGCTCTCTCCACGCCTGCAGTGCAGTGTCAGCACTGGCCTGGAGGCGAAGCAGTGCTGAGACATTTCAATTTACAACCTTGAGGTCTAAAAGCAAGGTTGCATGGAGTAGCTCACTGTACTGAATAGCCACAGACAGAAGGAATGGGACAGCAACGGCAGCCAGCTAGCCTCATTTTTTTATTGCAGGTCTAGCTGTCCACATCACTGTAGCCCCAACTGGGGAAAAAAAAGTGTGTGCTTTAAATACCTGTCTGCAGAAACACAGAAAAAAAAAAATTATTATTATTAGTGGATTTTCATTTTTCCCCGGGGCAGGGGGAGGAGGCAACACAGCATTTCTGTTCCAAACACATCCTCCTTCCCCTGTTATTGAGGAGACCGTTGTGCAAACCAGAATGAAGCTGGGCTTTCCAGGTGAGGACTGTGTTGATGTCTAGTGTGGTGGTAGTCTTCCCACTTACTGGACGGCAGCTGTTTAGCAAAGCATTAAATGTTTCAGCATTTTTTTTAGACCTGTTTTCTGCTGCATCAGGTTCGTGCCACCTAGTGGTGACAGTCCCACCATGCTGAGTCCCATCGGAAACGCGGAGAGCTTTTCACATCTGTTCATGAAACACAATAACAATCAGAGTATACTTCCAAATGAGAAAGCACAATGTCCCACGTTATCAATCTGCACCCTGGATGCTCCAGTAAGTTTTGTCTTTCGTCTCTAAACTGCACTTCAGCCCTTAGAAGACTGCAGATGATATTGTGGAACTCAGTGAAAGAAAATGCCAAAGGCAAGAATAAACATCTGTAAATTTGCCTGCCCACTCCACATGGCCTCTGCCTACGTCGTGAAGCCAGAGGCAAAGCAGTAATAAAACAGAAGACTAGAGAAATGCTTCACTTGGGCAGTTCTTGCTCATTGCCACTTTATCTGCCCAAGTCATCACGCAGTTGTCAACAGTCCATGCATTACTGGGAAACCCTGAACGGTATATCTGAGAAAATAAATGTTTCTAAAGAGCTTTATTTAACTGATCTTTTATTTCACTTTGATTTATGATTATTGTCTAAACTTAAGCCAGAACTGATAGGCTTAACAACTGGTTGTCAGCAAACCTGCAGTAAATTTTAAATTAAAATTCCTCCATTTGTTTTTGTTAAATGACATTTTCAGCCTTGCTTAAGGAAAGTACTCTTGAAGATTCACCATCTTTTTGGTTTGACAGTTTAATTCAGGGAGGGAGAAAAAAAGACAACATCTTTCCACATTGCAGCACTGGAGTTGTACCAGGAATTAATCCAGACCAGCAGATTTATTGACCAAAACGCAACAGAAGAATTACTGACTTAAATTTTTCTGCACTGAGCAAGCTACAGAAGAGACTGCAGTTTTAATGAATAGATTGAAGTGGAAAATTTGTAGTATTGTGCACTCATGTAGAGTTTAATGGATTTGGGCCAGTACTGAAAAGAAAGTCAGCACTCAAGTCTTCAGAGAAACCATCACGCCATAAAATCTGCATTATCCCCATTCAGAGACAGACCAAAGATTCAACTTGCCCTGGTAAGGAGATAGGAAGCAATGTGAAACCCTGAGCTGCTTCACAAGTCACTCCCCAGAAGCACAGAAAAATGTAGTGCTCCTGCCACCCTTTTCTGGAAAATGTTCGGAGATTAGCTTTAAACTAATACTGGCATTCCCCATGAGTCCTGACAGAAACTGTTGATAAAACCTCATGTTAATAAGAAACCCTTACTCCAGCACCTAGTAGTTGGTCCTGTTCTCTGTGTGATGTGTGGTCCCTGGTCTCATTTTCTGCTGTGCATCCTTCTTCCAGCAAGCGTTTCTGCTACTGGGATTAGCCAAAGTGCCCAGTAAGAAAATACAACTTCTCAGTGTAATAGAAGTGATACTGTGTCAATAAAGGCTTTTAGGCATTTTATCAGTACTTTTGAAATAATCCATTTAAAAACACAGAAGTACGTTGGAGAGATGAGCCATGCTTCCCAATGAATGTAAAAAATGGATTAGAAAATCATCATTGGTTGAGGATTAAATTATATAATAAATTAATATTATTATATAATCTATAATATTTTATAGACAGAAGAAAAATGATAAATAAGTTTTCTTTAAGCTTTTTTAATGCCATGCTTTGATTGTTCATTGAGTGACGGGGTGGAGCAAGTCCAGATGTTAAAGATCAGGAGGAAAATCACTTGGAAGAGCTGCTGCATTGGAGATACATTTAAAATTTAGTCGGACAGATGCAACATGTTATGACAGAAAGCAATGTAACATCTTCATTAACAGCAAATTGTTTATTTGACAATGACTGTGTCTGGGAAGGAGCAGAAAAAAAAAATCAAACATTAACTCTCAAATAATTTGTCTAAGCTTGGAAAAGCAACAACTTCACAGAGGCTGCCAGTGTGAGCCACACAAAATGGGGAGAAAACCATAAATACCCATTTTCTCAAGTAAGATCAATACACCAGCTGTGATAATGCAATCAAGATGGATTGCCTTGTTGGATTCTGTTACTACTGTTTGATTGACATGTCAAATATTTTCTGACTTCTTTTTGATATTATTTCTACAAAGTCTAATTTCTGATAAGAGCAGAACAGACTGGGACTTTCCTATTTCTTTTATTGTTTTCTCCAACAAAACAGCCAAGTTTTTGGAACATTTGGAGCTTTTCAATTGGAAAATTTTGATTTTCTCCTTTTGTTATCAGGTGATTGCAGATAAAATATTTAACTGCCAATTATTTCCACATGCAATTGTATCCAACAATGAAAATTCTCCATGGGTGGTTAATGTCTCTCTGGAGGCTACACGTGGATATACAGCTAAGTATTTACTACTATTCAGTAATGCTTTGTCCTGGACAATTTTCTCCAAATATAAGGCAGGATATAGTTTTCTGCTTGCCTTGGTGGCCCCAACAGTTTTGCAAATGGGTGTTATTTAGTCACAAATCTCTGTCTTTACCATGCCACTACACTGCAGATTGTACAGTCAGGAAGGTATTAATAAATAAAAAAAAAATCGAGGACTAATGGGATATTCTGAAAATGTTAACCCTCCTTTTTCATATGTGCAAATCCAAACCCAAAGGGAAACTTCCAGCATAAGTAAATCAAAAGGAGGAATTTTCCCCTAAGCATTTCTATTTTAAAATGATATTTAAAAATCTACCTACTACTCACATGGCTTCTGTCCTGCAAATTTTACATGCTGTCGGGGATGAAGAACTGCTTTGTTTTGCTGAGAGCACTGCAACCCAGTTATGCTACCAGACAGGGTGGAACACCTGCCTGAACTAACCTTTAAAAACAGCGAAGTACCACCACTATGGTTTTAACTCACTATGATATTGCTTTTTGCGTTAATGCTTTCACCATCCCTATCTTCAGAATAGGATGGATCTTTCTCCTCTTGTCGTTAGTAAGAATGTTGTTCCCTATGTCAGCGGGACTTTCTGGACATGATATCTCTTCACTGGATATTGTGATGGGCTGGATTTTGACAGCTCGCTCCAATTGATGACGGAGACACCCAGCACATCAGCAGGTTGGGAGGTAAATGTTCCTATCACAAACCCTTTTGCTGCCATTCCAGATTTCAGATTTAAAACTACAAACTTTATTCAGATTTTACCTGAGACAGTTTACTCACTCAAACAAAAGCTTTGCCAGAATTCACAGCTACAGATTCCTCCCACAAATGATATCAAGCCACTGACCAGAACACAGAAGGTTATAATACATAGCCCTTTTTAGATCTCTTAGCAGAGATGATCAGCCAGTGATCCTATAAAGCAGTTAATTTGGTCTGTGGGAAGAGAAAAGGCACCTTCAGTAGACCGTAATTCTGATGTTGCTCCATTGATTTCAGTGGGAACTACTCATGGAGAAGAAATTGCAGGATTTGGTTCCAGGCACTGTCATGGAAAGAAATATCCTAATGAAATTATCTTTGGAAGTGTACCACTACAAATCAGGTATTCTGAAATGAATCCAACATATCATATTTAATTACATATATTTTCTAAAAGCTGTTAAGTACCAAAGGCTCTGGTTTATCTGAAATTGAAAAGGCATCCAAGACTAAATTGATTGAAACTTGACTTCTGGGCACTGAGACTGAGTAGCTGTGATAGGAACCAGATTGCTAGTTGGGTGGCATTTTCCTCTCCTACAGTATTGGGAACTTTAGATTTTGTTACAGATTGAAAAAAAAAATACTAGAAAGCATTAAGTTTGTGCAGACCAGCTGTAAACATGGCAAGGCCCACTGTGCTCATTTTTTAAGGGCCCTGAGAGCATCCCCACACCTGGCATGGCTGCCAGAGCTTGGGGACAATGCGGAGTCAGTGCAGCTCAGGGTGGCTCCATGGGGAGAGGCAGCATCACAGGGAGGCTACAGCTGGGACTCATCCCTGGCCCCAAGGAGCTGCTTCCAGCTGAGGCTGCAGTGCTTGATCCCAGCTTTTCCTTTAGCTGGGAAAGTGCAGAGTTAGGATCAACAGCACAAGTATTCCATTCAGTGAAACCCACTTAGCAAGTCCACACAGAGCCACAAGGAACACCAAGCCTCTTCCTGGGGCCACCGAGGGCAGCATCAGGCTCAGCCTACAGCACCACATCTGCCTCCCATGCAGCCAACCCAAAGACTGATGCTATCTTCAGCCAGAGATGGATGAGGCCCTCCAGGAACACCCTCTGCTTGCTCAGTTTCTCTAGTGGGCATTATCTGGAGGAAATAATTTTCTGAAGAAACTCAAAAGATGTGTGGCACAGTGATGTCACGTCTGCCTTAGAAAGGACTTTAGGATTTTTGCCGCTGCTGTTTACACAAAAGTCTATTAGAATGGTGTCTGGGGGGCTACAGGTTGTGTAGGAGGTAGGAAACCACTGTGCTGGTAAATACTAGATTTTTTTCTGTGCTCATATGTATTCCAGAACAGAAGAGAGGCTGAGACACCGAAGAAACCTCAGTTTTAGTAAGGACATGCTGAAAATACCATTAAGATTTGATTTGTGTGGTACTGTATCACCTACCAGTTCAAAGGGATGGGGCAGGAGCACATAATGGCACTTTTGGTGAATTATCCTGAGTACTCAGTCTGGTATTTATACTGACTTTATACTGTCTGGGAGGAACTGACAGTACCTAGTCTGGCATAAAACTGGCACGGTATAGACATAATATCCTCAAAGTAATATAAATCGAAGCATTTTTTAGTACATTCAAATCACGTGCCGGCAGCACTTTGCACCACAGGGCTGCAGTTTTTGGTGCAGTATTCAATGGCCTAAAGCATTCTTGTGTATTGCCTAACTTTGATTCCAACTGAAAAGCTGAGCTGCAGTAATCAAAGACTTATATGGGTGTTCAGAAGCTCTTGTCCTTGTGAATGACCAGAATCATGTGTCAGAACCAGGTACACAGTTAAACAGATTCCTTGCAATACCTAAACAAAGCTTTCTGCTGGAAGATGTATTTATATCAGCTGCTGTGTGTCCCTAGTGCAGACAAATGCCAGAACAACGAGCTGTTCAGCCTGGCGGTAGTCCAGGACTACGAGATCCTGCCTGCAGATCTGTGTTGCTGTATCTACTGACAGCAGCTAAAGCAGGGCCGTTCACATGTCCTGCTTACATACACTGGCACTCTTGGAAGGGAGACAAGTTTCTAAATCTGACTTCCACAAACTTTTAAAGCCAGGCACCATCACTGGCAAGGACGCTGGTGGCAGCAGTGCTGGTGGCCACTGCTAGTGACAGTGGGTCCTATACCTGGCTGCAAAGTATACATACTTGAGGAGAATGCATGAACACAATTTGGGATCTTCTCTACTATGCTACTATAATCAGCGCCTTCAAATCACCTTATTAGAAGACAATGGAGCTAGTCAACTCATTGTGTGCAACAAATATAGATGTCCTAGACAGATTGTTGCTGGCACAGTAATCTCTAACACTTTCTGTAGTTTGTGGATAAATGTAGGTTTGTCTATGTAACTGCTTTGGAGCACTATTCTTAATCGTCTGGGCTGGCAGGAATCAGGAGGGAAGAGGCACCCACTGGAAAATGCTGAAGAATCAAAGGCTGGTCTGTGTTTATTATAGATGTATGATCAAGATGTACCAGTGAAGGCTAGCCATCTGCTGATCATTGGTTAAAAAAAGTGAAAACAACAACAACAACATTTGCATTGCAGTTATTAGAAGTTAATGGATAAAATGGCAGGTAAAAATTTGATATGACTCCAAATATTGAGGTCTACTACCACTTCATAAAAATAATTCTGTGCATCTCTGTGACAGAAAGGCATCACTATAAACTGCTGTGGTGAGACAAGAAATCTGCAAAGGTCAGATACATAGTACAGAGTAATATGCAACTTCTCCATATCCCACCAGTAATGGGAAAAGGGGTAAAAAAGCTACCTGTCTGGACCCAGAAATCCCAGTATGTATAGTGAATGAGTTCATGATATTGAGGGGGAATATACGGTCTATGCAGATGCCACTAATGGCTTTTCCAGCAGCTGGATGCCAAAGTGTTTTCCTCTTTGATCATATTGTCCCCTTCCCAGTCTGCTTTCAACACTCTTATAGCCATTGGTACAGTAAATTTCAACCCATTAACAACATCTCTTTCAGTATTTGTACTATAAAAACATAGTAGGTTTACATACTTTTTTTTCCAAAATGTGACCCCATTGCATTATAATCTTTTTATAGAGAACAGCTAAGATGATACAGATATCAGCACAGACAACAGACACTGCAGCAAACTGCACTGACAGATAGGTCTTTATTACCATAACAAGAACAATTTTTAGAGGTTCCTTTATCACAATGTTGCCAGATGAAAAAAATCTGCCTCTGTGTATACCTAGACATACAAAACCTGAACTTGTTTGAACATTTTCACTTTATACTGCAGCACTATTGAAACAGACTTCTGCCTGTCCATTTTCTGAAGGACACCTCCAGGAGTGCCAGGGGAGAGGGAGAGCTGCTCACATTTGGATCCTAAAAGGTAAAGCACAATTTCCTGCAGACAATGTGGCTCATTTCCACTCCCTTAACGAGCCTTCCCTTCTAAACGGCTGTGTGTCTGTAAGAGTCAGCACCATAGAAGTGTGATTTGTCGTCAACGTAGGTACACAGCACCAACAGTGTAATAGCAGATTATTGGTACAGCTAGCATGCAAAGTAAGAAATAAAAAAGGACAGAAGTTGCATTTAACAAAGTTCAGCATGCCTTAGAAAAAGTTTTCTTAATATATCACAGAGAGTTTTGGCTGGCTAGCAGATGGCCCTCTACAGTGACAATTAGCCTCTTCACCTTCCCTTTTGAAGTCAGACTGCATTACCTTGCCAGTACAGCTGAGCCCACCAGCCTGAGCCATGAGATACCCGAGGCCAAGCTCATGTTTCCATTGTTACAGTGCAGTTACCAACGCATCAGACCATCCTGGGATTACACACATCCTGCCAACAGGAGTTACTCCCTAAGGAGTTGTCATAACAGATCATTTATGCCAGCATCACACAATTTTGCAACTGCAGCGTGTAAATCTTGTGCACCTTTAAAAACAGAAAGGAGCTTATTTCTACAGCATAGAGTCGTGTAACTCGTAACAAACGAGCATGTAGAGCTGCACAAATATCACAAAGTTATGTCCTGTGCTTCCTATAGAAATAATTCACTATTGTTTATAGCTACAAGTTGGGTGCACACTTCTTTGCTAAAGGATGAGCAGCTGTGGTTTCACTGTGCTCTCCAGGCAAACATCTGATCAAAATTAGATCAAAATGACACATGCTCTCCTACTTTCCTTTTTCTTCTAACATAAGAAATTAAGCTAGGCACTGTTACTCTTACATCATCTACACACATTTGAGATACTTTGTTCTCTTTCTGAACCTGAATTCTACACTTTCTAATAAATATTTTGTGCTTTTATAGTCAAAATAAGCTCATGATTACAGACACCAAACTATGGTTAGGAATCTCCTATTATTCTCACTTCATAGAGGAAGAAAGGGCAGAAAGGCCAAGGATGCTGAGTCCAAAAGTGGTCTGATCTGAGACACTCTGGAGTTTCAGGATCAGCCTGGGTTGCCACAGAGGCTGACAGTCCTTGGTTATGGGAAGCTCTGCAGTATGTGTCTGGCCTTGGATGGGTAAAAGACGTCAAGGGCAGCAGTCACTTTTGACAGTGTTCTGCCCTACGAGATAGAGCACAATGCACAAAAATGTCGATGGTGGGCTGAGATTTGGATCTGTCTGTCCACATTTCATGTTCATTTTATAACCTCTTCTACAGTTAGAAAGATGAACTACATAGGCTTCTCTGCAATACAGAATGAAATTGTATCAGACGGACAGACTAGTTTAAGATGATAACAGCTAATGCTTTTGCCAAGCTCAAGAACCATTACTGAGGCATGAAGCCAGGATATCTTGGAATTCAGATCCCTGTAAGCGACAAAATGCTGCCCTTTAATGATGCTGGATCAGCTCTGTAACTTGAAAAAGAAATTGAAATGAGTACTAAAATAAAAGTAGTTTTAACACTGCAGCTTCTAAATGAGTTGTAAAATAAGCTGGAACAAGTTTGCATGAGGAACAATGCTATTACTAATAAAACCATGGGACTTGAGCCAGGCCAGCTGCGCTACTGCTCCTGCTTTGCTCCTGTACCAGTGGCTGCCAGAGGCTACAGACTCTGAAGGCAGAAAACACGTTTCATTGCTCTCAGGCTGACACATGGAATGGAACTGACAGGCTCCATGGCAAGCTGCATCTAGCCTTCTCTGGCTGGAGGGAGGATTGCTTATACATCGTGCTTTGAGTTTTGGCAGGAGACACCATCAATTTTAAAGCAAAAGAAAAGACACACTGCAGGTTACTGGCTCTTTAAGGCAGGGTTGCCTGTGATACGCAAGTATACAAGCAGCACGAGGAACAGGTCATAAAAAGGTCCTCATTTAGTTAGATGTAACAGACAGTAGAGGGTTAGCTATTCACAGGCTGAAGTTCAAGTGAGAAGTGCTCAGGGAAAGTCTAACTTAATCAAGCACTTGGAGACAGGACTCGGAAGAGCTGGGGTCAAGAGGGAGGTCAAAGATAAGGGACAGCATATACAGCAAGATATAGTGAAGCTAACAGGCTAACAAGCAATGCGAAAAGGAAAACATGGGTCACAAATTATCCATTTGAAATTATACACATAAAAAATTAAAAGAATTTTCATACGTGGTTTAGCAGGAGAAACCACACTTGTTGATTCATTTGAAGAACAAAATATCTAAATCTGGAGTATCAGCAAGGCAAAATAAAATACTCATATTTGGAGGCAGATGATCAAGCTCTGAAGTGTTACAGAAATGTGAAGTGACTCGAACTGAAAACTATTTAAATGTGTTATGTAGCAACACAAGCTTTAAATGCTTACTTTTTTTGAACAATGGGATCCAATAAATAATACAGACCGCTAACAGAAGCAGGTACATCAGTCTCAGCTAGTTTATTTTCCAGAAAACTGGACACAATCTTCCATCTTTGGACCATGAGTTTCTTAATGCACTGTAACTCCTTCTATGCATAGATCCATTTTTATTATTTAATTATTTATTCGGCACTCATATTAAAATATTTTTACCAGCCTAAGCATTTTACTATTCTTACACTGTATTATCTTGAATAACTGTGTGTTCAGTAAAGTATATACACATCAAACTTGAAGTAGCTAGTATACATCAGCAGTGATAAAGGGCATGAGGTAAAGATCACAGTAGCTCAGTGGTTGACATATAACTAAAGTGCTTTTTCCACATCAGCTATTCCTATCTCTTAGCTGCAAACAGATTTAAAATGCAATTTAAATCAATCAGTGCATATAGAAGAACATTTCAGGATAATTTATTTTGCTTTACCTTAAAGAAAGGGAAAGACGTTGTTAGGAAAAATATCTTGCATTTCAGGATGGTGTGGTGTCATGTTATGTTTCTGCATAAAAGAATCAAACTCATCTCCAAATCTAGACAGCCCCAAACCATCTACAAATGCATTATTATAGTATGTTTCAGTGGAGAACACCTTGAAAACATACTGAAATTATATTTGGCCTAGTTTTCATACGTATCAAAGTAGAAAGATTCCTGGCAAACTTGGAATCTGTATTTTGAACAAGGAGTTTGCCCGCTGGCTTTTCACATTCTATAACAAGTTTGCACATTACGTTAGAAAACGTACTGAACTAGACCAGATTGAACATTACAAAATAAACCACTGTAATAACAGAACAAACTACTTTATTTGGCAGAACTAGCAGTTTCAAGTGTAATCAGCAAGCAAATTATAACAAAATTATTCATGTCATGATCTTGAAATTCATTAATAAGGATGTGTGAAACTTGGAAACACTATTAGTGCAGCACATTTCTTTTTTTCAACGCTGTTTATGTTGCAGAAGAACATTTTACTTTGCTTGCATGCCTTTTATCACCAGTTGGTGTTCTCTCCTCTTTCACATCGATGGTGAAAAAATAGTTGCTTGCCTTTTATACAGGGTCCAACTGGATCTAAACTCAGCTGAAGTCAGTGGGACTGTCTCCGAATCATTCTTCCTGTGTCTGGGAGGGTGCTTTGCAGACACAGAGGCTGCAAACCCCTTGCTCAAGAAGCTTACACCACACTGGAGCCATCAGCAACCAGCAGCAGATGCTATTGAAAAGAAAGACAAAGGGAGGGCCAGCGGCCATGGGCAGAGGGAGAACAGAGTGCCTAAGCCATTTTGTTTAGTCTATCTTAGCCCTTCTTTTACCATCCTCTCAGTTCTTTTTAATTGGCAAGAGCCCAAGAGAGTCGGGATAGAGATTAGCAGTAGGAAGGCAGACAAAAAAGCGAGTCCTAAGGTCAGTTCTGAGCAAGAAGGTGGATTAGCATCTCCTGACCGGGTGGTGAGGTCAGGTGAGGTGGCAAAGGAGGATCGGCAGCTGGCATGCCACCCTACAGCCTCCAGAAAGGTAAGGGAACTTACTTTTCCTTTCTAAATGCTATTTTTCTTAGAATCATAAAATGGTTTGGGTTGGAAAGGACTTTAAAGATAATACAGTTCCTACCCCTCTGCCATGGGCAAGGACACCTCCCACGAGACCAGGCTGCTCAAAGCCCCGTCCAACCTGGCCTTGAACACCTCCAGGGATGGGGCAGCCACAGCTTCCCTGAGCAACCTGTGCCAGCGTCTCACTGCCGACATTGTGAAGAAATTCCTCATGTCTAGTCTAAATCTGCCCCTCTCCAGTTTACACCCATTGCCCTCATTCCTATCAGTACAAGGCTTTGCGAACAGTCTCTCCTCAGCTTTCTTGCAGCCCCTTCAGGTACTGAAAAATCGCTATAAGGTCTCCTCGAAGCCTTCTCTTCTCCAGTCTGAACAACCCCAACTCTCTCAGCCTGTCCTCCTACGGGAGGTGCTTCAGCCCTCTGATCATCTTTCTGTCCCTCCTCTGGAGCCGTTCCAACGGCTCCATCTCCTTCTTGTGCTGAAGCCATCACTCTACGCAGCTCCCCGCGCGATTCCCCTTCCCCGAGCTCCAGCACCCGCTGCCCTCAGGCCTCGCTCCTCCCCACCAGCAAAAGACGCGCTCCAGCCCCCCCCCCCCCCGCTCCCCCCCGCCCATCCCAGTCCGGACCGGGCGCTCCGCCCCGCGCAGGCGCCCGGGGCGCTCTAACGCGCTGCGGCCGTGCTGGCGGCGCGCGTCCCGCCATGCCCGCGCGCTGCAGGGTGAGGCGGGGGCAGCGGCGGCTGGGTCTGGGGTGGGGACGCAGCGGGGTCTGGTGGGGGCGCAGCGGGGTCTGGGGTGGGGACGCAGCGGGGTCTGGGAGGGGTGCAGCGGCGTCTGGGAGGGTGAAGCTGGGTCTGGGGGATGCAGCAGGGTTGGGGCAGGGTCCGCGGGGGTGCAGCAGGGTCTGGGGGGAGTGCAGGTTCGGGGAGATGCAGCAGGTTTAGGGGGGTGCAGCAGGGTCTGAGTTGGAGGTGAGGCTGGGTCTGGGGGATGCAGCAAGGTTGGGGTGCAGCAGGGTCTGGGGAGTGAAGCTGGATCTAGGGGGTGCAGCAAGGTTGGAGTACAGCAGGGTCTGGGGTAGGTGCAGCTGGGTCTGCACAGTGGGATCTGGGGGGTGCAGCTGGATCTAGGGGTGCAGCCAGGTTGGCACAGATGGGTCTGAGGGATGCAGCGGTGTCTGGGGGGACCAGCATGGCCTGGGGTGCAGCCAGGTTTGCACAACTGGGTCTGGGTACAGTGGAGTCGGGTGCAGCCAGGTTGGCACAGCCAGGTCTGGTGGGTGCAGCTGGGTCTGGGGGGCGCAGTGGAGTCTGGGGTGCCTGTCGAGAAAGGGGGGACCCATGCGCTGAGGAGTGCTGGCTAATAAAGGCAGAAAGAGTACAGTCTTGCTTTAAATTGGAAGGGGGGAGATGTTGATTAGACATTAGGAAGAGATTCTTCCTGCTGAGGGTGATGAGACACTGGCAGGTTGTGGAGTTGTGGATGCCCCATCTCTGGAGGTGTTCAAGGCCAAGTTGGATGGCACCTGGTCTGGTGGGAAGGTGTCCCTGCCCATTGCAGAGGGATTGGAACTGGGTGATCTTTAGGGTCTCTTCCAATCCAAACCATTCTATGAATCTATGTTCGTGTGGGTGATGGAGAGTTTGGACTGTATTTATTCCTGGGATTTTACTAACTTAAAGAGAGAAATAAGTTTTTGGATAGTTTTTTTGGTGCATGAAATTGTTTGATGCTGTTTCCTGCTATTTGGAAGGGAATCAAGTAGGTTTTGCTCTTTGGAGGGGGTGGGTTTAGAAGATGCAGGGCACCCTGCTGGCTTAGGTGAATGCTGCAGTGGCCTTGTTGGTGTTTTCCCCATGGAGACCTGTTACCACAGTAGCAGGGAAGCAGGATGTATGCTGGTCGCTGACTTGACAGACACCTCTTTGTTTGCTGCAGGGACTGAGTGAGTACAAGAGAAACTTCAAATGGAAAACTCCAGAGTTTTGTAGCCCATCACAACAGCAGAAATCCTTGTGGGCAGGACTTCGGTCGGATCAGTTTGGTAAGGGCCCCTGAAAGCTGCCCCCTTGATTGCAAACCCTGGTGATGCCCAAGCTGTGATAAGGATGAGCCTAGGCTGCCACAGGCTTGCAGAGCTTGGCAGTGATTGATTGCATGGCCACAGGGACTGATAGTGCTTGCAGCTTTATACAGCTAGAAGTATATTCCTGGTCATCATTTACAATATGTTTTTGAATGCCATATTCTTTCTGGCTGCACTGAAACTTTCTTTTAATTTTAGTGCTGCTTATATGAAACATGAATGGTGTCTGACAGGCAGCATAAACTGAGTCCCAAACACGAAGCACAGATGCAGTGTTAATCCATAGGTGTGTAGAAGGAGGCATTGGGTTACCTGTGGTGCTTGGAAACAGTAAGTAGAATTCCATATTTAATAGGAGACTAACTTGGGGCAAGTTTGATACAAAGTAAAATTGTTATAAGGACTTACAAGGACAGCTAACTGAAATAAAAAGAGGAACATTAAATGGGAAAGCTGGTGATGCTGTAGTCTAGGAGTTAGGGTTGTAGAAATTATCAAGTCAGGAAAGTGTGGGATTGGAAAGTAAAGGATAAAGGAAATTGCATCTGGACTGAAAGGCCCATAGAGATCTGAGGAATAGGAATAAGCTGGAGGGTGATGACAACTGCAGTGCTTTGAAAAGAAGCAGTAAAAAATAGGAATAATTATAGTGGCACAAGACAGAATAACAAAAGTGTGCAGTTTGGTGCAAATGCACTACGCAGTCTGTGTGATTAGAGTCCAGTGTATTCATTCCTATAATATGATAACTGTTCTAAATTACAGCCTAGTAATAAAGAACTGACCACTGTGAGTAGCATTTGTTTTTGGTCAAGATGCTAGACATTTTAATAAATAATTTAATCTTGCTAAAGATTATGCCTCTATATATTATTCCTTTTTTACATTACTGCAAAATATGTATTTCTTGAACCTTGCTTTCTTTATCACGTCTCTGTGTACGAGTGCCTGTTTTGAAGAGTGTAACTTCCCTGAGTTCTGAAACACCGAAACATCCAAACATATTAACTTATTTTTGAAATTTTAATCTATGCTTCTTTTCAAGTGAAACTAAACTGCAAATTTAACAGGAGCTGCAATGAAGTCAGGTATCAGCAATGCAGCACTTTCTTCTCATCCTCATGCAGCAGTGTGTTTATGCATGCTTAGGAGTGTTTTCCCTGTACCTTTGCATTCATTTTCACTCCTGCCCCTTTTCTGGCCATTTAACCAGCTACTTCTTCAAATGTCACTTGACATCTTATAGAACTTAGAGATTGTTATTGATAATTCACTTATGGTTCTTCCTATTGAGCCTCAGTTGGCAGTTTTAAGAATGACTTGGAACATTACCACAAAAAGCTTAACAGCTGCAGGTCCTCTGACTTCCTTCCTGCTACTTTTCCAGTGCTCTTCCATTGGAATTACTTCCTACCACCTGTATGTGTAGTCGGAAATCCAGACTTTCTGTATACCTTGCAATGTAGGTTTTTTTTCCCTTTCTGTGTTGTTTTTTCATTATATAGGAGTTTCTTCTTCTCCTAGAAACTGTTCCTTTCAGCCAGTTAGGAACCTTGATGTGTTTTTCTATCACAGTTGAGCACTTTGCAGTTGGATTATGATTTCCTGCTTTAAATGTGTTCAGTGATTCAGTCCTTTTCTTAAAATGATGGGGTAATTTTACTTTCATCTGCATGTGTAAAGGCCAACAATTATTTAAAATAACTTGATACCTAGTCTTTTTACAGTTTTGGAAATGGTTTTATGTTTGTACTGTAAAAGGTCACCAACTATTTAATTTTAAATCACAGTTGTATTAGATAGATAGGGATCTGTCACTGTCTGTCATGATAGGTGGTGAGAGCTTGTTCAGCAACATAGGTGTATTGTGCATGTGTAATGAGAAGTGTTTGTGACCTGTTTTTTCACTGCAGGTTGGTAATTCTGTATCTGTGTTAACCGCATTCTTTTCTCTGGCAGTGTTAATTTCGTTGTTATTCAACTCCCAAAGTCAACTTGCAAAAGATTGTCCCATGGCCATGGTTACTTTTTAGGGTTTTATCCAGCATGGTCCTGGAGCGTCACGTTCCCATCTCTCTTTAGTGGAAAGGAAAGGCATCCGCAGATAGGAAAGAAGACAGCATTTCATAGCCATGCCCATAATTCATAGGGTGTCATTGCTGAAAAATACTGAAATACTTTTTCCAATAATCAGTTATATGATAAACTCATAATACTATATTACAAGAATACATGAGTATTCTTGATATTATGTCTTCAAAATAATGTTTTTGAAACATAATGTGTCTTTTTCAGGAATCACACGAGAACCAAACTTCATTTCCAAGAGAAGGGTACCTTACTATGATCCACAGATTTCAAAGTCCTTTGAATGGACAGCAGATTGTGATTTGAATGACCCACATGAAACCGAAGCTCTTAGGACTGAAGAGTTGCACACGGACCACAACAACAATGATGTGAATCGGGAAAATATTGAAGCACCAGAAGGACCCAGACCCCCCCCAAAAGTTCAGTCACATTCGGTAGATTCTAGAGGTGAAACGGCTCTTGTCCTTGCAGAAAACAACATGAAAAGATCACCCTCTGCAGCTCCACCAAATCAAAAGGAAGCATTTTTGTCTCCAAAAAAAGAATTAGAAAAAATGGGTAATGGGGTAAGGGAAGATTTGGTTTTCTTAATTGTCCAGTACAAAAATTACTAATCTGATGCTTATAGTGATTTAATACACATACACCAGCCTGTGTTGTCTAACTCTCCTTAGTTCTGTATTTTGATATTCTACGTTGTAGCTTCTGTGTTGGGAGAACCAGAATCTGGTTTTGAAACCAGATTTTGGTTCCACTTAGATCACTAGGTTGATTTTGATTAAACAAGAATTTAGGCAATAATATATAGACTTTTTGAGGTTTTTGACTATTAATAAGAAAATGGACTGCATTATTTTAATTCATACAACCAAAAACTAAACCACTTGTTTGAAAGTGTACATTGAAAGATGTCTGACTTGCAAAGCATTGTAGGAAAGGGAACATTCATTGTTTGTTTGTTTGTTTTTTTCTTATGTTGTCAGCTTCACAGAGTCTTTCAGAGGAAAGCAGGCATGAATATTTCACATTTAAATACTTTCCCCAGAAATTCTGAATATCAAAGCCAATTTGTTTGGAAGAGTCCTCATGAAAAGTCACCAATACTTGCAGCTGAACAGGTAACTTTAAAGAATCCAGAAAGGAAATGAATAATTTCTTTTATGTATCAGCAAAGTTGCTTACCCTCCAAGATTTCCTTTCTTCCTCTTTTGGCAGGGCAATGACAAACTTGAATGTTATTACATGATTTTTTTTTTCTCTTGATATGCAAAAGCGCGGGATAAATAGATTTGTTTCCCTGTGATTCCTTTACTATAGTGGGGTCTAATTGCTCGTTTTCCTTATCGCTGGTGGTATTTTGTCCTTTCTACCATAACCATTTTTTAATGTTTGCATTAATTTACCTTAGGAGCTGTAAGATCTTACTCAATGTTACCCTTCAGTTTTACTATTTTTGTTATTTAATGTATAACTGATCAACAGAGGAATGTTCAGATGTTCTGTGTTTTGACAATACATCTCACCACTGAAATCACTCAAGTTTCACTATTTGTTCTCATTGTTTTTTATGGGTTTCCACAGTTTCTTGTTCTCAGTCTCTATCTCTGTGCATATATACTTCTAAGTCCTAAAGGGGATATCTGTAGTGTTTTTTCTTTTATGAGACCTGCTTATATTTAAAAGTGGAGTCTTCCGATTTTAAGACACTCTTGTCACATTTTAATACATCTCATGAGTTTTTGAACTTATTTCTAGTCAGACCTCTGTGAGACTGCTTTATGTTTTCAATTCATTGTTGCTGGAATCAGGACTTAGGGGATTCAGACAGTCTTTTGGTCATTTTACAGTATCGAACAGACACTTCTGCTTTTATTTTGTGTTCTGTTTCTTCTCTAGAAGCATATAGATTAATGGAACTGTTACATATTATACTTATAGGTAGCAAATTTGTTTATTAACAGCTTTCAGAGGCAACAAATGTTGATAACTGAGATGGATCCCTCTAGAAACTATTCCTGTCTTTTTCATGTTGGAATACTAAGCAGACAGACTTACTTTGAGCTGTTTCCCAGCAGTCCCTTACCCAAGGAAAACTCACCAAAATTCATGACCATAGCATAGAAGCTGAAGGAGTGTTTGAGGAAGAGGCAGGTCCCAGAAAGTCACCTTATGGAAAGCTTGGTAGAGAATTCAGTTTGATTCTATTAGAAATCAGTTTGATAATTTCTTTATTGCTGCTTGTGAACATTGTCCTGTTTCAGAAGACAGGCACTGAAATCTAAAATAGCAAACTTTTTCTTCACAGAATAAGAAGCTGTAAGTCTGTAGGCACTATAAATCCATAGATAAATAGAACTTAGAGAAAATCTAAATATATAAATGTTCGCAGGTTCTAAACTTAAGATTAGAATTAAATTATAAAAATTATGTGTGTTAACAAACTGATATTCTTTTGATTGTATTGATATGATGTAGGATATACGTGAATACTGAAAAATTACAATACCTTTCCCTTTAGGAGATTTTGTGAAAACATCAAAGTTGTCCAAGTTAGGTTATAAGTCCAAGCTAAACTCTCATAGCAAAGCTGGAGAAAATGTATGCTTGTGGCATATGGTGTGGTCTTTTAATTCGTCACTGTGTGAGGAGTTGATAAACCTGACCATGTGTTAGGCAGATTCTCTACCTTCGTTTATAATGCAGTATTGATTGGAGAATAGTGGATAACTCAAATTAGCGATCCCTAAGCATCCAGTTCTCAAACATTGAACAGTTACCTCTTACTTTTGGATTGGACACATACCAGGGACTCGCAGGGAAGTTTTATGGTACATGTTTTAAAAACCATGATTCTACATACAACTCTGAATATGAACTGTCTTCCCAAATAAACAAAACTTCTGTTAGTAAACAGTAAGAACAGTGCTTGAACACAGGTTTAACTCTCTCTGACTTGGTCACTTTTAAAGGTATTTTTATTAGAAAAAGTTTTGCTTCAAATTATCCTAGCAGTTAATTAGTCTGCACATGCTTTATTTGTACACGACTGTCTCTCTGCTCATACATGAGTGTTTTTGAATGAATTGGTTATATGATTTTGGAAATTTAGCCCTAGGGTAAGCAAATCGCACCTTTTTGTTTGTTTTCTTTCCCCCAAAGGCTTACACAAGTAAATCCATACCTCCATTTAAAACTCCTGCAATTACTTCTGAAACTGCATATGAGAGAAATTTCAGAGAGTCCTCTCCTGTTAAGGATCCACAAGAGAGAGGTGGTTCAGAAGAGAAAGAAGTTCCAGCTCATGAACAAGTAAATACTTTCCTAAAAGAAAACTGTTAGTATACCTCTATAGTTTTGATTGTTCTTTTTTATAATGCGGGAATGGTTTTACTTTGCAGTTTTTTGGTTACATTTTATAGCTGTTGCTGGACCCAGTTTTGCTATAAAAGGTTGAAAATAACACTGTACAGCTCTCTTTGTTCTCAGACGTTTCTGTAGAGATTTCTGTAGTTTCTGCAGTGTGTTTGTTCACTTTGCAATGACATTTTGAGTGTGTTTTCCTGTCATCGTAATTCTTTTATTTCAAGTGAGGGCTTTTGTTTCCATTGAAACTTTTTTTAATCATTAGGATAGTTTCTGAATTCTGAATGTCCACTTTATGCTCTCTGTGGTACCACTGTAGTCTCTTGCTATGCAGAAAGGCTGAATGAGAGGAAACTATTTTGATCTCATAAATCAGAGTGTGAATTAAAAGAAAAATATTTTAATGTGTAGAAGATGGCCTAGTTGGAACTGGGTTTCAGCCAACAGTAATTTGGAGGAATATGGAGAAAGGGTTATAATTAATTTCCCTCAGCCATAATAAGTTGAAAAGTAAGTGCAAGGCTATAACTGGACACTGTGTCATTTCTGTAGACTTTTACTCTGCTCAAAGCATTAAAATGTATTTTCTTAAAGTAATTTGGCTGTCTGAGGCCTAGCGTTTCCTTGTTTTGCTATTGGCTTGGACAAACATAAGTGGACTTGTAAGAAACGTGGCTATAGCCATTGTTTTACCAGATACGTTTTAATAGAACAGAATTGATTTGGACTGAGACCTTCTGAAAATAGGTGACAGCAACTCAGACTGCATGACAGCTGAACTATTTTGCAAGGTAGACAGATGAATGTCTATTTTTGTACCAAGCTGCCAAGTGTATGTTATCTAAATTCCTGCAGGTTAGCTAACTGTCCTTCAGGTAGAAGGGTGACATACAAGTCTCTCCAATACTCACCTTTGCTTCTTGATAAAACGGAAAATAGCCGTTGTCAGACAACATGTTCACTAGGACCATTGCTGAGCAAAATGCATAATTAACATGGAGTGCTTGTGGGTCAGTTTAAGCCATTGGTACTTTTCAGGTTTTTAAAGATGATTGTTAGCTTAGAGGCTTTATCATTTAGAACCCAGACCTGTCCAGTGCTTTAAATCTCATCTGAGAACGAGGAATTTTATGTGCCCATTTGCCCCTTTAGCATATGTGAAGAAAGCTTGAAAGATGTGAGGCTTTTAGGAAGCATTTATTTGTTTTTATTACTGGAAATTCAGATTATATCTTCCCATGAAAGCTAATGAAGTGAATGAAGAGAAGGTGTGAGAAGGAAACTTCCGTGAAACTATCTAAAACAATTATTTATACTGATATTTCTTCTTTGATGAATATATTGAAAAAGTTTTGGGAGATTTGGTGGGTTTTGTTTTTCTTGCTTTCCTTTTTTTTCTCTTGAACTTGAACAGTATCTGTAAAGATCTCTAGCAGAATCAGAAATCATGCATGAGGTTTTTGAGAGGATAAAATAAGCAGAAAAAAATAGTACTTGATGTGAAAACTGAACAAGTCAATCTGAACCTTATAAACAAGAATGGGAGCAAATTAAAAATTTGCCTTTTGTTTTTTTATAAATTGGTTTATATTGGACTAGAAAGTTAAGAGTTTTTTTTTTAGTATTTATTACAAATTCCAGAAGATATACCTGTTAAGTCTTATACACAACTCTGGCTGGAGTTAGAATGCACAGGTATCCTATTCTTTCATTTGTGTCTCATGTTAAATTCATTTTGTAAAGCATACAAAATGGATCATCTGACTAACTGGATGTTGTACTCAGAATCTTAACTTTGGCATTTTGCTAGTTTATATTTGTATTAACAGAAGAATGTATTATTCTTGTTTGTATTAAATAGGCAAAACAGTAGACGTTTTAAATTAAAATTAACTTTTTGCAAAAGTTTTATATCAAAAGGAATACAAGGGTTTTCAGTTTTTTAGCTAATACGGTATTCTTAAAATTATCTTTGCCTTAGAGTAAGAGGGAAGAGCCGTTTCAAAAGCCAGCAGAAGATGCAGCAAAACAAGGGAAATCAGAACAGAAACATCCTAAACAAAAAAATAAGCAACATATCAGTCCAAAACCCCTCTCTTTACATACAAGTCGTGGGTATGTATAAAATAGGAAAACCTAGCCTAGTGAGTAGGGGTAGAGCAGCCTCGTATTTAGGATGATGGATGATGACCTTTAACCACACCATTGTACAGTTGCAAGGGCAAATGCAATGTCTGTCCCCTTGCAGTGCTGCGTTTGAGCTTCCTGTGGGTGCATCTAGACCTGGTGTTAATTTCCATCGCCTTCTCTGGGCAGTGGAAGTGAAGGCTTTGTAACTACCTCATTCAGTTGACCCTTCTGGTGCGATAATAATATTATTGATAAATTTAACATGAATTAAATTAAATTAGTGCAGTGCTGCTGTTAATTTTTCAGCGAGTGGAAGTTGTAGTCATCTTTCAAACTGCTCTCCTGTGCTTGCTCCAAACCTTAAAATTGTGATGGTTGTCCTTGATGTCTGCTTTTTTCTAGTCCATACCACTCTCTGTCCCACAATAACAAAAGCGAACACATGAGGTAAAGGGGAGTAAAGAAATCTGCCTCATTTAGGGTAATCTAACAAGCATGGAAATAAAATGAAGTTGTATGTTACTGAGTGCTATCAAAGTATCTTTTTCTTCTGCCACATCCAGCATTGCAGGAACCGAACTCATGTTTCCATTTTCTACATATTTGAGATATTGCAAGAGAAATAAAAACCCAAAATGGATGTAGGTTTTAAAATATGTATATCAATACATCTCCGCTGTCTTTGTGCTTAATGTATGTCCCAGTGACTGCTTTTGTTCACATGACTTTCTGGTGGCATGAAGGCATTATTTTAGAGATGGGAGAGACTTGCTTAGGTCTGAATGCTCTTGGCTATTGAGAGATAATTATAAAATGATCACTCAAAATTCTATAAAGTTACTTTATGAAGAACTATGTGGATATAAGTATAGTTAAAACCTTTAACTCTGATTTTCATAGCTCTTTGACATAGTAGATTGTAGTCGATTTTGCAGTCAGTGGTGTGTAAAGTTCTTCATTGTTTGTTGTGACTTTTTTTTCATTTAAGGACAAATCCTTAAAAAAAAATCCTTAAAAAAGTATCCTTTTATTTCTTCGGTGTGGAAATGCAAGACAAAAGTTTCCCAACCACTCACATGGCAAATAGCTTTCAAAATGTACAAGTTCTCAATGTGCAGACAGGACTGTCACTTTATATGCAAGCTGCATTACATCACCTGCTTTTGCAGCAGAATGGCTGGGATCAAGGCACAGCAGTGATCTTGTTTTTGAGCTAGTCCATTAATTTTGCAACCCAAACTGAAGGAATTCTGTCAGTTTCAAAGAGTGAGACATGTAGAAAGAGATTTTGAATATAAAGAATATTTTGTCTTGGTATTTTTCTTTTTACATAGTATGTTTTATTATTTGACTTCAGGCTTTTATGTTCCATTTCTGAAGAACTGAAAGAGAGAGCTTTTTTCACCCAATGCTGAATATATTAAAATAAAGTTAGTAATATTCTGAAACAAAAACTTCTTTAGATTTAAGCTGATAAATCCATTGTTTAAGGACTTGAAGTTTTGCTTATTGCCTGCTATTAGAAGATGTTAATTTTCCTGTGTGTGCATGTGTGTGGCAGAAGGTAAAATGAACCCATCTTTTCAACTACTGAGACCTCTTGAATATCAAAGCCAGTAGGACATAGATGAATTATGCTGACCGTTGTTCTGTAGTTGGATGTTTCTAGCTCTGACAGTTCACCCCACCCGGGTGCAGAGTGAACTTTTTAAAAGGAGATGTCTTAGACATGCCATACTGGGCATTTTTACTTCAATGCACCTTCAGCAGTGAGTTAAATTAAGATGATGCATCTTGCATTGAAGTAATTGAGGCTTTTGTGTTTTATGTTCTGCTGATTTGGCTGTTGGGGCAAAAGCTTCTGGCAGAAGGGCTGTGAGGAACGACCAGCCAGGGTGACTGACTGAAGAGCCAGCCTGTGGCTGAGCTTTTACACAACTTTCCTAGTTGTGTTGTTATGGATGAACTGTGTTGCAAGGCATGTTTTTTTCACATCTCAGCCCTGGCGTTTAAGTATAAATACAGTTACAACTGCTACTAAAATGTTAAAAATTTACTTAAAGAGCCTTCTGGATGTCAAGCTTTACATTTTTACCCGTTTCATTCTTGATTTCTTAGGAAAATGAACACTGAATATAGGTCAAAATTTTTGTCTCCAGCACAGTATTTCTACAAGGATGGAGTTTGGTCTCGTAGTAGGAGTAAAGTTCCCAACCAGGTAAGTACTCTTAAAAAATCTGAAGCCTGAGTATGCTTTGTATTTTGGTTTTTGTATGAAAAAAAACCTTTGAGTTGTGGTGTTTATAAGATACAGTTTTGAGATTGTAATGCTAATGACTCAAGCTCTCAAAGGTGAATACCCAAATAAGATGAAGTTCTGACAAGCCAGTATAATAGGTAGTAAAAAAAAAAAGGGACAAAGTGAGTTAAAAAATGTATTAATGTGACATGCAAAGTGAGGGAGGAGCTTTGTTTCCCTTACAAATCAGGGTTATCACACAGTCATTTAGAACAAGTAATTGATATCTAGCCTGGTTGTAACAAGCTAAGTCTTCAGAATTTAGAATTAGATGATAGGAGGTTCCAAGGTAATAAAAGGAAAAGGCCAATGTATGTATCAGGCTTGATCAGCTGGCTAATCAAGATCAGTTTACTAGCTCAACATGCTTTGATGCATTCAGAGCAGTCAGCTGGAGTCAGTCATACATAACAGAAAATTAATAAGGTCTCTTGCAAGTTTCATCCAATCTAAGTGTTTTCTTGTAGTTTATCCAATAACTACGATCAGTATTATACCATATAGGAATTTATTTGACAGAACTCTGAAAACGCTGAACAGCTTCAGGACCATGGGATTTCTAAGCAGGATTTTCGAGTATGGTTTCCTGAATTAGTCAAGTAAATCAAAACTGTTAACAGTGTGCTGAGAAACTGCTAGAGCTAGTTCTGTGGCTGCCAGGTATCAATCGATGTAGGCTTCTCCTCCCAACTGATTGAGCCTTCATGAGGTGCTGTGTGCTGTTAAATAGTTGGAAATGTGAATTTCGTCATCAGTTGGGACCCCACTGTAGAACTAGAGTGCATGGCTCTAGGGTGTTGGGCTTTGGCACTTTGAAAATAACATTGTCTGGGAATTGCAGGAGTAGTGTGGTAGCATTCAGTTCTGTATTTTCTCGCTGGACTTAATCTAGCAAGTAATTATCTTTTTTTCAGGCAAAAATAAATATATATTAAATATATACAAAATAATGAGAACTGGGTCTCAAAGTTTAAAGTATATTGTAGTATGTGATGATTCATAATCAGATTTTCTGCATGGATGTGTGAGATAATCCATTCTGTGGAAAAAAAGCCTCATGAGGATGTTAGACGACTAAAGCCATGTTTTTATTTCTGATGTATATTGATATATGCATTACATTAACTAAGGCTGTAGAATATTTTGAACTATCACATGCTGCCTCACTAAGTGGTATACAGAAAGTTTCTGTAGAATATTACATCATTTTTCTGGCATGTAGGACTTCCGTGTGGAGACTGGATGTAGTGTCAGTAACATTCAAAACTGTCAGGAGCTGTGCTTGGCTTCAAGAGCAGTTGACTGATATGCAAGTAAGGGGAAAGGGACACGTTACCATGGAATATGCTGTGTTTGTGGTGCAGCCAGCCGGGAGGAGTCATTGCAGTACTGTCAAGGGAAGGACTGAGGAGACCAAGTGGTGGATGGGTTTTCTGCTCTACCAGGCAGAATCCTCTCTGGCTTGGGTTTGAGAAAAGTAGGAAGTAAATATATGCGGCATTTAATTAGAGTATATGAGAAACCAAGAAATTCTTATGCTGTAGGTATGTGGTTTGGATGTGTCTGACTTTTCCATGAGATTTTCGTGCTGACAAGAGAGTTGAAGGAAACTAGAAAGAAGTCACTTGGAGTAGACATGAAGAATTCAAGAAAGAATTTCAGGCTGGACATCAGGAAGAAATTTTTCACGGAAAGGGTCATTGGGCACTGGAATAGGCTGCCCGAGGAGGTGGTTGAGTCACCTTCCCTGGAGGTGTTTAAGGGACGGGTGGATGAGGTGCTGAGGGGCATGGTTTAGGGAGTGTTAGGAATGGTTGGACTCGATGACCCAGTGAGTCCCTTACAACCTTAGTCATTCTATTATTCTAGAATTCTAAGAATTAGTAGGACTTTTGGGGCCTTCTGAATGAAGGAGTTGTGCTGGGTAGCTGGAAGAGCCAAATTAATTTTAAGTCTGTAATAACAAATTCACAATATAGGCTGCCCAGCAATCCTTTTGGTTTCTGAACAATTCCATACCTGTTCCCAGTATTTTTCACTGACGTGGAGAAATATTTTGCAAAGCTGTATCTGACCTCTACCGCTGGTTGTGGTTGATGGTTGAGACACATCTGCTACAAGTGTCTGCAGAACATCTCTTGCTTAGCCTAAGAGGTTAGATGATAAACTCTGACTGATCCAGTCTGGTGTTTCCCTTAGTTGGGACCACGTATGGGTAACTTTGGGTCCGAAGCAGACTTCTGAAGTTCTAAGCCCAAACAGGCAAAGACCATAATAGTATCCTTATATGGCCTTAGCAGTAGTGACTACTCTTAGGCTGCTACTCAGCAATATACTAAGTGCTGCTTTTCTGCAACAAAAAAAATTGATTTGAATGAAAAAATCTCTTTGAATTATGCTTTTGAAAAATTAATGCAGGCAATTCATAGTCACAGTAGGACTCTGAGGCCTATGCCCTGCTGAGATAATGCTGTCTGCTGGGTGACTGAAAGGGAAGGTTGTCTTTTTTACTTCTTCACAATTCACTGGAGACATAGTATTCTTCCACCCTCTGCAGTGTCTTGTTGCTCTGGATCTGTGTTCCTTCTGTTGTGTCTATCATGATTAATTTTTCATTTTTCTGCTTAAAATGAATAGTCCAGTAGATCATTTACACCTCAGACTTTAAATTCTTCTCTTAAAATGACAAGTTTATATTTTTAATGGGCTGTTCTGTGAAAGTTCAGTGGGTCAGATTGTAAGATGTTAGCTGGTGTGGGCTAAGTGAATTTCCATCTGCTGCATCCAGTTACTTTTAGTGGCTATAGTGGAATTTGGCCCACTAAACTCCATTCCTTGCCAGAAAAATGATTGAAAGTCTATGATGAAAGAAAAATAAATAAGAAAATGTGCTAGAGGAAATGTCAGTATTACTTTCCTGCCCTTTGACAAAATACTTAGTTCCTGAGAAACATTTTTTTAGTGAGCCAGAATTCACACGACAGTATCACAAAGTTATTTTTAATCATGTAAACATAGAAGTTTTTTTGTTGCTTTTTCTTCCTGCACTTTAATTATGTTTGAGTGAAGAACACAAAACAGTGTGAGTATTGAAATAGTTCTAACCATAAAAGTGATAGAGTAAAATCAACAGCATAATGTCTAAAGAGAGAACTTATCACTGTTTTTTAAGACTAAACCTGACATCTCATTCTTGCAGTTACTGATAGGCTAGAAGAAATGATTTTGATATTATGTCTTACATACAATAGAACCAAGAGTTCTCATGGAATCGTCAGCTCCTCACTGAGATAAGATTAATGTAGCTAGAGGCAGTTGCAGTGTTCACAGCATACGAACTCAGTATTGCATATAGGTCTGTTGACTTGAAATAACCATAAATTAGTGTGTGGTGAACGTATTTTTGAGTGTTAAGGCTTAGAAATCTAAATTAATTTCCTCAAGCTTGACAAAAAGGTGTGAAATAGCAGTGCTAATGTATTTGTTTTACAGGTTTTTGCTGTATCTCAGGGAGGCAGCATAGAGCTATGTTGACAGGTTTTTAGTTTTTAATTTCTTACTCTGAAATAAAGTTACAAAACTTGTATCTCAACAGCACAGTGCTGAAAGAAAAATAAGTTTTAAAATAATTCTGTATTCCTCTCCTTAGGCATCTCAAAACACCCTAAATTCCATGTGGTATATGGAGGTTGGTTGCATCTAAGTTCTTGTTTCAATGTTTGGAGCATTGTGTCTGAGCTCTGATGGCAAAACTAGAATCCAGCACTAAACTTATTCGCAGATACTGCATAACTTCTTGTGCTCATTGAATGAGTAATTGACAATTTTGCTTGCTTCGGCTGAAACATGCTTACTAAATACACACTGTTGTTATTTTTGCTATCGTTTTGTTGCATTTACTGCAGCATGCAATGTTTGTGCTGTGAGTGGCCCTGTATTGTGAGTAACTTGCTTTTCTCCTTTAGCTGCCATTAGCTAATGCGAACACGTTCTAATTTTGCAGCCCGTTAGTGAACTTTAAACATATATGCAACTTACGAAACCTTTATGTGTAGGTGAGAGAACTTAGAGAAAGAGCAAAGGCTTACAGACAACGAGTGGAGGGAACACACTTCTCCCGGTATCATCTCAATCAGATCCTGTCCGATAATAATAGTCTTTGGGATGTGTCTTCAACTTCCAGTTCAGAAGAAGGCATCAGCAACAACATCAGAGCACTAGATCTTGCTGGGTAAGGTTGTCATTCCTGCCTGTTGTTCTGTAGCTTTGAAACAGTGCAAAATGCTGAATATAGGATTAGCATAGCTTAGATGTTTGACTGTATTCAAGATGTGATAGGACAGGATTCAAGATAACCTGATCTAGGCTCCCTTTCCCTAGGAAAGGTTGGGCCAGATGGTCTTTCAAATACCCTTCCAAACTAGGCGATTGTGCCATTCTGTGATGTGTAAATTCTCCAGAACAGCTGAGAACATTTACCTTTCCACAGATATATCAGTTGATCTGTGCTCAAATTGAAAATGAGACACAATCCAGTCTTCTGAGGGAAGAGAAAGTTATTCCTTTGTAATTTTCCACAAATGCCACAAATAGTGTGGCAACCTTAGTCTCAAGTCTGGAGGAATTTCACACTGAGTCATACTGAAACAGTATTCTTTTCACTGGCATGATATGAAATATGTTTTGCCTATTCAGATGTTATCAGTGTTCTTGTCAAGATTAATTAATCTTGTGATTGAGTCTTAGACACTGTTTAGTTTTGAGATGAAGACATAGGAACTGGAATGGTGTGGATCCATTTTCTCCTTTCTTTGAAGATCATCAGAAATGGCAGATATTAAAACCCTTGACAGGAAAATTCAGAATTAGTATTTTAGTAGAATGTACAGATAGGTATTGCTAAAGCAAGAAGGAAATAAAAAAGCTATCTGTGACTTCTTTAAGATCTGATATTTAAACACAGTGCCTTGGATACCTCTCTGCAGTGCGCTTAGTCTACTGTATGCGCACTACTTGTTTTGTGTATGTGGGAGAGATCTACTCATTTGCATGGCTGTAGCTCTAATAAGGTTTGGGGGATGACATGTATAAGTATTTATTATTCTATAATGTGTGATATTAAATATGGTGTAAATTTTTTGCTTCCTAGTTTGTTTTTTTGCCTGTGAAATACAGATCCTCTTACTGATCTCGTTTCTTTCCACTTATTTCTGGAAGCAATTGAGAGTTTAAGACTGTCAAAACTTGTGCCTAAAGAGCAGTCTACTAAACTGCTTGGCTTTCAAAACTGTGCCATCATACAGTCCCTGTGCATGGAACTACTTATTTTTTGAGCACTTCTGATAATTTGACTTGGTTTTTAACCTGGGAATCAAGCCCGAATTTTACATTACATTTTTGGAAGTGACAGTCCTGAAAGAGTTTTCATAGAATCTATTTAGAAAATGGTTTGTAGTTAAACATCAGTTAAAACTTCAGTGGAAATTTAACCATTCATCGTGTCAACTGTACCACTTTTTAATATCTGAGCTGTACTTTTGACAAAAGACTGAACTGGATGAATGTGTTTTACATGGACATGTGTCACGCAAATCAGTGGTATGAAACACTGATTTCTTTGTTTCTTAGAGTTTCTGAAAAAGAGACTACACCAAGCCCCAAAATGCTGCAGCAACCCGACTCCGGAGAACAGCCACACCAGGACAGCACTGAGAAGAAAGAAATGTCAGATGCTTTAACTGTTCCAGTCAAAAGGCGTTTAGTTTGGGGTGAACATGAAGGTACTGAAGAAAGGAAGAATCGGCAATCAACAGAGGAGGAATTAAAACAGGATGAACAGGCTGCAGTTGTGGCTCAGCAGTTAGAAGGAAACAATACAGATGCCAATGAAGATAAGAAAATTGAAGGGTAAAACTGAACATTTTTCTTGTGTATATATATGAAAATTTCTGAGAAAAAATAATATGTTAACTAATTTTTATTTTATATCAGTTTTACTTAAAGGAGTATAAATTGGTGTGATGCTGCTTTTGTTTTGAGCAGCGTGATAAGGAATGAAGAGGTTTGAGACATCGAATTGGTTGGTGGAAATGGATCTGCCATTAAGAATGCTGGATATCTAACTTGCAAGGCAGAAGTTTGTAGAAGCATAAAAAATTTTAATGTTTTTGTTCCAAAACTATAAACTTTGTAGTATGGGCCTCTTGGAACAGACTGTTCATTACACAGTGGCCAAGCATAGTAAAAATTAAAGCTCAGAACTTGGCTCAAATTGACAGCATAGGATTGTTAGGGCTCAAAGGATAGAATACCTGCTAACTTGTACTTAAGCATCTGTTTTTCTTAAAGAGGTTCATGGAATTCGGAGAAAAACATAGCTAGCATCCAGCAGTCACAGGTGATTTTGTTGCTGAGCACAGGCTGGGGAAAAAAGTGGAGGGATATTTAGAAATCATGAGAGAGCAACTGAGTCTGTGAGTAGTACAATGCATATTACTGTATTTGACAGTTGAAAGACCCAAATCATATGTGGTTACCGAAGTCTCTGGATTTTTACTCTTCAAGTTTTTCATATTTTTTTGGTAGAACAGTGTTTTAGTTTGGTAGATATTTAAATCTGAATGACTTTGGCCCTTGTTACCACACCATCTAAGCATTTTGTATTTCTCATTGCATTCTATCTTTGGTGTTGCAACGCACATCAAAGGTAAGGAATTGCAATTGTCTCCTTTGGGGATAATGTTCTGCATGCAAAACCCAAGCAAAGAAAGATGGAGATGTTAGACTCAAATAGAAATTAAGTGCAGGCTTTCAAAGCTGTCATCCTGAAAAAATTCTTAAGTTTCTATCTAATTCTAGACATTATCTTGTTCATAGATATGTCTCTGACATTTAAGATTTTCTGTCATCTTGCAGTGTGGTTGTATGTGTGCTGAGATGCTCTGGACTTGGTGATGCAGAGCAGCTTAATGTGTTGTTTAAGCCTACTTGAGAGCTAGTGATGTGATGTTCTTTGACTAGATGTCCTCAGAGTGTGTCTATCATGCACTGATGGGATCAGGCTTGTTGCACAGTATAGGTACGCTGCCACCTTCCAGGCGTCTGGGAGAAGATGACAGGAGTGTAGTGCTTATTTATTTAATAACCTGGGGGCTAGTGTGGTTACATAAATGTGGGATACTTGGTTTCAGTTCCACCACATTGACTGAAAAGAGTCAAACCCACCTTCCAACCTTCTAAGGTGACAACCGGTTTCAAAGTTTTTCTAGGTGAGTACTCTTTTCACACCTCTTGCCAAGTCTCTGCGATTGTGCGGCAGTACATTCAAGGTTGATTGGGACACAGGGAATTTGCAGTTTGAGACTGTATGTACTTTATGCACTTACGTAAAAAAAATAAAATACAGAAACGGAAGTTTGAGGGCTGGAATCCAGGGACCCCCATTGCAAGCAGATGTTTTAGCTACAGGCTACTGGTGTTTTATGGCCCTGTCTTGCCTTAGGCTTCATTCATTCTAGGAATGTGTTGGAAACAAAAAGCTCGAATGCGAGAGTTCTGAGTCCTTAGCTAATCCTTTAATCATTTCTCATTTTTTGCAGTGAGAATGCCCTGGTATTGAATTCTGCAGCTGAGTCACATTCTTCTTCTGTATCCTCGAGGGCAGGCGGAAGGCTTCCTACTCCAGAGCTGAGAGCACTTGGTGGAGCTCAGAGGACTCATCATGATCTCACTACCCCGGCTGTTGGTAAAAAGACTTTTAAATGCAAAGCACTATTTCAAGAACTAAAGAAAAAAAGACATGTTTGAATTAATTTATTAGGTTATTTAAGGTAATAAAGCATTTTTTCATCTTCTCCACTGCAACAGGAGGTGCGGTTCTGGTGTCTCCTCCTAAATCCAAGTCTTCATCTTCACAGAGGAGAATGCGCGGTTTAGGAACAGACATTTCTTCAGCTAAGCCAGATGCAAGAGGAGCTTCAAAAAGAAGGTCATTCCGGGTGAGCCAGAAAAGAGGCATTTTAGGAATATGTTTTTTAACTAATTGTGAATAATTTAGTTAATAAATCTTGAGTTGTCACTTACTATTCCAAAATTCTCTGTGTCTGTGACTAAATAAGGCTGATATCTGAATAAATTAATTTTTTGTGGGTATCAAGCAAAGGAGTTGAAACTATTGGAGTGAGATTGTATGAACTCTATTTTGGCTTTTTCTGGAAGATTAAAAAAAAAAAAATCCCATCTGGAGCTGTTGAATTCTGCATTAAGATTACTGTAGGTTGCCAGTGATATGTGCCACAGCTCCAGATTCCTTGTTTTGAAAGAAATCCAAGAAGTAGAGGTTAGGTGCCTGGGTACAAGATAGGTAAATGTGCCATGATAGTTTCATTCTACCTTTACTTTGATTTTGTGCTTCTTTTATTTTGCAGGTTGCACTAAAATAAAAATAGAAACATCTAGGAGTTGCTTAACTGTCTTCCTCTCAAAACCGTGGTTTTTTTTGGTCAGGTTTTGCTCAATCTGTGTTCTAGAAAGACAGCTAGCATTTCACTGCATATATCCTACGTAGTGAGTTCTGTAACAGAAGCAGACACAGTTGCATGAGGAGTTGGTTTAAAGTCTGAGAATGCATTTTTTTTTTTCTGTGAAGAAAATAAGCTTTTGGTTTGACCTGACTAGATTACATGCAGACCACGCTAAACACTTGTTACGGGGAGTAGTTTTTCTTTAAGCTGTCTTGCAAGCTTGAAATACTTATTCTTCCAGTACCCTCATGAGAAGTGTAACAGTGTAAAACCAACATTTGTGGCATATGTGAGGATCTGTACTTGAAGGCTGTATATCAGATGTTGGGGTTTTGTGTTTAAGGTTTCTTCTTTCTATTGCGTTTTAGCCTGATGTGGCAGTGGAAGCTGTTTCACTCCTTACCTCTCCACCTGCTGGACTGGGAACTTCAGATCCTCTGCCACTTAGGCAGGATCAGCAGCATCCTGACAGTGCTTCTGGTCAGCAAGCTCCTCTTGCTTCAGCCCATCGAGAACATTCCTCTGTACCTCCTCTGCTGAAGTCAGCCAAAAGCTGCTCTATGCCTTACTGGAGTTCCTCTCGTCGTATACAAGGGACTCTCAAGGATCCAGAATTCCAGCATAATGGTGGGTTTTGTGTATTAACTGGCTGTGTTAGAGTGCTGCAGGATGGAAATGCTTACCATACAGTGTTCAGGCCAAGAGACTGCTGAGCTTGCTGCCTTACAGACTACAGAGTGTGTTGTTTGTAAACAAAAGCTTTTCTATTATACTTTTAGTCTTGCTCAGGAAGTGTGCACAACTCTCCACCTTAATTTCAGATTCCACTAATATAATTCTATTCTAGTGATTTGTTGTCTTAATTTTGCCTTATTAATTTCAGTAAGTACTTAATCCTTATAAGGATAATTTGGTTTAGTAATTTTTAATCTTTAGGCTACAGATGGATTCTGTGGGACTTTTCCAGCTGCAATTACCAACAGCAATGTGTAACTGGGGATCTTTATAGCGTGGTATTATTTTGCAGTTGTGGATTTCTGAGAGATAATTTCCTTAAATATTTCTGCAGGATAAGGAAACAAAAAAAGCCATCTCTAAAAGTTTTATTGAATATTGAAAAAAATAATTTCTTGAATGAGGAGGATTTTGTGTTGGAGCATTTCAAAGATTTTTTGTCAATACTTAGGGGCACTGGGGACATAAATTTGAATCTGTCACCCCTTATTCAAAATAAAGTCTACATGCTTAAGTTATCTGTTCCAGAAAGACTTTCTGTAGCTGCTTAAGGTCCCTTAGTGCTTGGTCCTCTTATTGTAAAGATTAGCCATAAAAAAGTAGTGCTCCAATCTAGAATGGAAATAGTTGTCAGTTTAAGTAGAATGGTGAAATACAGAGAATTGCCGTGGGAAGAGATTAGAATCTGTGCTGTGTTCTAGCTCAGTGCCTTGACTGCAGTTCACTAATCATCTTGTAGCATTTACCAAAGACAGGTGCCTTGAGAAGAACGCAGTAGAGTAAGTTTATTTTACCTCAACTTAGCGTAAAAGAATCTTGTGGAGTTTTTGGTATGTTTGCTATTTTGAGACTCTGGTTTTGGAAATAAAGTTGTAACATTTTAAAATGTTCTAAAACGAAATATTGTCCTTTGTCTATTTTGAAATGATTCAAAACTGTGCCTTTGACTTTTTGTCCTAGGGAATGTTGGCAATCCAAAAATGAGATCTTTCCAGTTACCCCTTCAAGAAAGAAACTATAATGATGAAGGTATTTTTTGTCCCAAAGTATTAATATATATTATGTGTATATTAGGTAGGTTTATTTTAACTTTTGTTCTCGTGGGAAGATTTCTGAATGCAGTAAGTAATACTGGTTTATGTGTTTGCATGAACTACTGCGTTATTTCACCAAAATAATTCGAAAATGTTCATCTTAGTAGCCTAAACTCAAATATGAAAGTATCTTCTGCATTAAATATGGCTGAAAATTAAGTAAACTATTGTGGCTCAATATGCTTACTATAGCTTGCTCAGTTCTATACCTAAAATCATTTCTTCCATGTGCCTTTTTTAAGCCTTTGTGTTGATAGCAACAAAAGCAAACTGTAAAATGATCACAGCCCAGGTTGCAGCTGCAGTAACTTTGGATGCAACTTAAAAGATACCAAAAATCTTAAGATAAAAATTTTGCTTGTGAGACTGGAGCACCAGATATGCAGCATAAAATGATCCCTCTGACTTTAATTTTCACACCTGTTCCTCTGCTGAGTGTATTGGGGTACTTATGGTATCCTGTTGTTATTTTTGCTGGGGTTTTGTTTTGTTTTGGTTTGGTTTTTTTTCACTATTTACTGTGACGTTAATCTGGGAGAGCATCCAGTGCATAGCCCACCAGTGCATCTTCTTCGCCCTTTTGTGTGCAGATACAAATAAACTCTTGCAGTAGCATGAGTCAAACAAAGGCACTGTAGCCTCATTAGCCTGGGCTGCTATACGTTGTTAGCATGGCATATGAGGTTGAGCTTGGTGTGGTGCTGCTCTAGTTGCAATCACCTGTGTTTGGTTCAGATTAGAATAGGGGCAGAGCAAGCTTATATCTGATTGTGGTTTATTTATAGATATACCCCAGAACAACCAAGAGCTTTTTATCTGTACCCCTTATGCTTGTTTGGTCCTTGGTTTTAACCAAAGTTCAGGCTGATTCTCTATTTTACTCATTGCAGTTGGCTGGAAAATGTGTGGGTTGTGCAGATGGCTCAGCCAAGCATCTTTGTATCTACATAAAAAATGCAAAAATCCTATAGTACTCTACAGCGTCCCACAAGCTTGCTGTGCACAGATTAAATACTGCAACTGCTGCTACTTTATTTTTCCTGTGAGTGGACTGATGGTGTATGAGCTTTCAAAAACAGGTGCAAAGGGTGCAATGTGCCAGTCCACAGATACTTCATATGCCCATATTTGTTCATGTACATACAAACCTGGGAGTTATTCCAATGGCATGTCTGCAAGAAGTGCAGTTAGCAGTTTTCTCATGCATGAGCATATAGTTGCTATGCGTAGTGCATAAGTCTGTTATGGGCTATGTTTGGATCACTGTGTTTGGATAAGTCTGCATTTGGATCACTATGTTTCAAGAATTTAGAAGTGCTGCTTAGAAGTTAACTGAAACACTGACAAGATACAGGTCCTGTCAGGATTGAGTTGTGGAATTTTTTGTTGCTGTTTTCTTGTTGGTGAGGGTTGGAAAGTAACGATACAGTTCTTTTTAATCCATTGCAGGAGAATGGGTTAATTAAGGTCATTTTTCATAGAGAGCATCTTGATAGAGCTATAGCAATATTTTAATACTGATGTTAAAGAAGTATAATGTTGGGTTTTATGAAAGAAGCACTGTCCAGGCTGCTTAACGCTAGGAGTTCTGCTGGGTATGAAGTGGATCCTGTATTCAAAAGGAAGACTTTTCAAAAGTACATTTTTAAAGCATGCTTGATGTAGTCTTTGTGTTAAACTTCCTGTTTTCTTTAGAAGACACATTTCTTTTAGCAGCTTTTGGCACACTAACTGGTTTTGGCACAGAATGTCTCTTTCGGCAGCAAAGGTTCTGATACTTTAGTTGTGTGTTATTCTAAGGTTGTCTGCTTTCCTTGAAGTGGTGGGTTGCTTACATGAACATGCCATTGCCAGTCTGGTCCATATAGACGTCAGTGGCAGAGAAGTGATTTCTGAGGTCTTCTGACACAGGACAGTAAATGGCTTGGGGAACTGGGCAATCCCCGAGTGACAGTAGGGATTTCATCCTGGAGTTTGTCAAGAGTTAGGCGTGTAGTGCTCTCAAGTAATAGAATTAAAGGGTGTTGTGTATCTTAGCATCCATTGTGATAGAGGGCATAAATATATTTGCATCTTCAAAGTCTGCCGTGAAAGTCAACCATGTTTTAATAGGTGTATTTCATGTTCCTGTTTACATTTTCTCTTGTTGCTTTCCTCACAGATGACAGGCTGTCTCAGATTTCAGCCCGCTCAGCAGCATCCAGCTCACTTGCGTCTCAGATACTGGAACGAGCTCAGAAGAGGAAGGATTTCTGGGGCAAGACATAATCTCTCCCATCTGTTGCATAGAACCTGTTCTGTAAAATGGTTTATTTTTTGTAGATTGTAGTGATTGTAGATATCATGCAGCATTATTTCACTTTTCACTAATGTGGCCCAAATTTTCGCACTTGACATGCCAATTTAAAATTACAATATTTAAACGAGTGTTGAAAACGTAGGTCGTTTATATTTGAGAGTTGTGTCTTGATTCACTATGTCACAACAACTTTTTTTTTTCACAGTGGCACCTTTGAAACAGATGATTTTTAATTGAGACGTTTTTTATGCAACCTGTGTGTTACTTTCAAGGTATTCTCCTGTAGTCACGCAGTGTGACCTCGGACAGTGTTCAGGGGCGACGCCATCATTCACCAGCCACCTCAGTTGCTTAATTTTCACCAGCTATCTTAAAGGCAACTGCCGTATATTTATGTTACTGTGTGAAATGTCAGAACAACACAGTGCTGTAATAAAAAACTTTTTACTAGTTACTGCTTTTAACCTGTTACCAAAAAATTGTTGTTATTTCTTAACGAAGCTAACGTGGAACATGCAGGACTTTGAGAAAAGCACATTAAGCTTTAGGGTTTGTTCATTGCCCGCAGTTTTTTAGCAAGGACTACTGTTAAGAGTTTAATGTGTACAGTACTGCAGTTTGTCAGATGTACTGATGTGAACATTTGTCTTTTTGTGGGCTAGACCTGTGTTTAGTGTTCATTTCAGCCTCTCTAGAAAGAGCAACCTCAGCCACCTTAAATGGTGGCCTTCCCAGCCCCATGTCAAACTCAGGTATTTGGGAGTAATTGATCTGTTACATTCAGAAGAATGTTTTTTTCTTGACTTAGACATTTTAATTACCTATCCTTCTAGTTGCCTATTTCTGAGAGACAGGAATACTGTTAATGATTGTCACGGCAAAAAATGTTTGTGATTTATGCTGACAGCTGTTTTTATCTTTCTAAGCAATGCAAACGAGTTGATATCAAGTAGAGGAAATAGGTGGCTAGCAGCCAGTTTGTTTCTGCTTGCTTGGCTTCAAGTTTTAATATTATTTCATTTGGAAATTTTATATGTAGATAATTTGAATTTTATACACATTTGCTTACATTTTGATTTTGTACACAATTATGTACACATATTACTGAAAATAAAGAAATGGTTGACTGATTTGTTTCTGTTCAAGTTATGCCAGATAAATTGGTAGAGCCTATTACATTGACACTTACTGTGTAGTTTTCTGTTTCACCTGTTCAGCTGGAACATTCGTGGACTGTTTAAAGAAAAGAAGTTAGCTCAGAACTGGTCTTCAGAAAATAAGTTACTACAGCTTGATAACGTTGATACTTGGAATCGTGATTTTCTACAGATATTTGGTATTGTGACCCAGAGCAGATGAGTGCTACACAGGCTGGAAGGCTGCAATGCCCAAATGGCCAGTTCCCAACAGATGAGCTGTTTAATTAAAGAGTGACTGTTATCCAGCATTGATCACATTAAAAAACAGTGTCCTCTTCTTCCAGAAATTGGGCATTGCAGTAGTTTCCTACCAGTGAAGTTCTTTGAAGCAAATTAAGGTGTTTTATGTTGTCTCAAGGACTTCTGAGATTATTCTGTGTCATGCATGTAATATGTTAATTATAATTGGTCGGAAATTTTCTATTGAAAGGGAAACTTTGTGTGCAACAACCTTTATGAAAAAAGCCCATTTTCCTCTGAAATGATTGTTTTACAGTGTAAAACTTACTGGCCAAAACCAGAAGTATTTTTGGTAAGAAGGAAAAGTTGTTGCTGTTTATTCTGGAGTGTCGTCTGTATTCTTCATATAGTTCAACCTGTTCTTATGGCCTGAGAGCTCTCATCCACTACTTCTCCTCTGTGCTACTTGTAATCTGAGGTTTGTCAACTGTGCCTTCTTCGTAAATATTTAATTTTGGGCTTTTTTCTAGGTTTACCTGGGATTTCTGGGTGTCCCACAGTTCTCTCAGAGCTTTTGTGCAGGCCCGATTTTGAACCCTACAGGTCACAAATATTATATAACAGCATATGTGCCGATTTTGCTTACATTATTGCACTATGGGTCTGGTGCATCTGGGTAGCTCTGAGTTTGTTACGTGTGTGCTGCATAGGACGTGTGTTTTGTATTTCTGCCAGGGAGACAACCGGCATGGTAAAGGAGGGAGACATTTTTGTTGCATGAAGGTACAAACCCAATTTAGACATGAGAATGGAAGCCCCTGGTGTCCCACATATCATCATGGCATTGTTTGAACAAATAATGTCATCTAAGCAAAGTTTAGCTTTTGACTGAAATATTCTACTTGAGTTTACTTATGGACAGAAGTATTTGAAGGAAAGGTAGGCCAAATACATTTTTTGAATAATGCTAGTGCAAAGCTTCCGAAGGATGCCCTTTTGTAGTTTGTAAGGCAGATATAAAATCCTTTGTGCCTGCTTTCTGTTCTTGTTTTTTATCTGGTTCAAGAGGGGGTTTGTTTTCTTTTTCTGAATGTTCCAGACCAACCTTCAGACGTGTTTCCTGTTGTATTTTCCAGCAAGCTGAACATTGAAAAAAGGTTCAAAAGTGCACCCTTTATTAATAATCACAAATGCGTGCTGTACAGTGAATATTTATTGTTTTCTGTCAAGGAAATGGGAGAAGCCTTGAAGAGGAGAGACAAAGTAGATAAACAAGGAGGAAGGCAATTACCAGTAGTAGCAATACCTGAGGAATAAACAGCTTTGGGAGCTTGTTGACTTAAGATCAAATATACAAAACCAGCACATAAATAATGCACGTGGTCAGTAAGTGCTGAATTGAATGTCTTCAGCTCCTGTTCCCAAGCTGGGTATACCTCCTGGGTAAATCTCGTTGCTGGGGATTCACAGCTTTCAACCACCTGTAGACCAGCTCTTCATCACTGACCACTGCCAGCAGATGAAGGCCTTCCTTTACCCAGTATTCCTGCCAATACAGTGTCCCCTCAACCAGCCCATGAAGAGGAGACTCGATTCTAGTCTGTTGCTTCCAAAAGCCTTCACATCTTGCCAGATAATAAGCCTGTTTCCTGTCTGTGGCAAGGGCGAGCTCTCGGTTTCTTCTACTAAATCTTTTTTGTATTGTTGCTGGCCTAGGGCTTGGAACGAAGGTCTCCCTGTTCTTGAAGCTTTGCTTACTCTAACATCTTCCTCTGTCTGTCCAAGTCATTGAAGTGGAATGACTTGAGCAGGTGGAAACACCTTTCTCACCATTTAGGCAGTTCCTCCAGGGAGGTTTGGATGCCCCTGGGCATGGGGAGATTTCTGAGGATTTAACTAAATGTTTATGATTAGCAGCTAGGTAGTATTTAGGAATACATCGTTTTATCTTTGCATCTCTTTATGACTCTGGGCTTTCATTTCTTTTCAGAGTCTCAATTTCCAGTGCTTTTTATGATGCATCAGCCTTCTCTCCTTAAAATGCTGAAATTCCCCCTTATATAATGGATTGAAGTTTGGGAAGAATCACTTGGAGGCTTTCAGCTATGCAAGGAAGTTTGGGTGGAAATCTGGTATTGTGGATAATCCCATCCAGTGTAAAAAAAAAAAAAAATCCTGCTAAAATGTGCTAGTTTTGCAGTAATATTTTGTTGTTTCTTTCAAGTTTTAATGCCTTACTGAGGTGAGTTCTGAAATATGATGTGACATATGTAAATGTCATTAACCTTACAAATGCAAGTCGTAAAGTTTCTTTAGCCATCAGAGCTGGATTGCATTTAATGCAGGGGTAAGCAACAAGACATGTTTGGGTCCATAAATTCGGTTTAAATCCCCAGGCAAGGCTGCCCAGTGCTCTTCCAGTGATACTTAAGTCACTATGAGTATGTTGTTTATAGGGATTTTTCAGCCTTTTTTGATTAATAGATCCATTTCTCTGCTGCTCATATGGATACCTATGTAATGAGTAGCAATCTCTTAAAAACAGGTTTGCCTATGCCTTGCAGGTAGCCTGAGTTCCCCCTGGACATAAGGGACACAGTCTGAAACCCAGTGTATGTTGCAGGATGGTGAAAGGAAGTGAAGTTACTTACCAGCCACTAGCTTTCTCCTTCACTCACAAATTCTTCGAGTCCTGGTACTAAGATGTTTTCCTTATCTGACTCTTGGTGTCGTCGCTTTCTGGTAGATAGCAGTGGAGGAAAAAGGGATTTCCAAATACTATCCATTCTCGACGAGTGTGGTACTTGAAGGTGGGGCGGGAAGCACAGCTGCTTTGAACAATTTAGTGTATAGCTTATTTGCATAATGCCATATTGCTTCATTACATCTGCCTGGTCCTGCAAGGCTGAGCTGGCACTTGATGTTCTTGTATCGGAACAGTTCTTACTGTCTAGTAAAATTTGTCAGCAGAGCCCCATGACCACCTGATGCAAGTGGAATTTTTGCTGTGCTGTTGTTGATCGATTCTTAGCATAGCCTGACGCAGAATCGTTCCATTACCCAGAGACAGACAAATGTGTGACAAGAAGAACAAGCTGAATGGTAATTTTCATGTGAAGCGACCTAAATTAATGTCCTGATTCCTGCAGTTATTCAAACCTTTGCGGACAAGAGGCTGGGGAAGAGAAGGGAGCATGGCGAGGCAGCGGTTACATCTGGGGCAGTTGGTTCTTTGGCTTTACACTGAAACCCAGTGAGAAAGTGTTAATCATTAACAGTGATCACACTGAAAGCAAAACCGGGAGAGCAGCTAGTGGATGGTAGCTAACCAGAGAACTCCATTTTCACAAAAATTCCAAGTTATGTTTTGCTTTTTAATGAGTTTAATATTGTTTTGAAGAAGGACATCAGGGGTTCCATCTTAAAAATGTGAATGAACTTCCTAAGTATTTTGGTGTTTACTGCAGTTCATCTGTGCTGGATGTGAGCTGACTTTTCGAGGTTTCTGTTTTGCAGGCTGTGCTCTAGAGAAGCTCCTGGAGCAACCATACCCTGCCTAGCAGACCTGAATTCAGCATGCCAAACGTGCTGCACATAGAAAGATTCCTGAGAAACACCAAAGGATGGCACTCTGTGGTCCTGCAGCGTCTTGTTAGGGTTGAGGACTGAGAATAGCAGAAGGTTCACCTGGACACCGACAGTCCTTTGGGAAGGCAAGCAAAGCCTGATAGCGCTTAAAGCTTACATACCTTTTGTTGGATTGGTTTTTTTCTATTCATGGGTCTGGATTAAAAGTATAGCGGAAAAGCAGTTATTTGCTGGTAGGAGTTTACTCTTGGCAGGGGGGCTTTGGTGGTACAGTCATGGCAAAAAATCCTCTGTAGTGCAGACAGAGAAAAAGACAACTGAAGCTTCTTACTTTCTTCAGAGGTCTTGATAAAGTCTTCTGGTAAAGCACATCACCTTTGCAGATGTCACTGATTTACATTTATACCAGCTTGCCTTTCCTGAGGTCACTAAGGCAGTGGCCTGTGCAGGTTTCAAGTAGGCCTGAAAGATTTTGCTTTTAGCTGTGTTTATATCCGATATACCCACACGTTTCTGTCTCTGCATATGTGTATTTCTGTGTGTGTATTAAAAATACGTTTTTGCTCAAGGCTACTTTGTTTAATACTGTTATGTGCTGGGATATCTCCAAAACACCTACTTCAAGACTAGAATGAAGAAATGAAGACTAGAAAGAAGAGGAATGGCTGACAGGATCCAGAAAGCCCATACTTCTGGATTTGTCTTTTCCTAGATTCCTTTCTGGTCACTGGGTTGGTGTGACACACACGTACAGGCATCCATGGATGTACCCTGTTCTGGAGAGCTGGGTGCCCTGCACTTGCTCTGAGGTCTCTTGTATGGGTGGGAGAAACCTGTTGAGGCTTGGTGACCCCTGTCTGGAGTGGGTCTGTGACTTCCTGGAACAGTGCTCTCGTGAGGATCACACTCTTTGTGTTTTCACTGGAAAGCTATCTACACACTGTTTGCGTATTTTAGCTTACATGGTGTGGCTAAAAATGGATAACACAGGAAAACAGCGTCCTGATTGCTCAGCTGTAGCTATTTAGTTTGGTCTCCTTTTGGGCCCATAAATCTCATGTTCTTGACAGTAGTCCTGCTCCAACAGGAAACTTGCTGACTCTGAGGCTCTCCTGGGAGATGGGCAATAGCATAACATTGGGTTTGGGAAAGGCTGGGGCACGGACTGTTGACTTCCTAGGGATGGATACTGACTAAAAGACTACTGTTAACAACATGGAACCGTCACCTTCTCTAGCAGCCTGGTTATACAGAATACTGAACAGCCAGGGGCTTACCTTCAGGAGATAACGCTGAGCTCAAAGCCTGGGTGGAAGTGCTGGTGTCTGAGCACAAGTACTTCACTTTAAATAATGTTGCTTCCCTTCAAAATGGCTTTAGTTAGCTACTCAAGGTAGAACTGATGGTAAAACAAGGTGCATAATGCTGAAGCTATTTTTTAATCTGAGCGACTGTTGGTCACTGCTTTTTGGATTATAAACCAGCTTGCAAAATTCTGTTCCCAGTTAGAGTGGTTTTCTTTGAGGTATGCTATGTCAGTAATTCCATTTTGCCAAGCCACTGAGTCACTGCTGTGCAACCACAGCACATTAACAGGAAGCACAGAAGTTTCAGTTCACCTGATCTGACTATTTGCAAGATGTAGTTGGATATATGTAGGTCACTATATAAGACAACAGAGACTAATACTGCATGCATGATTTTACACTCCAAAGCAAAAGAACTGGCCGTCTGGTGGAAGCATTGATGATGTTGTGTGCACTGACATGGTCTGAATTCTCTTTTCTCCTGTCCATGTGAGCAAAGTGATGGCTTCTGTTGGCAAGTCTTATTAAAACTCTTGTTTATGCTTTACTCATGTTGGCAGCAGTTGTCACAGAGGCAGGACCACTGGACTATTGTGCTTTCATTAACAATGGGGTTTTTTTGTCTGTTTGTTTTCATATTTATTACTGAATTCTCCTGGAACCACAATGAATGTAACAACATCAGTGGTCCTGGAGTAGCACTGGTAACGTCAGTAGTATCTGTATAATGTCTCAACTTGTCTCTAGGTGGCTTTCTCTTTGAATTCCACTACATCAGTGTTTTGAGGAGAAAATATAGGTATTTAAACCAAGAGGGGGAGGTTGGAATGTGTTTGTCTCAGAATGTAGTGGAAAATTGAGATTACCATGAACTATTAGTTCCTTTCTGCTTAGATATGCTATGATAAGAAATACCAATTTTATGGTGTTTGTTATAGAGCATCTTACACTTAGGAGACCCAAAAATTATGTAACAGAGCCAAGTGAAGGTCAGAAACAAAGCAGTCTGCTGAAATATCAGACATAAAAGCAAAAGTGTTGCTGTCAGATGAAATGTGTTACTCACTCCTGTAGCAAAAGCGTTACAGTCAATGGATGTAGGTAAATTGCACATCCCCTGCAAAGGCCTGAGTCAGGAGTGTCTGCACTTGTGGTTTGGCACAAAAGTCCTTTCCAAAGTCACCTAACGCTCCTAGGCTGAGCAATTTTAGAAATAGTACTACTCCTACTTCAAAAAGATTCACAGTGTCTTACATAACATTAAACCTATCATGAAAAAAGCAAAAATATAATGATCCAATATGATATGTCCTCTCCCAGTCTCTCTGTTCATAAAATTTCCTCTATCAAAAATTAATCCTTTCTCCCATTCCTTATGATCATGCCCAGAAAACACTTGCCCACGTACTAGGATGTTTCTGTAACGATAGGCTGAACCACAGAAAAGCTTATTTTCAAGCGTTATAAAGATGAATCAACTTCCATTACTGATGTTTTCATTCCTGGGCTGGGATCTGACTAAAACAAGGCTTTGCTGGAGCTTGAACTGAAACATGTTTTAAGGCTGCTTTAATCTTTTCAAGCTTGAAAGTTTAGGCAAAAGCAAAGAATAACTGAGAGAATATGCACTGATCTAGCTCACAAATGCTGGAACAAAGTGAAGGGGATGAGTGTGACCTCAAAGCTGAGGATGTCTCCAGATAGATTGACTGTTCCATTTGTAATCCGCGGTCCATTTATACAGATATTTAAGTGGGAAGAATTTAATCACCAGGTAAAAGATTCAAGAGGGTGATACATAGGCTCGCTCTTCCGCATGCCTATTCTTGACAATGTTTCTAGCCCAGTGTTTGATCCTGAGGATGTGTCTAATAATGCAATATAATCCTAGCTGACTGAAAATGTGTTAAAGGTCGAAAAAATCCCTGCGTGCTGGCATACCGGTGATGGTAGACAACAGATGAACATCAAAGTACAGTATTGGTTAGTCACCTGCGGCCTCATTCAAAGCAAGAAGGAAGTGTCTGTGGCTTTTGAGGCAGATGTGATGTAGAGTTCCAGTCCTCCTCACAAAATCCTCTGACCAATATGGGTCAAGAAGTCATTGTCGAGAATATTCAACCACTATGGTTTCTTAACGAATTAGGGAAACTCCATATAATCACTTTTTAAAAGTTTATTGGTCACTGATAGGATAGACATTTAACTCTTGGGACGGCACTGGGGAGAAAATACAATTTGTGCACAATTTTCAAAATTTTTTAAGTAACTATGAAAACAATGCAAAAGGTACTTTATAGAAGTTCAGAGGCTCTTAGTAGTTTTTAATTAAAATAAAATCATAGCAGGTATGCTGTCTTGTAAGAGTTTTTTATTTTAAAGAGTGTTACTAGACTCAAACATTAAAAATAATGTTAAATATAGAAAAAGTCATAAAATTAAAAGGCCCTTGCTTTCTACCCCTAAGCTTAGAGAGGTCTTTTTTTCGTTTGTTTGGGTTTTTTTGTTTTGTTTTGTTGCTATTTCAGTGGTGGTTGTTGTTGTGTTAGTTTTGTTTTTGCTTTTGTTTTTGCTCTTTTTTCTTTTTTTTTTCCCCCCCAAGAGAACATTGTTTTATAATGAAAAGCTTAGAGCTATTATGCATCATAAGACATCAGCATTTCAGGCTAAAACAGAAATCACAGGCTTCCGTACCATTTACTAAGAGACTTGACAATGTCAACATAGGAATGAATTACTGAGAAAGGCTGCTCTTTTAAGACATGTTCTTCAGATGGGTTTTTTCCACTTTGTTCTTTCTCCCCAAATTAAGACCCACCAGAGGTGTTTTCAGCCAGGGTACCGTGTTTTAAATGAAATGCAGCTCTTCTTCCACTGATGTCTTCTGCCAGCTCTACAGTTCAGAGCAGTCTCTTTGGAGAGGGTTGTCTGGGTAAGAAACTTCCCTGAAGTTCACCTTCAGTGCTGGCTCAAGCCCTTATTTTTTGGTGGTTTATTATATTTACTCCTCAAAAGTTGAAGAAAGAGAAATTCTGCTGCAGCACAAAAGCCTCTGATTCCTTCCTCCCTCTCTGGACTTCATCTGAGGACCGGAGTGAGATCCAGTAGTAGGACTGTGCAGGTTTTCAGCCCCATCTTTCCATAAGATACAGTGCCAGACGTGTGTCTCCAGGGTGTGGTGAGCTAGTCAGAAGAGGCAACAGCAGTGACTAATCACATCCTTCTTCAATGCAGTCTTATAACAGAAATAGCAGACCTTGGAAATGGGAGATGTATCTCTACATCCAAAGAAATTCTTTTGGCATGTTACAAGGAAGATCTGCAGTCATGACGATGGCTATACCATAGCTCAGTGGTACATCCAGGACCAGAAGTGGTCTTGATGGAAGGGGACTGGAAAGAGGCCAGAAGTGGACTGATGAGCAGGATGGCTATACAGTTTGTTAAAATTAGTGTCCAGCAAAGTTTTGAATGCTCATTTTTGGGCTGGCCATACTGACAACAAACTAGAGGGTTGGAGGATAGGCTATGTCAGGTATAAACTGGAGAGGGGCAAATTTAGATTGGACATTAGGAAGAATTTCTTCACCATGAGAGTGGTGAGACACTGGAACAGGTTGCCAGGAGAAGTTGTGGATGCCCCATCCCTGGAGGTGTTCAAGGCCAGGTTGGATGGGGCCTTGGGCAGCCTGATCTAGTGGGATGTCCCTGCCCATGGCAGGGGGGTTGGAACTGGATTATCTTTAAGGTCCCTTCCAACCCTAGCGATTCTATGATTCTATGTCGTGGGTCAACCCCAGCCAGCAACTAAGCACCACAGAGCTTTTTGCTCATCACCTCCCTGGCACCCAGGGGGATGGGCGAGAGAACTGGAAGAATAAAAGTGACTTGGGTTGAGATAAGAACAATTCAGTAATTGAAATAAAGTGCAATAATAATAACAACAATAATAATGTAATGAATAGGAAAATAACAAAAACAGAAAACCAACTAAAATGCAAGAAAGAGAAGCGATGCAAATGGAAAACCATTGCTCACCACCAACTGACTGATTCCCAGCGCGTTTCCAGGGGGTGGCCCCCATCCCCCCAACCAACTCCCCCCAGTTTATGAGCATGACATCATGTGGTATGGAATATTCGTTTGGCCAGTTTGGTCAGTTGTACTGTCTGTGCCCTCTCCTACCTTCTTGTGCATCTCCAGCCTTCTTGCTGGCAGGACATGGGAAGCTGAAAAATCCTTGAGCTAGTATAAGCCCTGCTTAGCAACACCTAAAAGTGTGTTATTTACATTATTCTCATGCTACATCCAAAATACAGCAGTATAGCATTTACTAGGAAGAAAATTAACTATCCCAGCAGAAATCAGGACAGGTTGCTATAACTCACAACTACAAACAAAATGTTAACTAATGCAAAGGCTTTAGTAATGTCATAAAAAGGGAATTTATGAAACAGGAATTAACAAACTTACAATTGGCGTTTCAGCATTTCACTGTCTGAAGTGTGAACACCAGAGGCAGGGAGGTAAACAAATGAAACTAAGGGTTTTTTTAAAGCCTCAGAGAGAAGACATCGCAGCACAGCCAGAAAACAGTATGACTGAGAGAAGTGGTTAACAGTTTAGATGGGAGAGAATGTGAGCCTTATCAAGCCTAACAATGTCTTCTATGAAAACAGGTACATCCCAGTGTATAGTTTCCAATACTAGAGAAGTTAGACAGAAGAGATCCTGTACTGACTGCATAAAGAGGGCAGAAGAAAGATTCAACACTGCATCCTTTATCCCTCTGCCTGATGTTTAAATATGTGTCATGAGATGTGGGAAACGACACTAAGTGTGCTACTCACAGTGGTTTAAACAGATGTAAATGGCACAGCACCTGCTTACCCAGGTCACGAATGCTTGCCATGGGGTCTGAGCCATGAGAAGAGGTTAGGCAAGCTGGATTTGTGTCTGACAAGAGTGACCAAATAGATGGAGAGTTTGGATCTTCCAGAAGGGCAGGAGGACAGGGGTCTGGATCAGGGAGGATCCAAATGCTTGTTCATGGCTTTTGTTCTGGATCTGGGACTTCTGCTGGATGAGCTGGTGGAGAAGCATGAGAAACCTTAGCTAGAAGCAGACTTTGTTTATCAAACTGCGCTTAACACCTGGAGAGGAGTTTGTGGGATTGTACTTCAGGGGAGACCAATCCTTCAAAACAACCTCTCTATCTGGATTTCTCCCAGTTTGTCTTCAATGCCTTTTGACGAAGTATAACAGTCTCCTAACTTCTCATTAACCTATTCCCCCACTGGGCCTATTGGCCTGGCAAATGAAAATGTTATGGACAAGTGTTTATAAACATATTCTTGAATAGCTTTGCGGTACACTTGGGGTGTGAACTTGTTTGCTGACGTCCTGGGTCCAGATTTGCTTTCTGCTGCTCACTGTCACGGGATGCTGTCGGAGGCCAGGCATGGGAACAGGTAAGATACCTTGAGAGGGTAATGGAAAGGGTCATGGTAATGATAGCTGCAGATTGAGGGAGTGCATCTTCAAGGGTACAGAGCTGTACACAGCTGATGTGGCAGGTATCCAAGGGCAGCTGAGACAGGACTGAGGCATGGAGAGAAGAATTCATGCCTCAGACGCATCAAGAGAGCCTGAAGCATAAGGCTGGTGCCTGCTGGTCTTTAATTGTGCCCTTTCAGGTAAGAGCAAAAGAACTGGGCATGTCAGCCCACAGGGTAAGGGTGATCGTGGCTCTTGTTTTGAGAACCTCAGCCATGAGGAATGAAGCTCAGCCCCAGGGATGCCCCTGTTCACTCTCAGAAACAGAGCTGGAGGCTTGTCTTTTCAGGTTAAACTCTCATTTACCACCTGTGTGCCCTGCGGGTATTAGACAACCAGGATTTTTGCATTTGTACCAGTTCTGTGTCCTCCTGCATTACCATCTCAGCTAGGTTGCTAATTACTCTCTGAATAGAGCACAGTTTCCCTTTAGCAACCTGCATAATATTTCAGTCTAATGATGCAGCACTGCCTCTATGTTAGCAGAACAGGGAAATCATCTGGTTAAGTAAGTGCATGCCCACAGCTCTGGTCATTTCCCTTACTTACTATCTGGAATCATTTTTTTGAAAATGGGAATTTGGAGTTCAGGTATGGCTGGTGATTTCAGTGGGAGACTGTGTAAGAAGGGGTGTTTGCAGGGTAGGGTCAGTGGTTTGGGTCTGGTGGAGGCTCTGTCCACTTGTCTATACCAGTGAGCTCTAGTGGAGCAGCAGTGTTTTACCACAGAAGATGAACAAAAATGAATATAAATTACATTGCCTGCAATCAAATTGCTGATCCAATTAGTGTGTAACAATCAGGACAGAAGGCACAAACCTATAACTTCTCAAATGTTTTTATGCAAAAAGAATTCAGGATTATTCCCCTGGTAAAGGCCTCTGCTTTGACCCGCACTAAAATTTGGTTTATTTTATAGGAAGCTGAAGATTACAATGACCTTGAAGTTGTATTTGTGGGTTTTGTAGTGGTTAGGTAGTTCTCAGAAGAGGGTGCTGGAAAGTAAGAGACTTGCTGATGTCATTTTTAATTCACCACAAGCACCCCCTCCCAAAAAAAAAAAAAAACCTGAAAGAGATGGTGGCCCTATATAAGGTGCACCTCACCTCCTGCAAAGCACATCAAGAATCACAGCAAAGGTAAGACTTGCAGCCTTTACACCTCTCTCACTTTGCCTAGCCCAGCATCCCTGATGCTAACACTACTTTCTCTCATCAGTGCTGAGTGCTGTAGCTGCAACCTGCTGGGACAGAGAACTTTGGATCGTGAGCCATGGCCTGCCTGCAGAGCTTGACCAAAAGCTTCTCAGGATGGGTCATCTTCTGCTGCTGTTGCTATCTCCCGCTTCTTCTCACCAGCCCTCTGCCTCCGAAGGGGCCAGGACTGGCTTCTACTGCCCATCACACCTGCAGGCTCAGGAAGATCAACTTCCAGCAGCCCTACATCAGGAACCGCACCTACACTTTGGCTAAAATGGTACAGTAACCCACATATCCTTCATGGTGCGATCTGAGGACCTCCTCCTCTGCCGTTGCCCTGTGCTTCTCACCTTTGGCGTTACTCTCTCTTCCTCACGCCTTTCTCCAGAAAAAACATGCATTTGCTGTAAGGCAGAACTTGGGGGTCTGGAGTGGGTCTGTTGTCCGCTGACTGATTAGCTGGAGGAAGTTGCTGCCTCTCCTTCTCTTGCTCCCCAAGGGAAAAGAAGCCCCTGGCACAGCGCAGCTCCTCTCAAGCAGCTGATATGAGACTGGGACAACTGTGAAAAATGAGATTAAATTTCTCTGTTTGCCCAGTCCTTTTAGAGCTGGTCCTCTCTCTGACTCCGGTCACGACCAGGCAGCTCCTCAGGCATAGTACAGTGCTCTGCTTGGGCAGATTTCTTGGCTGCTCTCAACATGGGTGGGTGTCCCTGGTGTACTCCAGCGAGTGCTGCAGAACCTCCCATCAGCTCTGTGGGCTGCTGTGAGGTCGGCCACCTGTGGCATCTGGTTTAGTCGTCATAACCACTACTACCTCTGATGCTTAAGCAGGCACAGGAATTCAGACATCTGCTTATTTATTTTCTAGTGATACTGACAGCAAATCTCACCCAATTAAGGGGAAAAACAGCCACAAAGTCCAAGCTTATCTACCTGGAACAGGTTGTCTGTGGTGTCCATTCCCTCATTTCATCTGCACTATTACTGGTGAAAAATTAGGGTTGATTATAAAGTTTTAGCTAAGGTTCCCTTCCCCACCTGAGATTTCTTTTTTTCCTTCTCAGGCCAGGGTCTCAGACCACGACACAGACAACAGGCTCATTGGGCAGCAGCTCTATGTTAATGTCAGGGTAAGTCTTTTACCAGGAGGCTGTTTTTTGTATCCTTCTACAGCACTTGTTGATTTCTTGCCATGATTTAACCCAACCTCTTTCTTGTATACATAGGAAAACAACCGCTGCTACCTGATGAAGAGGATTGCAGAGCTTGTAGTTAAAGATGTTCTCCTTACCACAGCCAAGGACCGATACCCATACATCGAGGAGGTGGCACAGTTCTTGGCATCCCTGACCTTGGAGATGAGCAGATGTGTGAGTAGTGTTGGGTTCTTTCCCTTCTTTTGACTCTTGTTTCTGCCTCCGAATCTCAGAATGCTGTAAACAGTGGCAAAACGCAGTGATATGAAAGGAAATCTCAGATCAAAGATATCAAAATCAAAGTTGATAGAAAGGTGTGAAAAAGAAAATAAAGCCCATATTGTTGCATACAGCTACCAATGTTATGTCTGGATGTTTTCTTTTTTTTAGAAATTCTCAGGACACAGAGAGCACATTGAAAAGAACCTGGAAGAAATGAAGAGCAAAATGAAACAGGTACATTTTTTCCCAACATTTACAAGGAGTAGTTCAAAACCCTAGTCTTTGAGTTGGATTAAGATTGACCTACTTGTGAAACAAACTCTGGAGATTATTTAGAAGGTGAAGCCTGCAAGGGCTTTAAAGAAGGGATTAGTGATGTTTCCTCTTCCAGCCCTCTTTCAGTTATCCTGTTAACTCTCTGCATGTGTTATGGTAATTTAAATTTGTCTTTCAGAAATCAGATTGCAGGTAACCTTCTATGATAGTGGATTTCAATGAGCTAGTTTATATGTTATGGTATAGTGACTCTGCTAGAACTACTTGAGAGAAGAAGGAGTAAACTCTTGATTCAGTTTCTGTGATAAACCTACAATTTTCTGAGAAATAACTTAACACTAGAACTTAAATTCTGTTCTTTTCTAGTTGGGAGAGAATGGAAAGATTAAAGCCATTGGAGAACTGGATTTGCTCTTTGACTACATGGAAAACGCCTGTACTGATGCCCCAAAGAAGGGAGGGAAAAAGAAGAAAAACTGAAAGAATTTTGGATTAGAATTGAGGAGAAGTCTCTGAAAAACTTACTATAACTCAAACTGATTAACTGATGTGGACCACCACCATCCACCTCCCCACCTCCATCCCCCGATGCATTATATTTTTCACCTGTGCCAAAAAAGATAAAACTAGGTGGGCACAGACAGGAAGAATATTGCTACCTTATTTGACAATTAAAAATCCATGACAGTTTGCAGCTCCATTTAAACACAGAGCATTAATTATTTTGAAAGGTGTACTGTTGTTCTTCTCATCCCCATTGGAATAAGACGACTGATTCTGTATTTTATAGGCTGAGATTTGACACGTGCGAATCAGCTTTGGTCAAGGTAGGCAGTGATGTGCAGCCAGGATTTTTTGAGCCTTTTACTTGAAAATCTCTCTTGCATATGTTGACCCCTTCTGACTTTTACCTGAAAAGTCAGTATTTCAGACTAATTCAGAAATTATATTTGTCATTCATATTTAATGGTAACTTATTTTATAGTAATAATTATACAGTACTTTTATTTATATAGTTTAATTAAAAAAATCTGAGGAAATGTATTTATGAATTTGTACTAGAGGCTTTTAAGTGAACTATGAAATTAAAACAGCTGTGTGATATTTATATCAAATGGATTGTGTTATAAATGCTTACTCTTTAACTTATTATAATAAATATTTTAATCCTTAAATATTGTCATTTATGGAGCTTTTCTCTTTTACTCAAACCTAACAAAGATGAACCACGTTGTGCCTGTGGGGCTGCTGGGCCAGTGGTTGAGTTCTTGTATCCAGAAAGAAAAGGGTCATGGTTCTTCACATAAGGCTGAAATTTTGACATATCACAGCCCAGGGTGTAGCAGGGAGTGTGTAGGTCAGCCTTTCTTCTGTCTGGGGTGTAGTAGGAAAAATATCATCACTCCTGACTGTTGTTAGTTTGGTTCATCGATTCTGCCTCAGTATGTCCAGAGACAAGATCCTGTCTTGAATAGCTGTTGGTGAAAACTCCCAAACTGTTCCCCACGAGTCAGATGAGCTGGAGACAAGCAGTTAGGCAGCAGCCGCTAACTGCAAACTCTGACCTCTGTGTTCTCACTGCCCCATAGGCATGCTGAGCACAAATGACACTGCAGCACCAGGGGGTTGAGAATACTTCGAAAGAGAAATGCTTGGTGCCTACTCTTAATGCAAGCTCCCAGACAGAAAAAAAAGCCCAAAGTCATTGAAGAGAAGTTTAATCCATCATTATCAAGTCCTTCAGCAATGTTCCCTAGGCAAAGACAGAGGAGTTGCTCTAGTTCATCCAGGGACCAAGGTTAAAGAAGTGAAAAGCACCCAAACAGTGAGAAAGCCAGAGGAAAAGTATAATCATAGAATCAGAATCACAGAATCATAGAATAGTTTGGGTTGGAAGGGACCTTAAAGATCATCCAGTTCCAACCCCCTGACATGGGCAGGGACATCCCACTAGATCAGGCTGCCCAAGGCCCCATCCAACCTGGCCTTGAACACCTCCAGGGATGGGGCAGCCACAACTTCCCTTGGCAACCTATTCCAGTGCCTCACCACTCTCATGGTGAAGAAACCACTCTCATGGTGAAGAAAGTGGATTGTCAGCAGCTGGTGAAGACTTAGTGAAGAAGGTTTTGTCATTTTTTCATAAGAGCAACAGGCATCCTGTCTGCATCTGGAAAAAAAAAAAAGGTATGTCCTCAAAAGACTTGGCGTGGCAGCGCAAATGAGGACAGTGAAGTTTTGCAAACACAAGCATCTTAGAGACATTCATATAAAAAATATTGCTAAAAGGATATCTGGAAGACATCCTATAAATAGATATTGGAATATGTGAAAAATGTTGGGAGGAAATCTACCTTGACTTGCCTTGATGGCTTCATCAATTGAAATCAAGGAGTCCTAAAAAAGTCTCAATATGTCTTACATTAGCTGTTGAAGTCAGATGGCATTGAAGTGGGATTAAACTATCGCTGCTTCCGAAAGAGAGCGATTTCAAAATTGTCTGTCTGTATTCAATTTGAATAAGGTTTATGTGAACTGAAATTAAAACACTTTCTTGTGGGAGCTTGCATACTACACCGGCATATAATCCATCTGGGTGATCGATGCCTGTTACCTGCCAAACTAGATGTAATCAACACGGTTTACTTTACTCCATACTTTCATTTGCATCTCACAACATGTGAATTACATGCCTGTTCACACTCAAGAGAGAAGTGACCCAACAGTAACAGCCAGCCAGATTTGATACTCCATCACAGTGCCAGGGGTTTGACTTTTTATTGTATTCAGTAGGATATTTATTTCATTTTTTATGATACAACAACGAAGTTGCCAAGAACTGTTAGCCCATACTCTTTCTCTTATCACTCAAACTTGTGGCAGCTGACAGCAATGGGAGGGAAGTTAAGCCCAAATGTGGGGTTCATCTCACTGACGTTTGACAGACAGGGTGTATCCCCAATCTACATGAGGCTCCTGGAGGGAAGCAGGAATTATCCAGGTGTCATTTATCTAATCTACATTAGGGGTTTATGAAGATCATGCCTTTGGACAGAATAAAATGGGTTTTTTTCCTGAACTGTACCTGTTTTCTTCCTTGATTATAAATAGAGACTAGACCATGAACTACACATGCTTTTCCTCACTGATATCATCTCTTCACAAACAGATAATTAACTTATTTCCTTTTTCTCCTTCCTTTAAGCCTGTTCCATGTTGTTCTTGTTGAGCTGCCCTACCCATAAATGTGAAATCAATACCTCAATCTTTCCACAATGGGCTTAAACTGAGATGAACACCCATTTGCCCACAAAAGTGTAAACCCAAAATCAATTGTTCATTAACTTCTCCACCCCTGAAAATCACCAGCGGGAAGACTTTTCCATGGAAACCTCATGAAATGGAGCCCTGGAAATGTGACACAACAAGTTTTGCAGAATTTCCTTCATAGGTGTTCTTGCGGGGAACGCGTGACTTGTAGTTGTGTGAAGGATGGACAGTGATGGTCAGTTTTGAAAAGAGAAAGAAAGTAGAAGTCAGAGGCAGTCTCCTTTTGTCTGGGACAAACATTTCCTGAACAAAAGGAAATAAAGATGTAGTTTCAGTCAGGCAATCTGGGTTTCAATTCAGCCAATAGTTACAGATCAAAAAAGGAAAATCATGCTGAAATGTTTAGTTCTGACATTTTCTAAATAAAATGTTTCGGTTTGATGTTTAAAAATTGTGTTTTGGTTTAGAATTTCATGTACATTTTCTGTGAAATGTTGAAAAGAGATTTGAAACGAAAATAAATTCTTTCATTTTGAGTTGGCCTAGTGCTTTGGACTGACCCAAAATGAATTTTTTTGGTTTAATTTTTCCATTGTGTCACCAAAGAGAAACTCCGTTGCTCACGCAACTCTAATTTCCTTTGCCCTATTTTCCTTTCCTCACCTCACCTCCGAGTCATGGACTATTTGTAATTCCCAGAGGTCCTCAACCTAGCGCAGAGAGGGAAGGGACCTTGACATCCTTCATTGAAGACTCCTCCATTGTAAAGACTGGAGGACCTCTTCGCAAACAAAAAATGCCAGAGCCACCTACAGGCAAATTTGCATTTCATTGGCTCTTCTTTCATTTATATCAAAAGTGGTGACAAAAACTGGCACTCTTTTGCTGCGTAGATAATTATAAAACAGTTAAACTACCTCTGAAACTTCACACTGTGAAGAGAGAGGAACACAAAACATGAACAGAAGTTTCCACATCCTGCTGAGTAAATATTGGTGACACTTTAAGAAATTTCTCTTAAATCCATTGCGTGACGTGTTACACAGTTATGAGATTTACATATCCAGTGTTTGAATACGCACTGCTTAAGTGACCTAGAATAAGAGAGATGATATTTCCAAGTTACTGCCTGAAGTATATTCTAGACAATGCAAAGAGGTGAGGCTATTCTGATGGTAAATCAGTGCCGTGTGATTATGTCAGCCTGTGCTTTAAAGCACAGTTAGCTAAACAATTATCTATTTTGAAGAAGATAGACACTGCATTGAAAAACAATAAATGACTGACAAACTTTACAGTCACAGCTATCAACAGTACCAAATGGATGCCTGTAAAATTGCTGTAATCTGGAGCAGAACTGACCTGGTAATGTGAAACAGGATTGGCAGAGACAGTAGAGTCAATCTCAGGCTTATGAAAGGTTTTGCCAGAAAGAAGATAATGACCATGGAGAGAAGGAAAACCTATAACACAGTTCTGTGGGAGCCAGAGTATTTTTTGCAGTCCACTACCCAATGACATGTTACATAAGATAACGTATTTAGGATGGAAAGTAATGCAGCCTCTCAGGGGATCCTGACCAGCATTCTATGTCATTCAATAATTTGTTAGGAAGTCTTAGTTGGGTGAGATAAATTACAAAATGCAAACTATGCTAAGGCTGATAGCATTTCTGGGGCTACACATGCTTCTTAACACATATCCATTTGTAACATTTTTCTTGGTTAAGAGGCAGCTGCAGACCTTATCAGGTAAACTGTATGAATTTCACCACTAACAGAAGTGTTAAACTGCGTAACTGAAGAGATTTATTCTGAAAACTAGAAAATCACTCTCTTTGTTTAACCTTTGAATTTCAAATGCCTGCCCAAATTCACAGGTATCAACTGCTGTCATTTTGTCTGGAATTCACTGATGAATGGTTTAGAAAAGAAAATATTCCTACTTCTTTTCTCCTTTAAAAAGGAATTAAAAAAAATTATTTTGAGAGGGACTGTTTATTTATCTTCAGCAAATTAACTCATGAGACTCAAATGTAAACAGTTTTTGAGCATGAAGGATTAATGCACAACATTAAATATTTAGAAGATAGACCATTTTTCTTCTCCAGGACTGAGTAAAGAAAAAAGGCAAATCTTATAAAGTAAGATTTTCTCTTGCTCAGGGCAACATGAATTGAAATATTTTGAAAAAGCAGACTGAAAAATGTGTCTTTAACTAGCTGACTTGAAACTGTGATATATTATTTCTGCAAGAACGAGTAAGGTTCTTCAATGGAAATTGTAGCCTTAGTTTCAAATGAGTGACTGTAAAATGATATTGTTCTTCAAAAACTGGAAAATCGCACTGAATTAAAGGTTATTTTGTCCTATAGTTTTCAAAAGAGGGTTGCTTCTGACTCCTGTAGCACTTTTAAGGAGTGGCTATGGTGTTCGTTAAACTGTGAAAAGAATGGGACAATCATGTGGTAAAGTCTAAAAGCTATGTAATCGTGAAGATCGAGTTTCTGATTTGTCTTTTGCGTTAGTCCTTGATTTGTAAGGGCTCCCAAATGGATTAAGTCAACATGTGTCTGGTCCAGCTCCACAGAAGATAGAAAGAAAACTCCTATTGACTTTGAGGTGTATAAGATCAGGTTTATAGTTTATGTATATATAGCAATAATTATATTGCAAAGAAAAGATGAAAGATTTAAAAACAGATGTTGATGGACGTGATGAATATGACCGCTCCAATAAAAGGCTTGTTCCAGAAAGTCCAGTGTATTGACGCTTATTTGGGAAGCAGAGGTTTCGTAATAGAGACTAGACACTGCTTATCATTGCAGTGACTGTTTTTTTGGTTGGTCTAAAAATATCACAGCACTGTCTTAGGTTAATAATTAACAAATATGTCTTATCAAATATGTTTTTTAAATTTCTGGTTTCACCAACATTTTTCCTTTAGTAGTTATCTTCTGTAGTGTGACTTCTGCCAGTCTTGAATAGTAGAAGAAAATTCAAAGGCTTTCTCTTTTTTCATATTTTACCACACAGACACAGACACACACACAAATCAGATAACTGAGATTTTAGATAGATAACCCCACATTCAGAGATTGTTAACTCTGGTGCTCATTTTTACTCAAAAACAGGAGAATATCTGTTTATAAAGCACAGCACCTGGCAAACGATACGATTATTTTGTAGGAATTAACTTGTGAACTTCAAAACAGTTATCATTGCTCCTGCGTGTGTTACAACAGAGGTTTCATTAAGTCTAGAAAAGCACCTTGGTTTGACAGGACCCACGTGTCTCTCAGAAAATAGAAGAGAGTTACTTGCACATGAAATATCCAGTTTAATTTGATGTGTGAGATTGAAGCCTCCAAAACAGGGAGCTGCTCAACCTTGTCTTCTTGCTCTCATTTTTACTGTGTCAATAATTCAGTTGTTACAAGACAAGGACTTCTGGGCAGTGACTGGGAACACAAAACGAATTAGTGACCAAGACTCTGATCCTTTGAATGGGTAAAACACCACAGATTTTCCTTATTTTGATAATGGCCTCATATGAGTCATCTGCCCTAGCTTTGGTGCAAGAAAACTAGCCAGTAAATTCTGATGTGCTGACCACAGGTCACCACAGAGCCCGTCTCTAGCTCTGCCAGCTGCAAGGATGGTAGGCAGATGAGGGAAAGTGTAGCCTGAGGTCCCTGTGCCCTCCATCAGCCTCAGGTGATGAGCACACACTCAGACATCTAGTCTCCAGTGGTCAATGGTTGGGCATGACAAGTCCCAGGCGTGGACTTCAGAGTGTTATGGGTCAAGCTACTGGCAAGAGAAAGAACTAGAAGCAAGCAGCTATGTCTATGCCATTTTACGTTGGAAAAATTTGGCAGTAAGAATGCAAAATTAGATTTCATTTTTCATTTTGTAACTGTTTTCCGTTGGTACTTTTTACACTACCTGTGGTTATGAACTTGAGCTTATGTTGGTAACTCACTGACAATGGAAATGAATAGATGACAAAGAATGTGTTTTAGTTGAGACAAACATGAGTTTTCTCTGAAAATAGGAAGAAGGGAGCAACTCATCTTTTCTAAACTTCTGAAAAGTAAACCAGAGAATTTCTTAGAGCTGCAGTATGAAGTTTTGGCTGAGAAGGTTAGGTTTATGCCTTAGTGTCATTATCAGAACCAAGATAAGAGAGAAGTTGCAGACTGATAAATTATCTCTTATTCTTTACTGTGTGGCAAAAACCATTACAGGAGTATATGGTAAATAAAATGGTTTTTTGGAAATGACAGATTAGTAAAAATAAACCTCGGCAAAAATAAACCTCATTATGTTCAGAGGTTTAGGCAAGTATTTCAGACCTGGGATACTTTTCAGGGCTTGCTTGCAAGTTTTATAACAGCTTGGCTGAATAGCCACATCTTCTGATTTCAATGGAACTGCTAAGCAAAACGAAGGGAAATCTACTTCAAAAATTTCTCCTTCCCATGGAAAGGAATCCTCCTGTGAACAAATTTGCCTTCAGACAATCTAATCTAAACGTGGAAATACGAAGAAATGTTTTATAACCACTGAAGAGCTTATTTGGTGTCTGATATTCAGTCAAAATTAATTAAAGTTTGCAGTGAGACTGACAAAAGCTTCTTACCACATGAGTAAAGGTGCTGAAAGTTTTTTTTAGAGATGGGAAAAAAAGTCATTAAAATCAAGGCTGCCATGTGATTTTCCCAGCCTATACTGAGGGATGTATATTTAATCTCTTTCTGCTGGTGTAACAAATACAAATAATCAGAAGAATGATGGCAAAGGAAATTATCCTTTTTTTTTTTTTGTAGAAAATGGTATGTCTGAATCTTTGATTGGAAGCCTTTTTCCCTTTTTCCACCGGATTTTTTTTTCTCCCCTGGTAGAATTTTTTTTCTTTTTTTGAAGAAATTAATGATTTTGCTGCTTTTCTACAGCAGTGTTAACTTTCTCCTGGAAATTAAAAACATTGGAACTTTTCATTGTTCATTCACTGGATACTACGGATCTATGTTTTGAAAAATGAAAAGCAGCTATTTCTGTGTGCAGAACATCAACAACTCTCTAATTAGTTTCACTTCACTCCTACAAGAACACTAGACAATTTAAACTTCAGTCACAATTACAAATATAATGGGATGCATGGAAGTTTGTAAAGACAATACCCAGGTCTCTAATTGTAATTTTGCATGTAAGAATTCCTTAAAAACTTTACCAGATCTACCAATATTAAGTAAGGGAATATTTCTGATTTGTTTAAGAAGCTCTTAAGGGAGCTGTTTGTTAAAACATCTTTTCCCTAATTTAAAGCATTGTGCATGTTTTTATATGTTGTGCTACAGACAAAGTTAAGAGTAAATCTAAAGAGTGAAACTTCAGACAAGCAAGCTATCAGAAGTTAGATATAACCAGTATTTTACTTTTTCCTAAGTTTCTAAAATAATGTAGGAAATGTGATCTTCATTATTTTCTTCTTGGTTTGTAGATCTAAACACTATAATCGTTAATATTCACTGAATTAGATTTAATTATTTCAACTGCAATATGCAATGCTATCTTTTAGATGGTTACACAAAGTTTACCCATCCTTTTCTCTGGAAAAAAACACTCAAAACTTCCCTGATCTGAAGTGAAAATCCCAATGCATACTTTGACATGTGGCATCTCTTCTTTCTCTGTAAGTGCTACTTTTTGTGATATTTTATTTCTCTATAAATTTTAGGAGCCTTTACAACACAATCCCTTCATCATAAATACTGCCAACAAGAAACCCAGATTTTATTGCACCCTCAGGTACTTCTCTAATGCTCATTTACATGGGCTGTGCCACAGAATTTCACACACTTTGGAAAATGAACCTCCCTTGAGCAATTTATTATTTGGCTCCCTTATCTTCTCCAGCAGAAAAATGTCAGATGTGATCATATCTGACAATTAAATAAGTAAATTTTCCACAAAAATTGTTCCTACTGATGAGATTCATTGAAAGAACCACAGATACACAGTGGGAAAGGGAGAAGTCCAGAGATGAGAAGGGGTTGTTGAACAAAAGCTGTGGAGATGGCATCATGGTAGCAACCTCTGCCTGAAGGTCACTGAATTCTCAGAGTTTGAGGACTGCTTCCAAAGAATATGTAACTAATGGAAGCACCTTTATTGCTAATATAAAATGCTTTGGAACACCATTTTGTTGCCTAATCTGTTACTGCTTCCCTCGCTTTTATTCTCTGGTGCTACCAGTGGAGAATCATGGTCACAGCCATTCCGTGGCAGTCAGTCCAACTATGAAATACATGGCAAACATTTCCTACATATATTTGTTCTTTTTAAAATGAAAGGCTATTCTTGCTGATAAAGATCAAGTATAATGATTTTTCTTCATGTAGTTGGTTTTGCTGTCTGCTGTCAACCAGGCCATACCAGCTGAAAGATTCAGTGTCATTCACTGGCATCTGGTTAGGTTGCTTATACCTCTGTATGTCTTTACTTAGCACTGTAGTTTCTGAATATTGTCCAAAAATTATATTTCACTACTATTTTTAATTACATTTCAAAAATTGTTTCTCCCAGGACTTTGATGACACAGCTGACCCTGAGCAGTCTGCTTAGTTGATATCTTAAATAACGTCCTCCAACACCAAGAATTTTTTCCATGGCGGAGGCTGTTGTTTTTGCAACTTCACAAACTTCACAATCTTCCAGCCCAGCTCCCAGTTGACAGTGCTTATAGGACTCTACAGGCTTCCTATGTTGGCATTGCCAAGATGCTTAGGGGAAAAACCTTTAAACATTAAATTGGAAAAGAGGAGCAAGCAAGAAGGGTAGAAAAAAAAAATCGAGAGGAAACTGAAAAAAAGTGCAGAAAGACAGAGGAGAGAGAAGCTTTTCAGTATAAGAGAGGTGCCATGCAAACAGATCCACTTGTACCAGACTGGCAGCTGTGGGCACCCTCCTCCCCCAGACGTGGGCTCACATTTCTATCTGGTTTGCTTTTTCCATTCATAATTTTTGTACAACCTTTCTAAAAAGCCATGACTAAATTATAAGAGAAAGCAGGTCACAGACTCTTGAACACTCCCCTATGTTGCAAGAGAAAACTAAGAGTTTGGCATAGCTGCCTGCCTATGTGGGCAAGCTGAGCTGTCTCTTGTTGCCGATCACATTTGACACTCTGTGGTAATACCACTGTACAGGGATTTCCTAGCGTGAGTTTGGTATTAGCAGACTAACATTTTCTATAGAATTTAGGGGCTGAATCACTGTTGTTTAAGTGAGATCACTTGACTGGTTTATAGGAATGACGTGAATATGCTCAAAAACTTTTCCACAATCTCTTTTCTGAAATAGCAGTTTGTCCATCAGACTACAAGTATGTGACTAGCAAAGTCTGGATACCTAAAAAGTTTGTGTCAAATTCAGCTCCTTGTCAATCCATGAAGTGATTACTGATTGTAATTACACAGCTGGAGACATTTGAAGATATTCATGGAGAACTGCGCATTCTTGCACAGTAGCTAATTGTTGGCCATAAAAATCGCTACTGCTTTGCAAACTTACTTAAACTTTTGTCTATGTTTTGTGCACAGAGGGAGAATTTTAGCTTTAGGATGTTGGTGATTTCAAACTTGTCCCTGAATATACTTTGTAATCTGTGTCTGAAGAGACTCAACATGCTAAGAACTTCCTATGAAATGGCTGAAGTAAAACTATCTTGACAGACAACTGTTGGCCACCTTTCACCAAACTGAAACACAGAACCGGAGGAGTAGCACAGGGAGATCCACCACTTGAATCAATCACCTGCGCTGTTTCTTAAAGATGAGAGGAGATGTTTTATGTTTGATAGCAACTCCAATTTGAGCCTTACTCAAAAGTTGTTACTCATAAAGTGAAAAGAGATGTAAACGCTAAGAGGAAATGTAATTGGGTTTGGGTTTGGTTTCTTTTTTTTTGGTTTTGGTTAGGTTTGTCTTTTCATCTTGGTTTGAGTCTGATTTCTGCTTTACTTAATGACAAAATTTGTATGAAGTTTGTCTAAGGCACACAAGGAAAAAAATCTGAGTGTGGTGGATATGTGGCCCTGGTGGTGGAGGATCACAGAGATAATTAGGGGACTGGAGCATCTTCCATCTGGGGAGATGCAGTGAGAGTTGGGACTGTTCAACCTGGAGAAGAGAAGGGTCAGTGAGATCTTATCAATGTGTATAAATATCTGGGGGAGGGGGAAATGTAAAGAATAGAGCCATTCTCCTCTCAGCAGTGCCCAGTAAGAGGTCAAGAGGCAATAGGCACAACCCAAAATGCATGAAATTCAGTCTGAACACAATGAGAGAGTTTTTTACTGTGAGGGTGACCAGACATTTGCATAGGTTGTCCAGAGAGGTTAGAGAGTCCCATCTTCGGAGATATTCAAAGTCTGGCTGGACTCAACATAACAGGCTCTAGGTAGCCCTGCTTGACCAAGAATTTTGGACAAGATGACCTCCAAGGGTCCCTTTCAACCTCAACTTTTGCTGCTCCTCAACAAAGGCAGTTGAGGAGCATCCAAACAGGCACCATATAATGTTACCCTGTCATGGGAACAAGTGTTGAGATTTCATAGTTACAGATGAGAAAGGCACACAACTGACATCCAATTCTAAGCACCCAATATTTTTAGTTTTCTTTAGTGTCCCAAATTCATTTATGCAGGGTTTTTTTTCCTAGCCGAAGCAGTGTATATACAATATTTAAGCAGAAGCTGCTAGCACCATCTGTTCGTACTATTCTGCTGTTCCACTGCCTTTTACGACTATAAAAGCTGATGGCAGTGAAACACAGGGTGCCTATATGCTGCATTTGCAAGGGTAATTTAGGTACCCATGTCTCAAAAACAAGCCCATAATTATTCAGAAATTGTACAGAAAATATAGCAGCTCCAAAGGTTCTTATTACAAGAAACAGTGTTTAAACACTGATGGGTCATTTTTGCCTACTTCTGGGCCTGTGTTCATTACCACTGTGTTCAGAAAACTGTAGAATCAGTTTTAGATGCCAGGAATTGCTCTGTTCCAAACTCCTCTCTCCAACAGAAGCACTAGGGTATCCCAATTTTTGTCCTACCTTAATATTATCTCCCTCATATTTTGGAAAACCTTGCTAGACTTCATTGTTACTCATTAAATCACATTTCTGAACACGAATATTGCAGCTTTTCATGGAGTTCTATTATTTTTCAGAAGACCAAATTGAATTAAACAGTATAAAGGAACAGAAGAAATAGTAGAGAACAGTCTTAAGAGACAGCATAATATTAGTAGCACCTAAGCAAATATGAGTAACATTTATAGGAAGTACACCACTAATTTAGTTCTAGTTATACTAACAGGAAATAAAATAAACAGAAAACGTGTAAGGTGAGACGATTCAGATGTAAGAAACTAGATGAGGCTTTGTATGGATGGAGATCAGAAAGCCAATTAAGCTGCAAAACAAACAGTAGATATGATTGTTACCTTAAATAGACTAACACAACTCTGCCGCAGTGATAGAGGTATCTGTTCATTCTACATAGATCAAGAGAATGTAATATTAGTAATATCTACTGAACTCTTACAGATCAAGACAATTATACGGTTCACAACAACACAGTGAAAAAAGCATCATCTCCAGGCTGGTGGTCTCATGCCTTCACATGAGCTGTAGGTCACACACACCCTTCTTTGAAACCTAGCCGCTAACTAGGTAAGATTTTCTTGCCTAATAAACTGGCTAGTCTGTTAGCTTTTCTTACTGTTTTTTTCTTGTTATTTTCTTTCTCTTTCATTCTAATTATCATACAAACTTTCCATAGCTTGTATTAATGTAACACATTCACTTTGCGCGTCTATTCCACATTCTATCATTCTTTCATTGTATTCATTTATACTGTACATCTAAAATTTTCCATATGGAGAGAGCCCATTTCCTTTGGGGCAGGCTCCTTGAACTCCTGTGGTACCCAGTCTAGTTCTGGAAGTGACCATGCTTGGTGGTGTGTTTCGTCATTTTCCTCATATTGGCTCTGGATGTATCAGTTTCACTGCCCATACAAAGCTTTGCAAGTCTTTTCTGTCTTCATTGCTAAAAGGGCTGGAGTCCCTCAATTAATTTCTTCCTTTGCTTCATGCAACTTTAAAATTCTGAATGATACTGGTTCTTTGGTATTCTATGTTATTCATTACTATTATCTCATCTGAATGCCAAAGTAGCACTAAAATCCATTGTACAAAGCAGTACACGATACCACAAAAAGAAAAGGCCATCTTTGTCCTCAACAAGGAACAGATGAGAAAGTTAAGGCTATTCTCTGACTAGTAATTAAGTCAGCATGTCAAAAAAGGTGGAAGTGTACCAAATTTTACAGGATTGGATACTAAATGTTAACCACCATCCTTCTTTGACAAGAAAGCCAGGAAAGTACTATTTCATTTTTATTTATTTGGTTTTTTAATATGGTCACCAAACATCCGCATCGAGCTGCATCCTTTTACACCACTCAGTTGAAAATTTAGCCAATTCAGTAAGACATTTGCTGATTCACATGCGGAGGTCTCTGGTACCCAGCAAAAAAGTATCACTACTACAGTCCTCTAAGCATGGTGATAGGAGCTGACAGAAGAGACAAATTGAAACTTGTGGGCTCAAGGGTTTTCCAGCAACAACAGAAGTTTCAAAGATGTTGAAAATTACTGATTTTCTTGTGAAAAGCCATTGCAGACCGGCTACATGACCCATTTATTCCATTTATAGGAAAACCGTTGAGCAGGGAGTACGACAACTTGAGGAACCCAAGGCAGTTTTGCATTCTGACTCTACTCTTGCTATTGCCTGAGATCCTCTTCTAGGAACTGACTAGGAGTAAGTGGCAAATCCGCTGTCCATGTGCCTCATTTGCTGAGCTTTCTTTCACCTCATCTGTCAAGCATGACAGAATTTAGAGAGTTCAAGTACCGACCACAGCTCAAATGAGCACTAAAATGCACATAGACCCTCAAGTCTCCATCATCTCTACTTTCCAAAAGTCTAAGCTTTCCTCATCTCATTGGTCCTCTTTGTCCTTGGAGACCATCAGCACTTCAGCGCTGGTGAAGCTACTGGGATATGTGGATGGTCTTGTGGTAAAACACGTTTCCCAGAGCTGCTGCAGGTGGGAATCCTTGAAACAGGATGTGAGTCCAGCTTGGCCTGAAGGCTGCGTGTATGTACGTTTGTATAAACGGCTATATGGATCAAAGCTGAGTAAGTTTATTATCCAGCTCATGTCATTATTATTCCTCCCAAAGCCAGCTCATGCCTCTCATGAGCCATAGAGGGGCTTACAGCTCTGCCGCTGACTCTGGCAACTCAAGGTTCTTTTCAGTTGTACCAGCTGTAGTTTATATAATTTTCTCCGATCTGTTTAAGTCCTTCTGTACAGCTCTTGAAGGATAAAGCAGTAAAAGCTCTATACTGAGGGAACACTTCAAGAGTTTCTTTTACTTTCAGCAAAAAAGGTGTCGCTGTAGGCTGGAGTATTGTTATGCTGGACCAAAAACTGCTTTCTCCCTCTTCTTGCACATGCCTCCACTAGTCCCAGAGGTCTTTACTTACATCCAGAGGTCTTTTACTTACTTTACTTACTTCCTCACAGCCTCACCTCACTGGTGTCACTCCAGCATTCCTAAGTCTATCGTTGGTGTGACGTTCCTTGTGTGTTTGAAGTGGTACTTGAGAAACCCTTGACACCTGGCTGCCTCAGAAACAGGCCAGAGACATAGAACGGCCAGTCTCTGTTTGAATAACTGTGTAGAAGAGTGACCATCTGACCCTTTGGTTTTGCTTTTACCTCTTTGGTAGTGGGTACGCTGGGACCTTACACATTATTTCCCAGTGCCCGCAGCTCTTAGAGGGCTCATAAGGCAACTTCATAGCGAGGCACAGTCTGGTCCTTGAACAGAGTCCTCCCTTTCACACTAAACAGCCTGCTGCTTCTACCAGTGCAAATCCTGCCCTGGCAAAAATTTAATTACAGAGATTAAAATAGGCAGCAAACTCCTTTGCTACTAGCCGCTGTGTGCCTGAAACAAACACTTCTCAAAGATTGGACAGTGAAGATTTAAAGGTGGTGCAGTCCAGCTTCCTTATAGATAACTCACTTTCTACTGCTTCTTAGGGTAAATTAGTAAAGAGCTTTTTCCTCTCCAGGCCATCAAATTTCAGCAAATTACTGCCATAATGTTTTGTGGAAAAATCAAAAGTTCACACGTTTGATACACTGATGAAAGCCAACCAGCTCAAATACTTTTTCCTCACTTGACCACCACTTAAGTGAAAGAAGACTTCTTACATGAGAGGGAAGTTGTTCTTTCTTGGAAACCTTGACCCTGCTGCCAGTAAATATGGAGGTATCTTTTAGAAAAACGTCACAGATGATTGTGGTCAAATTTGTTGAAAGTGGAGCAAGATGTATAAAAAAGCACAGCTGTAATGCTGATCAGCCAGCACAGAAGCAATAGGTTATCTACGTGAGCATCTCAATGCAGAAGCTACTTTGAGGGTTAACAAAATTAGGTTAACCTCCATCATCTAACCAGTCTTGCTGTATCACACACGCTGCTGTGACTGTAGAGGCATGAAGATTTGGGAGCGAAGATGAAAGTATATTCTATTTTCAGATCTGGGCATTTTTTAGTTCTACTTTGTCTTTTCACTGGGGAAGGCAAAAAGTCACCTACAGGAAAGCATACGTGCCGAAAAGGACTTCTATCCCAAGTGGCGGAGAATCTGTACATCAAGGCAACTAGTTTAAAATCATCTGTTCCTGTAAGTTGATCCCACTAGGTGAAAAGTTTATTTTATTTATAGATGCTTCTTTACCAGCTTCATGACTCAGTACCTGGAAATTTTAATAAGCTGAATGATCTCTACAGTCCTGAGAGATAGGGTAATGTTGCTACTCCTTTCATAAAAATGGGAAAAAAGAAGATGCATAGAGAAGTGGAATGAGTTTGTTAAGGAGTTTTCCATGAAAGAAGTTTGAGCTAGGCTGGGATTGGAACACGATTTTGCTGAGTCCTCATCCTACATCCAAATATGATGATGATTATTATTCCTACTAATCTTTGTACAAACCAGACTTAAAACTCTCTCTTAGGTTAATTAATAATAGCACATTATATTTTACAGAAGGATCTCATCAAGAACACAAGACTTCTTAAAAAGACAACAAAAATCCTGTTTATGGTAAGATTTATACTACTGTTTTCCCATTTTCTTACTTTGATTTTCCTTCAGTCAGTAGAGATAGGAATGCATGATCAAAAAGAATAATAGCTGACACAAAAATCACTTGTGTTTAACTGGGAAGGACATTATGAATGCCATACATTTAATGAAGTCTGCTTAAAGGAGGAGTTCTATCTGTGCCCCATTGATAGGGAGATTCCTGTGGGACACAAGTGAACAGCTGAGTGTAGCATGAGGACAGAGGTGGATTTGGAAAGCCTGGCCTGGAGGCACTTCTCTTTAGCTGGCTGCAGTGGTGCTCTGCCAGGAGGCTCGTGGTGAGGCTGTTTGGCATGGCAGGGAGGAGTGTGCTTGTAGTAGCAATTGCTCCTCCTGCGAGTGCTTGGCTGTGTGCAATCCTCCCCAGCAATACTTTCCAGGCATCAGCCCATTCACATGAGGGCCAGGGCCACAGCAGTGGAGACGTCTCCTGCTGAGGGTGTGTGGTACCACCCATAGCCCAGGGATGCTGCGGAGCAGCCGGGGCACGGAAGGAGCTCCTATGGGCTTTGACCTCTGCAGGTGCACTGGAAGAGGGTGATCAGAGTTCTCCAGTGTGATTCAGCAAGGGAGTGAGACACTAAGCTTAGGGGGTTTACTTGGAATGACTACAAGTGTGTGATATATTTTAGCTTCCTTAATGCAGAAATCTAGTCAGGGAGGCTGAGTCAGTTTATCCTTAAGTAGAGGCCAAATGGCCTTCAAATGCCCCTGGATCTCATTGATTACTTTGAGATTGAAGGCTCCTCACTTTGCCTGTGGGACCTACGCATGGACACCTGCATTTGAATGGCTTAATCTGCAGCTGCATTACCCTCATGCTGGGAATTTCACACTTGATACTTGGTTTCATTTATTGGAACCTAAAAATAGGCATATAGCCATTTGAAATACCTTTGGGTATCCAAGAGATCCCACAGGCTGGGCAGGTTGACAGAGGGTGTACAGGATGACTGGTGTCTTCTGGAGCAGCAGTTAGGGATAGGCAGAATAACCTACAGCTTCTCAGATAGTATGGGACACTGAAAAGGAATAATGGGACGCTGACACTCCCAGTGACTTCTACAATTTGGCCAAGATGTGCTATTTTAACTCCCAAATTTATCTTCCGTTTATTCTTTGTGTCTCAAATATATTTGTTGCTGTCACTTCTGTTCATGGGTGGATGGTCTTAACAATAGTCCTTTGGCTGCCAGCACAGCATCCTCCTGCCTTTCCTTCTGAAACCCCAGTAGTACCTTCAGCTGTTAAAAAAAGAAAAGAAAGGGAATCAATCCAATGGGATACTAAAATGAATCATAATATTTTTATTGATCATATGCTTTCTAATCACAGATATTATTATGAGGCTGAAGTTGACTTACAAGGTTTTCATTTGACAACTCTTTATCTGCTTTGTTTTCAGACAAACTGCAGTGTTCGAGATCAGCTCCTCTCCTTTTACGTGCAAAATGTTTTCAGTCATCTTGGAGCAGAAAGTGACAAGTTGCACATTATTTGTGCCTTCGAGATGCTGCAAGCAAACATGAATGCCTGTGTGAGTATATTCCTAACTAACTTACTTTAGATAGTTTAGTCAAACTAACTTTTCCTAACTAACTTACTTTAGATAGTCTAGTCGAACTAACTTTGTCCAGCTGAAAGACCAGGGAATGCCTCCACCACAGTTCTCCTCAGATACAGAGAGTGATTCAGAGTTGTGGTGTGCCCCACATTACAGAGGACCCAACTTCTGAAGGGCTTTCCTACTGGGTCTGGGGAAATTTAACATCACTCATTTCCTCCCAGGGTGAGCTTATGGGGAGTGGGCAAGGTGGTAAAGAAACCATAAGCCACTTCCCTGCTGGTGATGTTGCCTTGTGCTGCCCTCTCAGCACCAAAGCTGCAGAGAGACAGGGTAGTCACAGGGAAAAATGTGGCTCCTCAAGTTTTTGTGGTTATACTTTCCTTCTTCAACCACTGGACGTCTTTACTCACAAATCATCTCTGCTCCTCCATACTGAATTCTGAAAGAGCTGGTGGTGCCTCACGAGTAAGCAGGAACTGCAGTTATGAAGTTCATCAGAGCAGTTGCTGTGTGCTGCCCATAACAGCAGTCAGAGCAGGTTGTCCAGGGTGATGCTACCCAGTGGCAAAATGCCCTTAATGATCCAAGTGTCCCAGGGAAGAGATGCTTCTATCAATACCATCTCATCATCCCACCTTCTAAATAGCGACAGGACTGCAGTTAAAGCACACTTGAGCCTACAGATATGCATACCGACATACTATGATGCTAAGATGATGCTGTCACTTGTGGCTCACTTCTTTTCTTGCCTCTTTTTAAGGGTAAATATGTAACAACAGGGTGAGCCTTAAAAATTCATGTCCTATTGCTGTTCTCTTTGTCTGCAAAATCTGCTGTCCTCACAAGTCACTCTGTCCCCAAAAGTGGAGTGTGACTCATGGTGAAGTACAGCCATGGGGATCCAGGCAAATGTCTACATTAATTTTAAAAAGTGAGGGAAGGATAAGAAGTCAATGAAATGTTAATGAAATAAAATTTTGTCTAATCTGAATTGTATGGTGGCATGAAAGAAAAGGACATTGGTTCTACATGCACACAAATATTTGCAATGCAAAAATAAGCTCCTTCAGCGGTCTCTTTGCGGTGCTATAGCTCAGAACAGAACTGGAGTATTTGTGTAATGTAAAAAAATTCAAATCTCAGTGGAAGAAAACCCTACCAGCTTTCAGGTTCTGCATTTCAAACCATGCTAAATAGTTGCAATTTATAGTCATTATTCACAGCCTTTAACATACTGCTGTGGTTATCTGTGTCTGTCAAAAATCCAGGTATTGTGTGCTGTAGTATACTTTACAGAGATTTCATTCTTGTCTGGAAAAGCAATTATACCCCATACAAGTGCCAGCATACACTGAGGATTTCAAACTGTCTATTGTGACTGAATTCAGAATATAATTTATTCTGAAATACCATCAGTGACTGGAGCTGGCTATATAACTTAGGAATACATTTTCTTCTGTACTGTATGGAGACAAAATGCTGGAGACTTCTCAGAGCTCCTGTACTTTTTCATAATTAGTACCAGTGTTTTACCCAACATAAGTCTAAACATAACAATTTACATTTCTGGATCTTAAAAAATACTGGCAGGAGAGAAAAGGCTTTATCTGTTAGTAGAAAAACAATAACTCTTTGAGAAATGATGGCTTGCCATGATTTTCTAGGAGGTATCTCATTTCTGGAAACCAATATTTTTTAAAGTACTTGTATTAATTCAAAGCCAGCAGTGCAAAATCATGTGAAAGCGTAATAGAAACTGTGAACAGAATGAAAGTAATGGATTCTTTGGTAATACCAAGTTTGGGATTTCTCCATCACATATAATATGATAAATTAGTAAACTCATTCATCTGTCTACATAAGCTCTTTAGTTTCTATTATCTAGTTGAGTTATAAGATGTTTATCAGAAAGGATTTTCACCATGGCAACATACTTATGTAATGAATTTGTTACCTTTCAGGGGTAAAGTTCCTTATACAATTGAGGGAAACAGTGATGCTTTTTTATACATACCCACTCCATATTCTTTCACAAACTCAGGCTCTGATTCAGTTAGCTACGTCCATGCATGCTACTTAAAAATCCCAAAAATATTTGACTTCAAATCACTTCCAAAGACTTTATACTATATTATTATTGTAGTTCTTACCCTGCTAGTTCTTGGTTTAGTCCAAACAGGGAAACATGACAATATTTGAATTATTTTGGAGCCTGAGTCTTGTTTTTCAAAAACTTGTGGGTATTAAAATATCTAAATGCCTTTTCTGCAGTGAAATCAAACTCTCTCGCTTAGGCCATGACTGCACAGTAAGGGGAACAGATATTTTCTCTTGGATACTGGGAACATCTACGCGCAGCACCACTGGCCTCAGGAAAAGCTTGTTTACTTGCTCGTGTGCCCTGTTAGCTGGCAACATTGCCAAGAACATTGCTTCTGAAATCGGACTTATGCTCCTACATCAGTACCAGATTATGGAAGTTTTTTCTCACATTTGAGTGGAGTGCAGAAAGGTAATATCCTCCTTGCAGGAATTTTAATCGTAACTCTATCAGTGTAAGCAGAGCTTGTAGACCTTTAGCAGAGTTTGCAGCATTGCTTGCAATGAGTGAGTTTACTTGCTTGCTCTTTTGTTTACTTGCTTTTTTTGCAGGAAGAACAGAGTTTGTAATGTGTGCTATAACTCAAGCCAGCACAGTCATTTAAGGTCAGTTCTGCTACCGAATGGTTTCTTTAGGAATTTACACCCTACAAGCTGAACTTAAAAAAAAAAAAAAAGGACCAAGTCAGAAAGAACTTCCCTAGTTAGAGGATCTTTTAAAGATTTACAAATTAGGGTTTCTTTTATTTACACTTTCTTCCTGCAGGGTGACTTTAAGAAGCAGATAAGGTGACTTGAAATAGAAACTCTCTGTCGCTCTTTTAAAAACCTCTGTGTGAGGTAGAAAGGACTAATAATCCATTTCAGCAGTCACCTCTTTGCATCTGAGTTCACGACCTTTGCCTTTGCCTTTTTCCTTTTCAAACTTGTTGTCCCTGGCTGTAGATTGCAAAATGTCAGATTTTTTCCATATTTTCCCGCAAGAATGATTCTTCCCCTTGGGATGCCTGGAGAGCTGGGAAGTCAGCAAGCCGTATTGCTCAGAAAGCTCAATCAGGCAGATCCAAAACTCTCAACCAGATCAGTTTTCACCATCCAGCTCTGGTTGGTGGGAGCTGGGCAGTGAAGACAGGGGCCAGTACACACCAGGGCACTGGGAGTGGGGCAGGCAAGGGGCTTCCCTTGCTGGCAGTGCTCAGTTAAACCTGGGGTGCAGCCTTCAGGTCACGTAGGATGAACCAGTCCACCCCTTCCTTCTTAAACACGGCTTCTAACTCAGACCTTGCAGTGATGGCAGTGTCTCTGATATCACAGCAGATGTAGAAGGATGCCAGAACTTTCAAGTAAGGCATTGTTGACTGGTTTGTGTGGGTTGCCTGGGAGCTGGGTAGGGTCTTGCTGCCAAGACTCCCATTGATCCAATGTAAAAGTTAGCTCAACCAGAGGGTGCAAGATCAGCCTATGCGTTAGTTGGACAGTGGAGGAATGGGCAGAAAAAACAGGGGGGGCATAAATTAACTTTAAAAACTTAGTATTTGAAGAGTTAGCACAAATGAGAAAAATTGCCCCCAGCACTTTGCAAAGGTCTTTGTCCCTTAATCTTGCCTTCTTTGAAGATCCGGAGCTCAAGGACCTTGAATCCTAAGAGCTAGGCTGTGCTGTACAAAAGCTATTACTGCAACTGCAGTAAACATCCCAAAGACAAACAGAAAGGGTTTAATAAACAGACTTAGTATTACTTGTATTGCTTTTTTTTCTTTTTTTTTTTTTTGTGCTGTGAACTCAACTTTCCAGGAAGCACACAGGTGAAATAACATTTATAGTAGCCGAAGGTGCTGAAACGCTGCTGAGTTCATATGTTTTACTGGTAGTCCTATGGTGCCACACAGTGGGTTGGACTCTTCCTCATCACTATTTCTTTACATCAGCACCTTTGCTGCAACAAGCTCTTCTGATTTCTTCTCATCCCTTCAGCTTCCATGTGCTCCATCCACAAGGTTAACTTCTGCTGTCAAAAAAATAAAGAAAACATTTCTAAAGGTAAGAGCAGGAGGCACAGACTCCCAGCTGCGCTGTTAAAGTCCTGTGGGTGGCTTCTTTTCTAATGTATTTATCTTCTCAACAGCTGGGAGAGAAGGGAATCTACAAGGCTATCCATGAACTGGATATTCTTCTTCCTTGGATTCAGGCCTACATACAAACCATCATATGAAGATGAGGAAGTGACAGACAACACACTGTTTCTGTGCACAAAACAGATCTTTACCCCAAAAGCCTGCAAATAAACTGAGATGGGCATACAAGGGGGCTGGCAGCAACTCCATCCCATTGAATGAGAGCCCCTGTAATACAGTGGCATAAAGAGGGATTTTTCAAGAGCTGTCACAGTTGGTCTGGCATAGCAACTATACCTGCCCTGCATATGAGAGCAGCCTCTGGAGCAGTTATAGCATGATGATGTACTTCTGACCCTACCAGCTGCCTCACGCACAGCCCTTGGACACATTACACGAGTACAGCTGGAAATCTGCTACAGTGCCAATCAGATGATGTCCCACTGGCTGTGGGCATGATTTAGCCATGCATTGTGTCACTATATGTGATTACAATTCAAAGCAACGAGGACCACTTTTGAAAACCCCTCCCCTAAGCTATACTACGTTTTTGTTGTTGTTGTTACAGCTACAAAACAGTATACACAAGCTGTTCAATATACAAAGAAGAAATCAATTATATATTTCTTATAATTATTATTAATTTAAGGCGATAATTGATACCTAATAAGCATAATCCAATTAATGTCAAAAACTTTGGTCTATGACTCACACATGACCTTCAGGTATCACATGCTCTACCTGGGATCACACAAAGCACAAAACACAATAAATGGACTGCCTTTGACTGAGAATGCAATATGGTTTGGCTGTGGGCATGGCTTCATCAGCCTTCCGCAGATGTCGTCGCCCAAACTTCACTGCTGGCAGGGAGCAGTAGCTGGAGTCTGAGGGCTCAGCACGGGGGACCCCATGGCTGCATCAACAGGAGAGGCTACTGCTTATCAAGTGCCGATGAGAGCCAGTGACGCCTGCAAACACAAGAACTCCCATGTTTAACTCGGAGGATCTATGGACAATGTTTCACATCACTAAAGATTTTTTCTTGTAATGTTGCTGACCTCATCCTGTCAGCGTGATTTGGTGTCTTTTTTTTCTCTTTTTCTCCCCTCATAGGTGTTCAGAGTTGAAATAGAAAAACTCCATAAGTGATCTAAAATGATCATGTGTGGATTATTCATGTTTCCTGTTATAACGTGAAAAGGTAGATATGAGCTCTCTGGCTAAAAACAATTTCACAAAACGAGCACTGCCACCTGTTTTTTTCAAAGGGATGCAGAGGTACACAAGCGACACACGAGCAGAAAGATGGACTTTGAAATAGAACTAAGTGGGTCAGATAGTTAATTTCTACTGATTCCAGCTGGATTTCAGCATTTGTCTAATTAATAATCAATCCACAAATAGCAACCTATTCTTCAATGACTGGCACAGTGCCCTGTAGTGGTGGTGTGAGGAAGAGCAAGCCTACCATAGAATCATAGAATCATAGAACCATAAGATAGTTTGGATTGGAAGGGACTTTAAAGATCATCTAGTTCCACTGCCCCTGCCATCGGCAAAGACATCCCACTAGACGAGGCTGCCCAAGACTCCATCCAACCTGGCCTTGAACACTCCAGGGATGGGGCATCCACAACTTCCCTGGACAACCTGTGCCAGTGCCTCACCACTCTCATGGTGAAGAAATTCTTCCTTATGTCTAGTCTAAATCTGCCCCTCTACACCCCTTCCCCCCCAGCCTATCACTACAAGCCTTTGTGAACAGTCCCTCCCCAGATCTTTATTTAATAGAGGAATGTTGTGATAACTTATTTGTAACCAGCAGGTCAAGGAGGGGAGGTAATTCTATCCCTCTGCTCTTGTGAGACCTCACCTGGAGTACTTCATTCAGTTCTGGAGTCCCCAGCAAAAGAAAGAGAGATTTGTCGGAGCAAGCCCAGAGGAGGGCCACAAAAATGATCAAAGGACTGGAGCGCCTCCCATACAAGAACAGGCTAAGAGAGTTGGGCTTATTCAGCCTACAGAAGATGAGGCTCTGGAGAGACTTTATAGCAGACTTTAGCACTTAAAAGAGGCCTACAAGAAAGCTGGGGAATGAGTCTTTTTCAGGGAGTGTAGTGATACAAGGGTAATGGTTTTAAGCTGAAAGACCTTAGATTAGATATTAGGAAGATTTTTGTTATTGTTAGGATGGTGAGGCACTGGAGCAGGTTGTCCACAGAGGTCATGGTTGACCCATCCCTAGGGGTGTTCAGGGTCAGGTTAGATGGTGCTTTGAGCAGCCACGTGAGCAAGGTGTCCCTGACCATGGCAGAGACTTTGGAACTAGCTGGTCTTTAAGGTCCCTTCCAGTCTAAACCATTCTATGATTCTATGATATATGGGCCACCTAACAACAAATTACTAGCAAAATAATTAGTATTAAATATATTTAACTGACAGTTCAAAGTAATGAGTATGGACAAAATCTTATTGTCATTTAAAACTGGACAAGTAAAGGAAAGTTTTTGAATTTTTCAGATGAAACTCTAGGTGTCGCTCTTAGAAAACAAGACTCATATTGGTCCCACTTTATTTTTGACTCTTCAGTTGATGGTGACAGTGTTAGAGCATATTTTGTAAGTGGTTTCCTCGGATGTAAACTTAGATGGATATGCAGCTGGATTAGAGTTTGAGTTTTTTTGTTTTTCTTTTACTTCAGTTGCCATGAACTTAGAATTGAAATTAAAAATGCGGAAGAAGAAAAATGGGCATATAACCAAAGACTAGGATTAAAAATCAGATATTAAATCAGTCCATCATTTACTGCAGAATTCCTACCATAGACAAATTGCATCATTAAGGCGCTGTTCTCATTTGGCAAATGGAAAAATTGTCTATCAATTATATGCCTAAGAGAATTTGTCTTTGCTTTGAGTACAGAAATCCTCAGACGGAAATTAATACTCATGTAGTGTTGATTGCTGTCACTATTGCTTAGCATGGCTCACCTTACTACAGTGTGTTGGCTTTTTTTGAGTAGTACAGGGCAAAAAGGGTGTTTTGTGACACTTACTGAAAAGGGAAGAACGAAAAATACATGGCTGTACATTTGTCACTGTTTTGTGCAAATTGTCACTTGCTCATAACTTCTTGAAAATCACTGATCTAGTGGAAAGTGGCAGCTGCACATGCTGTTTGAGACTTACGTAAATAACATGGCAAGAGTCAGCAAAGACAACAATTTCCATTCCAGACAAGATCATGTAAATATTTCCTCTGTTTTCCCTTAATTGCTTTTTTTCTCTGACGTGCAAAGACTATCCCTTAATAAGTAATTTATTCTGTAACCAGAACCATCTCCACCAAATTCCTCATATTGGCTGGAGCCCTGAGGTGGTGTGTAACATAGTCCTTAGCAAATGCTGGGACAGTCTCTCTCAGAGAGTGTTAGAAGGAAGATATTATTTTCCTGAAATGTGGGAATAAGATGTAACTTGCGTTGGATTTGGCCATTTGATCACTGTTCCTTAATACCCACCACATAAACCAATTTCTAGATACTGCACTAGCAGTGTCCTCACTGCAAACGTGTGTGACCAAAGGTGAAACACATGGACCTTTTGCCTAGTGATTAATAAGATGCTTCCCAAAATAGACGCCTGTAGCCACTGAGCCCAGGTACTGCTTGAGTCATCTTTCCCCTCGGCAACCGCAAACCTCGGGGTTTGATGGGAGAGAGCTGTGAAGGGAGAGGCTGCCTGGGCAGGCAGTGCTATTACGGGAATGGAAAAGCTTCAGCAGCACTTGCCTAGCTGTGCTGTGGCCACTCTGCAGCTTCCCATCTCTTTAGCAAAGCTTTTTTGTATCGTAAATAATACCCGCTCCTGAAAACCAACAGGAGCTGCTCAGCCATGGGAAACTTACTTTCCAGAACACCTAAGAAGAATGATCTTACCTAATTCAGTTTTGATTTAAATTCAATATTTAGTTCGATATTCCTATTCTGCTGGAAGAGAGATTAGGAAATATAAAGGTGTGTAGTAGGTGTGAGGAGCATTTCCAGAGGGAAAAAGGAGGTAATGAAAACATAATACCATGGAGCGAAGCTGGAGACTATCATGAAATAAAGGTGCTGGTGACATGTCGGGAGTAGGTTTGAATGCTAAATGGCCAAACATTATGGATAATGTTTTTTCACTCCCAGGGATGGGGTTGCAGCTCTGAAATGCAGCAGTAGTCATACAGCTACAGGGCCACAGGGTAAATGAGGATGCCAGGAGCTTCTGGAGGCCTGTGATGTGACCTCCTGCTTAAAGCAGGCTACACCAGGAGGTCAGACCAAGCTGCCCAGGGCTTTATCCAGTTGGACCTTGAAAACCTCTGATAGTAGACATAGAAGGCTGACTTTGAAGGTCCATTGCATCATTTCTGAATGGGGTAAAGTGTTACAGAACTGGTTGTAACCACATTGTAAGCAGTGGCACTGCACAGACACAGAGATGCTGTCTCATCCCCAAACCATGCACATCACACCCAGCAGCTCCTTTGTTCACTCTGGCAAAACCATCTCTCTGTCCAGATATAACTAAATCAAATATACTCCATGAATATATGCCTCCATGAAAAGGGCAGATGGAGAGCAAAGGGCTTTTTATTTCTGACAGTAGAAAGGAAGACTATGAACAACTGTCTGGCCACAAAATCTTTGTGCAAGGTGCATGACAAACTGCAGGAGAGAGTCAAGTCCTGCAAGAGGAAACAGTTGAATACAACTTTAAGCATAATTACGACAAATGAGAAGTCACAGACGTTTCTGTTCTGTAAGTTATTTCTGAAGAAAATTGCAGACCTCTTGCCGATGATGCTGAGGTTTTTGGATCAAGGCCCTGGGGTAGAAATCTGCCCACTCCTGCTCTTGCTCCCACTCCTCTCTTTGTAGCGTGGGTACCACTAGGGAAGTTTTTCTTCTGTTGCCCGTAAGAGAGGGTCGTGCAGATCTGTCTGCTCCTTGGCCATGGACTCTTGTGCCAGAGTGCCTTCCCTCCTTACCCCAGGTCATGATGCCATTTTTAGAGATATGCCACCTCCTGGTTGGGGAAAGCAGCTTTCTATCTAGCTCAGCAACCTGGCAAAGCAGCAGAAGATCACGCCATGCTAAAATATTGAAGTAGTAACAATTACCCGATTACCATTCACTGATTTTTGAATTCTCAGAGATAAATATCGAAGAATATTTATCTAAATATTCTAAATGCTAATATTTATCTAAATAGCCAAATAAAATTCTAAATTTAACATGGTCTAGTGAGAGAGCATGTGTGAAGGGAGGGGGAACAGGAGAAAGCCGGCATAGGAGTGCAGGAAAAGAAGAATGATGACGGCTGAGTAGAAGAACCTGAGGTCTTCAGCTCTCATCTATGGTCTCAGTGGGTTACTGCATTTTGCACATAAAAAAATCTGTTTAAGTACTCCAGGGAGTTGAGCTTCCAGCAGCTAGAGTTGTAGAGAAAGTAATGAAATTCAATTAGAGATTATGAATGAGGTTGTGTATAGATACTAATTTCATTACTGCTATTAAAAAAGTGTTCAAAACAGTCTGTAATTGCAGCTGTGGTAGGGGCTAGTCCTGCAATTTTCAAATAGTGAGAGGGCAACATAATGTTTCTCATGAAAAAAAATAAATGTCCATTCTCTGAATACCACCACACACCTGAGGGACCTTGTGGGGAGAATCTTGCTCTTTCTGCGGTCCATCATGAGTCTATACTCACTTTGTGCTCTTTTAATTATTTCAAATATGACTTCACCAATAGCAATTCATTCTCTCTAAACAACACACAAAAGCTGCAGGAGAGTTTGGAGGAAAATCATGCAGCTGGACTGTTTCTTTCAATTGGGCGCTTAGATGCAGTACCCCAGGGCGCTGAAGCAGCGGCATCAAAAGCTGTGCTGTTCTCTGTCCAGGCAAGGCCTGAAACCTGCAAAGGTGGATCTATCAATGAAGGAGGTCTACAGGAGTTTATTTAACAAGCTTCACTGGAACTGCTAATAATTTTGTCACAGACATCACAGTGGAAGCCGAAAGTTTTCTTTTAGACCAGAGATGCCACTTCCTTGGGCCACACTTAATGCATCTGCTGGAGCAGCAGCAAATGACACCTCTTCCAAAAATAACTGGCAGTGATGGCTTGAGAAACAGAAGAGGAAACCTCATTAGCATGCTACCTCACCTGGGGGTCAACAGCTATGCTATCTGCTTGCTTCAGCCTCAGATTCTCTTGCCAGTCAAATTTCTGCAGCTAATTGTGGAGTCAGGTTGGTTTGTCACATCTTCTGATTTACCAAAATATGAACTGAACTATCTGAATGCTGCAAACATTTTTCTGGAGCTTAAGTAGCTAACTGGTGAGCACCAATGGGCCAAGTGTCATCTGGGTACACAGCAGCTAATGTTCCTTTGAGGTGTATACAGGTTTGGTTTATATTTTTCTTCTCTTCAAGGCCTCAAAAACCTGTAAACACATGACAAATCAGCCCAGTTTTGTCTTATTAGCATGCACTACTTGTTAACATTAACCGATTGATGTTTTTCCTTCCACTCTCCACCAGTGCTGCTTGTTTAAGTAATTTTGGTACTCATGGTGCAACCACGTTTTCAACTGATCTGATGAAAAGGAAACAACTTCCTTGAAGAAGCAAAGGTGCAGAGAAGGTTTTTGTTTGTTTTTTTTTCTCCTCAAGATTCAATGAGTTGTAGTTAACAGCAAAATACACCTCAGTGGTTTTATCAGCACAAATGAAGTGCTGTAGCCCATGTCCATTGATAATGAAGTACTATCAATTATTTCCTGTTTTCTCCCTCCCCGCGTGGAAGAAGAAATGGTTTGTGCCAACCCAGCTCGTTGTCCCTAACAACGAGCGAAGAACCCACTGACGTCTCCTTGACAAATTGTCGTGCAAGTGCAAATGCTTTCTCTGTTCCTGTATAACGACTAGGGAATAACTAGTAGCACTTTCCAAGTGATGAAGAAAGCCTGCAGAGATAAACCACAGGTGCGGTAAATTAGTCACTTGATAAAACTATTTACAATCGAGCCTCCTAGATGTGAGGAAAAAAAATTTTTTGTGAATGAGAAACCACACATTGTCAGTGGAAAAGGCAGCCTGTTTTTCTACCCGCAGCAGAGGAAAGAGTGTTTCACGTACAACACCACCCTGTGAAGGCTTGCAGATGTGAATCCCAAGCCAACGGACAGCTGCAGTGGTGCATGGAGAAGAGCAGCCCACACCAGTCATCAGTTTAGAGTTTCTTGGGCAGATACCAGGCATCACCCCTGCTCCTGAGAGGCTCTCCTGCTCTCTCCTTGCTTGCCTGTTCAGAGGGGAGCTGCAGCGTGGGTGGTGATGGAGCAGCCACGCTGCTTCTCAGTTTCAGACTATTTCTGGCATTTTAGGACAACTTCGATTTCAATGTGGGAGCGGGAGAAGGTTTATTGTTCTGTGAAATACGTAGGAGGTTTTAGAAAACTTCCCATCCCACCTGAGCAGAGCCATGGGCATTCAAAGCTTGGAGAAAACTGCAGGCTTGCAAGTGGCTACAAAGAAGGAGTGCAGCTTTAGATGCAGTGCTGTGATTTGAGTCAGTGGCTCATCCTCTCTGAGACTAGCAACTTGGGCTTGCATCTTCTGCAGTCCCCAAAAATCCTGCCAATACCAAAGGATGATTGAAGTGAATATGTTGCCAATATTAACAGCATTCAGCTCATAGAAATGCTCAGCACAATCTGTTTTCAGACCACAGAAAGTAAGATCCTGGTATTTATTCCTCTATACAGAGAAAAACCATGTGAATCTTTTCGGGAGGTTTTATAGTTGAAAGGGAAGAGGCCACACTGATGTTCTGTCTACAACCTAGTAAATCCCAGGCCCACACTGTAGGGTGGATGCTTTGGTGACTGTAAAAGGACTTGTGAGCTGTTATAAATCTCTTGTGTTGTACTACAGCAAAGAGAATGAACATATAATAGGTGCTCAGCTCATCCATGAATAAAAACTACTGAGAGGAAGCAGGAAGATATTGTAACTTCTGCATATTGTTTCACTATTTGTTTTCAGAATCTGCTCCAGCTTTTGGAAATATTGGAATATTGCAAAAGACTTAAAGGAGAGTTATAAAAAATATGACCTCTGGTAAAAACAAGAAAACCAAGACATTAAAGATATCAGTTCAGTCCCATTCATGAGAGAGAAGATAAATAATCAACTAGACCGCAGTTCATTTACAATAGTAACTTCATAATCAAAATCATCGTTCTCCAGTCAGTGGAAGAAAGCACAAGAAGGATTTACTCCGCAATACTAAAATTGGGAAATCCAGTTAGCCTAGCAATAAGACAGCCACTCACCAGATGAATTGGTATAAATGATGGCTTTTAAGACTGTAAATAGAAACTGTACGGTTTTTAATAAGTGGCATCCACAACATACTGAGTGGAATGAGACTTTGAAGAAGTTTTATACCTATGAATCCTATGAAACCTATGAGCAGTGGTCGATGGGTCAATGTTCAAGTGGAAACTGGTGACAAGTGATGTCCCACAAGGGCAGCTATGAGGACTAGTGTTGTTCAACGTCTTTGTTGGAGACATGGACAGTAGGATTGAGGCATCCTCAGCAAGTTTGCTTATGACACCAAGTTTTGTGGCATGGTCAACATGCTGGAGGGAAGGGATGCCATCCAGAGGGACCTTGACTGGCTTGAGAGGTGGGCCTGTACAAACTTCATGAAGTTCAAAAAGGCCAAGTGTAAGATCCTGAACTTGGATTGGAACAATTCCAAACACAAATGAAGGCTGGGTCAGCAATGGTTTGAGAGTAGCCCAGAAGAGAATGGCTTGAGGGTGCTGGTGGATGAGAAGCTCAGCATGAGCTGGCAATACGTGCTTGCAGCCCAGACAGCCAACCATATCCTGGGCTGCATCCAAAGAAGCGTGGCCAGAGGGTCGAGGGAAGTGATTCCGCCTCTCTATTCCTCTCTTGTGAGACCTCATCTGAAGTATTGCGTCCCATTCTGGAACTACAGCCTGCTGGCTGTAGTTTTGCTGATGCAGCCCAGGATACCGTTTGCCTTCACTGCTGCAAAGATGAAATCCATTAATGTTCAGCTGTATACCAGCAGTTCCACATCCTCTTCAGCAGACCTATACTCCTGTCTGTCACATTTTTCTTCTTAGTTTTGAGGCAAATTCTAAAGAATTTTGCACTCTTGACTTGCAGAAACTTCGGTCTTGCTTCATGTTTACCTTTACCTTCAGAGTCACTGATTAGTTCCTCTGAATTCTCAAAATGTTTCCTTTTGAAACGAAAATATCATTGTTTCATTGAAGCTACTGCTCATGTAACTACATCCAGTCTTATTCAGAGAATTAACATCTATATGAATGGTACCTTTCCCGGTAACACTTACCTTCTCAGTCATACTGTATTTTATCATACTTTATCTTTATCCAACCAAGGGATTGGATAGTGGGTACCTTACATGACTCCAGAGGAATGTAATTTACCATGATATTTTACCTAGCCTGATTTTGTTTTCTCTGAGGTATTCCTTCAGACATTTTTACAGTCAATTCCTTCTGTGACATACAATATTTTTTCATCATCCCATCTCAATTAGCAAAAGAAGCAATGTTATAGAAGTAGATTAATAAATTAAAAAAACTGGTATTGAGGACCCAGCTTCCACACTGTGTTTGTTTTAAGTTTATTTTGGACTAGCCCTATCAGGTTCTGTAGCCTAAGCTCCTATTAACAACTGAACACCGAGTGAATTTCTGAAAACATCTTCCAGTTTTGTTCCTATCTGAATGGAACCCATTTTTGCAGGCTCTAACAGTGCTCCCAAATACAACCCAAAGTATGGTGAGTGGGTGATGATCAGGAGCCTGACTGTAAATTCCTATATGTAGAACAAATGGCACACTAATGTAGAAGGTCTCGCCAGTATACCATTTTACCTTATATGGGAGGGGATAAAATATTAGCTAATCTAAAATTTCTTCTTTTTTTTTTAGCAACTATTGAATCAGAATTGCTGGTTTTCAAAATCAAAAATCTCTTAAGGAAAGAGGAGAGTATCTCAAATATGCTGATGGAAACCACAGTTGATGTGCCTGAACTCTGAGCCCTTTGCCGTTGAGATTCAACTTGTATATCTGCTTTTGGAAAGTTTTGAAAGTACTGTCGTACTTTGCCTGTGTATGTGGAGATAAAGATAGTACACCATAGCTAAAGCCTGGTGTATCATGATGCCCACTGTAGCTACATTAAAATAAAACAACCCTAGCTGTGGCAGCATATGCTACAGTTTATCCTTCAATTTTGCTGCACAGATATGCACAGAATAGGCTGATGTGGCAAGCCAGACATATTGAAAAAAGATGAAATAAGAGTCCACAGCCCTGTATGCATTAATACAAAACAATGAGTTTGATTTAAGTGGGAGGGTATGAATCCTTTCATAACTTTTTCATAAGTTTTGGAAGTTTTTCATAACTACCATATGGACTTTCCTAGATACTAACTAACTCTCGTGTAATTGATGGAATGAATATGTTTTCACAACAATCAGATAGCTATGTTAGGAAAGCTATTCCCAGCCTTACGGTAATTAGCTCATATAGACCTTTTAGAATATCAACATGCTCTCTATGATTAGTAAAACAATCTTGTTGTTGCTTGGCTATCAATTTTAATGAACGTGCGAGGGCCAAAATTAGCTCAAATCTGGATCAAATTGCTGACTCTTCAAAAGCTACTGACAAGGAAGGAACTGACAGCTAGAGAAGCTGCCTAAGTTTCATTTCCTTAGGAAAAAAGATTAGCAACTCCACCTACCACAGTGCTTACATTTTAATTACTTTAAAGTATGCTACTTGAGACTGTGTTTTGTTCTTCTCCAACATTTGTTTGTCTTATTGTCTTTTTAGAAACTTGCTCTATTTTAGTTTGGGGGCAGGAACTCATTATCCTCTTCAAAAAAGCAGCAGAACCTTACTTCTCTCATTTCTTGGTCTTTAAAGTATTCGTTACTAGCTAATTAAATCTTTACATTGCCTAAAGTGGACTAGAGGGCGTCCATTCAAAGCACTTCACAGCTGTTAGTCCAAGCTTTTGAAAAAAGAAGATATGTGACTTTAAAATGAAGTGCATCTACATTTGACCCACAGTAGCTCTTCTATAGGCAGCCTTATTTCCTGTGGAGATGAAGAGGAAATGTACTTAGGGTGTGAAGTCCTTCTTGGTTTTTTAACTACTAAAGAGCAAAGGTCTTGCATGTTACTTCTTTCACTTCAAATTCTGAATCTAACTGGAAAGTCTGGGCAGGCAAATAGCTCTCAAGAAGTCCAGTTCTAAGTAAAATATAATCCGTGGATGGATTGCTTGTACGCCTGACCTTCTAGTGCGCTCGTAAGTGTTCTGGAGGCAGGACAGAAACAGGTAGGACCAAATCTGCATGCTGAATTGTTTCTGTGAGTAAAGATGACTGGTTTGCTTAGTCACACAATTATGAATGGCACTTAGGAGAATAGCGGACCAGGGGAATCCCCACTGAACAGTCTCCTGGATTGTTTTAGAAAAAAGAACTGCATCACACAGCAGACTTCTGCTAGGAAACCTCCAATGGATGTTTCCAAATGATTATGACAAAAAAGTGCCCACTCCGTAGGCTGGTTTGAAACATTTTGTGGGTATTTTCTTACTGATGTTTGAAATAGATAATTGAGTTTTCCTCCAATGTATGCCCACACTTACACGCTTGTGTTTGTATGTACATATGTGATATTTAACTATTTTAAAATGTGTAAGGGATAACATGCAAAAATCATCAGATTTTTGAAATGCTCACATTTCAACTTCAGGTATTTAATAAGAAATTAAAGCATTACAGGATTGCTTTCATTAACGTTTTCCTCCAAATTTAAATATGAGTACTAATTTCCAACGATAATTGTGTCTGTATGACAAAGGTAATTAAAAGTGTGAAAACAAAAACAACTATACAATGAAAACTTGAATGACACTTGAATTCCTTGTTAAAGACTAAAGCAAATAACTCCAATGTAAATAAAAGCCCACAATGCATAGAATCAGCATAAGAAGGAATGAATCACAAAACCTAATGTGTGGAGAAAAGTCCTTCAACATAATGGGAGGAAGATGAGTGGGGCTGGCTTACTGACGAGTTGAAAGTCTGAAAAGTACCATTTGGACATAGCACTGAGAATGCAGGGAAAATGTGAAGTTGATGTGGGGGTATGATTTCCAATGTTAACAATCTACAATGAAATTTCAGCAGAGTCCGGGCTATTTTAGGAGGTTGTATGCTGGCCTCTGACAAGGTCAATGGAGGACCTCTGGTCTTCTCTCTTTAAAATTAACATGATCCTTTCGAAAAGGCACTGTGAGGTATTATCACAGGTGCCTAGATACAGAAGTGCAGATGGCTTTTTGGCTTCTTTTGAAGGTGGATCCGAGCCTATGAAAATGGAACTGAATAGCAGACTGAAAATACCAGAGGTCTCTATATGGCGAGTTAATGTATAGAGGAAAACATACTCTCATTTACTGGGAATTGGGGAAAGACGCTGTGAGAAAAACATGATATTTTTTCTATCTATTAATGCACAGCAAAGGTGGATGTACTCATATATATTCACAGGAAACAGCAGAAAGTCAAAACCATAGAACATAGTCAGGTCAAATTACAGTGGAATTGTTTTCTTAATGAATTAGTTCTTCTTAAGTGAATTAAAATGTTGCCTTAAAACAAATATAGATATTTGCGGAAAATGTTATGGCAATACTACTATTGTGGTCTTATGAAGAGCAGAGATTTTAGGGAAGAATTAGAAAAGCTTGGAAGATCACTTCGGAGAAAACTATTTTAATAAAATATATCTTTATTTTAGAGAAGGCTTTTCATCCACCAAGGCACAAAGTGCCTTATCTAAAATAAGAGTGTTGTACGTGGCTGGGGGGTTAGAACTAGATGATCTTTAAGGTCTCTTCCAACCCTAACTATTCTATGATTCTATGATAGCATTGTATAGATAACATTGCCTGGTTTAGATTAAAAATAAACAATATGAATGCTGAAGGCAACACTAGTACCTACAAAACCTAAGCAGAAATTTTTCAAAGGTCTTTGAGAAGAACCTTGAAACAACTAGATTTATATATTTTTTTTTTTCTCCTACAAAACCTAAGCAGAAATTTTTCAAAGGCCTTTAAGGAGAACCTTGAAACAACTAGATTTATGTTGTATTTTTTTTCTATTTGCCTTATTGTGCCTTTAGAAATTCTTTTCAATCTTTTCCCTGCAACCACAATGATTAAAAAGATATTAGAAAAAATTCCAACCCCAAAACTCTGAAATAAACCCTGAGATTCATGAAATCACATAAGACAAGAAGCTGGGGCTTTGGAAAGGAAACAGTACTGTGAGATTTGTGATTTAATGCTTCTAACCAAATCATATCCTCCAAAGGATATTATGATACTGAAAACAGAAAACTTTCAAGAGTAAGTGTTTTATTCTTCTTGGAATAACGAAGAAGAGCTGGTGAAAACGAAAGATTTCGTGTGGGAAAACCCATAGACACTCTGGTTATACAGGAGGTGTTTTATGCAACATCAGCCATACTTTGGGCTGCTGCCATGCCAACAGTTGTGCTGCTTTTCCACTGATATGGACTTAAACTAATATTGAATAAAATTATAATTTTCTTCTATTTTATGTGTAATAGATTTTAATCAGGCATTGAAGACATAAAAAGACTCCAAACTGTAGAAGCATAGAGTAAAAATGTACACTGTGTTTGTCCATCATTGTTTTCTACAATGCCGTCTTTATTTTCCATACTTTACTGCAAGAAAAATAGCATTTTAGATTTGCACCTGCCTTTCTCATGGCTTGCTCCCACTAATAGCTCATAGTTTCTTTTTCAGTCATACACACAGACTGTGGGTTTTTTTGAGAGATGGAAAATCAGTTTGTACCAGCCTGAAGTATGACAAAAAGACCAAGGACCCTTTGGTTTCTGTTATATATTGTTTTCCATGGACAATCAGGTGAGAAAACATGTTGCATATCCCTCTTTCCAGTCTCAGAATTCCTCATATACATCAGTTCAACAGTATTTCATGGAAAGGGAAAGAACGTTATGTTCATTTTTGTAAATGACATAAAAAGGACATTAACTGCTGTTAATAGGGACAGCTGTTCTGAGTAAAATATTAGTTACTATCTCCAGATGCTCCAGAGTATTATGTTAATGCAAGTCCTGAATATTCATATTATGCTATTTCTGGAGTCTCTAGACAATACAGAGCTGATGGTGACGTAATTAAAAGTAACCAAAAAAGTCCATAATAGCATGTGAGAAAGGCCATCCCAGAACATCTACTCACAGCTATCCTCTTCTTCCTGGGCAGGGCAAAATCTTGATCTCTTACTTAGAAGATGGATGAGTACTTAGACCATAAGGGGGCAGTTATTTCCTCTTACTAATTCAGAAAGCAATCATTAGTTTTTTGTGGGGAATGATTTTCCCAGCTTATAAACTCTTTTCCATTCCGCACGGGGTTACCAAATTGAAGTTCTGAAGGGAAGCATGAAACATAAGTCTTGTGTCAGGCAAGGTACCACGATTTTAATAGTTTGGAACTTACATAATCACTTAAAATTGTGCCTATCACCTCATTTTCTATTTTGACAACTATATCTCTAGCTGACTAACACCATCAGGTGTTAGTTTCGTCTTCCTTCCCTTTCTTTGGAAGACTCATCAGCTAATGTGTTTGTGAAATTCTGTGAGTAGCAAGAAGGATCAATAATACAATATACATTTTCCCATTGCTGATTACATGCAGATAGGAGTGGATGGCGGCCAAAGGGTCTTCCTTGTGTCATATTTCAGATGCTGCAAAGTGACTTTCCAGTTCTTTCAAAAACAGTATTTCCAAAAATTTCTTGGAAGGGGCAGGATAGACTATTTTGTTTACAAAAATGTCAGAAGATTTCATTTTGAGAATTTCAGTACTTATTCCTGCCCCAAGATTTTTTTCTTACAAAACAAAGTAGCTGTTTTGTGCCAACATTATCCCTAATGATCATTGAAAACATCCTCTAAATCACAGAGATAAGGTTGTCACAAGGAATAGACAGCTACATCCTTCTTGATGCATAGCACCAATGAAACTTATCCATATGTGTAAGAGAGTGGTGGGGTTTTTATTGTGGTAGGGGAAAATATTAGTCTTACAGTGTGTTCATAAGGGTCAGTTGCAAAGTCATAAAGCCTGATTATCAAGACATCTACTTTGCAGACAGTGGTAACATGAATAACATCATTTAGTAATTATATAGCACTAGTACAATGCATATGGAAACTTTAATCACTTAAACCCCTTAACGCCCCCAACACTGTGAAGGATGAACTGAAGGAATTTCTACTACTTTATAGGAAAGGGAGGCAAAGTGTGATATAAGGTCAGAAAGACAAGTCAGAGAGGGTTTTCCAACCCTCAGCTGCTTTCCTTGGGCAGTGGTAATAGTGAAAGCTACTGAGTTTTAGAGAAACGAAAGTCAGGCAGAGATCTACTAGGCTGTTAAGGGCAGTTCCTTGCTAACCACCCAGCCAGCCTGCTGAGGAGCATGCGTAAAACAAAAAAAAAAAAAAAAAAGGAAAAACCATTAGTCAGAGGTCATAGTGAAATCTGACATGACCTTGCAAGGGCATCACTGGGTAGTTGGTATAAGCTGTTGTATGAACAGAAGGGTGCGAAACCTCTGCTTTGCATGAAGAGTCAGACGACTTCCAGGCAGCAAAGTGAAAAAATGCCTTAGTTTCATTTCTTACCGTGTTTGGAACAGATGACAGCCAAGCTGTGACTATGGAGACACAGAGAAGGACAACTCCAGTTCTGTGTGGCACAAGATTTTTAATATTATTCTGGCATCTCTTCCAGCTTGATTAGGACTCCGCTTTGCCAAAGAGCTTGTATTAGTCCTGAGCTTTCAGTCTCGTCTAGCAGGCACTCAACAGATGTCTACTGAGGAACACAGATAACAAATCAGATGCTTTTAGACCCTTGCCTCTGTCTAGCAAAAGATTTGCTGGATACCCCTTATTTTGTTTGTAACCATGTTGATGCTCAGAAAAAGCAGCACAGATGAGCCATCTGAACTTGAGCCTTCCTTGCAACCAGACTGTTGACAGTTCTTGGGGCACAAGATATAAGCTGGGCCACAGTGATCTGTTTCATCAGTTTTGAGTGTAATAGGAAGCAGAACAGGGCTGGGAGAGCCACAGGACCCCTGGCACTCAAGGATCTTCGCTTTATGACCATCTCCGGTATGCTGATGTCTAGTTTAAATGTGATTTATAGAAAGGTGATTGTGTGTGTCAATGGAATAGAACACCAGGGTATAAGTATGTCAACATTAACATGGTGCCATTTATTCAAATGTAAAGGATTTGGAAAAAGAATTCTATATTTCTATATTAGAATATTATTTTGTGCCCTGCCACTAGGTGACAATTTACTGCAAAAAATTCAACCTTTTGCATGAGAAAAATGTGGTGATGAGTAGAAGGCCTGAACCTGGCCTCCACAGGCAGGAGAGGGTACCTGGAAGTCAGACCTGCACTCAGAAGACAGTGTGACATAACCAGACATAATAGCTTTGTTCTTCTTTGTTCTTTGCTTGCCTCACTTTATGATGCAGCACTGCTTAGTGAGTAAAAGACTACAATGGGACTAGGACACCCTTCTGTATTTCTAGATTTGCCTTACCTAGATGCTAAATCATGATTTGTCCCCTTGCTCTGGGCTTCCATTTTCTTACCTGCAAACCTGGACATTTGACAGTAGCTGAGGAGGTCTAGTGAAAAAATTAGCCATATAACCCTCCAAAACTTTTAGCACTATCTGCAAAAGATGAGTTGGTAAAATCCTTTCTTTCTGATATTTCATCCTCCTGTTATCTTGAATGTTTAGTAGGACATTTCTCCTCGGTAATGGGAGACCAAAGGGAAGTCACCTAAGAGGTACATCCTGCCATGGATGAGATGCCTGTCTGACAGATCAACAAGGAAGTCTAAGCCGGTGCAGTCACTCTGGACGAATAGCTCTCTGGAGAGGAGGGCAGCGTTACCGACTTAATCTTTCAACTCCTGGAATTACATCTTCTGCTTGGCTGGATAATTACAGCAATTAGTTGTGTTCATTTGTGGTGTGATTTATTCTCAACATGTTTGGAAGTCCAAGATGTTTGAGTAAAGAATCTCTGCCAAACTCCTTACTTGCACCTCTTCATTGCACATGGATCCAGTACTGCCCAAACCAGGACCTGTAATAGCAAAAATGGGGCTTCATGACCTGGTTGTATGTTTATGACAGCATAAGTTCCATAAAGAGTTCCATAACAGGAATAATTATCCTTCCCCCACTTGACACTTCCCTTCCAACACGTTGCCAAAGATCCATCGGCTTATGGACAGTTGATGTCCCTCAGCCAATGTTTCCCACCTTGTAAAATATGCTCAGTTTTCCTGTGTGTATAAAACTATATTTAGCTGTGCCACAACACAGCATTTGACTGAGCTTGCCTTGCAAAACAACCCAGATGTTTCATTGTCACCAATAGGTGAGTCCACTTTGAATGCTGAGTCCACTTTGAATTTTGGTGGAACCTCCTCCATTTTGTCACTATTCCTGGAGGTATACAAAAGACATGTCGAACTGGCACTTACGAACATGGTTTAGTGGTGGACTCAGTAGTGTTAGGTTAACAGTTGGACTCAATGATCGCAAGGGTCTTTTACAACCTAAATGATTCTCTGATTCTGTGAGTTTAATTTCTAGCACAGAATCACAGAATGAGAATGGTTTAAGTTGGAAGGGACTTCTGAATATCATCTTGTCCAACAACTCTGCCATGAACAGGCATGATGACTTTGCTTTTTTGTTACAGTGCTTTGAAGCAAGCTTGGATAACACCTCACCTCCATATTAACACTTCCAGCAATAGAGTTATTGCCTAGCCAGTTTTAACCTCCTAAACTAAAACCAAGATGGGCATTACATAGTGCTACTACTCAAAGCAGGTTACAGGCACGATTTTTGTGTGGTACTGTACCTGTTGTGAGATGCGTGCTGTCTGTGTATGATGCTATTCCCAGGGAGTATTAGAATGCAGCTTTTGGGCCTGCAATTGCTGGTGAAATTCGGTTCTTGTCTCTGCAAGGTGGCAATTCCATTTGCGATGATAGTACTAGTGTAGACCTCTTCCGTAGATGGAGGTCCTCTTTCAAGCTGCAGATGAGAAACTGTTGATGCAGTTAGTGGTCATTTGCTGAGATAGAAAGTGCTGCTGAGAAAAGGGCCAGTTTTTTGCAAGCAACACTAAAAGAGCCATCCTGGACTGTGTTGGAGATTTCAAATCATATCTGTTGAGGGACAGTTTGATTTTTATCTGTTTCTAATGAGCTACAGACGTCCTCCACTGCAGTCTGTGTGAACTGACCCAACATATAGTATCTTCCTGATCCTCTCTCCTTTTTTCTTTCCCTGTAGGGTCCTTCTTTCTTTTCCTCGAAGGCTCCTTCTTACCCTGCACTTACATAACACAGCCTAAAATTACTCTGATTTCTTCATAAGACTCTTCACAGTAAGCTGTTTTCCCATTAAAACCATCTAAGTGGAATTCTGTTCCTATACAAACCCCTTTTCCCCAAATATCCTCAATACAGTTTTCTCAGGGGTCTGCACTTGGCAACAATCTGGTCTGTTTTTTTCAACGGGGCTTTTTTTCATCTATAACTTTCTGTTTTCACATTCTACACACCTAAGTGCAAAAGAACAGGCAGGCAAGGAATTTTAATTATTACCAAGCAGAAATGAGTGTCTTGAGCACTACATACTTGAGCACTCTCACAAAGAGTAGACAGCCATAGACGAATTTAATATGATGCATCACTGCATCTATGCTGGAGCCTCGTTTTCTCTGAATCTATTCCTAATCTGGCAGTGAAGAACGAGAAAGCAGCAGAAATGAACTTTAGATTATCGAAAGACTGCAAATAGTGTTTCACAAAAGGACAGCAGTAGGGAAATTTAGATCTCTAAGTGATTCTGAATCAAGCCATAGCAATGTCAGTGGTTACCTTAGAAGAATACCAGAAATGAGCTAACTTGTATACTGACCCTTTAACCACACATAGTATGGTTTTCTTTTCAGATAGCTTGTAACAATACACTTGAGCCACAATGCATACTCCTCAATCAGTATCATAATTTCCCCCTTTTCCCCAACCACGTGTAAAAGAGACTTGTGAATATGCCACGTAAATGTTACCCATTGACGAACCACTAAAAATTTTTCCAGGACCACGCTTTAAGAAAGACGCTTTCGAGGGATTCCCTCTATTAGCCAAAACCAAAGAGTTCTTATCTAACACTATCTTGTTTAAATATACACAGCCTGTGATGACGAAATAAAAAATCTCAAGACCAGGTATAAATACCACTGTCAGGCAGATGAAGTTCAGTCGACTGCTTTCTTCTAATAGATATAACTATTAGAAGTTGAAGCTCACTGCGTTTAGAACTACCATCTCCCAGACTTATCTGAGCATTTTAGCTGAGCCATCACCAAGAAAATGGCTTACCAGACTTGCAGCTTGTTTGTTCTGTCTGTCATCATGATTTGTTTTGGACGTTTTGGAAACAGCTTAATTCTTGCTCAACTTCAAAATGATATAGATCAACTGAAAGCTGACTTTGTAAGTATAGTGTTTTACTGCGTTTCTCCTCTCCTGCTTGTGCTTTAGATATAGTCCAAATGAGCATTGCTTGGAATACTCAATATGTATTGATAGAGGGTAACAACTGAACAAAGTTTTTTAAACAAAAATACGGACAATTTGGTTTTGCTAATCTCTTTCAGTAACATGGTTCAGGTTTTCAATAATGATAATAATGTAGTAATTCACATTTGTTTCAGGGGCACTCTTCCTTTCAAAAGAGCTTCTCCCAGCTACATTCAGTCTTTGATTAGATAGAATGTTTTATAACAAGAAATCTTAATGCAATTTATGGTCATTGAATGAATCTTTACTCAATTCTATTCAGATGCAACTTGTTGACACTTGTTTAGTTTTAGGTTACTAATGTTATTGGGAGATTTAGTATTAGTTAACAGTATAACCAAAATGGAGAAAGAACTTTGGCTTTAATAAATGCATCTGGTACTTATTATTAGTAGTGATAGTACTCTGTTCCCCAAAGGTGGTTCCTACTGCTTACTCTTTTGCATCCTCCAACAGATACTGCTTCTGTATCTGTCACCATGATCCGGCATAGGAATGTTAAGCGATATTACTTCTTTTTAGCTAGAATTTGGATAACTTGAAAACTGTAATGTTAATTCACCTGTCTTCATCTAGGAGGCATTAAAGTAGCCCACAGCTGACTTCAGCTGGGATTAGTCATAGGAATAAATCAACAAGAGAAACACTTCTAATTAACAACTTTTATCCTCAATCTATTTTTGGTTGTTTTTTTTTTTTCCTTAAATGCATGAAAGCAAAGGCAAGAGCCAACTCCTATTTCCAGCTATGAGATTTTTGCCTGTGAAGTCAAAGAATACCTCTGAAGTGTCACACAAAAAAGCCTGGAATGATACTTCACTGTTTACAGATTACTAGGAAACTGGCTGTAAAATTTGCATTATATCTTAAAACTGTAATTACTATATATCTGAGAGATTCTCACTTGAATATATATAACTCTGTCACAGAGATCTTGAGCCATGGTGAGCTTCTTGCACATTTAAAACCCCGGTCTACAACAAGAGCTCACCACCTTTCAGAAGAAGAGCAAAACAAAGTTCAGCAATGTGCTCAGCATGAGGAGCCAATCAGCCGGCAAGATTTCTGTCTGCTTAAAAGTTTTCCTTTTGAACTCACTATATTTAAATTACTGAGCAGACAAAAAAGGAAATAGTGACTGTTGTATACAAAGAGAAAAAGAAGAAGATACACACACAGAGAAGAGGAAATGATTCAGTTTACCTCTCCTTGGTAGGAGAATTGTATTGCTCTTTGTTTCCTAGAATCTGCCGCAGTGTGTGGCTAACAACTGCTGGTTAAACTCCACCTCTGCGAACTCTCAATAGCCCGTTACCCCTATATATCTCCCCTCCTGACTTCGGGCTATTGGGATGTTCTTCAGTTCTACAAACTGTATTTCTATAGTAAAGTTAATTTGTTTCTGTTCCATGTGAGATTTTACTGAGACTGGATAAATTCAGGCTACATATTGCTGGACTTTGTCTTACCAGAAAACATGCCGAGATCTGATACAACAATTTTCTAGCCATTCACTATGCTTATGAAGTTTAATTTTCAGCTCTCAATACCAAAACTTGCAAGGAGCATTTAGTAAAATAGATGGAGTTAAATGTCTCTGTTCAGATGAATTACAGTGGGAGAAGACATTGAGAAGCAGACTGACACTGTTTCTGGCAATAGGCAGTCATCCAATGCGATTTGGTGCTTCGAGAAGTGAAAGGACTGTAACAGCTATAGGCCAGTGGTACAAAAATCATGTCTCTGGTTTTTACTGCTCATTTGAACGGAGAACACAAATTTGCATTGTGATACGTATTGTTTGCATAACAGATATCTTTGTTCTTTTTTGCAGAACTCAAGTCATTCAGATGTAGCTGATGGTGGGCCTATTTTTACAGATAAACTCATAAACTGGACTGAGGTGAGTCAGAGCTAGATATGACAACGTGCATTTCAGGCATGTTGAGTGGCACTTTTGGTACAAAGCAGCTCCCGGGACTAGTGTAACCAGTTTGGGTAGAGTGAACATGAGCAGAGACCACTTTGGTAGCATGGAAATGAGAAAATAATCCCCATGAAAACGTTTCCCCCAAGTTCTTTATAGAGGACCATGAACTGATCGTGAAGTACAGCCAGGTTCAGGAAATGAGTTACAGGTTCTGCTTTATCATGCTGATTGAAGTGGCAGTGGAACCCCTACAGGCTACATCTTCACCTTGTTCATTTTCTTGCTGATGAGCACTCATGGAGCTTTCTTTTTGATTGTCTGTTTCAACAGAGAAATGAAAAAAGGATCATACTGAGCCAGATTGTTTCCATGTATTTGCAAATGCTTGAAAACACTGACAAGTCAAAGGCACACATCAGGCACATATCTGAGGAGCTCTATACTCTGAAAAACAGCCTTCCTGATGGCTTGAAGAAGATGAAAGACCTCATGGACCTAACAAAGCTTCAGGTAAGTCTCTTCCTTTGCCTCCAAGGCATGACACTATATTTTCCAGTTGAGATTTGAGTGTGAATAAAGACAATAATAGTTCAGTAATCTGTCCAGTAACCCCCACCTCACACAGGAAAATGCAAAGTTTCCAGCTGCAGGGGCTGCTATGGGTCTGTGGTGTAGGGTGTCAGCGCAGAAGCCACCCTTTCAGATCCTTGCTGTAGTCTAGCACAGAGGTGCTGTCAACACTGCCACGTTGTCTGCCCGATGGAACTGCTGCTGACATTGCCGCTTGTGGTTTACAAATTGTGGGGGTGGGAGAAGTTGTGCCTGGCTACGTCGTGCCTCTCCTGGCTTTGAAGGCACTTGGCAGTGCACAAGCCACCGGCCTCTGCAGAGGTCTGCAGTCAACACTCCGCTGGAGCTGGTTGCTTGTGGGTAAATCATACATCACCACGATAACTACAACGTAGCTCCAGTTCATAGAATATGGCTGGTCTGTGGCATGTTTCAAAGTAGCACGGAAGGTGGAAAACAAAAATCTGTGACAAAGCAGCTCTTTGTTGTAGGAATTAGGTAGTAGAGCAATTGGAAACTGCAAGTTTCCATCTGGTTTATCCTGGTAGCATTGTAACCTGTAGGATGTGATCAGTAAATAATTATAGCTCTTGGCATGACCTTCGTTCTACTTATTTCTTACTTAAAACAGATGAACGACTTGAAAATCCAACGTAAAGCTGTGAATGAGCTGTTTAGCGTCTTACAAAAACTGGTGGAGACATCAACTTCTCTCAAAAGGAAGAGGAGCCAGATTCAGAGGAAATGCAAATGCTAATGACATCATATAGCCTTTTGTGCTGAGTTTTTGTGCAAATTTTGTTGTGATGCACATTTTTATATTAGTCTTTTTATTAAGTTTTAATACCTTTATTTATTAATATTTAAGTATTTTTAATAATTATTTATAAAGAAACACCAATTAAGTATTTATATCGCCTCCTACTATATAAGAAATGACTGTTTGAAAATCCTGTCTATCTGTTACATGTTTGTCGACCTAAAGATACAGAATGAAGCGATGTTTAGCCAGTTTCCATATGGAAATCCTGAAATGACATTATATTGTAGCCAGCTTTCCATCTGGTGCCGTCTTGAGAAAGGGATACTATAAGATTAATCTCATCATTCCTTTATTTGGCATGGATACAAACGTCAATTTGGGGAAGTTTCTGTACTTGGGAAAACACATTCGTGTCTGCTTACCTCTGAGTGGATCTAAATCCAAATCAAGCAAACAGACATGCTTACAGATATGCAAATGCTGCAGCACTTTCCTGAACTAGGAGTTTGGTAATTCATTGCTGGTAATTATTGTTACACATTCAAATTACCAGGAGGCCAGGCTACTTAGCAGCTCCAAGAAATGTGACTAACTTGCACTGACTTGACTTCAAATCACTGATTTTGAAGAGTTCTGTATTTTTTTTTTTAATTGAATCATTTCAACATGTCTCATGTCATTTTATTTATTTGGAGATGATAATATGGAAGTTTTTATCTGAAGGACTATATTTTTTTAAAGGAATATTATTTAAAACTCTGGATTTCTCAATGGAAACATTTGGAAATTTAGATATAAAATAATAAACAAACAAACAAACTAACAAAGTGTGCTTGCATACTTATTCACCAGAATCTTTGTGAAAAGTAGAATGCTAATCCTGCTCTGTGTTATCACAAATGACAGCCCTGTCCACATATATAAAAGCATATTTAATTTCCTCCAGCCTGTCCAAGATTTGGGAGTGGAAAATGTTTCTTAAGAAACCTGGCAGAAGTAATCTAGAATCTAATACTCCCAGGATTCTTGAGTACTGCTTGTATCTGGATGGGAGCACAATCTTGCTTTTAGGCTTAGATAATTTGAAATTTGCCGGTACTCTGATTTAAAGCAAAAGACACTTTTAAATTTCTCTGCAAGTCAAAGATATAGAGTTCATCCCATCTGCTGGGCTCTCTGTGAGCAGTACAAGCTGGAGGCCAGGGGCTCTTCAGGATTCGGCCAGTCTCAGAGGCTGAGGTTTGGGCTTGGGTTTGAGGAGAGGAGTTGGTGGGACTTCAACATTTTCAGTTCCCCAGGCATTTATTGAGAAAATTGTCTGGGGGCAGACTGGTTGGGCTGACTGGGGAGGGGGCAGGCTTTCCTTGGGATTACTGCCAGCATAATACCTCAGCTAACTCAACAAATAACTGATTCTGCAAATAACACCCCACCAAACCCAATGTTTAGTCGTAATAAGTCCAACAAGTTTAGTTGTAATTGTTTCAGCTCTTCCCACTCCCAGGTGTCTCCCTTCCATTCACATCCTCATTTTCCAGTCGTAACAAAGTGATTCAATGATCCTGGAGACTTGAATTGATTTTAAAGGAAACAGCTGATCTTGTTTGTACTCATCACAGACATGCACATGTATGTGAGATGCAAGTGAAACATCCCTGTGGGATTTCTCCCACTCCAGGACTAAGGACAAGAAGACTCAGTATGCATTCAACATAGATGATGTGTCCTTCTGAGCACATGCTGTTTCATGAGGTATTACTTGAAAGAGAACAGATGTCCTCCAGGGAAGCAAAGGAAAGAAAGAAAAGGAAAAAAAAATGAAAAAGGAAAAATGAAAAATGAAAAATGGAAAAAGGAAAAAGGAAAAAAGGGAGAGGGAGAGGGAGAGGGAGAGGGAGAGGGAAAGGGAAAGGGAAAGGGAAAGGGAAAGGGAAAGGGAAAGGCAAAGGCAAAGGGAAAGGGAAAGGGAAAGGGAAAGGGAAAGGGAAAGGGAAAGGGAAAGGGAAAGGGAAAGGGAAAGAAACTAACTGAGAAGGTTAAAGTTTCATTAGCCATTGGCACAGAGACAGTGAGTCTCATCACTACGTCTTACTAAATTAATACTGTATTTTTTGAATTGGAGTCAGGACTGGTTGAAAGCTACTTTGTTAGATTATAAAATGAGAAGTTTACAGTCCTTCCACACCTTGCCAAGGGGGTTCATGGAAAAACAATTAAGGCCAATGCTATGCACCCAGAAGAAATAACATTTGCCCATTCGTCCTGCCTTAGTTGTGTGCGCCCGCGCCTGTGCCACTCTCTGTGCTGTGCTGCCTCATGCACTCCTGCTGTTACTCTGTTAAATCTGGCTTAAAACAGCAAGGGTTCTGGAGGAGGTTGTTACTCAACTGGATAATTTCCTAGGTTCTTCTCATTCTAGTTCTTGTTAGCAGAAGCAGAGTAGTAGTGAGGGAATGATCAGCTGGGAGATGGAGTAGCAGCTGGCACTGTTGGCAAAATGTATTTGTACACTCCTATTTCAGTAGTTTGGTGGTTTGATTGGTTTTTGTTTCTATCTGTTTTTCATTTCTTTCTGGTTTTCATTTCAGAGGACCTTTATTTCCAATTGGATTTTTTTTTAAAGCTGACTCCAGACAGTGTAGAGATTCACCAGTGCTGCCATAATTATGCAACCACTCAGAGGAATGCAAATAACTGCTTTGTCATATTGGTTGAGTTTTCTCTACCCAATGTAAGTCTTTGAAACCCATTTCTAGAGGCTGCCTAAGATAAACTGCAGAACTAATCATTCCTTATTTTGTTCTGTTAATGTCATAATACTGTTAAAGAAGAACAGCATAAAGATCAGCCTCCACAGGACAACATTTTTTCACCTCAGTTGTACACCATACAAATGAGTGGAATCATGTTTAACATGAAAATCTGTCATCTCTTACATTCATGGCAGGACTTACATTCCTGAAGGACTCCTGGATGAAGACATCTCAGCTAAAATCCTCCTTGCAGTCACCTGCTTTCACTAGTCCAAGAGTGATTATGTGGGTTCTTTAGCTCAGTGGGAAGCAGGAATAATAAAAAAGGCTAAAAACATCCGGAGGTGGAAAAACGCCAAACCTGGCAGACGAGTGTGGGATTTTTAGCCCAAAACAGCTATTAATGCAAAAACTCTCACCTCTCTGTTGTAATGTGTGGGACAGAGAAACGGTAACAGCAGCTTCCACAGTGCACGGAATATATGTAGGCTGCTGAAGTAGGTGAGGAGCAGCGTAATGGTCTAGCAACAGCAACAAATATGACTTTTGGGTGGATTATGTAGCAGCTGTTTCTGATGCAAGATAGCAAAATAAGGCCACTCATCCTCTAGCTTCCTCTTCTACTCTTTTCTTGCCAGGATTCCCTCTCACAGTAGGCAAATTCTTCCTGGGAATCCATAAGAAGGTCTACTCCAAAATTTTACCTGCAGAAGCAAGCAAGGTAATTCCTTGATGCAGGGCAAAACCAGCAGTGGCTATATGGCTGTCACACCATGCCACAGGGAAATCAGAATGAAAGAGGGCTCAGTTCCTGATCTCACCAGGGGGTCAGGAAGTTCCTGCACCGCTCCATGCTCACTGCTGCCTCACAGGCAAATATGTTTTTAGTGACATTGTCCATGAAATCACAGGTCTGAGATGACAAAAACAAGCCAGCTGGGTAAACCTGGTCTCTAAATCAACCCGGGGCTGTGAGTTGCTGCCACTCCAACACCTTCTGGTTGCATGCATCTAGTGTTTTGCATGATCAAGTCCTGCACAGAATCTGATCTCCTTTTAAGCCGTAAGTCCGCTGAGTACCTGGAGATACACAGTATGTATGCGTAAGACAATATATAGTTGTCAATGATATATGCAGGAGTATATTGTTTGGAGATGAATAAGGATTTTTTCGTGTTCACAGCTGAATACACTATTCTTTCCTGTGTGCTGCTTATGTTATAATGCCCATAAAGAACTGGCCATTTTTTTGGAAGATGTTATTAGCAGGAGTAGATTATACTCAATACTTCTTCACAGATTGGATCTATGTTATTAAACAAGATGCAATAAAATATGTCTATTTGCTTAATCACTTCCACATAAAATATTCTTGAAAAGTGTGTCATCATATACAATGAACCTCAAAGCCTACAACAACTTGAAAGAAAGTCATTAGGGTGTTAATGTCATCAGTGGTAAGGAAATTCCCCCATGCTCCCCCTTCTTATAGGCCCCTGAATGTCCAATGACAGATGCTGGTCACTGTCATTTCTCTCTCTAGGGCATGAACAACTCTGTCTTTAGCGCACTTTCATGTTTCCCTGCATTATCATCCTGTGTCTTTCTCTACAGATTTCTGATTGCATCTTCAAAGAATGTAAGTGCCAATGGTTTATGTTCTTATAAGCACAAATTTAGACCTCCCTTTTTATCTTCATCTTTATAAGGACCATTGAACAGAAACACTTTGCAAATAATGCTTTTCTATCAATTAAATTTTTTTTTCAGGGATGTATAAAATATTTGCTCCTCATTCAAACTGTAGTTACATGACTACACTATTTCAAGGAAACATGATGCTAAATTGAGTGGTGCAACTAAAGTTTAAAATACTTACCTGAACTGAACATTTGGCTACCAGGCTAAACAAATGCTAAAGAACCCAATCTCACTCAATTTATAGCAATGACCATGTGCAGTTCTCTGCTATCACTAGTGAAAAGCCAGTCAGATGTTGTTGCCCTGAAGTATACAATTCCTTGTGCACCTAGTACTGCTTGAGGTTTCTGTTACAGCTTGATCAATTTAAAAATTTGCAAAATTAAATGGAAAGATTCCTTTTGATTTAAAAGTTATTTGAATTGGATTTTAGATGTAGATACATAAAGGCTTGGATTTTTTTCAATTATGTCTTGAATGATGGCCCTGAACAAATGACTCTGATAAAAGAGAGAGTACAGAAGAAGTGGAGACTTTAGAATAGATCCTGAACTGTCATGATATTGTATCAAAAAGAACTACCAATGTTCACATTATTTGCTGTGAATATTCTTATTCTCCCTAGTCTCAAAATTCCTCACATTTGCATCTGGTAAACAGCCTTGAGAAGTATGAAGAATGTGGGTTGCTTCACATCATCAGAAAACTAGTATACACCATGGACTCTGTTTAATTTGGATGGTCCAGCCTTGCAGTCTTTTGATTCCTGAATTATGTTTCTCATTTGGACACTCCAGACTCTCAGGGAACAACATTTAGTTATTGCTGGAAAGATTTTATTGCTCACTGTAGAGCTAAACTGTTTCGTTTTTGTTTATAAAAAGATATCCTAAAGCCCTTTCCCTCATTTAGCCCAGTAGAAGAATGTTTGGAATCAAATGGCTCTGAATTTTTGGAAGGGCCACAATTTATTGATAAATGACAAAACTTTCAAGATGAATAAAATACTAGAAAGCAATTAAATCAAGTTCAGTATTTTTCAGAGATTTGTAGAAAATATATAAAATGCTGTCATTCACCCTCTGTCATTCATGTGCTTGTCCTCTTAGTTTGTAGATTAACAAAGAAGTCTAAGAAAAATTATATATGAACCAAGAAATTGTTGAGATTTCTTATCCAAAATAAACAAGCAGTGATGAAAGTCCATATGTGCTACCCAAGTGGTGAAATTTGTGTTACCTATCCAGCAACTGTTTTTTCCATAGACTTTGAAAAAGTTGTTTGCTTCTTCAACATTGCAAAAAAGTAGCTTGGTGTACTTCTGAGGTGGTATTTATAACAAGTGGCTAGTGACATGGATATAAATGGAAAAAATTATTCATTTAAAAACCTTAAACTAGTCTTAGTAATCTAGCTGATCATTTTCAGAGAGTTCTTACGAATTCCAAAATTACGTATAGACCAACCACACAAAATGCTACATGAACAACTGTAGGGAAAGAACAGCAATGAAAAGAAACTCTCACATATTTGAGTCTGTGCCTCCAAAATGAACAATACGTAGCTGGACAAAGTAGGTAGCTTTTAATCTGCACAGAGAAAACCAGAGTCTCAGATGAAAAGTAAAAGTCACTTCAGCTAAGCAGTTTCTATCCAGTGACAAAAGTTGTTTCCCAATAAGCATTTCACATGCCGTATTTTTTTTTTTAATAGCACAAATCCAATTATAATTTCATTTGCACTTTTTACAGAAGTATTTGCCTACCTGTGGGACCCACCTACTGAAAGCCATGTCTCAAACCAGAGGTGTCCTTTGAAGGCACAGTAAGAGTCATCTGACCTCTAGACTGACTAGAGACAAGGAAAAGCTCTACTCTGTCCTTCTACAACTGTTTAATTGCTTCGGGGATTGTTTTTGCCCATAGAGCACTTCTTTGACACATTTTTCATTTTGTTAGACTGTGTACAACATCAATTCACATAGTTTCAATTCCACTAGGCCTTTTTCTACTCCAAAGAGTCTTTGCTGATAAAAGAAAGTGGCTGGCAATACGAAAAGAATTTTCATTAAGAGAATTTTATTACTGGATAGACTTCTTTCTTATTTATTTGTCAGCATGACCTGTCATTTCCAGGACAAGGTGTTTGTGTACATTTCTCCGTGGGGCATTTCTGAAAGCATAGGACAGTGATGTGGCAGGGATCTTGAGAAGTGCCAGGTCAGAATCTCCATCTGAGTTAGCTCTTGCCTCCAGGTGGGACAAAATATGAAAAGCTCTGCTCCTGTTCATTCTTGCTGCTCCTCAGTACCTTCTCTGGCCTCATATTCAGAGTGAATGAGCTACAGCTGAGCATCTGCTTACTGGGTCAGATTGGAAAATGAGCAGTCGTTTGGACTGGCTTTAAGCTTCCTCCTCTGTACTTGTCTCTGTTTTGAATTTGCACTGTTTTCCTGTGACTTCTTTGTAACTCGACATTTTTGTCTCTGGTTACCTGGCCCTCTTTCTCTCCTACTTTCAGGAAATTTCCTTGATTGTTAACCCTGCTTAGTCCTTTTCAGAACTCAGCCTTCTTTAGTAGATGAATAGGGCCCAAACTCATCTTTTCTTAGAAGTGTCCTTTTAGAATCTGCTACTTCCCATAAGATGTGAGCCAGATAAAGCTGGCTAGGCATACAAGAAATCTCTATCAGTTGAATGTATGGGTGTTTGTAATAATACATGCACATCTATTTTTAGAAAAGCCCAAACCACCCTTTCTCCACTGTCAGCCCCCATATCTTAAGAAGACTTCACATCATTCAGCCCTGCACTTCAGCAGTTTCTAAAAAATATTATTTGACTTTATTATGATCATCCCAATTCTCTCTCTATTCTTTTATTTTTTTTTTATCACATTCCCTTGCGTACTGGGTGTATGAAACTTTATAAAAGCCTTGTGAGGTCCCATCAAATATTGTTAGCTAATTCAGTTGATCTGATATTGTTATGCTCTTTCCCTTTCCTCTTTTATGGTATCCACTAATTGGAGAGTTTCTTACTCACCCACATAAGAAATAATGAGTCTAACAGATAAGTGTGGGAGTTTAACTTCTTGTTTGGCTATTTCTTACCTGTAGCTAATTGATTTTATCTTCATAGGAAAGTCTGTAGGTTTAGCTTTTTTATGCTGTTATTGTTTTCTTCCTGGTAATTATTCTCAATTTGTCTCTATTTGAGTTAGAAGAGTTCTCCTATACAAATCCTCCTCATTCACAGGAGGATGCAAAGATGTGCGTAACAAATTCAGCATCGAAGTAACATTTGCTATTCTAATATATCAGCATGAGCACTGTTACTGTTCTGCACCTCCAAGGAGGACTGAGACAGGACAGATGGCGTAGAGTTTAAAGAACCCTGACTGAGGGTTCGCCCAAGGAGACGAGTTTCCTTTTCACTATAGTCCTGCTTTGCCACCCCAAAGTACAAGCACACAGCATAGTATCTTACTGAGATGCACACATCCACGCAGCATGGCCCCAAACCAGCTTTTCTGCAGCAGAATTAATTAATTTTTACTTAGCCCCTGGACTAGACTCTTGATTTTAATCACTAAATAAAATTTTTGGAAACAAAACTCTAACCTTACGTGTGTTGAAAAGGCTGTGTTGAGGGGAAGGTCTGTGACAAAATTCAGCAGAAAAGATCCAGTGCATTATCACCATCTGATAGCCTGGTTTTGTAACACCACACCAACCTCAGAGTGCCAGAGGCAAGCCAAATTTTTCTTTCCACCAGACACAAAATTTTAAGAATTTCTAAGCTGTGTGGACAGAAATTAATCTCTAGGCAGAGCAACAAAGGATCTGCCAGGAACATTGCATGCAGCTCAGCTCTGACCACTGCCTGCCTTCAGCTTGCACAGATGGCTAAACCAACAGAAACCCAAACCATAGACTTGGTGAAATGGGAGGTACTGCTACCACTGCCATAGCTCGTAGCAAGGTACGGCTCAAAGGAGCTGTGGATTCCCTGCATATTTTTCTTTAATACATAGCATTACATACCTGCTCTTGCTGGACCGCTTGCAAGCAGAGAGGGTCTAGCCAACTGTAACAACTTTGAGGTGAGCAAACTTTTATTAAGAAGAGGAATGAATCCCACTGTGATCTTACTCAGTTGTGGTCAAAGCTAAGCAGTGAGCATAGTTCGCAGCAAAGGAGCAAAGAGTTCAAATGCAATGCATTAAAGTAAGCAATCTTATTTAGATGCTCGTTGGTGTAGCTGTTAATAGAAAAAAAAGGCACTAAATTAGTCACAGAGCTATTGAACAAGTTGTCTGTCTGACTCATAAAAAGAAAGGGGCAATAAAGTAATAAAATATATGGGCAACAAAAAACAATTTGTGGTTACTTTTCCAAGACAGTAAAGAAAACAGTAAAAAGGAGTATCTCACATCAAGTCAAGGGTGATTATTACTACAAGGGCATAGAGAGAGACTTTATCACCTGTCGACGGATAGTGCTTTACACGAAAAAGAATAATAGTTCATATAACTTAAAAATCAGGATAAAAAATGTATTAAAAGGGATATCTCCTGGGACAGCTGAAAATTGCTCTGATGCATTTGTATTGCAAATGCAGAAATCAGGGAATGTCACGGTTCTCTCAGCTGAAGAATGAGAAGCAAAATGTAGTTGCAAATAAACTTGTTTAAATGCAAAGCGATTGTGAGAGTTAACCTCACAGCTGCGAGTGAACAGAAGAGCACATCTCAAGTGAGCCCACACAGTGATACGTATCCATGAGGGAACAGGTCTACGGACCCTTCTTTAGGGGACTGAGGAAGGTGACCTGTAGCTCTGGGGTCGCATCTTGGTGTAAGCTGATTGCCATGATTTCCTTTAATGCTGCATGTGAATCTCCATCACCACAGCTGAGGGGTAAACCAACCCAGCTTCAGGGGTGGCGGCTAAGGTGAAGGGGGAGTGTGTGAGAGTGCATTGAGCTCTATGGCATTTACCCTCAGTGCGCTCTACTGTAGGAGAAGCTGAATTCCTTGAATGTTTCCATCCAACTCCTCAAGCCTTTGTCTGCTTCTCCCACTTGTTTTCCGAGGAAGATAGCATTTTCCCTGTACACATTGATTTACCCATATTTAACATGTTACACTAATGAAGCAATTTATTCCTGTAATTTAATTAATTCTGTATTTTCTAGGCTCGTTTACTCATTTGCCATTAAGCTGGAGCGGTAATTACATATATGACTTCTGCTGGAAATGACTCTTTTCCACATTCTTGAGTAGTTATCACTGCAGCATTGGGGTCCCACAGTTTGTTGAGCAAACAGGATTCCCAAGAGATGACAAACTAGGCTGTAGAAGCGGAGGGAACAGTTTCATTACCTTTGCAGAATTTCAGGATTTGTTATTCTACATTGTAGATAATTTAAATTTTGTACCAGACTTTACTTCATTTACTCATTTAATTTTGTTTAAGATGAAATGTGGAGTTTCTCAGCTGAAGCCCTGGGTCACAATGTTTTGTTGTTATGTTTGGGAAGGAGGGAAATTAAAATGGAGCTTTTTGTTACTTCCTTACATTTCAATTTGCTTGTGCAGTAGGGTTAGATATTTAATATTGCACTTACATTTCTCTTGAGTTAGATAGCAAGGTAGATATCTCAAAGTGAAGGTAAGAACACTGGTGAGATCATTTACAAGAGAAATTCAGAGGTACAACAGGAATCTTGTGAGGTTTGCATTTCACTTCTTCACTCCCATCTTCGTGAAAAAGTCGTAGAAAACTTTTTTTTTACTGAATTGGTTATTTCTGTTGGCTAGAAAATTTCAGTTTCTTGTAGTACATTTTGAATTCCTGAGGCAAATGTGCTGACCTCATGTTCTCCACTTTAGACACAGGACTTTCCATCTAGAAGCTCTTAAATCATCTGGTATTCTGCCTTAGCTTTACGCTGTTGGGAAACATGATCAGGGTGTGCCATGTGAGGCCAACCAATTTCCCCATAGCTGAGGCTAAAGTTCTGTGAGGGTTTTTTCTGCTAGAAAAATCATCTAGTGAAACCACAGACTGCTCCTGAGCCTTGTGCATACAGTAGGCTGTGGGGTCAAAGGCACTTACAGAAGGCCAGTGCTGACTTTGTATTATGAGCACAACTACCTCAAATAAAGCACTCTTTATCCAGGAAGTTGCTGTAAAAAAAATGTCAAGAAAATATATGAAAAATAGTATATCCCTTGTAAGACACATTTATTTCAGCAGCTTTTCACTGAAACGTGGTAGCACTGAATTTAGAGGACCAATTTAAAGCACACATACGGTCCTATAAGACTTTTATCCCCAAAATAAAACCAGTATTTCCAGATAATTTATACATAGCCAGCAGATATGTAGGTAAGTGAGGAAACTCCTGTCTACTTTCTTATACTGCTGGAAACCGGACACTATCAGGTTCTGAAACAAGCCAGATCTTTCCTTCAAAATTTTGTATAACCATGATACAATTCAACGAGTGAAGCAGCAGAAAAACAGTCTCCAGAGAAAAGACATCTCTACAATGCACAGAGATGAGAGGGAAAGTAAAAAGCCATGTCAATGCATACAAGTAAATTTTCACACAAAGGAGAAATGGAAATTTGCTGAGAGATTCAGTGGGGATGGAAATGTGGCTAATGTGGCACACTGAGACAATTAAGATTGAAAGATCTTGAACCAGCGTAAACAAGAACACTGCATTGCTCAAAGCCAGAAAAAGCATGCTGAAGTAGAACAAGAAAGAAAATGAAGATACAACAAAAATGTGGCTGTTAATTTTAAACTATGTAGGTGGAAGTAGTGTTGTGTTTGGTGGCGGTATACTTGTAGATTCTGTAGAATTTGCAAGACCTAATGGCAACTGGGATGTGAGGACACCAAGAGAGTTTAATGGAAGGAGATACCTGACTTGCAGACGTGAGGAAATGTTGCTAGCCTGGATCTAGAGGGAAGTGACATAGGAAGAAAAATAATGGTCTATTTGATCAATACCATTATAATTGGTATTGATCATTCATAGAGAGACCATAGGGACTTTATTTTGGGTAGAAAAAGACAAATTCAAGGGGTAGAGTGGATTTTCCTCAGCACAGAGATAAAGTTGAATGCCTGGCTGTGAATGAGTTTATTAAGAAACAAGAACAAAGGATATGAACTACCAAATAAGCAGATGAAGCTACAGGTAGGGAAAGGAAGTATCACAAAAGCCAAGGCATTGAGATAAAAATTGGCAGTTAACTGTTGCATGAGTTTGGGATCCTGTAAGTAAGGGAGAAGTCAGGAAAGACTCCAGTGGAGTACAGGAAGCAGAAGATAGATCTCCAATTTGGAAAGGTGGACATTTTCAAAACAAATCAGTGGTTCTGTATGTGGATAGGATCATTTCTTCAGATGACTTTTCACGAAAATCTGAAGCCAGGCTTATCAGCCGTCAAGGATTTTAACTGATACATCATGAAACAACTCAAAAAGTATGACTCGAGAAATATCAGATAAAGAGAAGCTAAGAATGAATGATAACCATCAACTGAGGTGAGTGAAAATGAAAGCTAAATGAGGAAGGATAAAGCCATTGAAATTCTGAGTGCATGAAATCAGAATTCCACTCATCAGTCAGTCTGGTATTGCACATTTAGCCTGTGGCATAAGGACCCTGCTAGATTTTGGAACAAGATTTTCTAAATTGTAGCTCTACATGCAGACTATAGAGGTGTGCTTTCCAGTTTAATGCCAAATGTCAAATTGTATTTAATGGCAGTTGTTGTTGTGGCATAAAAGGAGCTTGTTTACCACTTTAAGACTTGATTCAGTACAATGCAAGTAACTTGTGTGTGCCAGCCCTCACAAAGTCCTTTTTACATTTGTGTACATAATGGTAGAGAAAGGATTACTGGAGTCATCCTATATGCTGTTCTGTGATCTCCACCAACTTTGGAACTCAATGGACAGCTATCAGCTCTCACCTTTGCCTACAGTCTAACCTGCCATGCTGTTTTAATAGTAATGCATCTTTTTCTTCCCCTGCTGAGGCCAGGTCCCCCTGCTGTAGATATGTATGGTATGACCTTCTGAAAGTACTCTTGCCTAGTTTCTTTTCCCCAGTGCCTGTCAAAAATCAAAGTAAAAGTCTACTCTTCAAGTTAACTGTATGCTGAGAAATTGTGTCTTGCAACAAGGAAATCAGAGTCTGCAGCTGAGGAAGGTCTGTTCTTATCCAAGACAGGTTACAGCTTTAAATAGCTATAGTCCATTCCTATTACTGGAACAAGACACAGTCAGGAATTTTGAAACTGCATCCAAAAATCTGCCGCTTGCGGAGTCTGAGGCGATAGGTGTGCATAGGGTGTGCACAGGGTGTGCATATGATGTGCAGAGGATGTGCAGAGGATGACTTTGTCTTTGGGATTTTAGTCATACAGCTAAGCTATAGAAGCTTTTTCCTATCAACAAAATCTCTTTGATGCCTATGGTTTCTCTGACACTGCAGCAAAAAAATTCACTTTCTCAGGAAGCTTTCCCCATCTCCCACTCTCCCACATCCTCTGCCTAAAGAGAGCAAATGCTGTGGGAACTGCACTGTCAGAGATAGATGCCTAAATTAAAAGTACCGTGGCACTGATTAGCACCATGCCTTTGGGTACATCCCTTTAGTAATAAGCAAATAGAGTAACATGAATCCATACATCCCCTTATTAATAAGCAAACAGAGTAACAAACATCCATAAATCCCTCTTAAGTATCAAGCTAGTGAAGCTCTTTCTCCTATGGTTTCCAGTATAGTCAGGAACCAGAAAATGGCCAAGAAAAGGCTTATACTCCAGTTCACCCGGAGCAGAAAGGTTTGCAGTGCCACAGACTGGGAGGAGAGCTGTTGGGCTGTCCCACAGCCCCCCTCATCCTGGCACAATACCCTGCCCTTGATGGCCAAGAACCCTTTGATAACTGATCTAATCCAGGCCACAGGACTCCGAGATGTCATACACAGCAGCTGGGAACTCCTGGAAGATGACAAAGGTCAGATTACAGTCCCAAGCAGTAACAGCCTCTACATTAGCCCCAAGGAGGGTGCAGGAGTCCTATCATCTCCCAGACCTGGGTTGGCCCCTGGCACCCAGCTGAGGATGCTGGGCAGAGGGCGTTTGTGGCTGGTGTGGTGCAAGTGGGGTGTTTATTCCCCACTCAGCTCTACATTTCTGGTCACATCTCTCACTGCCTCACACTGCTGATCTAGCTGTGTGTGGGAAGTGTAAACAAATGGTTTTCAAAAGGTCAGGTTGGAAAGGTACCTAAAACATGAGCAAATGCAGCCAAGAAAAAAGTACTTTGAATGTTTTCTTGCTCCCCACTTTCTGTCAGCCTGTTTGAAAGGTCTCCAGGGCCTTTACCACACAACTTTCTGCTCTCCTAGGCCACAAAACACCATCTTTTAAAGAAAACGTGCAGTGTTCCCAGTTACTTTCATACTGCAGAAATCATTTCCTCTAAGCAAAAGCAAACGGCTCAGCAGAGACGTGGGGCAATATGGCACCACACAGCTTGTTTCTTTGCCCACTTATGCAACACTAAGGCAAAGCTCATGCATCTGATTATTGAATCCGTGCATACCACGCACTGGCCAAGCAGGGCATAAAGCACCACATAATATTGGATGATGGGTCCTCAAATCCTTTTACACCATCCAGCCTGGGCGGAAATGGAATCAAGGTCATTCTGTTTTAAGTCAGCTGTCCAGGCAGTTGAGGTGTCCAGCCAGCACCATGGCGCTAGGATTTAGTAGTATCTTCCCCCATCCTGGACGAGCATAGTGAGTGCTTATCTCCATCTGCCTGATTATGAAAGATCAGCTTAAGGAAAGATTGACAGATGACAAAAAAGATTTCACAAGTTTTCTGGCTTCTCTTGTCAATGGAGAGCAAAGTGTTGAACCAACAGAATCCTCCTCTTTTCTGGATGGTGAACATGGGGACAAAAGAAAGCATTTTACATGGGAATGATCAACTAATACGAACCCTGGTAGTTCTGATCACCTTCTTTTTTTTCCCTTGGAAAGGAGAAAAAACCGTAAATTTCATTACCAGCATTATTCATTATATGTATCACAGTAGGGAACCTCCAGTTACAGTTGAAGCCCTACAAAATAAAGTTTCAGCTACTTACACTATCTAATACTTCATACCTTATACTACAGATACCTAATGGCACCAACCGCTCCTATTTAAATCTTGTAATGCAAATCCCTTTGGCCCTGGGGGCTACGCTTCTTGGAGCTGCACACATTAATGTGAGATATAATAACAAGTAGAAAACCATGATGTTCTTGTTCTTATGCACAGCGTAGACCAATACAGAGAACAAAACAGATCTTTTACAATCTCCTTCAGAGCTGACTGATCACTAGAAACATCTCCACCCATAAGGCCCTGCAGAGTATCAAGGTTCTTTATGACAGAGGGAAATGTCTGTAAATATCTTAAAAATTATTATTTGCCATATGATTTTTTTCATGCTTGGTACAAGCTGTGGTAGGACAGCAGCCAGTCCAGCTACTGTTACAAAAAATCAAACAAACAAAAATAAAACAAATCAAATAATAGTTCTCATTTGTTACAACGGGCTTGCTTACTTTCATTTTGTATTGCTAGCCCACAGAAAGCTTACAGGAAATTTCAGCTGGTAAAATGTAAATTTACCGTAATTGTGTATTAGCACTAGATGCAGCTGACCACAAGATACATGCTTTAGAGAAAAAATAAGCTTTCGTACTAGCAGGGCAATAAGTGACAGGAAACAAATCTGCCTAATAGTATCACAGGTTTTTAAGCCTGCAGCTCTCAGAAAAATGTATACTGTGTCTCCAAGGAACACCATGAATGTCAATGAAACTCCCACAAAAAAAGAAAAATGGTAGAAAAAGTTAAACTGCTGGGAAAAAAATATGCTTCTACTTTGTTACATTATAGCATTCTCCTCTAAGGGTCAGTGGGACATAATGCACACAAAGCAAAAATCTGAGCTAGGGCACTCTTCCCCTCTGGCGAGGTGAAGAAGTACTCTTCCTCACCAGCCCCATCCAAAAGCAATAAGCAGAGCCCAAAAATAAAATGTCTTTTCTAACTTTGGACCTGGACACGAAAATTGGGTACATATGTTACACAAAGTTCCTCTTTGCTATTTGGGAAAAATATAAGCTTTGACCATCCCAGGTAAGTTGGAGTTCATATTGCTCAGTTGTGGAAGCACTCCTCTGCTGGTGCCGTGGCTGCACTGCTCTCCTCTTCATCTGCAAGCAACAGTGGACAAGCAGCACTGTCAGGTTGTCATGACTCCCTTCTGTCATAGATCCCCTCTTTCAGCCTTATTTACACTGTCGTTGGCCATTCTGAGGCTGTTGTCCACTTCATCCTGACTGATCCTCCCTTTCTCTTCTAGCTCACTCCTTGTCCTCTCCTTGCCACTCCCTCCCTTGTGTCACAGCGTGGTCTGGTTGTGTCCTCATGAGCACAGAAGGCCACGATGAGCAAAGCCCATTAGCACACCTGACCAGGGACTCCAGGAACCTTCTACATGCTGCAAAGAAGCAACCCTGTGAGACTAATTTGATGGAAAATCAGCTCACCCAACTCAAAATGCCATTTTGTGAGACACAAACACTATAACATCTGATTTACATCTATTATACAAAGCAAATTCCTCTGCAGTTCTCAGTGCCCTGGGTCGTGTTACCCGTATGTACCTACTTTCCTATTTAGTAGTGTCCACGTGTTTTTCCCAGTGTTACACTAAAGGAGAGTCTTTGGGGTAGAGAGCTTCTTTTACTGTTTCGGCATGATGGCTCTGGCTATTTGAATAATACAAACTGCTGAGCCAGGACAGGGAGGGAGGTAAACACAACGCGTACACACAGTTTCTCAAATCTCACAAATTCTACAGGGTCCTTGAAGACCTGACCCTGAGTTAGAAAAGTTGCTTGTGAAGCTGAGCCTCAGAGTTGTAACCAACCTAAGGAGTAAAAAATACAGATTAAGCACCCTGAGCACATGGTTTCCTAACAGAAAACTCTGGGATGGAGCAAGGTGCAAAAACACATTGCCTATTAATTACCCTTAAAATTTGCTAGCTTTCTTACTTCTCCAGTGGTGGCCTTTGGGAACTCTGTAAATAATATTTTGAAATTTCAGGATGAGAAAATTTATGAAAGCAGAGATTATTAATTCAGTTTGCAATGTAAAAAAATATAATCCTCCTCCAAACCCAATTAACAATGTTAGAGAAAAAGATGTACCTTGTTACCCCCAAATAAAATTGGTACTAAATGTTGTAAGACAGACCTTGGAAGCTACCTTCAAGGACTAGCCTCTCCCTGCCTTACCACATCCGTCTTTGAAGAGGCAGAAATTTGGTTACCTAAGTGCAACAGGAGAAGATTAGGGAATTCAGACAATGTCATGTAGGATATGAATTCTGCCAAATGACTTCCAAGCTCGTGATAGAGGGACGGGGAGTGAAATGTTTCACCTCAGGCTCTTGGTCAGCTAAAACATTTGACTCGACTGGATGGCACCAACAAGCGTGAGGCTGAGGGATTTGGGGATGAATGACCATGAAGTCTTTAGCAAAGGGTAACCACAAGGTGCCAGCAGCTGCCTCATGAAACCGTTGCGGACTATAGGAATCCAGCCCCTTGAAAACTCAGTAGCCTGTTTTGGTTACTCATCATGTACCAGCAATCCATCCCATTGCCTTCTGTGAAAAACAGGATTTCTTGACAATTATATCTGCACCTTTCCAGGTGGAATTCAGTTCACCTGATTACTAACTTTTCTGAAGCATTTTTCCTGTGGAAAATTGTAGCCTTAATGAGCCAACGAACAACAGCAGGCCTGACCTTGGCAAAACAAAAAGATGAATTATATGATGCTTGTAATGACTTGATGTATGATTAGCTGAGCCAGCATATGGTGCGTACAACAGACTGAGATGTATAGGGCTTGCAGGAGGTCAAAGAAGGCTAGACGAGAGCATGCCCACACAAAGGCAAGTTCCAATATATCTAGCTGGGTAAGCTCAATTCAAAGACATTCCTCAGGAAAATATAAAAAAAATCTATAAATGTGAGAGTAATCACAGCTACCGTTTAGTCACAGGAACAGGCTTCGCTTGTCAAAGGGGATGAGAAATGCTAAGAATGACATTTTCTAAAATGGTCATGTCTTTGAGCCTTCCTTGATTATTTACATTTTTCTCTTCCTTTGGAGCTAAGCTCAGCATTCCTATCTCCTAAATACCTGAAGATATCCAAATGTTAATATCTGAAAGCTCCTAAATGTCAAAAAAACTACCCCTTTTGAGAGAGCTCATACACACAAAAGGATTAGAATGCAATTACTTTGCTTTTTCACATGGTCAAGTAGTGGTATCAGAAACAAAGGTTTTTTTTCTCTCTGTTTACTAGTATGAGGTAGTGCATTGTAGTATCCAATTAATATTTATGCTTCATTGGAGCAAAGCAGTCCAGCTGCAAATGAGGGATAATTTCTCAACCAGAGGAGGAAACTTCCTGTGTTCTTCAACTGCTTTAGGCAGGCAAGTTAGCTGCAGCAGGAGAATCTCATCCAGTATCTTGAAGTGGATTTTCAAGTTATAATACAATACAGGAACTCATTTATCAAAGAGAGAAAAACCCAAGACTTTGCCTCCAGTGACCTTTGTGGCAGCAAGAGTATGTGCTAATTAACCACAAAAGGGCATGCATGGCAGCTATTTATGTGTGTTGAACACTATTAAGGAGTTTTGCGCCTCTCTTAAATCTGCTAGGAACTGCCACAATATCTCCTCAATTCAACCAGCAGCAATCCCTTCTGTAAATCTTGAATCAAGCTCAGAATGAAGATGCAACAGGGACAATAAAATAGGAAAATCTAAAAGAAATTCACATATTTGTAGATGTAAGGGGTGTATAGTTTCTGTAATAGATATAGGGTATAATAAACTCCATGCCTAGACTTACAAATTGCTTCTCTCCAGACAAGTAAAGCAATACCGTTTTGGGCAACGTGTTGTTTCTATGTTAGGATATTGCTTTTCTGAGAGAAATATCCTCTGTAGTGAATCAAATGTAAATACATTCTAAAAGCATAAACCACAGATTTGCAGAGAACAAAGTCTACCAGAAAAATCATTATATAAGCTAGCAGAGTTGCAGGGAAACTTTAAGGGTATTTCTCAGATTATTCACAATGTTTTGGAACCATTTTTCAATAACTCTCCATAATACCTTTATTCCAGAGGAACATATAAAGTATCTAAATTCCACTTTCATCAGGGCATTCAAATCCCTTAGCCTACCTGTTTTAAAACTTCCCAGCTGATTTTGCAGCATGCAAAACTGCATCAGGCTAATAGGAAATTTCCTAAAAGTGATTGTGGATGATTACAGGCTGGATTAACACTTGCATAAGCCAGGCAATTGCAACAGGAAAGGAAGCATATCTTTCTTTAGCGGAAGCTGTGAAGATTCTCAGAGAGAGTAGAGTAAGTTCATAGTTCACCCCAAAAGAGGAAATGTTTGACAGTCTTATTTAACAAACCTAAAAGTGTGGTTGATTTTACTGCCACTTCATTTCTTTCAAGGTGAACCACATTAAAATTCCAGAGACTGTTGGCCGTTCTTTATCAGACACTAAATCTACAGCACCTTACAGATGGGATTTTCTTAAAACAGACATGCTCTAGGAAATAGAAACTTCTCATTCAGACACTGCAGTTTGCTTTGCCAGGTTTCGCAGCATTTTACAGGAGATGGCAGGGACTTTTACTTCAGCTTTTAGAAGGGGAAATGGAAATATGAAAGTATAAAATAATTGGCAAAAGACATAGAGGAAAACAGAGAACAGGTCAATATGCTTGCTGACATTACCACCACCAAAAAAAAAAATTGTTAATAGTTTTATCATCCTTCTTCAGCTTCCTCAGTTAGATGTCTATATTAATCACAAACAGGTTCTCCACCAGAATAACAGAGGGAAATTTAATTAATTCCCCAGGGTGTGAGTGTGTAAGACTAATAAAGTGGCTTCCTATTCTTTTTTAATAAGCTCCATTTCAAATTCATGGAAGAAACCTCCATGCAGAACCAATAGTCCAACCTATAAGGCCAAAGTGGGCTCACCTCTGGCATATACTACTACCACTACTCTTCTGCATAAAGAATTACAATACATCTGTGCAGATCAGTAGCCAAATCCCCTGGGAACGGTGCTTTTGTTTATCCCAATGCTAGTACTAATTTTGTTTTTTAAAAAAACCCTCATTGGAGGAGTAGAGATTAGAAAGGATTTCTGATGTAATTGCATTTAGTCCCTATTTTGGTGGAAATCATGCTTATCTTCTACATAAATGCTTATATATAATGATATTTGATTTTGGAAGTAATGATGCTCTTGTCTCTCCTGTTTACCTGAAGGCTGTTCTGATTTTTAGGAGTCATCTCCTAATGTGACTACATTTAAAGACAATTCTTATCCATCTGCCCTCCAGTCAGGATTTTCCTTACCTTAAATAATATTTTTCTCTCTCCAGTTCTCACACACAATGAGCAATGTACATAGATTACATAGACTGCTATTCTCTGAACATATTCCAGTTTCAATACACCTTTCTCAGAACTGCATGATCTGAACTGTATATAGTGTTCAAGACAATACGACACTGTTGTTTTCATTTTTCTGTCAATAAATTGACATCTCAGAGATTGGGAGTTATTGAAGTGTGGGTGAGCACGGATGTTACTGCAGAAATACGTCTGACCTTCGATACCAGCATGGGAATATTGGCATGGCTCTTAGGAAAGCTTCCCTTGTTTCTACTCATTATTTTTAAGATGTAAAATCCATGAAAAATAGAATCATAGAATCATAGAATGGTTTGGGTTGGAAGGGATCTTAAAGATCATTTAGTTCCAAATCCTCTGCCATGGGTAGGGACACCTCCCACCAGATCAGCCTGCCCAAGGCCCCGTCCAACCTGGCCTTGAAACTTCCAGTAAACCACAAATGCCACATTTAAGCCAACGCTGGAGATTAATCAGATTCATTAGGTCTTTTCTATTGGCACTTTGCCACTCTGCTCTTTTTCTGACAGCCTAAAACTTGATTAAAGTTAGAACCACTGAATGCAGAGGAAAAATATTTCCACACTTACTGTTTTAAAGAAATAATTGAATTAAGATGAAGCAGTTATGAGGTTAGTTGGACAAAAAAAAAAAAAAAAAACAAAACAAAAAACCCAAACAAAACCCAATAACACTCCCTCTCCCTCAGCTTTCTAGCTCCCTCTTTAGGAGATAAAGGGAAAGTTGAAAATGTGCCCCACCTGCTGCATCTGCTTTCATTTTAAGCTCTCTGGCTCCTCGTGAAGGAAAATGAGTGAAGAGATGTCTTCCTACTGCCAAGTGTAATTTATTTGCTTCTGCACAGTGGTCTATATCCAGGATTACAGTCTGGTGTTGCAGTTATATGAGCGCAAGGGAAAGTGTCTGCTGGTGTATGGCAGGCAGGGACGGGGCCATGGCAAGGACTTTTAAAGCAGATTAAATAACACCCCCCTCTGAAATAACAGCTGCTAGTAAGTTTTGTTCCTCCACCCTGGGGAAAGGATCTGAAGATTTAATATGGTGATTGTGAGGTCTTGATCTGAGGAAATTATTTTTAGAAGCTCTCCATGCTGTGAGTGTGTAGCTAGAAATCTGCACTGCGGGCTTCAAATGGAAAAAGTCCCTATTTTCCTTAAAGAACTCAATATTTGTGAAAAAAATGTGGGGATAGTCATAATTTCCTTCTGCAACTTTCCTATGTTGCTACTTTCTGTGTTGTAAAATGCTTTCACTTCGGCTAAAACAACTGCAGAAGAATAAGCAAGAAGTGTAACTTTAACAGCAGCTGAAGACATAAAGGCAGGGGCTTTGTTTTCCATAGCAATTCTGCTGTGTTGGGACTTATTTTTTCTTTACTGTAGCATAAACCAGTAAGAAATGGGTGCCCTTTGGTTTAACCTGTGTGTCCCATCTTTGTAGAAGTAGTCAGGCACAGAAAGAATAAACTCTTAGTGTGAAATGGGGTGCTTGCTTCCTGTGGTTACCCATTTCTCTTTGTTGAGAAGCCTAGCAAAGTCATTTATGCCTCCGTGGCTGCACCGGGTCATGTATGACTGAGGTGTTTCCTTGAAAACTGCCTTGTTTCAGCTTACTCATCGTCTGTTTCACTGAAAATGAGTTCCTGCCTCATCATCATAATAAAATTACTCACCATAAATTCAAAGGCTTTGGAATAAAGCTACCCGCAGGTTAGGAGCTGCAGAACTCGTCTTTGCAGAAAGACAGTAGTTTACTGCAAAATGAAAACACCCCGATAGTTGCTGTGGTTGTCATCACCACCATCACTATTGTTGTTATTTTAAAATGACCCTACGTGAATCCTCCTGCTTTGCTTTTAATAGAGGTAGGGCGTACCCTGTGGGCAGCATGGCTTTCTAACCTTTTGTGCAATCTTTTCTCTGTAGGCACAGAGAAGCGTCTCATGTGCAGGACGCACATTCATTCCCTGAAGATTCACTTCTGAATTGCATCCAGACTAAAAAGCTATAGAAAGTTATCTGAAAGCAACGGCTATTTTTCCTGCTGACTTCAGCAGTCCTTCTGGGTAGATATATGAGGTGTGTGAGAACTCATCTTCTCAGGCAATAATGCAACAATGAAAAGTCTTTCTGGACATTCATGGTTGCATGAGGAAATACTTTTGGGCTGATCCTGTTGCAGAGACCCCTGTTTTAGTGTGGCCCTGCAGCCTGGTACGTACAGTATCATCACTCCTAGGAAATGGCCAGACTTTACACTGAGTTGACAAAGCCTCAGGACTTGCTTTGTCTGAACTTGTCTTGATTTGAAAGCAATTGTTCCTAATTAGGTGCTCACGTGATCAATAACTTTTTAATTCAGTTTCCAATGGCAATTGCTCTTCCACACTTTTCAAGCCCCGAAGTGTCAAGGAAGGAATAAGGATAATGAATACTGAACCATTGTAAGGGAAGAATAGTTTTGAGACCATATGAAGAATGTGAACGTACACAATTCCATGGGAACTAATGAGATGCATCTCGGGGTCCGTAGCAAAACAGCAGTGTTGTTCCTAAGCTGCTTTCCACCATATGTGCAAAGTCACGGCAGTCAGGTGAAGTTCCCAGTAACTGGAAAAAGGGAAATATCACACCCATTTTTGGAAAGGGTAAAAGGTAGGATCTCACGAAATACCAGTCAGCCTAAACTCTGTGCCCAATAAGGTTATGGAATAAATCCTTCAGGAAGATATGTCAAGGCATATGGGTAACAGGGAAGTGACTACAGACAGCCAACAAGGCTTCACCAAGGGCAAATCATACCTAACTACCCTGGTGGCCTTCTATGATGGAGTGACTGCTCCAGTCAACCAGGAAAGAGCTACTGATGTTATCTGCGTGGACTTCTGTAAAGCCTTTATCATGTCCCACACAACATTCTGGCTCCTAAATGAGAGAGAGATGATTTTGAAGAATTGTGTTTTCAATGGATAAAGAATCATCCAGATGACCACCTACAAGGAGTTGCAGTCAACGGTTCAATGTACAAATGGAGGTCATATTGGGACTGCTACTGTTCAACATCTTGAGTAATGACATAGAGAGTGGGATTGAGTGCACGTTTAGCAAGTTTGCAAGTGACACCAAGTTGAGTGATACAGTTGATATCCAGAGGGACTTTGATAGGCCTGAGAGGGGGCCCATGTGATTCTCAAGAAGTTCAACAATGCCAAGTGCAAAGTCCTGTGCACCTGTATCAAGGTGTCAGTACAGAATTGAAGAAGAATTATTGAGATCAGCCTTGCAAAGAAGGGCTTGGAGATACTAGTGGATAAAAAATTGTATATGCTCTTGCTGCTGAGAAAGCCAAACGTATCCTGGGCTGAATAAGAAGTGGGAGCAGCAGGTAAAGAGAGGTGATTCCTCCTCTACTCCACCAGCATTGTATTTCTCCCTGCAACAGATTTGGGCCATGGATAACTTGTCATATCCCTCCTCATATTCTATACTGAAGCTGTCAACATTAGGACCCTGAGGGGCAGGCTGAGCACACCAGAGAGTAACAGCCAGGACATGTGTGTATTGGAATTTTAAGTGTACAGGTTTTATTAGAATAGAATTATTCTCTTAGTTTACTTTTTCTCTCTTTTCCCATATTAATTAGATTTATGCTGATACTGATATTTTGATTGTTCTTTTTAGATTTCAACCACACTAATAATAAAGTCTCATTTTTACACATAAAATGAATTTCCTGTTTGCCCATAACAAGGTTTTAAGGGTGACAGGACCACTGCTGCAGCCCAGTTGGGTTGCTACAGGAGTACTGCTGCTGGAGTCTGGACTACTTCCTTGCTATCTTGGCTCAGGGGAACCCTCTGGTTAGAAACTAACTTAGAAGTAACATGATTTGATGTACTAATATTCCCATTACAAATAACGTAGAAATATTTCTTAAATACTTCAATTTGGTATAGACGGCCTTAAATCCTCTGGAAATGGTAGACTGTTATGTGGATAAGGTACAACCTGAGCCATAGAAAATAAGCTTCGACTAGGGAGGAGAGGACAGATGTTAGAAATGACATCTGACAGTATAAAGTGCTTAGGTGGTGACCCCAATATGATAAGCTCCTGACACCTATTTTGATGCTAAGTATGTGTAATCTTGGAAGAAAGCTAATGGTTGTAGACAGCAGCCACTTCTCAGTGCAGACCACCTTTATGCACCTTATGCTGGACCTTAGGTTTTCAAGTGAACTCCTAAACACCACTCTGGTTATTCCAAGGTGAATATATCAAACCCATTGCAAACTCGACTCTGAGCTGCTAAAAGCAAGTGGCAAATGAGTTTTCCCATATCTGGAATGTATGACTCAAATCATTACTGCCTGTTTCTGAATAAGAGGAAAAGGAGATTCGTTGGTTGCTATCTTTCACTTTTTCATCAAAATCCTCTGCTGAGGTGTGGGTCCATCTGTGTATCTCTCCTCCCCACCACTTCCCTGGGTCAGGGCTAGGGGCAGTGGCACCCATGAACCATATCATGCACTATGGAAACACAAGTTCCCAGGAAGGAAGGAGGGAACCAGGGGACAGACAGCAGCCTCCCTGGCAAGCCCCGGTCAGTTAGATGGTTGTGATAGATGGGCAATCATCCACTCACCCCTGATCTCAGCATGGCTGGATCTGGCCCCACTCCTTCTGGTCCAGGGCAATGCTCATGCCAGGAACAGCAAACAGCATCCACTTCCCTCCCCTTGGCACAGCGCACTCTGCTGTGCCAGATCCCAACACTGCTTTCAGTCCCTGTCTTTGCTGCCGCATCACTGAAGGCATCTCACAGACATGTTATAACAAAATAATAAATGTTCACAACTGCTTTGAAATGTAGATAAAAGGTGAGTTTTCTCTGCATTTTACAGGTTTGAATCTGAGGCTAAGATATATTAAGATAATTTTGTCTGCCCAACTTGCAGTGACCTTACTTCCTGGTTTATGAAGTACTATACTATAGCTCCTTACATGTTTGAAGCCCCTTTTCCAGGAGTGCAGATGTAAATCTGTGCCAATGTCACTGACACTGAGGACAGCACATATGGAAAGGAGAAACCAACTGTGACAAATTTGGTTTAAGTGACATGCCAAAAATAGCACAGGAACCTCTCCGGCTGAGACAGAGGGATAAAACCTTGCGCACTGTCAAACATTTTACCTGCTGAATGCAAAATTCTTTTATTCTTTTATTTTTTCTCTAATCTCACAAGTCCCCCGGCTACCCTCCAGTTGCTGCACTGAGATGGATCTCTTGTGTCTATGTCTCTCCTTCACTACAAAATCCTACTTAACCTCAAATAGGTCCCTTTGTGCCGTCAATGAGGAAAAGGCATACAGAGCCCTACCCTGGCCATCTTGTAAACTTTGATTTTATGGTGTTTAATGTGTATTTTTACCAAGTTAGCTTAAAAAGAGGGATGTCTTTTTCTAGCGTTGTTTATTAAAAAGGAAGCTGAGTCCTCTCCTCTCCCAGTTCTTGACTTCCATGACTGGGAGGCAGGGGACAATAGCCTGGCGAATTCAGTATTAGTCTTTCAACTGCTTAGGTTGTGATGGACTTGGAGGTCCAGCTCCAGTCTTCAATGGAAGTAAGCACACAGGTGATGGCCACAAAGGGCATTGTAATTCTCTTTTGGTCCAAGGCCAGACTGTTGCTGGCAGAGCTGATGGGGTATCTCATGGCTTTAGTGCACTGCCATTCTCTGTTTGAAGCAAAGTTAGAGGGAACAGAGCATGTGTTTGCCAGCAGGTTTACAGAGGGACTTGGAGGGATAGGGATATGTGGTCTCATAGATGCAGGCTGCTCTGCCTGCTCCTCTCAAGCTTAGTCCCAGAATTAGGGATGTCACCGGTTTGTCCTTCCTAGTGTCCATCATAGGTGGCTTTCTTTCCTGTGCTCATTTTCAGAGTCAGTACATTTTTTCATCTTAGACTATCTCAGATGTCATTATCTGAATCTCAGTCTGTCCTTTCCCGTGATATCTTGCTCTTCTTGTCCCGTTGGTTTCAGTTCTCCTCTTGTACATCCGCTTCTCCTCACAAGTTCCTGTGCCCCACAATTTGTCTCTTATTTTGCCTCTCCAGTCAGCCTGTCTTCCCTAAACCTTAGTTCCCACAGTTCTTTGCACTCTCAGGCCTCATGCCCAAGTAATTCCTTCTATTTCTTGTTCATTTTGAATCAGAACAGAAGGCCATGCACATGATAATGCTGAACAAATAAAATTCCTGCAATAACACATTTCAGAGATGCTCATGGCACGGTTCACAAAAGACAATATGGCCCTGTTTGGCTGGTTTTGAGGATCTTCTTTTCATGTTAGAAGAGTCTACTCAGTTTTATCAGTGGTGAGAAATGAGAAGACAGCAAAGGAAAAAAAAATTCATTTTAGTCATCATTTACTGAATGATGACTAAATGAGTTTTGGAGTGTCCAGCAACATGGGAATCTGAAGAGTGGTTCATCAGGGACAGCAGCAGCTTCCAGACAAGGACACTTGGAAGTAGAGCTGGTCACATTCTGTAGGATGAGGGGGCAGAGCAACCTACAGGGATCCTCACTCAGTGGCTATGAATGCGGGGACAGCATGGGAGTGGTGGGTGGCAGGGAAGCTGGCAGATTCCTGGCGGGCATCTTGTAGATCCTGTTGAAATCTCCTTGGAGTTCCCTGTAAATGTGTGGAAGTTTAGTAGTTTTTGCAGAGCATTTTAACTTGAAAAGTTGAATCATTTCTGCCCAAACTGCTTGCTTCATTGATCTGTTTCTAATGAACTCAGAGTGTCAGCTGGGGAAACTTTTAGTTTTGAGCTTTGTCCTGGCTTGGAGGAGCTGGAAACAACAGTTATGGGGAACATCCTGCTACAGTCTTTTGAGCTGTAACTTGTAGAAACATGCTTAGCTGCTCTGTGAGGATGACATACCTCCAGTTCCACCACCTGCAAGAGCTCTGAGAAGGTACATGTACGGCTTGCTCAGAGCTGGAAGGACTAGGAGGTTGCAGAGTGCTCAGTGGGGAGATGGGCCCATCAGATCTTTTGATTATTAAAATATAAGTTTCCTATACAAAAGGAAACTGCCTGTGGTCGTTTGTAAATCTCTTGAAGTGTTTAAATCTCAGCTATGTTTGGTCCAGCTCTCAAAGCATCACGAGAAAGGGATCCTGACACAAAGTGCATGCACTACAAGGTTTCATCTGACAGAGAAGCATAAAAATCTGTCAGAAAGGTCTGTAGGTTCTGTTAACACCAGCAGAGTAATGCATTTTTCCTCCTAGCATCTTCTTGGAAGTGATTAAATAGTTTTTTGTGAAATAAGGAAAAAAAAGTGAACCTGGATTGGACTCCTAGCATGGAAAAGCTGGGCAGTTTAAGTCTAACGGGGTTATACATGATTAAAAAATCCTCCTTTGGGAAGATTCCAGCAATGTAAACATTAGGTAGTCCAACATGCTCTGCCTTAGGTGTAGCACCTTTGTTGCACATGTGATTCCTCCTTTTTTAAACAGAAAAATGTGAAGAGAGTTTAACAGTATTCCTTTACTGGGAGTTGGAACTTTATGGCAACCAATCTATTTGTCATCAAACTGAGTTTTTTTGTTTAAATAAAAAGATATAATCCAGAAACTGCCAATATTACATTTCTATGCATGGTAAGAAAGGAAGTACAAGCCACTTAGCAATAGCTGTTCTCTGGTCTTTGAAGAAATGAAGATTTCTAATCTTTGCTTAGCTTTTGCTTGATATGCACTTTCTTAAAGCCGGGGATTTTTGTGCAGGTTACTATGAGTGTGTCTGTGTGTGTGAGACAAAGACAACAATCTTGATACAAAAGGTGTGAAATACATTTAAAAATTTTAAATAATATACACTGAGTTTAAAACTATTAGGTTAAAGTTAAGCTTTGCCACTTGGTAGACCCATGTTTTCCTTTAAGCCTTCTAAAATTTAGATTCCAAAGTTTTGGTAGCAGTTAAAAAGCAAAAGTTTACTTAAATAGGAAATATTAGATGCCAAGATGATTAATATTGCAAATGATAGTATGCCATTTCTCAACATTAATTTTCATTTTCCATTTTGCGTGTATGGTTTGTCCCGGTGCTGTCATTTTCAGTATGTTCCTTTTTTACGTTGTCTTTTTTCCGGACATTTTATTAGCCAACTACAAAACTTTTGTGAGTGCTAGACATTGTTTGCATAAAACTTCAAAAACACCATTGTGTGCTTGAGACAGAAAAAAATATTTCTCTTTCATAGGTAAGAAATAAATCATTAATACGAAAACTGCTTAGGCAACTTTTATTGCATCCAATATTTTAAAAGGAGCTTTTTTTAAATTGTCTGTTCAAGTGGTTTTAAAACAATACATGATCCATGGGAATCCCAGTCAGAAAATGAGCATAGCCCATACTTTTCCATACTGAGATGGCTTGTACTACTATCTAACCAACCTTCATACAAGGACCAGGAAAGTTTGCAACCCCTGGGAGATGAGCAGAGTTCTTTTTTTTTTTCAGGGTCAAACTGGAGGTATGATGAGACAAAACTACCTATCACATCACTGATATGAAAAACAGACTGTGATGTGCTCATGAGGGCTGTTCCCAACTTTCTCCATGCACAGAGGAGAAGTTTTCCTGCACACTTTTATCGTTACCTGAGTTGGGGATAGTGGAGCCACTGGGCAGAAGCTAACACCACACTCAGCATGCACAACTTCTGCTTGCAGGAACTGCATGCAAGGGCAGAGTTTGCCTGAGAAGGAGAGAGCTTAAAGTCCTGAAGCACATATATGAGACTCAGCTTACTCAGTAAAAAGACAGAAGCTCCCTCATTTGGAGAAAAGCATCTAAGTGATTTTCGTAAGTATCTTTCTTTTAACGTTTCACTTCTCTCCTATTGACCATGTCCAGTCTCATGCAAAAGAAAAGAGCAGGCATTTGCCTTTCGCACTTATCCATGTCCTGGGCTTGGTGTATAACTGAGGTCACTCTATATTTCTTCCTTGCCCTTCATGGATTACATATTGTAAGACTCAGTGATTATCTGATAAGGAAAAAGTATTATCTGTCCCTTCCACGGCTATGTTCCAAGGAAATCAAAATCACCCTAGTGTCATACTGATGCACTTGTGAAACCATCAAGATAAAACAGGCAAAACACTTCCTGGAACAGTTTCCCTTGTAAAGTAGTATCTCTGTTAGTGCAAGATATGGTATCAGGCAGCTATCTTTTTATGCTGATGTTAGTCAGATATAAATAGCACTCTGACCACTGAACTCCAGTCCCTATTCCTGTGATTGGTGCTTTCCTCTAAAAGCTTGGCTTCCTTGGAAGGAACATTTTGGAGATGGATCTGAGTTGAGCAACTGGCATACAGATAAAGAGATTTAGCATCTTTTGCCCAGATAAAAGGCCTGACCTCTAGGTACTGTAGCATTTTTACCATTCTGTCATGCATGGCAGTACTATTTATCGTATTCCTGCATTATGCAACAAAATTAGCAATGCCTGCATTGCAAGGATGACCCCACAACATTTTCCCATAAGGCTTTTTGTTTAGTCTTTCAGATATTGCTTTCTGATCCAAATGTTTTCATTAGAGACACCAGTCTCAGACTGAATTACTTGGATTTTGTTATTTTGCCTTAGGAATGGATATTTCAGCAAAATGTTTTTTGGTTGTGTTGTTTTGCCTCTGTCAGAAAATCTTTAACAATCTCAGTGGGATCTACCAACATTTCCCAGTTTAAAGCTGGGGATAAATCTTTAACTGAAGAGCTGCTCCTCTTCCTGGCGAGTTCAGGCGTGCTAGGTGGCATTTGGTCTGCAGAGGAGGATGAACTAGCACACTGGGCCATACACCCATTTGACCTAGTGCAGATGCTGCTTTTCCACGTTTTAGGGGGTCTGTGCTCTTAGAGTGGCTGTGAAACCTGTGAACAAGTCATCTGCTTCACGTCCAAAGCAAGCCTTCTGTTCTCCAATATGAACATCACCAGCTTTCTCAGCCTTTCTTCATATGAGAGGTGTTCAAGCTTCTCCAACCATTTTTGTGTCTCTACTCTGGATATGTGCCAACAGGTCCATGTCTTTTGCTGAGGGTCGCAAAGCTGAATGCAGCACTCCAGATGAGGTCTCACAATGGTGGACTAGAGGAGGAGAATCACCTTCTCATGAAGCCCAGGGTATGATTGGCTTTCTCAGCAGCAAGATCATATCCAATTTTTATGCACCAGTATCTCCATGTCTTTCTTTGCAAGGCTGATATCAATTACTCTTCTTCCATTCTGTACTGACACCTTGACCCAGGTGCACAGGACCTTGCACTTGGCCTTATTGAACTTCTTGAGGTTCACACGGGCCCCTTCTCAAGCCTGTCAAGGTCCCTCTGGATGGCATTCCTTCCCTCTAGGCTATATATATATATATACCATCTATACCACTCAACTTGGTGTCACCTGCAAACTTGCTAAGGGTGTACTCAATCCCACACCCTGTGTCACTAAAGATATTGAACTGTAGAAATCCAAATACGGACTGCTGAGGAACAGCACTTGTTGTCAATTTAGACATTGAACTGTTGACTGCAACTCTTTGTATGCAATCATCCAGATGATTTTTTATCCATTGAATGTACCATCCTTCAAAGCCACGTCTCTCTCATTTAGGAGCCAGAATGTTGTGTGGGACATGATAAAGGCTTTACAGAAGTCCACGCAGATAACATCAGTAGCTCTTCCCTGGCCCACTGGTGCAGTCACTCCATCATAGAAGGCCATCAGGGTAGTTAGGTATGATTTGCCCTTGGTGAAGGAAGCCTTGTTGGCTGTCTGTAGTCACTTCCCTGTTACCCATATGCCTTGACATGTCTTCCCAGAGGATCCATTCCATAATCTTACTGGGCATAGAGTTTAGGCTGACTGGTATTTCCCGAAGTCCTCCTTTTTACCCTTTTTAAAAACGTGTGTGATTTTTTCCTTTTTCCAGTTACTGCGCATGATTATTTGTGAAAAGAACTTGAAGTGAACTCTGAATGTGTTCCATTCTGTCAATGTTAAGAGAGGACAAAAGCACTTTTTAACTTGCAAACTTCCTGACATCTGATCTCAGTTTGCGAAGCTTCCCAGTACAATTCACTGTCCAAATTCCTGTCCAATTATTTTTTTTTCTTCATTTTCATGACAGACCCATTTGGATGTGCGAAGAAAATTAGTTCAGAAAGATCAGTGCATATGCCTGCTGTGATCTAGAGATGATGATCAGTTGCTGTTTTTCAAACTGTAATCCACGTTAAATGGTAAAGGATGCAAAGAGTATCACATTTAAAGAGGAAAGACTCTTTCCTTGAGATGTTTTCATCATCATCTTCCTTGCTATTCTACAGGCTAACTTGGACTGTGGAATATTCATTTGTGATGCCAGTTCTATTTCTTCCTTTCATTCTTTTACACATATAATTGATAAAACCAAAATAAGAAAACCCCCTCTAGTTCTGTGTGACAAATAAAGGAACTGGTATTGGCATATATGACAAGAAGAATGCCAGTAATTCCAATGGAATTAGGGACGGGTTCAAAATGAAAAACCTTTTGAGGCTTATTGATATTTTGTTGTTGTTGTTTTAGACAGAAAAGGGCTCATGATCTGTCATATTAAAACAGAGCAAGAGTTACTAAACCGTAGAGATGCACAGCATAGCCTGTTTTACTTCTTGTTGAAACCAAATACAGGATTTTCAGATCTTCCTAAGGCATAAGATTGAATGAAATTTAGATTACTTTATAATGAAGTAAACAGAAAACCTGAGTCTTTTGCGGAATTGTAGGATGTTGAAGAAAATGGTTTGAACCAGATGCACGGACATAACAGTGAAGTTAATCATTATTAACACCCTGTACTCAAGGGTCTTCCCTCTTTCCCCTTTTTGGTGTGAGCTCCCTCCTGTTCCTATCATCTGTGTCCCATGGCAGCAGCAGTCCTCCTCAGGATGACCAACTTCAATGTTTGTTTTCATTGCTGAGAAATCCAGAGCTAGGTGTTGCCAGAGCAGCATTAAGGTATTTATTGGAAGCCAAGCATTTGTGCTTGGTGGGGAGCTGGAAAAATACTCACAGAGGAACTGGGAATGGGGACAGCAATCATAAAAGGAACATTTGCCTTTTTCATTTATAAAATTGGAAAGTTTTCCATTTGTTGAAAACACAGTTACAGTATTTTACCCAATCCAAGTTACCAGACACACCATAAGTGATGCATAGACCCTGTAGTAGATGGAGAACATCCTATCCGGCTAAACAGACTTTGGGAAGCAAGTTTTCCTGTCCCAGAAGCAGTGAAAAAGCACAATGATTTGACCAAACACAGAACATTATAAGAGGAAGGAAGACTTTTTTCTTTATTTTGAAAAATGACCTTGTTTCTTTTAGATTAATAAAGATAATGATCAATCTATATAGTTCATATACAGATCGTAAAGACTATATAGATTATATAGGTTATGTAGATTATTAGATTATATTAATCTGTTTACTTTGAGGAAAAATTTAATTACTCTTTTTTATAGCATGACTGGTAACTTAGTATGCTGATGAATTAAAAATATTACAGAGAAGGTTTGTGAACAATTACAAAACTTGCAGCCTGAAAAATAGTTCAAGAAAGCATAACTTCACTGATTCACACTTTCCTTATTCATATTGCATTTCATTGAAAACAGAAAATGAAATCAATCTCACTTGGTACCTCTGACACAAATTCTAGAATACCTTTGTTTCAATGTAATTATCTAATATCTGTGGTTACAGCTATAATTTGTAGTTTACCCCCTGCTATCTTTTTATTAGTAACTTCTGGGTTTCTTGGTGTTTCTATATTGATTGGAACGTGCAAAGTTTTATCTTCTATGAATCAATGAAATCACTGTGTTCCAATGCATTGCTGCTTGTGAACGCTCTTTATGGACAGTAAAAGAGAAAGCTCTGCTAAAAGAACAGCCCAGAATTCACTTCTATCTGTAAAGCTCTCTACTACTTTCCTACCGTCCAAATGGACTTATTTGGTAGGGGTGGTCCTTAAAGGTAGTGTGCTATGGCCTAAATCAGGCTCTTTCTCTTTCTGATAGCCTTTTCTTCTCCATGTACTACATATTTTACAATTTCCATCACAATAGAGCGGGAGCTCGTACAAGTAGGAGTGTCCACTATGCAATTCAAAGTCTTCCTTGGCACATCATCTTTCCTCTGCCACACCTGACTTGGAATCCTGTGTGTAGGAAGTTTAAAATGGACTGTCATCTAATTAAAGATTATCATTACTACCTAGAATATTGTGTTGAGTTTTAGGCCCCTCACCAGAAATACATTGAGGGGCTGGAGCACATTCGAAGAAGAGCAATGAAGCTGATGAAGGGTCTGGATCAAAAGTCCTGTGAGGAGCAGCTGAGGGAACTGGTATTGTTTAATTTGGAGAAAAGAAGGCTGAGGGGAAACCTTATTGCTCTCTGCAACTACCTGTCTCTTTTCCCAAGTAGCAAATGACAGGATAAGAGGAAGTGGCCTCAAGTTGCACCAGGGGAGGTTTAGATTGGATATTAGGAAAAATTTCTTCACCAAAAGGGTTATCAATCACTGGAACAGGCTGCCCAGGGAAGTGATTGAGTCACAGTCCCTCGAGTTATTTAAAAGATGTGTCAACGTGGTGCTTAAGGATATGATTTAGTGGTGGAATTGGTAGTATTAGGTTAACGGTCAAACTTGATGATCTCAAAGGTCTTTTCTGACATAAATGATTCTTTAATTCTATTCTATGATATATAGAGAGAAGAGAGACAAATAACAGCTATGTGGGTATCCTGAGCTGTAGCATTTTCTGTGTTTGGCAACTTGGCCTTAATAAAAAATTAACATTCTTTTAGTTTGGTAATTGCAGTTTCCAAGGCTTTTAAGAAAAAAACTTTATTTAAAGAAATCCCAACCTCAAGAGTGGCTCTTCTACAGACACAAACTTCAGCAGGGCTGAGTAGATTAATAGCCTTCAGATCCTGACACACACATCTGCCGCATGAATCAATCCTCATGAAGGCTGGCCAGGAAACACCAGTCCCACTTCACAAAAACTTGATGATGGGACTGACCATGGGAAATCTGCTTTTCCATGGCTTCAGAAACAAAACTAGACTTTTTGATGTCTTTCAACCAAACTTCTAGCAACGATCTAACTACATTGTCTTTCCCATGACAGCAACAATAGCGTATTAAAATACTTTCAGGTTAAGAAAGTAATAGTGGAAGAGGTACAGGGGGAATTCAGATTTAAACTACTTGATGAAGTAATTTGTAGTCTTAAGATGCTTCAACTCTCTGGCAACATGGAAGAGAAATAGCCTTGATGACTTAAACAACAAAATGCTGAAATAAGTAAAAATATTACAATATAAAATATAAAGGCTGTAAATACTATGGTAGATTCCTAATTTGACATCAAGCTTCATGATAGCCTTTATCTCCTGGGCCAACTGGGTAAAGACTGTTGTATAGTGTGACCATGAGTCATCACCCTGACCACTATGAAATACCTAAAGGATATGTGCAGAAGCTGGCTAAAACTTTGAGTTTTAACTCCTTCCTCCACCAAAAATTTCAACTCGCTTTATTCAGAATATAAATTCTTAAAATTATTTGGTAAAAAAATTAAACTTTGGTCTTTTATGACTTGCTTTAATGTCAGTTTTGCACATGCTTCAAAACTGCACTCTGTCACAGAGTGCATTTGCTATCAAGGGCAATAAAGTTAAAATGTTTGATGAGGCAACGTATGCAGACAAGTATCTAAAACATTGTGGAATTCATGTATAATAATTTCAGAATAGAAATGTCTTACATAAGCCAAAATACTGCCAATTCTGGAGCAGTTCTGTCTAATTAAAAAGTTGTGGCTAATGCCCCCTGGCTGAAACATTATCTATAGATGAGGTTGCTGCTGAATGGAATGCAGGAGTTACAGCAAAGTATGGGAGCAAATTTTGTGCAGCATTTTCATCTTTAAGATGTTGCTAAAGTTCTTCTTTCTATGATATAAAACTTCTTTCAGAGGTAACTTCTTACTTCAGCAAATGCTCCCCAGATCAAATCAACTTTCAGCCAACTAAAATCTCAATATTGATTTTCCATCCAGACATAGTGAAAAATATAATACATAAGGGAGTTTTTGGACTTTGAGTCAGACACATTCTTGGGATTCACTATAAGAAATCACTAGAGAACACAATATTTTTTGGTTGAAGACAATGGAAAAGACTAAGTTATCAAATGTTCAAAAACTTGTCCTTTCTACCTTGGAAAATGGGTCTGGTAACTAGGGACCTCTGACCACATCCTCTGGTGGGAGAGAAATTTCTTTACCAGACCTTGGGGAGTATGGCAGTCTCCAAACCACCAGTTTTTGTAACTCCTCTACCCTCCAGTGAACTGCTCGAGGGAACTGCACCACTGCAAATCCATCACATTTATCCTTGTCTCTGAAGGACCTCGACATCCTACCCTGCATGTGCCACAGCCCATGACACAGGGACTAACAACCCTGTATGGTCAGCCCTGAAGTGATCAGGCAGCTGGACTAGACGATCATTGTAGGTCCCTTCCAGCTGAAGCATTCTATTCTGATCTGTTCCGTTCCATTCCATTCCATTCCATTCCAACATTTATCATCCCAATGCAGAACAGCAGTGAAAACGTGCAACAAGATGTGCAGGTATGAAAGCCTGGCATGAGAGTCAGCTGGTCAGAAATGGGTTGTATGGGCTCCTGCAGGGGACATGGAAGGCTTGCTGTCCCTCTGGTGCCATGGCACCCCCAGAGGAAGAGCCTCTAAGCTAAACAGATCTGAAGTTTTGAAGAACTAGTTACTAGTTACCTGATATTTCAGCAGGCAGAAATTAATCCTCTCTCTGCAGCCTGCTCAGGCTCACTGAGGGAGGAAAAGGAAGAGCTCCCACAAGGTATTTGAATGAGAAGGGGAGAAAAAAATGTTACAATTGCTTCTTCTAACTGAAGAGATGTCAGGTGGAAAGTGTCCTGATTAAGCTATTCATTGCACACAGGTGGTCACAGCTTTGGTTTAAGGGTTAGGTAAGAGAGGTCTATATTTGTTATGAACACACCGGCAAATGAAAGTATAATAACATTGGCCAAGATTGTCAAAAGTGAAATCTCATTCCTCTACAGATGTGGTACTAGAAGAAAAATGTGCTGCACCTAGGCAGAAGGGGAGCAAAGGAAAATGGTGAAAAACAAAACCTCTCTGTGATGATTGGTAGTATTCAAGGCACATTCACGTGAGAAGGAGTAGCCAAGTTCAGCTTCATAAAACCTGGAGAAGGAGATGAGAAATGGTTTTTCTTCTTGACATAAATTCTCAGAGCAATGTGGTGGCTTTTGCACTTTGATCTTCTTACAACCAGCTGGAAAGGACTGTGCCCACACTCCTGCTTAAACAGGTTCCACCTTGTTTTTGCCAAAAGCTGCCAAAGCAAAAAAATCCTTATAAAAAAGGCAAAACGTAATCTTTGACAACAAAATCAAATTAAAAAACTTGGCAGTTAAGCAGTCTTGTCATAGATATGTGTGTGTGTCTACATACACTCGTGTATGTATGTATATATGCACACATCTAAAGTAAGAACCACGTGTACAAACAACATAGAACACTATGAGTATTTTTAAAAGAAATGTAGCAAAAAGGCAAAATCTCTAGCCCATCTATTTCTATGTTTCCTAGCAAGGCAAAGTTGAGTCCACCATACCTTCGCACTGTCTCTACCCCTGTGGCCACTGGCTCACTTGCACAGTTCTGACTTTGGAGTTGGCTTTCACCATGGCACTGAACACTCAATCAGTGTCCACTGGGTGGCTGTAACTTGTGAGAAACTCCAGGAAGGAGAGCACTGCAGGGAGCCCCTCTGCTCCTGCAAGCAGCACAGTTGGGCTGGTGGATGAAGGAACTGAGCTTGGAGAGCACCATCACCCAGAGACATGGAGAGGACAAAGAGGCAGTTGTGGGGGCACAGAGAAGGGACGCACTCATGTGGCTGTTGAGGTGTGGGCCCTGCAGTAAGGAATCATAGAATTGTTTGCATTGGAAAGGACCGTAAAGATCTTCTAGTTCCAACCCCCCAGCCATGTGCAGGAACATGTCCTGATAGACCAGGTTGCTCCAGACCCCATTCAACCTGGCCTTGAACACTTCCAGGAAGGCGGCATCCACAACTTCCCTAGGCAACCTGTTCCAGCGCCTCACTGCCCTCATAGTGAAGAATTTCTTCCTAACATTTAATCTAAATCTTACCCCCTCCATTTTAAAGCCATTCCCCCTAGTCCTATCACTACATGTCCCTCCCCATCTTTCTTGTAGGCCCCTTTCAGGTACTGGAAGGCCACTATAAAGTCTTCCTGGAGCTTTCTCTTCTCCAGGCTGAATAACCCAAACTCTTTCAGCCTGTCCTCATAGAAGAGGTGCTCTTGCCCTCTCAGCATCTTGGTGGCCCTCTTCTGGACCCATTCCAGCAGCTCCATATCCTTCTTATGTTGGGGATTCCAGATGAACACAGTACTCCAAGTGGGATCTCACAAGAGCAGAGTAGAGGAGCCTCCCTCAACCTGCTGGCCACGCTTCTTTAGATTCAGCCCACGATACGGTTGGCCTTCTGGGCTGCCAGCGTACATTGCCAGCTCATATCAAGCTTCTCATCCATCAGCACCCCCAAGTCCTTCTCCACAGGGCAGCTCTCAATCACGTTGTCCTGTATTGAAACTGCAGACTGCCCCAGCCCAGGTGTAGGACTTTGCACTTAGCCTTGTTGAACACCATGAGATTCACACAGGCCCACTTCTTCAGCTTGTCCAGGTCCCTGTGGATGACATCCTGTCTTTCTGGTGTGACTACTGCAGTACTCAGCTTGGTATCATCTGCAAACTTGTTGAGAGTGCATGAGGTGTTTTTGCATGTCCTGGAAGGATCCCAAGAGCTGTAACAGGATCTCTACTTGTTATCTTAAGGTTTGTCTCATTTGAAGTTGAATTACACATCCAGACGCTCTGAAGAACAAAGCCACAAATGCAGAATTACCATCTTTGCACCTTTGCAAAATGTTGCTCTCTTGTGATAAAAAAGAACATTTCTATTTTGGGCTCTTAAACTGTATGAAAGTTTCGAAATAACATCATACTCAAATGCATCTAGTAGTGATTAAAAAGAAAAACAAAACACGTATAGATATGGAAACTAATACAAGTGCAGACAGTCTCATATTTTACCATAAAAGATGGAGATAACATGAAAGCAAAGCAGTGTTTACACATTGCTGCAAGGTGAAGTTATTATTAATTCGAGTTCATTTAATATGGCCAAAGACCACTACTCACATCAGATTATACAGAGGTATATACTGTTCCAAAATCTGCTGATTACAAACACATTTCAACCTCTGGTGTTTCAGCTGAGAGACCCACAGGAAAGTGTCTTTTGTGCCTGTGCTTAGAAGCAAGCTTACAGAAATGAGTGAGCAGTTGCTTTTGATCTAATACCACCATGTATTTGATTGCAGTCTTATCTCACTAAGGAGAATCTTGAAACTGCATTTGGACCGTATCTTAAAAGAGCTTTTTTTCTTAAGCTTTATTAGTCTCCTGCAAACTTACAGAAAACTTCTCATTCTACCCACATTTACAGTGGCCTTTCAAATTGCATTTGCTATGGTAGATAAGATATGACATTGTTGCTCATAATGACATGTTCTTTCTTTAGTAGCTGTAGACAGGGAAAATACAACTAAGGTAAGAAGACTTATTGGTTTGATGGAGGGTGAATAGTTAGTCAATAGCTATAAAATAGTGAACCTAGTGAAGCAATTGGCCAACTCTCCTGGATTTAATAGTTCAGAACTATTTGACACCTCTAGATGGCATCTAGAGAAGGTGGTGAATATCAGATGGAAAGTAATTGCTTTGAATTTTCAGAGAAGGTGTCTGATGTGTTGAAAAGGGCCTTGCTATTTCTTACTGCTCTTTTCATGTATGGGCCTGACCATGACCAACAAGAAGTAGATCCTGTTTGTTTTAGAAATTCTTCCTGGCCCTTCAAAGATTTCAGGAGAGAGTCTGAGAGGGAGATGATCTGAAGAGGCTCTTATTCTCTCGGGGAGCAGATATCATTCCCAAAAAACAAATCCCCTGGAGTTCCTCATCTCATTGAACATCCTTCAATGAACTTATACTCAAACTTGGATCAAAATGAACCAGAATGCCATGATGAAGCTAAAGTCTCAGGGCAAATTTAATTCATAAGAATGATCTCATAAAGTTAGATTAGACTAACATGAGGATGGTAAGCTAGGCTTGGATGTTTTAGATATAGCCACAACAATAAATATGGTATGCCTTTAAAAGTTCATTAGTTTTTTATAGTATATGATTAGGAGTTCCTGCTAAACACTGTATTTGATTTCTCAAAAGCACTTAAAATTACTGTCAAGTTTGCCATTGTGTAAGTCCAAATTAATTCAGTATTTTTAGAACATCTGCCAACTAGGGAGTTTTGTTTCTCATTGTGTGGCAGTCTGACCCATCAATAGCTTGCTTCTTCCAACCTGATGAAGAGATTTTTTCCTTGTGCAGTGTTATAGAACCAACATGAGATTCTGGACATACAATTGCCACTTGCTCTTTTCTAAACTTTTGGAAAAAATACACCGGTTTAGCAACTCTGACCTCAAAAATCAGTGCCAAGCCAGGGCAGAAAGTAATATAAGCCCACAGAGAACATGCCATTTAGCACCCATTCAACTTATCACAAGGGGTGTGTTTTGGGAGCATTATTAAATATGAGATTTCTCAAAAAATAAAACAAAATTCAGGACTTGTAGATATCCAGACAACTTGCTGCCATCCCACAAATAATGAATTGTTGAGTCAGAGTCCAGAGGCAAATGATTCAGGGAGCAGTGATGTTTTAAAAAATCCACTGGCCTTATATTCATGAAAGTTTCCAGTGCCTGCCTTAGCTGTACCAACACATGTGCCTTCAACCCTGTCTACTATTCAGGAATAGAAACCCTTGGAGGGAAAACGTATATGATTGACAATAATAATCCTGTCAGGCTGTGGAGTCAGTTGTTATTAAGCTGAGTTAAGTTAATTTATTTTTCCCAAATCAATTTATTACCTGCATTATGTGGCGCTGTCACCTACAAAGTCTGTGACGAACCATGCTTGAAACAAGGGTCCTCTGACTTAAGGAAAGAAATGGAGTGAGTGCTGTGAAATCTGGCCTGTAGCTGGTAATCAGTGCAGAGACAGAAAAAATCTGACCAGCAGTTAGAGTTAACTGGTATGGCTGTAACAGGTTCAGAAACATCCCAAGGCTCCTTCCATACCCTTCCAGACCTCAGAGCCAAGGCTGACATCCGATGTGACCACTTAGAGAGAGGTAGCTCATGAAATAACTCTTCCTTTACTCTTCTTAACAAGGACTACCAGAACAACCTGTTGCTGCTTTCAACTTCTGATCACTGCCAGCATGGCTCAGACATAGACCTGTCATTAGTTAACACCTGAGCCACACTGATAATTGTCAGAAGGTGCTATCTTTTCTTTTTAGGGCTGTATCTTGTGACCAGTCACAGATAGACCTCATGGTGGAACTCACACGTGTTTTTTAGGATGTGACCCTAAAGCACGTTGCTAACCTGAACTGTCAGCTAACACTGTACATAAGCACAACTTCTTTAAAGAAGAGTTTTGTAAAATAAAGATCTAAATAACCACTTTCTTTCACCAGCTACAGCAGGCACTTATGTCAGAAAAAAGAATGAAACTGTGCTCAAATGGTGCCTGCTTTAGAGACACTTGCTGTCTTGTTTTAAGTGACATATAGATAACACCCTCCAATTAAACTGTAATATTAAACCACCTGTGTTTTCAGCACCACTGCCTTTAAGGAAACGCAGAACACATGTTTGAGAGCCTTAATATATGTTGCTACTTTGAGAACAGACCACAAAAAGGATTGGTTTATAGTGTTTTTTTCAAAGCAGTATAATTTCTTAGTAACCAATTTTCAGATGTTGAACCACAACCCACAGTTAATTAAACTGGGTCAAGTATAATTTTTTTAGACAACAAATAACAAGGTTTCATTTCAGAAAACCATGTCCTGTCTAAGTACAGTATCTCTCTATTCCATCTCTCAGAGTTTTATGCTCCAACCAATCATGATGGTATCTGAATAAGTCCACAATGAAGATATGTAGCAGTGGCAAACACTCGGACACCCCATGCATGAAAAGGCCTCCCTGGAATCTCTGCAAGTTCTTTTAGGGAAAAGCTCCATTATGGAAGAGTGTGTACATTTATGTACAAAGGAGCATCAGTAAATTTTAATTTTTTTATTGCAAATCCTTCACCCCCAGCATTTTGGGGTGTTCAGTAGTCTGGTTATTTTTAACAACTCTTTTCTGGATGTAAGTTTTCAAATGATGTTGAAGTCCTTCTAGATATATATAGATGGGTTTCATTCAAGTTATCTCTGCAAGTTTTGACCAAAAATGCTTCTTCCGTAGCTTTCAGGCACTTTGACCTGGGCTTCTGTGCTCTGTTGTGGTGCAGAGCAACGCAGATCTTGTGGTGGCTCCTGCAGTCTAATTCAATCTTTGAGAAAGATGGGGCTTGAGCTGATTATCACTTGGAAATCAGGGTTGTATCATTCAGCTGACCCTCAAGAATAACTGGCAGTCAGCGAAGAGACTTCTCCCTAGGTCTCATGAGGATCCCTAAACCAGGGAGGACACAGAAGTCCACACTTTGTGTTTCAAGCTATAGAGAGAATAAATCAAGGAATCCAACAGCAGAGGGAAAACAGCCCAGTTATCAGGCAGGAAGAAAGATGAATTTTCATGCTGGAATTCAGATAAAATATGTTTTTTGTTACAGATGTGACCTCATCGATTGAGGCAGGATTCAAACAGTGCCCTAGTCTTCACAATATTTTAATAAAAATGGAAAGGTTAAAACATTACTGTGGAGAGTCTTCAAATTATTTCTACTTTATAACTAATACTTGGATTATGCCCAAATTTAGCTCAAGCTCTTTGTCTGATGATCAAATTTTCTGCAGACAACATGACACCACCAATTTTGAGAGTACTTGCACAAATTAGGGGACTAAGCAAGCAGAAGGTGTAACTGTTCACTTGTTGATTGTTGGTAAATTCAGAAGAAAAGACAAAATTCAAAATAACATACCCTTCTCACTTTTATTCAATCCTTAATCCAATCAACTGCCAGTCTGCGAGGAATGAATGCTTAGTAATACAATTTGAGAGCTTTCCTGGGCAGAACCTAGCAGCAATGCTTTTGGACTTGCACTATGTTCCTGGATTGATAAGAACAAGCAGGTAAATATATATTTGTGTTGATTACCCAGGAGATAAAGATCAGTCATTTGATCAGATGAATGTGCTTCAAAATCCATTAATATATTCAAATCTCTTCCAATATTTTCATGTTAGATCTTGTGTAAATGTTAAGTACCTCTCTTCTTATTTAAAGAAGAACTCATGGTTCTTCTCCACAGGGTAAAGTGATATACCAACAATTAGCATTTCCTTTGAAATCTTTGATGAGAAGCAGAAGCTAAATAAGCTTAATATCAGAAATGCAGAAATCTTTAATGTAAAGCAGAGATGTGGAAGGCCTTTCTCCTCCTCCATCCTTCTCATGGAATGAACCTCTGTAATAATTAGCAACTTAAAAGTCTATGATCAGTAATGCAAAGACTATTAAAAGAACTTTCTTACTGCAAATGAACAAATTGCTAGGAGGGAATACTCGGCATGCATACACAGGAAATGTGGGTTTTTCTAAAACAAACAACCCTTTTTTTATGGCAATGAGGCATAGAGAAGTGTGTGGTCTGAAGACCTCCACCCGTATAGACATGAGAATTGTTGACACCCAGAACATAAGCAATCTATCAAATCCAGATAACTTACTAGTATTATTTATTCATCTACGCAATCAGTAAAATAATATCACTTTCAGTAACATTAATGTTGAAAAAGGATAGAACTAAACTTTTGGTTCCAAAAGTGGGTTTTTTTTTTTTGGATTTGACTCAATCAGGTTATTTTGGCAGCTATTATGACTTCCATGGAATAATGTCCTAGCATACATCCCAAATGTGGCAACCAAAAAGCTGAGACACATAGAAGCACCAGTCAATTTCAGAGATATTCCTGTAACTTCTAAACAATTTATTCCCCAACACTACTTGTTCATACTTTTCTTCATGCCCTTTCTGCTTTACTCTCAGGTTTTCTCAGACAAAGGATTGTCATCTCAGTGGGGTCAGAATGCTTCCGTGGTTTACAGATATTATCTGGCTACTCTGTCTGTCAGGGCTGGTGGGTCTCTTTGGTTGTGACTACTTAAAGGAATTCTTCAAATCCCACGGCGTCTTTCAGAAAGAGTCCTGCCCTGTGTGCTGGCCGTCCTGAAGAGTTGCTGACAGAGCATGAGGCCATGATTCACTGTACGTGTGGTGTTGGCCTTCCACAGTGTAGATGAATGTACAATAAACCCACAATGAATCTGCAATGCATCTACAATGAATGCAATGTTCTACACTGTAGAGGACTCTACAGTGATGATTCATCTTGTCCTATAACAGATGTCTAAGAGGGGGAATGAATTTTCTTTTATGGATACTTACATACTGACTGTATAGGAATCTAAAGAACTTACTTAGACTAAACATCGTAAGTTGGCAAAACAAAGAGCTGCAGTGAATAAGAGCAGATTCTGTCACAAAAGTTGGAAACATACATATTCAGAATCTGTAAAGCCAGATAAAGCACTGGACTGTCTCTCTCAAAATTTGTCTATGTTAGTAAGACCTTAATTGCCCCTTTTCTTCCCCTGAGAATTTTCTTACTTATCTTAATAGAGATACTTCTCAATTTCATTTTGGTAATATGAGCAGATTTTGTATTCTGACTGTGTCACTCAGAGAAGTTTTCTCCATGTCTGGAGAATCTGTGTTGGTTCTATTCAATTTATCAATACTAAAATTGTGGGCATCATATTTATTCTTATCGATACCTCATCTAGAAATAAAACCACTTCCTTTCATTTTCTTGCTAATTTTTAATATAGAAAATCTGAAGACTGTGATCTGATATTCTTTCTATATTAGCACACTGGAAACTTATGCTGAATCCTCATTCTGTGATAGTTATCACTTTCCAACGTGCAGTCATTTCTGCGTAGGTCTGAATCCCTTTGCTTAGATGCAGAGGTTTACACTGGCTGTATTAAAATGCATTTGACCTATATAGGTCTCCATCATTAAAACCAGCTTTATATATGGCTGCCCAGATTATCTAGTCTGAATAGGAGTTTGGGCATAGACCTGCTTTGGCATTTCTATTAGAAAAGAATTCCTTATGGGCAGTATTAGCACAATATTGATTCATTACCAGTGCCCTATTGTAATTCACTAGCTTATTACAATATTTATCAAAAATTATTGTCAGAGGCACAGATGTTTGTTCAGATAACTTCTTTTTGCTTCCTTAGGTATTTACAGACTGGAAAACGTTTCATCATCCTCATGTAGCCAAGTGCACTACCTCTTCCCTGTTGAAATATGACAGAAATATTTACTAAGATTTTCCTTTTCTTTATTGTTTCTAACTACTTTACTATCTCCATTGATTACATTGCTTGATTTCACATTAACAGTTATCTCTTTTTTTTTTTTGTGCTGGAGTCTGCTGTATTTCTCTGTAGCCCTCCTTATTCTCTACATTTTGATAGCTTGAATTTGTATTGACTGTTATCTATTTTCCTTTGTCTGCTTCTCAAAACCATAGCTTAGTTTTTAACGCTCCTTAGAGGAGCACCACTGAGCCTGTAAATATCTGAAGCTATTTTGAAATACAATTTTGACATAAATTCCATTGTCAGGAGTGTCACTCTTTTAAAAGAGAGGCCAGTAAAAATTCTTCCAGCCTAGTAGAAGCCATGAGGATATTTTAGCTGACTGCAATACAGCATGCACCTTACTTGGGTTGTTCATGCCTCAAAAGAGGACAACACTTCTCATTAGCTAGAAGCTGGCAGCACCACGTGGTCCCATGCCAAACAGATTAGGAAATGGTGTGCCTGATCCAAGTCTGTGGTTATTCCATGCTAGACTAAGCACATCACTTCATATGCACCATTCCTATTTCACAATCAAATACAGAAAACTTCCAAAATACGAGATTGGAGGGGCTTAAGTAGGCCATCTCATTGAGTCCTGCATAGCAGATCCCAGATGTGGCTACTACTACACGCAATTAAATCTTCATCTGCCCCAGCACAATTCCCATGCAAGGAAAGGAGAACACAGTGGGTTTTTTCTTACTTATACTTGACCTTGTCACCTAAACTTCTGCCGTTCAAACAGGAAGAAAAAACACTTATTGAGTTCAACTCACCTCCTCCTCAGGCAAACCTCTAAAATGGAGTGAGTAGAATGTTTTGCGGAATCAAACCCTATAACCCAAAATGAGTTATAAAGCAGATATGTTTATTTCCAGGGCTGGGATGCAAGGAGGTTGTCCTCCTAGCTTGCACGCCATATAACTCAACAAGCAGCTACTTATAGTGTAAAGACATGCATAGTTATAAGCGCCTACTATATATTCATAACCTTTCCAGCTTCGTATTATAATTAGTTCTGGAAAGTTCGCTCCAGTATTGCGCCCACTCGATGCCTCCTGGTGGTCATGAGCCGGGGTCTTAGAGATGAAGTAAGAAGTCTTTCTCAGGATGAAAAAAAGTTTTCTTCCTTGAACTGTGCACAAGCACAGTCTCTTCCGGTTGTTTTCCAGCTTTCTGCATTCCAATGCCCACTTATCAGTAAACTTCTGCTAGCTGGCTCCTTCGTTATCAACTTCCAAGGTCTTCAAGGCGAACAACGCCAAGCTCTAATGAACACTCCCAACCTCCCTTGTCTGCTTTCGCTCATCAAGAATCCCAGTGCTTTCCAGCAGCAGGAATCCATTCACGCTGCAGGATTACCCATGCACATCAGTGCAGGGATTTGCAGCTCTGCAGGCAATAGATGAAAGCTGACAGGATGCAGGGACAGAACAAGGGCTGGGAGCCAGTGGGAAGTTGCCTTGGAGGGTAGTGTCAACTAGGGTGGGCTGCTTTCAACCTGACAATATCAGCATTTTCTCAGTCAAAAGACCTGGAAGGACCATTAAACTATACAAGTAGAGTTAAAACCAGAAGGCCATTCGAGGCAAAAGAGTTTAAGACTCTATGCTGGAAAAAGAACTGAATGGATGTCATGTGGGTGAAGCATAAGCATTGCTTGCCCTGATTTTTTTTTCCGCACTGTGTGTCATGCTAAGGGCATTGTTCACATTTCTAGGCATGAGCATCTGCTTTCAGACAGTGGTGTCTGGAAACACACGGTGGGACAAGGATTCATGCACTTCCTTTTCTCAACCAAATCTGCCGTTTTCAGCATTAATAGTTTATGTCTGTGACTGCAAGATAACCAGTGGCTCCTCTGCCACCTGGAGTATTCTCATTTCTCTTACAAAACCATAACACCCAGTACCAGGTGCAAATTCCTGCAGTCCCAGTGAAAAACTGCTTCAGAGGGCACTGTTTACTATCACATGCTCAAACTTTTCTGCTTTTTTTTTTTTTTTTTTTTTTACTTTAGCACTGGTAGCAAAAGTTTTTGGAAATTTTTTTGAGAAACAGATTAGGCTCCCGTGATTATTTTCTCACTTGTTAATACGCACTGCCCTCTTGTGTATGTTTTCGGTGTTGTCCAGTCGTTTCTTTCCTGTTTTCCCTTTTTTGTAGCTTCCTGAGGCTTTTTTTTTTTTTTCGTTTGGGTTCCTCCCCCAAATCCCTGGGTTTTCTTTGAGGCTTTTTTTCCTAAGGCAGAAATATTTTTGTCACTATTAGGAGAATGAGAGAAAAGCAGCAAAAAGCTTGATTGAATTATTCTTATCCAATATTTCACTCTTTTATGCACTTGACATCTTCGCAGATTACTTTTCTGAGTGTACAGGGGTCAGATAGGTTTGTAAACAGCAATTACTCTAGAGTAAAACTTAGGCTTAAAAGGATGAGGAAAATACTTAATGGTTCATCGAAAAGGCAGTGTTTGAAGAAAGAATCACCTTGAAGGTGATGTACTGTGACAATGTACTTAGTTGCACAATCACCATCATAACAGACTGGTGAAGTATCCAAAGTCTCCCAGGCCACTGAAAGGAAAGCTACTTAGTGTGATAAACCTGATCTCCAAAACTGAGCAGAGGAAGCAGTCACTTCTCAAAGCTAAGCAGGCGGGCAAAGCCTTGAATGGATAGGTGAAAAAACATTGCTGCCTGGGAAAGAAGGAAGGAGGAGAAACCCTTCAGGAGCTGGAGAAAAGGCAGTGTGACACACCACCCCAGCAGGCAAGGTGGTGACATGGAGGAAAACTCAAAGAGAGACCTTCGGGGTTAAATGCTGGTCAGAAGAGAGTTGCCTATTCCTGTGGTTTGAGCAATATGTGTCAAAGCTACCCAACTGTAATCCTCTTGTCCTCTGAAAGGAAAAAATGCACAGGGACTGTGAGTGATTCCTCCCTGCTAAAATTGTTGTTTTAGCCACACAGGTACAAATGAATTTGTGGAGTTTATTTCCTGGAATTAGCTACCAGATAGGTGGGAAATTTTCCTAACATGACTTGCTTTATGCAGTGCCCTCAACTTAGTCAGGAGGTTGGTTTTCTTTGTTCTAGTATTTCCATTTCTTTGTGTTTTTTTCATTATTAACATTGCAGCCACCATTGAAGGACCAAGCACCTAGACAAGCTTCTAAACCATGATTTTGAGCTCTGGGGCGAAATTTCTGAGTGAAAGGATCAATGGACAATTAATAGGTAGATTTGTCAGAGGCTGCATGACTGAACGGAAATTTTCAGGTAAATTATCTGTTATTTAGGTCCAAAAGAGGAACTGAATGTTATTTCAATTTAGGACGAATAATTCGATAGTTTTATTCAGTGCTGGATTCTGAAAGGTTCCTGGCAGACAGGAGTCCTGGAGCACCACTGGCAGCACTTTCAGATCAACTTCTGTGAACTATTCAAACTCTGCTCTAACATCAAATAAGAGAAGCTAAACAGTTAAAAAAGTAAAACCCACATCTATAGGAAGCAGCAAAACAAAACAGGTGACTATATAACAGAAGTAATTTAGCTTCAGACTCACACAAAAAAAAGGTGTATTGGTGCAAAGTCGAGAATCAGGACTTTCAGAATCAAAGTAATCTCTGTTTCATGTTTTGATCTATCCTTGCTCATAGAGTCTGAAATACTCTTTAGTTACAGGATTATATAATTAGTAACTCCACTGTGAGGGAAAATAAAATAGTCTGTGATTCTGTAAGTAAAGACAACACTATGTGCGACATGCTGATGGGAGAAGAAGGGAGAGAAATTTAAAAAACAAAGCTGACAGAAAACCTAAATCCTGATCATTTCCAACTTCTGATTGCTGGACTTTACAAACCTTTATGGTTTTTTTTAGATTTTGTTAATGCAATGCCTCCCTTTGTATAAAAAACCCAACCAAACAAAATAATATAAAGAAAATGTATTGACTTCCCTAGGTTGAGATCTTGTGATCTTAAGTCACAGGCTGGTTTTTATGTCTCCACTGCAAATCACAAGACAGAAGAACTCATCAAAAAGCCCTTATTTTGTAATGGCAAAACAGAGAATATTTTTCCTTACTTTATTTTTAATATGAACAATTCACATCAGCCAAAACATCCAAGAACGTAGGTCTCAAGGCAAACATCCCACCCAGGAAAATGGCAAGAAATTATAACAGTGATTCTCTGAGGGGATATCAGGCTATCACAAATGAAGATCCATCTGTCTCCATCAAGAATAAGCAAAGGATTCAGTGATAATCTGTGTGTGTCCATGCTTAGACATGATACACTTGAACACTGAGTTTAACCCAAGTTTTCCAAAGCCAGATGAATATTATTGTCCTGCTCATTCTCTTAGATGCTGCAGTTTGAGAAATAGACTTGCCAATGCCAAGGAATATGGAGAGGAGTGTTGAACCTGAAGTACATCAGTGCTATCTGTCCCAGATTGGCTTTAGCAATCAGCCTACTGAGCTACTGGCTAAGTACAGGGGTGTGAACTGCTGGGAAAATGGCTATACACAACACTGCACTTTTCTTCATCTCCATAAGTACCTGGAGTTAGCTGACCACACTCCAGGTCAGTACCTCCTAGGTTTTCTTTTCATTGAGGCATTTCTTCTCCTTCCTCTGCCTTTTCTGGGACAGGAGCCTCTCAACAGATATTTGCAAGAATCACTGCTTGAAAGCTCCTCATCACATATGCCAAGAAAAATAGGGAAGAGACCTATGCAGCCAAAACTTTAGTATACTAATCCCTGCATATTTCCATCCTTCCCTACCATAAGGACTGTTCAGGACCATAGCATCCTCACTAACACGAAGAATATAGTTAAAATTAGCCTGGGAGATCTGTCAAGTGCTTGACCCCTTGAATCTCTGACATTTTGAGGTTACGTATCCTTGTGAATGGGAGTGTGGATCCAGGTTGAGATGAGGATATGCTGCTGCATATTCCCACCTGCATGATGTGGGAATAATGAAAGGACATATGAGAAAGAGGCAGCCAACAGCTCTTGTGCTATGAAGACCCAGCAGTGAGTAAATGGTAAATGCTGTGGACATTCAGTCCAGAAAAACATTCAAGAAATACTTGAACTACATGTGAACTTCATACTATTGAATCTGCAGACCCGACCCAGAATGGTCACAATAACAATCTTATTCCAGAAATTTCTGCTACTTCCTGCTTTCGGGGGTGCTGATAGACGCTCTGTGGTATTCTGGCACATCAACAGCTTAGGGTGAAGTGAATGACCCCAGCTTTTGCTCAAAATGCACAGCAAAAGTGAACCGAGGCAAGATAAAAATAGCTATGTGAATTTTCCTCCCCAGTTTCCTAGGCATATTGCAAACCAAAATACCCAAACTGGTGAAAGCTCAAAATCTCAGTTCCATGAGGTTCTCTGAAGTCGGAGAAAAACAAAACATAAAGAAGAAATCCCCATACAGAAAGCCATGCATCTGGGGATCTGACCATCAGGAACAACATAGATGCAAGCAGAGCAAGAGGCTGCTGCCCCTCTCCCAGTTTGCCCCACTGTTGAAACACCACCGGGCTGGCAACCCTGGGCTTGCTTCCCAAACTCGTTTCAAGGTGGGCAGAGCTGTCTGGCAGCCACAACTCCACGTGGGCATCCAAACAGTGGGGCTACCTTTCCCACAAGCACTGAGGTGTTTGCATGTCCCCCTGCCTGCACACAGGGAACTGCCTCTCACCCCCACACCCTGGGGATGCTGTGCTGTCGTGGAGAAGAGAGCTTGGGAGAGGTCGCCCAAGCCAGCTCAGAAACAGCCTCTGGGGCATGCAGGGGAGCAGCTAGAGTTTCCATTTTAATTTCTCTGACAGCTTATAAAACAAATTGGCATATTTAGAGAGAAATCATTCAAGAGAAAATTCCCAACTGGCCCCATAAGAGGTTGTTTTTGATATAAATGCAGTCTAGAAACACAGAAGTAGGACTAGATGCCTCCCTTTCCACTGCTGGTTTGTAAAACTCCCCGTGACTTTTTTCAGGCCAAATTTTAGCACTGCCTTGGTATCCCTACAGTTAACAGAGAGTCTGTGATTGATAAAATGGGAAAATAGCATTTCTTTCTCTCGTGTTAGCTAGGAAACACTAATTTCTTCCCCATTAATTCTTGATGGCTTGGTAGGAAAGCATGTTTCTTAACAGCCTGGCTGAGTTCGTCATCTGGAGCAAACCAGGGCTGCCTCGTGCCAAGTTCGGGTCTGTCCTAATTACCCTGGCAGATGTCACCTCATAAGAAGAGCTGGGCAGTGATTACAGCCCTGCAAAGAGCACGCATACACTAAAAGGTGCCGAACTGGCCACTGTCCTTTCTCTGTTTTGTCATTTTGTAAACCAATGTTTACAATTCACAAAGCACAGTTAAATAAATGTTTTGGGGGGTTTTGTTTTTGTTTTGAGTAAATTAGAATTTCACGTCTTTTAGCAGCTCAATGAATAAAAAGAATGAAACGTTCACTTCCAAAAGCACAGAAAGCAGAACAACATCTCAGCTTCAGTCCAAGTTCAGGTTTTGGTTTCCAGAAGCACTTCAGCAGACAAATTTTAAGATACACACCTGGAAGCCAGTGGGGCTGGTGGCTCCTTGCTACTCTTTGGTGGTTTTGCTGGCTGGACACAAACTCGGGGACCCTGGGCTCATGCCTGCATGCCCTGACTCCTGTCTTGGTGCTCAGGAAGGGGAGGTCACATTTATTCTAACATCAGCACAATCTGGTCCTCTCTTAAACCCCACTGCCACCTTCACTGGGCTGTGGCACAAGCCTGGGACTGGGCATAGCCGTGGTGGGGGAGTGGGCTGGCTGACCTCTGGGGCTGTTCTGCCCTGTGCCCCAGGGCACTGGGTCTTGCTGACAGTGCTGCCTCATGCTGTGACAAGTGTCATGAAGGCAGCAGTGTGGGCTCCCTGCCTGGCACAGCAAATGATCTGGCTGCTCTCAGGGGACTACTGGCTTCCCACTCTACCTCAGCCCTCTGCTTTCTGCCGGGACACACACATGTTTCTGGTTCCGTCAGCACAGGCTCCCTGTGCCACCTGCTGGCACATGGACAAGCGCCCAAGAGCAAAGTCCGTGTAGGGGGCAGTCATTGCATGGCTGGCAAACCCTTTCTGGTAGCTGAGGCTATGAGGAGGGCAGCAAAGACCTCGAGGCTTTTCTGGTGGACTCCTCTCTCTGGATTTCTGGGCAGAGGGATGCACATACGATGTCCTTCCCATGACAAGCCCTCGCACTGGCCCTCTCCACCCTTCCTCACCCCAGCTCCCGCAGCATTTGCATCCACCTTTCCCAGGGCTCCCCGGCTCCACTTGCCCCAGTGTGCAAAAGGTGAAAAATATTTCCTGAAACAGCCTTTCCTTTGTACATTGCAGAGAGACTTTCGGAGGCCTATAATATTCTCTGAAGCATCTTTCTTCTCCTGCGATGAGAAAAGATGGAGTGACATAGCGGATTTGTGCCTTTCCCATGGCCTTTCCATCTTTAACATGTGTGTTTCCTGGGCTAGTTGGGATTTTCCTATGAGTAAGTTGTTACCATATGCACTCCACAGCTTTTCTGCTTAATGCTTGGGCCCAGAGTGGGAAAAGGGTGCTGAGGTATGTAACAAGTGTGTACAGGGGTGACAAAGTGTGAAAGATGGTTTCTAAAAGCTGTGGTGGCTGAGCTTGCAGGTACTTTGTACACTCAAAACAAGAGGGTTAAAGTGAGAAACCACTGCTGGCCTCAGTCCACTCTTACAAGTACTACATAAACCCATGTGTCAGATGATGAGCCAGGCTTGTCCCATCCCTACATAATATGTTCCACTCATTAATCACTTGAAACACAGTATGGTTTTTACATAGTATATTATTCCAAAAGCCACAAGCAATCTCTCTTTAGACTAGATGCCTGCAGTCAATTCAGGAGCATGTGTTGAGGACACTGTACACTTTTCAGTACCCAGTTTCACTGGGATGACCCCTTTGCTGCTTGCTTTGCTGCTGCAACCCAATGCAATACCCCCCCAAGGGAGGTGGATAGGTTGCAGACTGTAGCACTGGATATATAATTTTTTTTATTTATTTCTTCCTCCACTAGCAGGGAGGATGTACTTGGTCTAGTGCTGAGAAAGGTGAGTAACTAGAGAGTAACAACAGCGCTTTCTGAAGAAGGCCAGTCATCTCCAGAGCCACACTGCTCTTTTTTTGAAGTTTTTCCACCAAAGTTGTAGCTGGCAACGAGCTGACACTTTGCTGAGCAGCACCACACTCCGACGCAGCAATGAACAGCCTTCTGCTCCTGAAGTTATCCAGTGGAGGTGAGTAGGAGAATACACAGGGTGTGTTTTTACTGGGAAGAAGTTTGCTTTCAGCTGACGTTGATTTTAGGCTGCCCTTCCCTGCGGACAAAGAGTGTGGAGCAGGAGGGTGACAGAATGTGGGCACACCACAGCCCCTCACTGAGTCTACACATGGAAGACAGCATTGTTTACCCTCTCCAGTGTCATTTTTTCTTTGTGTATTTTTGTGTAAAAGAGCAATGGCACTCCTGTCCATATCAATAGGGTTAAACCAGCAACACTAATAAAAAATGAAACAAACAGAACTGTTTTATTTTCCACTATATTTATAGGTTTTATTGAAACTTGCAGCATTAAAAATGCTACCCTAATGCATTAGGGGTAAACAAATACTGATGTACCTTTCAAACACAAAACAGTGGCACTTTTATGGGCACCTATGATGTTATTTCAAATAAGCAAAACAAATTTCAAACAAAACCCAACATAAACCACAAACCGGTTATATACGTAGACAAAAAATTTATGCACCACCAGGCACTCTACCAGGCAATGATGATCACCCAAGAGTAACCCAGTTGCCTTCAAAGGGACATCATGCGTGCATTCAGGAAGATTTCACTAGAAGAGACCAGATTTGACTAACCCTATGTACTGCCAGAGGCAGACAGATTACCCATGGAGTAAAATACTGGTATCAGCCCACAAACCTGGATTTTTCATCCTTATGAGTCAGGGTAGATTCTGTGCTAAGTGCTGAAGTGAAAGACTCCCACACTCCTTAAGTGTTACGGTGTCTCGTGCTTCTTCAGTTCTGGATAAAGATGACAATGACCATTGATCAGGGTAGAGATGGGTCTCCATGAACTTTTGAATATGATAATGTAATAGCATAATCATTTTAGGGAAAATAGTACAGAGTCTCCTTCTGAGAATACATATGAAAGTCATCGAAGACTGCACTGTTATACCTTAACCCACACACTGCTACACACCTCCTACACGTAACTGCTTGATGCCCATCTAGACTGTGAAAGGGAAAATAAAATAGTCATAATAGAAAGTCTATGAGGCAGAATATAATAATTTATATTCCGTTCTAGCTCGAATTTTGGCCAGAAAGAAGCCATCAAAGTGAGGCTTCTGTAATGCTTTAGCAAACAATGACTGTATCAATCACTTCTTAGATCATGAATAAATCATGACCAATAAATCACTATGAATCTGTTAGATGTGTGATGAATCCTTGAGGAAACTGTATTATATTCAGTGGATACATCTAGGTTAATATGGCACAAATAAGATTTCTATTCAGTTTGCTTAGACTTTATTAGGTTACCTCCATAAATCTGATAACTTTCCCCGTCTAGATATGTTCAACACAAGTATGTGTAAAGGAAGAAGAGTCAGGGGACATCAGATCAAGGGTCTACCTGGAGGAAAGCACAGAAGAATCTAATTTAGCCTCTAGCAGTCAGGGACATGAGATCTCCCTGAGCCAGAGCAGAACCCTGGCAGTTAAGTAAGGGACCAAACCTCTGTGAATTCATCTTGCTTCGGAGTGGTGTGTTTGCACTAATGGCTCCCATAGCATCCAATGGCAGGGATAAAAACTTCATCCCTTGCTCCACATCGCTTATGTCCCCAAGTTTCTGGGCCTGTTGTTATTCCAGACTGAGGAGGCTCCAGGTCTCTATCTGTGGAAGCCAGCCTGCACTTGTATAGGATACTTCCAATCATCCAGTCATCCTTTCTTTAATTTTTTTCTTTTTTTCTTTCTATGAGATGGCATTACCAGAGCTGCATGGAGTATTTGAAGTGCATGTACACCATGGATTTATTCACTGGCAAAATGATAAGCCACATTTTGTGCACTACACTTTTCTTAAGAAGATTCAACATTCAATCTGCCTTTTACCAGCTCCTGAGTGTCAACAGAAATTTTCAGAGAACTTTCCACAGTGATGTCCAAGTTGCTTTCCTCAGCAGCAGCCATTCAGGCCTGTCAGCCTGTATATTTTTTTCGCCCGAAGTAGGTTGTTTGGTGCTTGTCAGTCTTTTATTACTTATCAGTTTATCAGCTTTTTTTTGCTTATTATGCTGTCATTTGACACCATGAAATATTTTTGCAGGTCTCTGAAGTCAGCTTCAGGTTTAAGTACCCTGATTAATCTGGTGTCATCTACAACTTTTGCCACTCACTATCCTCTCCCCTTGTCAAGTCACTTTGCATTTCAAAAATAACCTGAGTCCTACTAAACCTATGAGGTCTCACAGGTGAGACTATTTCCTGATAGTCTTTCCACTAGGAAAAACAACCGCTCTGCCTCCTACCCCTAATTTCTGAAATTCTGCGAGATCAATTTTTAGTATGGATTTGAGGGTAGTTTCTGGGTTGCCACAGTGTACAGTGAAACTGTTCTTAGAGGGAATTGGCTTCGTGCCTGTGGGCACAAAGAAAAGGGTGACATTGATTTTGCAGGCAGATTTGAAAAGCCCACTGACCATGTTTGAATGGGACAAGGTGGACATGACTGCAGACACATGCCTTTAAAAAGTCAAACCAATCCTGCGCAGCCATCCCTTGGCCAGGAGAAGCCCACTGCTGCTCCACCATGGAGACGTACACAGACGTGTCCATGTGCTGCTAAGTGCAAGGTGCAGAGTCATTGCTCTGATTTTGAACTGAGATTTTGAGCACTGGAAAAATACCTTTGAAGTGTTAGGCCGTGTGTTTAAACAGCAGATTTGGCTGAGTCAGCACAGCAAGATCAAGCCTTTCATGCACAGCTAAGCAGTTTCTTCTGGTTGCAAATCAATTCTGCTCGCCTTCACTGGTGAGTTCTGTAATTTGTTCTCAGGGACACGGAGAAGACTTAGGTGTTTTTTCCTTCCTTCTGTTTGATTCAGTGCTTGTCCAGTTCTCAGGAATATCCCTGTAAAACCAAAGATTTGCAATTTGAGTTAATAACGCTTCTGTTCTCATGTCTTTTTGTCAAAGACAAACTTTCACTGCAAAATGCGTGAGGAAACTTGTATGAAACCCAGGAAGTTCCCTGAGGCTGCTATGCCTGCTTGCTCAGCTCATCAAAGCCTTGCCAAGCAGCGAGGCACTGAGGATCAGCCTTATTCTACCTCTGAAGAGGCTTTTCCGAACTATGTCCAATATATTTTCTGAAATCAGTTAAATTGCAAGAGTACCTGTTACAAGGGTGTTGTTATTTGCCTGATGGTAACAGCCAGAGAAGCCTTAGGACTGCCTTGGGTCTCCTGTGCTGGTTGCTGTGCAAAGACAGAAGTGGTTGCATCCTGCTCTGAGGGGGTCTGCAGCAGAGGAGGCCTGTGAGAGGTACAAGGTGGCAGAAGGCCCGCACAGTGGTCCAAGAGTGGCTCCAATCTTCCAGTGGTTCTTCGGATGTGGTAAAAAGCAAAGCTGCCCTCATGGACTGTAGTATGAAGAAAGCTGGAGGTCAGCTGTGGATTTAATGCTCTATTAGCATGCTGGGGCAGAGCAAGGCTGGTGTTTCACAGGTGTCTGAGAGGTCTCCATGCAGTCAAGAGGCTGAGGACCCATGTGTGCATTGCTTGTTTGAGGACGCGAGAGCTTTGTGGACACACTTGATCTGGGCTGGATGGAAAGCAGCCTTCCCTAAGCATCTTGGAATAAACATAGACAGCTTTTTTGCACAGGGCTTGAAGATGGTTAGCACTGAGTGGCAACTTCTATGCTCACTGCAGTTTATCTCACCCCTGAGTGCCTGCACAGTTGCTTTCTCTGTAAAAATGCTCTTTGGGCCTCATTTGCTGAGGTTCTCAGTGCCATCATGTCCTCTGACTTCAAGTGGTTGGTACCTCTGGAAAAACAAATCATGCATAACATTTTGGCTGTCTCACAGGTAACGTAAAATTTGCTTTTACTTCATCACCCCTAAAATTTCCCTCTTGTTCTCCATCTTTCCACAATGACCCACTCTTTACCCCTGACTGTACATGAGTGGCTTTTGCTGCAAGCAGCTATGCAGTGAATGCAGAGCATCTCACAGGACACAGATCTGCTCTGCTGCTGTTGTTTCCTTCAGGCAAATAAAAGCTGTCACCAGAGACCTCCATTCAGTTTTTTGTTTCATGTTGACATTTTGAAAAAGGAATTGGAAATATTGTATGGAGACACTGGTAGATAAGTTAAAACATGAGCTGAAACATTAGCTGAGATTACATTCTATCAATAGGCAACCGAAAATAGGCATCTGGACAGATGGTGCCAATTGATTTAACTGCAGCAGCGATGTTTAACAGGGTAGAAAATGCAAGTAAAAAGCTAATGGGAGCCCTGCCCTAGTTAAATCAGCTTCTCATTTAACTTACCAACAGTAATCATTCTTAATGAACTCCAGTTAAACCAGTAATAGAAAAGATGAACTGCTTTTTGGATTTGAAAGCAAAGCTAGTAAAGCTGGGAGCCTTGAAAAAAGCCAACAAATATGTACATGTATGCACATCTAGACTACTTTAAATAAATAGCATATTGACATACGAGATCTGACACAAAATTCCGAGACTGTCCCTGTAACTCTTTATTTAACAAATTGAGAAAATCAACTACAATCACCTTTAAAATAGTTCCTTTCTGAGTTCACACACAGCTACATACAATGCTGCCAATGTTCAAAGCAATTCCACAGATCATTTTCTGGAGGGCTGTTGAGGATCTCCATCATTTTTGCTTTCACATCTTCTACAGACATAAAATAGGTTCCTTTGAACATCTCCTCGATCTTTGCTATCTCTTCACCGTAAATTTCAGTTAATAACTGGAAAGTTTCCATTGTGGACTCAATCACAAGATCACTCTGTTTCACATCATGATGCATCTGGTGTTGATAAGGCTGCTACAGATCATTTTGTGGCAGTTGCATGCAGGCTAGAAACTCACACAGGCAGACATTTGAAAGCTTGATTAATTCATTCACAGCTCATTCAAGAATAAATGTGTCACCGTTGGCTGGAAGGTGATGTATTTCCAGCTTTCTAAAATTAGCAGAGCATGGCCAGCCACTAACTTATGTATGTACTTGTATAGGGTCTTTCAGCAGAAGTCCCCTCAGAACAGAAATATATTCCTGTAGGGAGCTTTTAGTTTGGGAAGCTTTTGGGCTGGCAAGCTGTCAGGCACTGGCAGTTGCTCCTGAGTTCAGTAGCTATGAAGCTGTGGATGCTCAGCTTTTCTTAATGTCAGACTCTCAGCTTAGAGGAATTAAGAACATTTTTGCTTTCAGGCAGCTTTCTCCTTCTATGCACACAGAGTCTGTGCTCATGCAAGAATTGCTGAGAAAATCACGTGAATAAACTGGGGGAAAACAACTCCTGCTCATCATGTTATCAGCCATTTACATGCTACAGTTTCCAAGCAGCAAGAGCCATCAAGGGACTGAGCATGAAGGGGAAAAAACCCACGAATGATTGCAATGGCTTATGGCATTTCCACAGGAGTACTGCAAGAGGTCATCTGAAAAATAAGAGATGACAGCTGAGACTGTCTCAGCTGTGTTTCTGCATGGAGCAAGCCAGTCTCCTATGCACAGCGATCCAATGCCTCTACTCTGGGATTTCAGGGGCAAAGATCCCCAGCCCCTCATAATGACCAGAAACTGCAATGAAAGTCTAGAAAGAAAGATAATTGTTATTATTAGACAGATTTCTATAGCACTTGAAGACAACCCAATCTCTGCACTCATCCCAAGCAAGTGTATTTCAAAGGATGCTGCATCCTCATGCAGCATATCAGAGTCTGCTTTGATCTATGGCCATCACTGCTACAATATAAAAAATGAACCTATTGAAAAAGAAGTAAAACATAGAAATTCCTCCCTGCCTCGCTGTAAAGTGTATTATTGTGCTTAGAAAAACATGACCTACTTGAGAGTGACTTCTCAGGCAAATCTTAAAACAGTTAATTGTTTTCCTTTTTCTTCCCTTTGTGGAGTTCAAGATCCTCACAGGGACCCCACGAGTTGAGACATCGCCTGTTCAGTGCACACATGGCACATCCCCCACAGTGAGGAAACATGGGATCCTGATGCTGTATCACGACCTAAGGAGTTAGTGTAGATATGTGACTGTGGATTTGTGGGATTCCGTAATAAACAAAGACATGGAGGTTTTATCCTCTCAGTCTCTCTACTTTATTACAGATTACAACAAATGCCTTAAAAATCGCCACTAGTAAACATACCTATGATTAATAAAGTGAATATGAATTAATATCTATCATAGAATAATAGAATCATAGAATAGTTAGGGTTGGAAGGGACCTTAAAGATCATCTAGTTCCAACACCCCTGCCATGGGCAGGGACACCTCCCATCAGACCAGGCTGCCCAGGGCCCCATCCAACCTGGCCTTGAACACCTCCAGGGATGGGACAGCCACAGCTTCTCTGGGCAACCTGTGCCAGTTCCTGACCACCCTCATAGTGAAGAAATTCCTCCTTATGTCTAGTCTAAATCTGCCCCTCTCCAGTTTATACACATTGCCCCTAGTCCTGTTGCTACAAGCCCTTGTAAACTGTCCCTCCCCAGCTTTCTTGCAGGCCCTCTTCAGGTACTGGAAGGTCGCTATTAGGTCTCCTCAGAGCCTTCTCCTGTCTGAGCAACCCCAACTCTCTCAGTCTGTCCTTGTGTGGGAGGTGCTCCAGCCCTCTGATCATCTTTGTAGCCCTCCTCTGGACCCGTTCCAACAGCTCCATATTGTTCTTATGTTGGAGATTCCAGAACTGGACACAATTCTCCAGATGCGGTTTCACAAGAGAGGAATAGAAAGGCAGAATCACCTCCCTCAATCTGCTGGCCACGCTTCTTTTGATGCAGCCCAGGATACGGTTGGCCTTCTGAGCTGCGAGCACACATTGCTGGCTCATGTCAAGCTTCTCATCAATCAGCACCCCCAAGTCCTTCTCTACAGGGCTGTTCTAAATCACATCATCCCCCATCCTGTACTGAAATCAGGGATTGCCCCAACCCAGGTGTAGCACCTTGCACTTGGCCTTGCTGAACCTCATGAGGTTTGCATATGCCCACTTCTCCAGCTTGTAATCTGTATCAATCCATATCAATCTATATCAAGCTATTACAAATTACTATCAGCAATCAATTATGTGGTATCAATCAATAATAGCATCAATCAGTATTGCAGTACAATCAATGGCAGCAACAACCAAACAGTTGTGTACTATTACCGATTACCACAACTTGTCATTAGCAAAGCAAACTTACTAAAATACGGCAGCAGATATGATAAACTACTTATATGAATATATATAACATGAATGCAACAAAAATTAGATTTCAGAGGAGCTAAACCATCCCAATAGAGGGGCATCAAACATACCCAGCCATCCCCAAAGGAGGAGACAACAGACTGAACCAGCAAGGTAACAGGGAGAACCTCAATTCATGGAGTTTGGGGACAGCCAGGGGTCATATTTATGGAAGCTCGTATTGTGAGGCCGGGAGAAAAAAAGAAACTCCTGCTTGTCCTTGAGGTACCCACCTGGCAAGTTGGATACAGGATAAGGAACACCCCGGGCTATTACTAGTAAAGCCTGGTGGCCTGCATGGCTCTTCCTGGTGTCTAACTCCTGTTTGGTGGGGGCTTAATAGTGTGTCTCTTCTCTTCCAAACCTCCGTGTTTCATAAAGGCTCTGCCCTGTTATCAGACCCGGATAAAATTGTCCATCAGTGGTAAAATTAGTGTGAGACCAACAATGAGAAACACACTGAACAAAAGTCATTGCTGCTTTTCATTGAAACAGTGATACTAGAAAACACCCTAAATTTTCAGCAGGTTTTAGTGAGTGGAAAATTTCTAACAGCTGCTAAAGAAAATAAGTTGCTTTTAAACATTTTGAATGCATGGAGTTTTTAATGATAAGGCAATGTTTCCAATGGAAAAATCTAATTAAAATGATGTTGCCAAACCCTTCTGCAGAAACTCTCTCTTTCTGATGAAGCACTATCTCTATACTCCCCATTCAGGAGAGTCTGTTAGGAGACCCCAACCAGTGCATTGCAGAGGCCTTTACATGAGATTATTCAATGTGAAGTCCTGGCGCAAATCTGACAGACTGCGGCTTTTGTTTGAGTAGCAGTTTCACAAAACAACACCTGTGACTTCAATAACCCACCCAGCTCCCCAGATGCGTTTCTGTAGGTGACTAATTGGAGCTATCAGCAGGGTTGTCCAACCCCTCTGGTCAGATCCAAGCAAAGGTCTTCAGCCCTGGGACATCCAATCGTCAGGTCTTTCTACTTTATTCAATCACTGAATAAAGTTAGGAATAACCAATTAAAGTGTATAAACTTGCTACAGAAATGAACTTCTGCAAATACATATTACAGCATTTTCTTTTACTTCTTTATTATAGGCTGTTGCAGTTTGCATGCATTTTCTCTCAAAAATTAATTTGAGATTAATGTCACAAGTTGCTCATATTTAATAACAATGTGCTCATTCCCAGCCAGCTGTGTCCTGCTCAGCAGACTTCCAAAGTGCTGCCATAAATTAACTGGATGGTAGAATGGATTTTTCAGCTTACAAGGTGAAGATCATTCTCTAGGCTTGAGTTGTGGTTGAGAAGCAGAATATGGCGAAAATAATGAAGAAATCAGGATTTGATTAATACTGAATTTAAAAAAAAGCCTCAGTTAATATTAAGACAAACATTATCATTAAGATCTGGTAGGATCAAAAAGACACCATCCTCCACAGGAATACTTCCAGCCCTGAGACTTCTAGGGAGTTAATAGTCAATAATACAACCTATTCATGCTCCTAGATTAGTCTGTCAAAAACAATTAATCAAAGTACAAAAAGCTTTTTCTTCTCTAAATAGAAATGTATACACAGTTAATGTGACGGCTCTATTACTGAAATTTTACTGGAGTTTTTCACATATTTTGTTCAAGTTACAGGTGAAGGACTGGGAGGGTAATCTGCAAAGTGAAGGAAAAAGCCAGAAACCCACATCTGTCTACAATAATGTATTTGAAAACACACACATCTGTTCAGTAAAAATACTGATATTTATAGAGGTTGCCTTTATTTATGCACCTTTTGTCCTTTGGAACATGTTTTACAAACGCATTTACAATAAACATGCAGGGCTGTGTTTCACCATTATCCAAACATGTAATCTCATTGACTTTAATGGCATTGTATTAGTACTACTGAGGACAAAGTTGTACACCATTCAGGGATCTCATTTTTGAAGAGAACTGAACAATTTTCTGAGCAGAATGAAACAGGATTTTTCATTAGGAACTTTTTTAATGTAAAATATTACTTCATAATGCATAGTTGGTTTTGTTACCGCTTCATATGCAAAGCAAATTTATTAACACTTTTCATAAAGAAGGACCAGAATGGAGTCAATTTTATAGGATGAAATAATTGAGACAATTATTTCCTCTGGTGCTGGCTCAAGGGTGGTATTTCCTAACTGGTACTTTATTTACCCAAATCTGAAAGACTTTTACTTCACCCTCTCTTAAAAGATCAGGTGAGCATTTATGAACCAGTTGTTTGATCACATGTACTCCTAATCACACTTGATTAATTTAACTGTAAAAGACCCCAGAAAGGCTGAGGCCAGGCTGTGGGAGGGAGCAGCAAGGGCTGTGCTTTCCTGGCACATCCTTCCCCAGCACTGAACCTACAGTCCCATCCGTCTCAGGGTCCATGGCACAGTGGCAGTGCCCAGTGTGTGTCCTGGAGCTGGAGGTAAGCCCTGTTCCACATCCCATGGGCAGTTCTATCCTCCATTGCCAGCAGCACGGCTACACCTTGTCTTGCTGTTGAGTCATGCTCTTCTGGGCAGAAACCTTGAAAGCCTGAATTTTCTTTTTGATTTTGTGGTGAAAATGAATATTGAAATGTCAGAAATGCCCTTAGACTGAATATCAGATCCTGGCTTTCTGTGGCAGAGAAGCTGGACTGCTAACATAGACAGGGCAAGTGCTAGTTTCTACACTGACACATATCCAAATAAATTACGTGACTGGAGCATGTTTTGCTGATGATTTTACATTCAGTTTTAGTCTCAGAAGTTCATGTTCTTTGTCTGAGAGCTTCAAGTGATAAAGAAAAGACTTTAATGCAATGTTTGATCCTGTCAAACTTTTAAGTGAGCCTCCTCCTTTTCAAAGGTGCTGAATTCCTAGTGGCTTATAATTTTTTGGTGCTGATCCTTTGAAGACAGAGAGTCTTGACTGCCTTCAAGAACCTGCCACTGCCATGCAAAGCCATTCAGCATGCAGTTAAACTTCCTCCCATGCTTTTTCTTATCCAGCAGGGAAGCACATTGGGAGAGACTTGGAGACAATACAAAATTGTAGTTGAGGCATTTGGTTTTTATTACATTCGCCCTTTCCAAGAAACACAAGTGGCAGTTTGCCATCAATTAGGTCTGCTCAATAATTCAGCCCCCTCGTAATCAGAACGCAGCAGTTGGAGCTGTGATGGGTAACGGCCTCATGTCAGATGTCAGTGTTAGGTCTACCCAGCCTATCACCAGACATTGTGATCATTTATCGTGATATTGCACTTCCCTGCCTTCTGCCCCTGACAGTCTGTAAAGGGCTTGCATTAATCTGATGGTTAATTTCCCAGGTGTAGATCCTTCACCAGGTGAGTCCTGCAGAGATATGCCATTTTGCTTGTCTTACATGAGAGATGACCAAAAGCAACGTAGGAGAGTTGGGTCAAACTTTGTCATCCCAGCTGCAGAAAATGCAACTCCCTTGCAAATACAAACAGAAAAAAAAAATCAGCTACAGCTTAACAAAGCTCTGCAGTTTTGATAACAGAGAAAGTTGCTGAATTTCCTGAAAATATCAGCGTGTGTATAAGGGTCAGACTTGTTCTCTAGTGCTCTTCAAAGTCCATATCACCACAGTCTCAGGATTCCCAGTTTGGGAAAAGTGTTTTTTCAGATCATGAAACTACAAGTAACTGGCCTAAGTATTGTAGAAGCCTTTGGTATCTTAAACCTCCTGCTTCCGTTGTGTGTGCTTTTTTCATTTTATTGCTTTAGAAGAAAATACAGGAAATACAACCAAAAATGCTAGCCAGGGACACAGACAGGGACAACCCCAAACACTTCAAATGAATGCAGTGGTGGTGGGATGGCTTTCACCGCTACAGGCCACAGGTTCTGGTGACTGCATGTGCAATACCTCACTTCTATCAGTGAAGCTTTCTTCCTGGGCTCAAGAAGTTCCCCATGAGTTTGCTTGCTAACAACTTGTGTGCTACAGTGGCTAATTTATGGCTCTCAAGTCTGATATATTATGTCCTTGAATGCCCTGAAGACACTAAGTTGGATTGCCTGCCCAAAACCCGCTTTTGGGTAACTACTTCACAAAGGTCAGTTTGGGGCTTTTCCGAAAATGAATGATGCAGAGTTTAATCACTCTTTGAGTCACACAAACCTGTTACAAGAATTTATATCTGATGTTCCCCGTGAAGAATTTCTCTGGCAATTTTTTTTAAGGTTTCAACATTTATTTTAGTTACACTGATGATCAAAAGTCTGCTGAAATTTGTCATAAAAATAAATGAGAAGGAGGGAAGGAGGGAAGGAAGGAAGGAAGGAAGGAAGGAAGAAAGAAAGAAAGAAAGAAAGAAAGAAAGAAAGAAAGAAAGAAAGAAAGAAAGAAAAAGAAAGTATTTAGTTCATTCACTTACCTGTCGAGGGGAATCAAATGCAGGCAATGCTCAGTCTTGTGCATTAGGATAATCTGTCTATTTGTCTCTTATGCCTTTTAAGCAGAAATGTGGTAATTAAACCCCAAACTTTTCTAACAAAAGTTTCAACTACACATTTAGGTTTCGTTGAAAAGTTTTGGTTTCAGTGAAACAGCGTTTTCTGGTGAAAAACATTTAGTTGAAAAGTTCCTAGCCAGCTCTTGTTTTGACAGTCTCTTCAATCACTACAGATTCGTAAGCAGTGAATCGGAAAGGAAAACTGAAGCAAGAATTTTATTTTGTCTTTAATTTTTTTCAAGTTAGAAAAAAACAGTTACAAATGACAGTAATTTTATATTTTATGTACTTGGCATTAATCTGAATGACAAGCCATAGCCTGGTTATTTACTTATTTCTTTATTAATAGTTGTTTCATCAGGACTGTTGTTAAGTGAAAATCTACTTTGCTTTCCTTTCTTTGCATTTTAAATCAATGAAAACAAAACAAAACAGAAAATATTCTGAGAAGCACTATGACAAAATAAAATGGAAGAAGGTGCTGTTCATTCAGAGTATTTGTATGTGTCAGTGGGGGAGGCAATCCTGCCCACGCAGAGAGTACACGTGCCATCGTGATGTGACACCGGTGCAACATCTGCCTGGATATTTTGATGTGCCACCAGAGACATGCCTGCCTCAGCAGAGTAGACGAGGGAGTGACACTGCCCTGTGGCTCCACTCTTACCAGTGTAGCTACTGAACAGTGCTCACCTCCTGTACCAGCACCATGATTTACTTCAGCCCAGCATGGGTTGTGGGTGCTGCGACATTCTCGCTTCAGCTGTTTACAGTGAATGAGCCTGTTGGCGTCACTGGCTCTCAAGCCACCAATTGCCTGTGAAACTACCAGAGATGGATGGCAGCACATTCTCAGAAACATTTTTAAACATACCTTTCAAGGTTTTTCGAATAAGAAAAAAAGGTGTCATGGTGAAACTATATTGTGGTTGGCAAAATAAATTAAGCTTTGGTGGTTGTCCATCAATCTCTCAACTTTATAAATGTTTTAAAAAGATGGTAACTTGACTCAAATGCACCAATCCCATTCATGTTTATACCTGCTCTCTGGTGCTGGAGTTTTATCTAACATTTAGCTGATATCTTTCAGGAATGCTGTTATTCAACAGCTTCTTTATGCAGAATGGATCATATTCGTATATGCTTTTTTTTCTTTATTAAAAAAAACCAGTTGGGACACTTGTTCCAAACATTTCATTGAATGAAACAGTACCTAACGCTGTGAATCAACAGGATTAGGGAACAGAAGATCCCAAGAATTAAACCTACTATTTTCTGACCAGCCCCAGGCAGATCCTCCTACTGTGGTTTCCCCTTAGGAAATTCCCCTTTTGGAGGGATGCTGGGTGCAGACATTTTGAGAAAATGCTGTCAGCACAGCTCCTGCGGAGTTGGAGGAGGAAGAGAGGGGGCTGGGGGAGTGTGGTAGCAGCCCAGAGCACTTTCGGTAAAACAGTCATTGCACAGAGTTGCATTATCAGCAGCAAGAGCATTGTCAGCTACAGGAAAAACATTTCCATTTCCTACCAAAGGTCAAAACACTCAATAACTTCACTAACATGAACACTACTAAAGACCAAATCAGCCCAATATGCAAGGCTAGTTCGGAATGATCTACAACAAACCACACTCAGCTAGACCAGCAGCAAGGCTCAGAAGTCCATGGCCAAGGTTCTTCCATGGAGCAAAAGAGTGAGGGCTTCCCTATTGAGCAGAAAGGATGCAGAGACAAAAACCTCAAGCTGCAAGCTGAACATGCTGCAAGCTGAACGTGATGCTGCGAAGCTTGGCTGTCCCACCTCATACAAGTATGGGGAGATGCAGCAAAGCCTTGTTGAGCAGACTGGCTGTATTAGCTGCCACATAGTTGCATTTATAAGGTTCAGCTCAAGACTGCGTTATCTACACTGAAGTGTTTACATAGAGACGTTGACACCTGAGCTCACAGGGTGATTCAGGTGCCTCCACAGAGACCTCTCATGTTGACTGAGATGTTACAGGGAATCTGAGACCTCAACAAGGAGCTGTCAGGTGCAACACAGGACCTCCCAGTGCAGTGCATGCAGGTCTGGAAACATTCCCAGGAGCACCTAGTCTGGCACTCAGTACCTGTCAGCAAACTGGCCGTGCCCAAGGGTGTTTAACTTCCCAATATAGTTGAAAGAGTCTCAAAAATAGTTTGGTTTTCCGTGAATTGGACTCTTAATGGGATGGACAGGCACTGACTGTATTGACCAGATCTCCCCATGGTGGACCTTATAGAATCATAGAATCACCAGGTTGGAAAGGACCCACTGGATCATCGAGTCCAACCATTCCTAACACTCCCTTAAACCATGTCCCTAAGCACTTCAAAACTATGTCCCTAAGCACTTAGACACCTAGCTCGCATACAGACAACTAAGTGTAGGTATTTTACTCTTGCAATCCTTGCCGTATCAAGAAAAGTGAACCCAAAATTTGTGCACATCCCAAGTACTCTGCCACCTTGAGCCAAGTTGCTGCCAGAAGCCTTTTCTACAGCACCAAGACCGAAACCTTCCTGAAATTAACGAGAGTTGCTGCTGACTCAATTGTGCCTCACAGGCAGATTCTTACTAAAGCATTTTAAACTCAAATCAAGGGGATAAATCTAGCAAAAATAGCTCCCCACGAACATTAAGTCTGGGGTGGTCATCTTGAACTAAAGCCATCACCATGTGCTCAGCCAGCCTTTTTTTGATATGCACCAGGCACTGCACATGGAGTTTGATAAAAGATATTAATTTTCAGTGGCCGTAGTCCTCCTCTGCCAGGGCCCAGTCCCAGTGAACCACCTGAGTGTATTACAAGAGGGCTTGGTACTGCTCCTAATCTACTTCTTGTGCAACTGAAACTCTGTGCAACAATTCTGAGTCTGTCTCAGCACCGTGTTGCCAGAAAATATCTCCTTCCAGGTGCATTTTGTGTACACCAACACAACAGCATCACCAGGATTTCTTCAGGAGCAGGACCTTTTTTTCCAAAATGGGCAATTACTGGCAATCACTAAGTTATTCTGTGAAGGACTGCTCCTCCCTCTTAGCCTAGGAACTGTGGACAGGCTGCCTTTCTTCCACCTTAGGAACTAGATTACGTCTCCCTGCTACCCTAGTTTTTGCTCAGCTACTTCATGTCTTCTCTCCTCTATCAGCTGCTTGCCCGTGGTAGTGGTGCAGTCTGCACTAGCAGAGTGCCTTTAAAAATAAGTCTCCGTCTTGGAAGTAGAGGAGGGGATAGAGTCCAAGAGGTTCCAGGAAGCACAGGCTTGTTTTGAGTCTGCAACGGCAAAAAGCTAATACCCTGTGAGGTATTAAAAGGGTGTTTTAAAGAAGCTCATCTCAATTGGACTTTAAGCTGATTTGTGAAGGCAGGCACCAAGTGACTGTGTGGTTGTTGGGGCTGTGACAAAGCAAATTTTCAATATTTATTGTTGAGTTTGTGTTTTGTTTTGGTTTTGAGTTTTTGGGGTTGGTTTTGTTGGTTTTTTTTTTTCTTAAGTCTACCAAAAGTACTGTGCTAGTAGGAGTTTTAAATGTGTTTGAGTGGGAGTTGAGAATTCTTGTATAATTCAAAGGCATGCCAAGCCAGAAAACCTGCCAATACTCTGAGAGCCGATATAAAGTTCAGCAAATAGTCAATATGCTCAGAAAAGGGGAAAAAAACCCCATTGTTAAGCATCTGTTGCACCTGTTGCAGTAACATCTTTGCCTTATAATGTTCTCACACTGGCTGGGCCCATAAGTTACGCACATGAAGAGGGGTTGTGGTGCCTGTTCCTGAATATTTGTATGGGGCGATGTGAGTTTCTGTGATTCAGGCAATGAAAAATGGCTGTGATATGTTTTCAAATGATAGTTGAGCTCCCCTTTACCAAAGTGAAAGCAGTTCTGCAGTGAGATGTAACCAGCAGTAACCAGCCTTAATTTCGGTAATACTACACCATATATTTATCCTGTGTGGAGGCTGTTTACTGTACTTTGAGCTGCTGTAATAAAAATATGATGCTTGCACAAATAGAACTTGCAGTCCGTGGATGTGTTGGTTACAAGCACATCTGGGCCCTTGTCCAGCCAGGCCAGATGTGTGAGCCAGCTGCAGGCAAGAAGCTGTGAAGTTACTTTAGCACATATCAGGACTATTTTTTGTAGGGGACACTGTCATGCCAATGGGTCATCCAGCCCTGTGCTGGCAGGCAAATATGCTCTGGTATATGGAGTGGAAAGAGAGGTCTGCAAGGAGATGCTGCCCAGCTCAGAGCAGCTCAGCCTGCCTGCCAGCAGGAACAGAGCTCCCCAAGCAACACTCTATCTGCTGGTTGCCATCACTTTTCCTGTTATATTTAGGGGGAAATAGGTGAGATGAGCTTGCTTGCAGGAGGAGGGCAATTCACCAGCCTTGGAGCAGCCTCCATGAGCTGGACAGGCTACCCTGGCCATCCTTGTACATCTTCACCTAACACATCCCAGTGTAGAGTGGCACAGAGGTGGTAAATTCATGTCTCTCCACTTCGCATGGCTGCTTCTAGGTCCCAAAGAGGAATATCTTGTCCCCTCTCTATTTCCATCAGTCTTCCCTACTCACGTATGGCTGGTGCTCCCTATGATGGTGAGCCCAGAGGTGTTCAGGGGTTCTGTGTGGTTGGCAGGCAGGAGTATTGCCTAGTGTCAGCATGCACCTGCCTGTGACCACACCAACTGCTTCTTTGGAAGGTAAAATTGGTGACTTCCAGCTTTGCAGGAGCGCTTCTTCAGGAGGATAGTCGCTCCTGCTCCAGAAGAACACATCCTTCTGTCCCCACTGGTCTTCCCAAAAGACATCTGAAAGAGAGGGCTATCAACTATATAAACTGTTGCTCTTCTTGAAAAAAAATAGCTCTACTTTTTCCTCAATGAAATCATAATCTTTTCCTGCAGCCTTGCCCTGCCCTGCCCTGCAAACCATCAGATAGTTCCTGCCTTTTTTCATCAGCCTGCAGCCTGCTTTTTAGCTCAGCAGGATTAGCATTGCTGGCATAAATGTACAAAAGAGAACTAGGCAGGTGCTTGGTTTATGACAATCTCAGCTGCAAAATTTCTGGCCCTGTGGCAATGGAACAACCTCAGTCCTCACTATATTCTGATTGTATCACTAAACATACTCTTTTTTATTTTGCAATGAGGTCTTTTCCAAAGAAATGACTCCATAATAAATAATAAATATATCAAAATATTGCGTGCATGCCTGAAAATCATAACACAGAGAACTGAGTGGAATTATTCTGGGTTGGAAAATCTTTTGCTGCACGAGTCAGCTATCCAGATAATGGATCCTTATAAGTATGTAGGACAAATAGCTGTATGAACCATCTGGGACTCACTCAGCAGTGGGAAAAAGACTGTTAGACTTGCAAGATCAGCACGCAAGAGTTACTGCTGATCAGTCACTACTGCTTTGCAGAGAAAACAAAGGCTTTAGCATTTAAGCTATTAATAGTTTTCACATAGTCCAAGTGTTATAAAATGTATTTATTGCCCCAAATGATAAATTCAAAATTTGTTAGGTATTTTTCCAGATTTCATGATTGGTTTAACTTGATTAATGTTCACTTATTCCTATGTCTTTCATGTGTCAGGGTCTGTAAAGTCTCTGGCTGAGTCACATCTGGCTGAAAACTAACCAGGTATAAAACCCAGCAAAACACCTTTTCAGTTGATAATTTCCTGACTCAGCTCATCCTAAAGCTACAAGGACACTGCTGCTGGAACAAGAGGGCACGAGCAGCTGGAATTGGGTCTTTTAGGGTCAGTTCTGCTTAGGCCAGTTTGTGCTGATTCTGAGAGCTTAATCTAACTGTGCTGGATGCTTTCTTCACCCTAGAATGACAATTTAATGAAAGTAAAGTTAAAAGCAGTGATGATTTCAACCAATTACCAAATTTGTTATTTCAGTATAAATCTAATTTCTTACTTCTTCTAACTGGAACAATGACTGTTATTCCTAAAAAAAAATGGCAAAGAACAACGAAACAGTTAATTATTTATAGCCAAGTAGGTGAGGCTTTGTACATTAACCTCATAAGGTTCCAGTCTTCAGTTACATACTAATACGTTTAATAATGGCTAACTAAATGCTCAGCTATCTAAAGTCGCAGGTCCTGAGCAGGATCTCTTGTGTTCCGTTCTAATTTGGATCAAACTGAGAAGCAGATGAAAGGCATTACTTAACTGTTTCAAAACACTGAATATGACTTCCCTCTGGAAAAACAGGACTGAGATTCAACTCCAGATGAAGAAACATGCATGTGGGTGTCAGCGCGTAGGAGCTTGCCTGAGCACTGGGTGTCCAGACTGTCCTTCCAGCTAGGGGAGATGCACGGTTCTGTTCAGTTGCCTGCAGGAAGGAGCTGCCATCTGGGACATCCAGGGTGCAGTGACCTCCTAATGGGGTGAATGGTTGTGACAAAGGACCTTTAGGGGCTGTGCCCTCACTCTTATAGGGGCTGGGGGTTACAGAGCAGAACTAGAAACCTGTGTTCATGTGGCTGAATTCTTCTACTAGCCCATGACCAGCCTCATTCAGCTGCCCTGGCACAGGAGCAGATTCAGCTGCCCACACGTGAATACCTAGTGCTGTTCAAGAGATTTTTACAAGGTTTTCAAGCACCCAGGACACCTGCACAGCTTAGGCAGAAGTGACATAGGACTTCTAGGAAATCTCTCTCTAGTCCTGGATCAGCAATGTGAGGATAGATGAGGGTTCAGATCATGGTGGATGCCTGTGTTGAGACAGCGAGGGCACTCTTTCCTGGCTTTCTCTCCATTCACAAACTGCCATAAGAATACCATTACGCAGCACTCGGTTTTGGCATTGTGGCTCATATGCAGAGACATCTCACACTGCCTTTGTGGTGTAAGATGCTTCTTGATTCCAGCCAGGGTATCACAATCAGTTTCCTAGGGAAAGGCAATCACCAGGAGATATTAACAATCAATGCATAAATTAGTTGCTGCTTTGCTGGGGTTGAAAATACCAGGCCTTGCTAGGCTCTGATTCTGCTGTCCTACACTCCAGGGTAATACCCTGATCAGCGAGGCCATTAGATTGAATACTCAGTTTCAATTACAGATGTCGCAGATCTCAGCTCCTAGCAGAATTTTGGCCAGGAAGGCCAATCTGTGAGCCAAACCACCCTCTTCCTGCAGAGGTCAGCGTGTATCCCCAATGACCCGTAATTATATCTTGACTGATGGTCCTCCCAAAAATATTTCGACAGCTGGAAAAGCCGAACATCTGGCTGTGAAAACTTTCCTGAGAGTGTTGCTTCCCTGAAGCAATAAAGATGGATGAAAAGTAATGTGAGTGCTCTGCTCTGTTTAACAAATTGCTTTTTCCAAATGATTGAGCCTGTTACTTGCTGTTTCCGCTTTGGAATGACGTGGTTCCCACTAAGGCCTATTTATGGAACATCAAGAAAATCATCATGATTTCAAACATACAAATATGAATGAAAAGAACTAATGCAGTGATGAAAATGATGAGTAGTGTTATCTGCTGAACTCTGAACTGCTCTTTCCAAGGCAGGTGAGTGTGACACACAAATTCAAGTCACCTTTGGCAAGAAATGTAATTAGAAGTACATAGTGTTGAAAAAAAAGACAGGAGGGGGGGTAGCAGAAATACACCTTCTCCAGGGAAGGCTAATGATTAGCCCACAAATGAATCAAAGCAGGGGCAAGTCAATGATGAACCAATAACTGAGATGAAAGTACCGAGGAGAGAAACTGACTGAGCAGAACTGATCAGCGTGTGGGATTCAGATAGGTTTACAAGCCTGGAAAATCTGTAACAAAGTAAAGCACAAAGCTATTGAAATTTAGTTAGCACAGTCTTTTGATGCTTTCTGTCCTTTGGAAAGCACCTTAAAGGTCAGTCGTGGGACATTTGCTTCACCTTACTATAAAAAAGTAAAGTTGATTGTATTTCTTCTAGTTTATTGATCACTTTTGTGAGACCGTCTTTTCATGGAGACAAAGGAGGAGTGGCAAGGCATCACACTGGCGCACAAAACATGAGCAAGGAGAGGAACCAGGAGGTCCTGTGCAGTGACATTCAACATAGGAATATGCTACCCAAGCATCACTCGCCTACTTGGCAGAAAGGCCACAAGGAAGCACTTACGTATCCTTATACGGCAGCAGAAGGATTGGATAATCAAAAATCACCCCAGCCACAGCTCTAAAGGCACACAACTACCCATTTGGAAACCAACTCCAATTACCTCATGCACCTTTAAAGCTCCAGTCACAAAGGTGATTTGAGTATATCATTATTTACATGGCATGAGAGGCTCCGGCCAAGAACAAGCAACTGGGCTACCAGTGTCAACCGCAGCATGAGGTATGCCTTGCCTTCCTTCATTCTCAGTTGCTTGTGATGGTAATAGAGGGCAATGAATTGTGTTTACTTTTAATTACAGGTTTATTTCTTGAATAGCAGAACTAACAATAATTACAATATTGCAATTAAGTCCTGAATCATTCATTCCAGCTGTTGTTTATTTCTCATTCAACATACATATATACCTTTACTCCAGACTTTGGGACTTTGAAATTCAGGGCTTTTTTTCCCTGTGAACATTTTTTATGCCTTTTTTTTGGCCTTTTTTTGGTTATACAAGCCTGAATCTATTTTAGGAACACATGCACAGTTTGCTCCACAGGATCCAGACAGATTATTTTATGCTGGGGAAAAAAAGGTAGACACAATATATCAGATACACAAAATGTCCTTCATACCAAATGTTCTAGGAATTGGAGCTCAGCAGTAGAAAAGATTATAAGCAGGCACAATAACAAGATCATCACTAGATCAAAGAGGACATCACTGAGACTGAAATTGAAGACTAAAGGATAATGAGAAAATCCTTTAGGACAAGGAGTTAAACTGTTATTAAAGATGGAGAGGGAATCATAACCCTTCTGAAGATTTTTCTGTAGGAATTGATTTCCTTATGCTGATTACACTTATGCTTATTAATTTACCTGAGCATATTTGTGTTATAAGCATACTTTTCCTAGCTGCTCCAGCTTGATGGCTGCAGACTGACCTCTACTTTACTCCTTCCTGTAGTGGTGAAGTTGATCGGTAATGCAATACATTGCACAGGATGCTGTGAATTAATATTTCTGATTCCTCTCATGATAAAGAGACACTGTTGGTGTCAGATTTGCTGAACTGAAAAGGATAGGGAAATAGATGTAGCCCCAGGTACTCTTTGATGGACAATAGTGCTGGACTGCTGCTGGGGAACACAACGACCTGTTTGTGGTGGTCTGTTTTAGTCCACCCTGGCATACACTCAGTCTTGAACAAGCCCACCTGAAAACCAAAGGGCCTGATTTCGTTTCTGGTTTTAAAATTCCTGCTGTTTGTTTGGTGCTGGGTAGAACATGCAAGACAGCAGCGACAGCACCTGACAAGCCAAGGGAATAACAGGCACAGGGAAATGTAGGCAGGACAGTTCCTCCAGGCTCTACTCCCTTGCAGACCAGTAGAGAAGAGTCTATATGATGTTTAATCCTGCTGCCAACTCCAGTAAGCTCAGCAGTGGAGATGAAATGCTGTCTGGGAAGAACTGAGCTTGCTAGGCTGGGCATGACATTGTTTCTCTGGTAAAGAATGAAAAGAATGAAGAAGGCTTTATATCTAATAATACCTTAGACTGATATAGCTCATCTCCAAAACTGGCTGAATGTTTCTTGTTACTACTTACTGTTTGTGCTGTGTAGGGAGCTGCGTAATCACTTTGCACTTTCCCTCTTGTGACTGGGTAACAAACATTTATGAGAAGAGAATAACAAATGGTGAAGCATTTCATTTCGGGCATGAATTCTTAGATGAATGATTTTTCATGCTAAAATTAGCAATGCTCACAAGGACAAAACAAATGTGCAGGGACTGTCTAAATATTCTCCAATAAGTAATAACATGAATTGGAATAAACCAAACTTTGCACTTTTATTTGTTAAAAATTTATATTAAATAATTTTTTTTCTGACATACAAACTTATTACACTAAACGGATTTATATACTAAGTGATCAATAGTTCTCTCTTTCTTATGAAAATGGTTTATGGTTTCTATAGCAATAGCAGTCCTATTCCAGGTACTAAAATATGTGGCTCAGCCTACATGTGCTTTTGATTTGGAATTCGTAAATAGCATTTATTGCATCTAGAATAGCAGAATTACATTGTTTTGGAATCATTAGAGCATTATATCAGGCAGAGGAGAGTCTAGTATTTCCTGGAGGCAATCCTTCCCTCCAGGCCGTCTCTGTTATGCACGCTGCCATGATTTTCAGTGGAGTGGCAGCTAAAGGAGACCATGCAGAATGCCCCAAGGCCACATGAGGGTCGTCATTTCACAGTACTAAAGTGGTTAAGTATTCATTTATAGCCCACTTAAACAGCAAGTATTCCCAGATCAGACATATAACATTTTTAGCAGGATACTGTATTCCTCTACATTGATTATGCCCTTTGCTTTTAAATACCTTAGGCTGTATTTTCTGACAGCATCAAACTGTCCTGTAAAACTAGTAGTACACTTATATACACTGTTAGTACACTTATATACACCTCTTTGTACACTTACAGAAGCACACACATATTTTTCCTTGTGTAAACAGGATGATTTTGCAAGCAAGATCTTCATCATCTTCTGGTAGGTCTGCTCTCTCTTCCCTGCAGAGGAGCCCAAGGTGGCTGTTGCTGCTGCCTCAGGTGCCTCAGCTGACTTGTTTGAAGTTATATACCAAGAGTTTACACTTCAAAGTACACAAAAATAGCTTACACACACACTGCAATGAGCTTTGCAGAATGAGCTCTGAGTAACACCTTTGCTGAAGAGATAGGAGGGCAAGCTATGGATCTTATCAACCAGGAATTTTCCTCCTCAATGTTTGAGCCCCATGGAAACCATACCAGGTTCATCCAGAGGGTCTATGACTGCTGGGGAAAGCACCTTGGCACCCACTGCCATTTAAAGATAAAAAAACTGTTCTGGATTTGGAAATGTATATGTGTGCCGATCATCCTGCAGGAGCACCGAGGAACCGAAGATGCAGCGCCTGCAACCCAATTCCTCTTGGCAACAGGCCTGACAGATTTTTGTAGCTTGAGAAGACTATATATTCAGATATGATATTTTAAGAGTCAATCTTTCCTAAGAACACTGCTGACATTAACCTCTTGCCTGCAGAAAACTTATCCCATCTTGTAGCTGAATTTAGCCCTCATGCCCAACGGCCTGTTCACTCCTATAAACTTGTCTCTATATTAACACTAGGAACCTGCCTGTATCAAAATATATCTACTTCCATATGACAACTCAATTAATTAAAGCGATCCACAGAAGACACCTTACTAAGAAAGAACTGGTCAAAGTGCATGTGAGACAGGCAGCTCTCTTTGCTTCAGCTGAACTTTTCTATCTCTATGCCACGATCCAATACAGCTAGTTTATCCTTAGAGCACACTTGCATGCCTATCTCATAAATCCCAAATTTCAGAGAGGAAATCCAGCAAAAGTTCTTTGGCCTTAGTTCTTTGGACAAGTTCCAGGCATCGGGATTGAAGACTTCTGTTGCAAATCCTTGCGTAATGTCACTAAAACCCTTCCCTCGTGCAGTTATGTCTGCACCTACAGAGATCTTGACTCCCATAGGCAAAGGGAGGCAGAGCTGCCAGGTTCTGCAAGGTTTCAAAGGATGTCCGGTGAAGTTCAGCTCTGTGGCAAGCTCCCGTGCTGAGGAAACATCACTGCCCAGTGGAAGCGGGGCACTGAAATCTGCAGCCAAATTAGAGAAAATGATGGCAAAATTAAAAGCAGTAATGCAAAACCCATGATTACTTCAGCTAAAAGTAATTTTTTTCTGACGCTGATGGTTCCTTTTCTCTGGATTAGACAGTGTTTAAGGGATGCGATCACAGCCTAGGTAAAACTGAAATAATTCCAACTTGAATTTCAAGCCTATAGAAAGGACACTAAGTCTTTAAGTGCCTGCTCCACCATGATCCCTCACTTTGGGAAAAACATTAAGGGTACATTCTTGTGGTCAGCCCTTGTCTGGTCTTCTTACACGGTCCCTTTAAATCATCATTTAGCTGCATGTCTTCATCTGCCAATTTTATATTGGTTTAGTTGGATTATTATGAAGAGCAGAGGGACGCGGAAGATAAACTCCAAAAGACTGAACAAGACACCTCTTCTTCTTCCTCAGATAACCCCGCTGAACCATTTGGTCAAGATTTTTTCAAAGTAGCATAGACTACTCAAAATAGATCAAACCTCATAAGCCCTTTTGCCCTTCATATGTTTGCAAAACTTTCACATGGTGCTCATTTTGATTCTTCTGATTTCAGCTTCAGTGTAATTTATAATTACAATGAATATACTAAGCGGTTCATAGTGGCCAGCAGGCTAATGGGTGTTAAGATCTGTCCTTTACTGCACTGTACTGCTGTGTGATAAGAACCCCAGATGAAGAAAGAGAGCATACAAAATATCCTGTTCCAGCTAATGTAGAATAGTGAACACAAACTAAGAAAAATCCATCAGATTATGATAGAGTGACCCCCCACAATGTTATTGCTACAGTAAGGATGGCTGCAACCTTGTATGAAAGCTTTGCTTGCAAATTGTCTCTCTGCCTGGAAAAGCTGTTTGGGAGATAAATGTCCTACAGTTTGAGATCTTGATCATTTATTTTTGGAGTGTTTCTGCACAGGCAGAATTGGTGCTTCTTACTTGCAGATATGAGACAGGACAAAGAAGCTGACATCCCAGGAACACGTACAAGTGAGCCTACAGCTCTTGTTCACTTGAAGGTTTCCTTGGTTTTCTCAATACATCTTTTTGTAAGACTGCTAATAACTACCAAGGAATAGTGAGAATTATATGACAGTGGAAGTGACAGCCAGAAGAGGAAAAAACAACTGAATTATTGGCCTTTTGATTAAATCTGAAACGTACTCAATAAATTTTGTTTGAATTGTGTAGTCAAGAAAATGAGAAAGCCTGTTCCAAGCCTTCAAAAGTAAGCTGCTTATAATTTTATACCAAACCCATGAATGTTTCTTCATCAGTGCATAAAATCACTAATTGATTACTTACTTTGTGGAAACAGAAAACGTGTTTTCATAAAATACAACTCCATCTTTGACTTTCCTGGGGTTTGCATTTGTCCTTAGGACATTTGATGCCTCTCAAATAATGTAAGCTTGCTGACATTTTCTCCTTTCCCTTTCATATAACGAGAATTTATCTTCCCTTTTCATGCCTGTTTCCTAGAACATACTTCCCTGATGGGTTGAAGGGCATCATGCCTGACCTCGCATTGCTTCAAACCTTTCTTAGAGTGACCCATTAGAGTGACCCATTCTGTGGAGCGTTCTGAAAGAACTCCATGACCAACTTTGTTTTCCCCTTTCTCACTTGTTATATTACTTACATCTGACCAAGACTGTTTATGTTTACATTTTCACAGGGTTTTGTGCACAAAATATAGCACACCTTGTGAGCTCTGTGCTCCCTTCTTCTACCTTTAAGCTGAAGCCATACAAACAAACACATGCTTGCACATGTGCATACCAGTCCAGTGTTTGGCCAAAGGAATATCATCCTTAATTATGCCTGCAGGTAAAGTAAAATTCTTTAAGCTGCCCACTGTATATTTTTCTAATCAATTATTAACCAGTTTAATTTTGAAGAAAAGGGATCACATTTCAAACATTACTTTCCTGAGCTGACTTAATAAATTTTTGATCTGATAAAGGTTCTTTAACAGAACAGACTTTCAAAGGTGATGTGACTTACATTTGTGGATTTTTTGCTGGGTCTGTTTTTCCTGCCAAGAGCAGATATCCAGCATTCATTTTCTATTTCAACTTCATCTGCATTTTGTGGGTATTAACAAAATACATCGGAGAGTCTTGCCAAATTCTTTGAAAGCCTCATCTTTTGGCTGTACCTGCCGAGCCCTCCCTGCTCTCAAACTCAACTTTATAGTAGCTGTTCAGCTTGAAATGCAGGTAAATAAATTCTGGTGACTTATCCTATTTGGCACTGGGAAAGACCCAGAGGCTAAATGCTTGCTGGAAATCTCACAGCTGCCACAAGCTGGGTCTTGTGCAGGATGTGAGGAGCAGCTCCAGTGAGCTGGGGAAGACTCGGGAAGAGGGTCCAGCAGCCTCCTCGGTGGCAGGAACACCTTCTTCCAGCTGCCTGTTGGCCACTGGTGGACTGCAACAACAGCCACAGCAGTATGTGCCTTTCCGTGCTTAGCTCCAAATAGCTTGTCTGCGGTGTGATGAGGTGCTGAGTCCCTCAGGCCAAGCTGAGTGAGTAGGAAGCTGCTGGTTAATCTCGCCTCTATCCCATGTATGCACTCATGGCCAGAAGCGTTTTGCAATTCATAGCTCTTGGTCAATGCTTTCTACCTGAAAGGTCACACATGGGCATGCCTGGAGCCCCAAAGTTTGGCATTGAAGGAAGTCCGAGCACTTTGCTTCTGGGTTTACTCTGCCTTGGAGTAGTTGTGGATAATTTGTGAAGTTCCCCTGGAACAGAAAGCCTTAAAAATATTCTGCTCAGAAAAACATAAAATTATTTCAAATTGAAAATTTCTTTTTGAAAAGCACATATTCAGGCATATATAGTTTTTTTACCTTCTAATGAAATTTGTATATGCTCTATAACATGGAGGTGGTTCATTAATGTGCAAGATATTTTTTTTCTTTTTTTATCATTATGGAAAATTTCCTGTCAGTTCTGAGCAGAACATTTTATTTTATTTTCTATACTAAGTGTTTTATGCTTGTTAGAGCCAAACAACTTTTTAAAGAATGAAATCAAGCCATTCTCTTATTTCATTAGTCAATTTGTGATAGATTTTCCAAACTGCCTCTGTTTGTTAGAAAACACTATGAAAAGTAAGGTGTTTGAATCCATGTTAAGCAGCAGCTGGTTAAAACAATTTTTAAATAATTAAAGCCAGTAGTAAATTAGCCATGTATTTTGACTAAGCTGTTGGATTGACTAAGAATGTTGGATTATGCACTACTAATTCTGATATCACAAAATAATATAGAAATAACAAAAACAATATACAAAGCCTTATGTTCGCCTGGAATATTAGCAGACAAAACAACATAAAAATGATTTCAAACTAAATTACTTTTTTTCCTTTAAATAAATTCTTTTTCATTTAAAAAGCAATTGTGCTCATGGGAAATATTTTCAAGATTGCTCTGATTTTGTGAATAAAAAAATAAAACATGCTTTTGTCAGGATGGCTTTTTCCCAGCGGGCGGCTATGCTGGCAGAACCAGCCAGCCTGGTTTCCGCTGCGAGTGCCCAGGATGGATCAGGCACTACTAAGCTCAGCCCATCAGTGTGACCACATTCCATCAGAGCCCATCCCTGCCCTGCAGAGCATTGAAGTGCTCCCTGAGGCAGGACCATGTTTTGTGAAGGTGGTAACAGGAAATGGTAACAGGCCCAGAAGATATCAAGATATCATAAAGTTGGAGAGAGGAGTGGAGAGTGAAGAGAGACATATGGGTTTCAGACACAATAAAAGTAAGACATAATATGGTGATATTAAAAGCTGACATGGGCTAGTCATCCCACTCAGCCAGTGGCAGGGAAAGCTAAGTCGTTTATCAGTGTGGGCATTAGAGTCAAGGAATTTATTTCAGAGGGTCGTGTTTCCACCTGTGTTGAGCACCTTGTACCAAGACCACACCAATGCCCACCACTGCACCCAGTGATACACAGTGGACTGGTACTGGCTAAGCAGATGGATGCTGTGACAAGACAGCTGATGCACTATGGAACCTACTTAAAATGCTTCCTTCCTATGTGCACCTTCAGAAAACATGCAAAGAGTAGAGCAGCCAAAACCAGTCAGCCAAAACAGGGCAGGTTTCTGTGAGCTTAGTTTTATTGATCTCACTGTGATGCCCACGCTAGTATTACTAACTGTTGAAAGCCCTAATATTTACCAGATTTTAGTCTACTGTCATGGCAAACACTGAGAGTGTTCCATGGGGCAGAAGAACTTTGGCTCCAGCTCTACTGATGCGTTCAAAGCTGTCCTTCAAAAATAGGCCCTTGAGGCACAAGCTGGAGGTGGCCACGGGTTATTTTTAAGATAGGGATCATACCAGCCTGAGTTCTGGGAACATGAAATGGGTTCACAACCAGCTTCTCCTGCCTTCGGCCTTGCATGAACTGCAGCTCAGCAAAACCCAAATCCCAGGAACATGACCAACAGAGTGCACTGGTGACGGATACCTACAGGTGCACATTTCTCCTCAGTACAAATGGCTTTGAAAGTGTTTTTGCTAGCTTTGTAAACACAAGCACTGAGCACACTGGCATATTAAACTCTGCTGATGAGAACAATATCAGCACGGGATTTAGTCCATATTTTTGTCTCCAACACATCCACACTACATATTTATAATGCTCATTTCCACAGACATTTATCTCTGTCATAAGCTAAAAGTGCTTTACAAGTTCTACCAACTCTCATTTTCATTAATAATGCAGTTTGCTGAAAAAAAATATATGTTTCAGCCATGTTTTTCCTTATCTTTTATTTCTTGAAATTACAGGACCATAGAGCTATTGTTCTGGACTTGATACATTTCAAACTTCATAAACACTGTGAAACCAAAGGCTATAGATCTTATTTCTATCCCAGAACTGTTTCTAATTCAAGACAGCTGTGGCATAACAGCCTGGCAATGACATTTCTCTTGTGAAGGCAAGTGATCAGCAAGCTCAACCTGTAATCTTAGGGTGTCATTTATTTGCTCTGTAGAAAGCCACAGCACCAAAGGAGCTGCAAAGAAATGTAGCTGCTGTATGGTCCTCACCTCAAAGGCAGAAGAGCTGTTCAATGGTTATCTATTAGAAGTGGAAAGTCCATTCCTGAGGTTCTGAGAGATGTTGTTTCATCAGCACTCCACCTGGATATCCTCCTGGTTGGCTCTCCCAGATGTGCTGACCCAGCAGCGAGGAGAGGCACGGCAGCCTCCAAACATCACCATGAGGAAAAGGCAGTGCAGACAGTTACTGTAACTGGACCCTAAGAAATAAATCCATTTTGAAAGCACTGACAGCCACCAGCAATGAAGAAACAAACAAATATTTAGTAGGCAGAATAGTCCGCTCAAGGCAGCCAACACTTCCAGCCCTCGGGCTGTATTTTTCTTCTATATTGCAGGCAGCAGTGAAGGGAAAAACAAAACACTTATATTCCTCTGCAAATGATGTACTCAATTCTTTTCTCAGTGCAATGAGAACAGAAGAGTAATGAGATGCCTATGGCTGTTCATGGCTTCAGGGGACTAATTAACCCCAATGATTAACTGGTCTGCTTTGACATCTAGGCTGCTCTTCTTTGCCACAGCCGATCAGCAAAACATATAAAATCTGTAAGTGCTGCTTATAAATGCCCCTCTTTTGCTATACTTGAAAGGGGAAGGATGCTTTATGTCACATCATCGAGTTTTCAGAGACTTTCCTCTGCACCACTGGAAGTGCCAGATCTCTCTGTTTCCCTCCCTTCTGCATTAGCTGGCTGTTTCTTCTCAATTAGGTAGAAGAAATCAGTTGGCATAGTCTGTTCCCTGTGCAACAGACTGAGAAATATCACATTATTTATTCTGGATTAACTGAATGAGGTTGGGAAGAGTTATTTCTCCCCAGTCTGCTTTGACAAGGTAATTTGCTACATGGCACTTAATTCTACAAACCAGAATTAAGCTGGGAAAATGCAGGGTATCAGAAACCATCTGCAAGCAAGTTCAGTGCCATGAAGGACTTGGCACCCTGGAGCCTCACAGTTCCTGTGCTGGCCCTATGCACAACACCAGTGAGCTGCTGGACCAGTAAGCCTGGAACAGCTGGATGTGAGCTGTACACCCTTATTTTGTGAGTGGACAAGCATTGTTCCCATATGATCATTTTATGGATTTTTCTCTGATAATTGCTACCTATAACATCAGTTAGCAGAGATTTCAGAGATGCAGAGACCTGTCTTCCAGGTGTACATTGAATTAAATGCCAGTCTAGACTTCCATTCACGTTATTTGACATCTTTTGCTTTTCTCTCTTCCATCAGGAATTTGGTGCTACCTGGGAAGAAAATAAAGTCACTCTGGCACACTTTGCTCTTGAGAAATCCATATTGGTAGTGGCTTCTTGGTGCTCATAGATAGATCTTTCTCTGTTTGCTCCAGAAATTAAATTTAGGCTGGTAGATCTTTAGCTTACTCATCTTTCCTTTCCTCTAATAAGGAATAAGTACAATAAGTCTGCTGCTTACCTGTTTCAGCAGCTTGTTCTGTCCACTGCAACTTTTCAATTATAAATGTTAACACCTCTGAAACTGCCGTGTACCCTATCTGCTGTGTCAGGTTTGGCAGATTATGGTGTGTAAGAAATTCCTGCCTCCCACTTCCATTGCACCTCACACCTCCCTGTCTCTGTCTACTCTGACTCCCCAACACCTATTTTGCCCTGAAAGCATCGCTTACAGTCAATCTCCGTCTGTGTGTTGAACCAAAACTTCTCCTAACTGCCTCCTAGCCACCACAGAGCTTAAAGACTGTTTTTTTCTTAGCTCTTATTTTTCTCACAAGCTGAATTCTGGGACTTGATCTTTCCTGTTGTTCCTTTTCTTCATCCTTTGTAGTTTGACTGAGTTCCTCCTATCTGTGCAAATTCCCTGCCAAGTATCCCCAGAAAAGCTGTCAAGGGGACTCAGAACAGTCCAGTGAGTGAAAACTTAACAGATCACATTCTTTATACAGCAATTCAACAGATTAGGACAGATGTTTCTCTGACTACCCTAGATAAATAAGCCTGGTGTACCACTCTCCTGATCTGCTGAAGGACCGCAAAGGAATCCAAATCTTTCAGTGAGAGTGCCTCTCATTTTTTAAGCCCACCTGAAGTTATAACTATAATTATTTTTAGGCGGAAGGAGTGGGTTGCCTTTTAGATGAATAACAGGATCTGATGCTGGGAGAGCAATATCTCCAGGAGACAAAGGAGCCATACATTCCCTGCATCCTCATCCTCTGCCAAGAAGAGCACCTCAATATCTAACGAAGGCTGTCAGCTGGGAAGGGCAGTGCCAGGCCAGTATAGCATGACTGTGAGGCCATCAAAAAACAGCTGGGTGTGAAAAGACAATCCCATAACGCTGCCAAGTTCAGCGAGACCTGTGGCATGATGAACTCCCCAGTGAGTAATCTATAAATTATTTTACAGCTGCCTATGTTGGCTTTACTCTCTTTTCCAGCATAGTGAGCCATTACGGATGAGAAAATGAATAACCATCTTGTCTCTTTCTTATGCTATCTAGGACCAGGTAAAATTTACAGGAGGTCTTGTGAGGTCCAGGCACTGTGCTAGTCCTTGTTCCGTGCAAACCGTTGGAGTTTCGGCTGGTAACAAAGGCACTGCTCGGTTTACAGGAGCAGACAATTTGATCTTCTACAATTTAGGACAATGGTGTTGAGTCTCACTAGCCAGTGTCAGGGGATGATACATCCAAGCTGTACAGGGCAGGGGGTGACACCCAGAGCATGACCCCAGGGCAGCACTGGTCCAGCACAGGTGGTAGGGAGACGGGAGCAGTAATCCTGGAAGACACGAACTGTTTCCAGCATTACATATTACAGCCTTTGCAGAGCAAGCTCTGGGCTGGCTTGTTTATTTAGGTGCAAACCCATATTTGATACTCCCAGTGCACTGTGCTGTATCTGGGCTGAGCAGACTCCCGGAGACTGATGCACAGGAGAGCAGTAATTAGCTTGGAGCACACAGAGTCAAGGCCGAATGATGATGAATAAGCCCTTCCAGAGCTGAGCTGACTCCATGTAAAATCAGTTTGCAGAGCACAGTGGCATTGTGCAGAGATACCTCAGCTGGCCCTGCAGAGAGCTGCTTTCAGTCAGCTGAATGTATTAATCTGGGCTAACATGCTTCCAGATAAATCAAATACCAAATTGATCAGGCAAATACACACACTCATGGATCTATATCCGGTATAGCTGGTTCATCCAGAGTTGATTGTAGACTGATTTCTGAGAAATCCGAACTAACTGGACCTTAAATGAAAACACAGCAAAATCTGAAAAGAATAAAATCCCTTGGGTTTTCAGTCTTGTGAAAAGCATAAATACTAATTTGTTCCTTTTAGCTGCTTTTTTCTTGCAAGATAATCTTCTACGGCTTAAGTTAGAACTCAGTTATTTTCATAATAAAATATATGATGAATAATGTATATTCTGCACTGATGGAACACATTCCATCGGGAATCTCAGAATATTTTGCAAATATTAAGGGGCAAAGCTTTCCAATAGACCTCAGAAGCAGGTGGAATTATAACTTCATGGGTGTTTTATAGATGGCAAACCAGACAGAGCAGTCTTGTTGTAGAACATGTAGGAAAACCCATGTAAGGCTGAAAATAGCACATAAAGACTTCTGAAGTCCCTAGAATTTTCTGTCTTCCTTCATGTCGACACACTACTTCTCTGGCATATTTAGATTGGCACATAATGTTTTGTTTTTCCAGATGATAAAGAGCTAATTCTCATTTAAACAAATGACTTTTTCAGTCTTTATAAATTAGGAAGCAGGCAGCATTTCCTCCAGCTGCCATTCAGCAATTATGCCATTTGGAAATGGTACAGAGTGATTTGTGATAGTGTAATCCCTTTGGAGTATGGAAGTAGCTCCAGAGTCAGGATTGATTAGAAATGCCCAGTTGACTGCCAGGGACACATTTCAAACAGGCTTATGCTGGATTGCTGATATAGTTGTATGCATGAATCGAACAGTCAAATGTACAAATTACCCGATCTGCATATCCAAAGCTAAACTGTGCAGCTCTAAACCCATTTTCTGGCCTAAAGAGTGCCACATGCCAAGTACATAACCAGAAAAACAGCTCCTCGTCTGCCTTCAGAACAGTGGGCAATATGAATCCATGGAGTTCATCTGTATTTGCACATTGTCAGCTCTAAGCTCGGGGCACTGTTGTAGCAGGAGCACATTTAAACCTTATGAAACTTATAACCGTGAACTCTTCTGCATATCCACAAAATAAACCCAGTCCAAGGACAAAACTAGTCTTTTAAAACCTGTGCCAAAACATCTCAAAGTCTCTCCCATGACTTGAAATCAGGCTTTAAACTCCATGTTGCTTTTCTACCCTCATCTGACATGAGATAAAGTCCAACCAGACAGAGGAAATGACAACAGGAACATTTCCTTGTGTTACATCTCAAAATCTTACACATTGTATACCAATTTTCCTCTTAGAGGAAGAAACATGAAAGGTACTTTTAAGACTGAAAGAGATGTGAACAGCCGATGAATGAAGCAGATTCCTGTTCAGATTAGCCTGAGGATGAGGAAGCTGATGTGTGTGATTTCTCTTCTGCTTTGCCTGGTGCTCTCCAGCATAAATCCACCTAAAAGTCTGTATGCAGCTGGTGTAAAACCCACTGCCCAGCCTCTGAAGATTGCAGCTTGCAGAAAAGTAAACCTATTATAGGCTGCTACTCTATCCTGGCAAGTAGATATGTCAGATATCTCTCTGCAGAGTTATAAAACTGATTGGATGTATTTGGGAAGCTGGCATTAGAGGACAGTAAACTACACCAAAACCAGACTAAAAAGAGCATGAGGGAGCGATACAGAGAGGAATACGAATACAACAGGATGCAATTTAGAAATATTTAGAAAATTCACCCATTTTATTTGTACAAAGATTACCTTTCCTCTGTGTCCATCTCAGGGATCAGTGCAACTTCACAGCAGGGGAGGCAGGAAAGCTGGGTCCTGTGTGAAGGGGAGTCCTGTGTGCTTCAGTAGCAACCACTGGTCCAGGGAGCCTGGGGAGCCTGTGCCAGCACCTCAGCTTTTCTTGCTGCCTTTCTGCGCAGTAAACCACTTGATTTCAAATAACACCAGCGTTACAGATACCCACAGACCCTTTGACTGTGGCACAGCTGTTGCTGCCTGTGCTTCTGGATGCCCAGGAAGGACGATGCATCCCAGGTCTCACCAGCTACCTTGTTTGGACAAGGGATAGATTTTTTTTTCAAGCAGTGCAGCTCTGCAGGTCTTATAATGACTTCACTGGGGAAAAAAAAAGGAAGGATTTTGTTCCATGGTGGTTCCTACACGGTGGTTCCCATTCAATGCCGTGCAATAAGAAGTGCAATGCAGTACTACTAATAATATCTGGATCACAGTGAATTACTAGCTTATTATTAGCTCATGCCTGGCTCTAATTTCAATTTCAAGGTTGCATTTATTTTTCACTGTGCTAAATCTACAATATTAACACAACATCAGACGTATCCGCTGGAAAGATATATTTCTGACTCCGAGAGAAAGGATGGCAGGACTTATGGGGAAGTGGATTGAATCTCCTTAACCTAAATCTACAGGTATGCAAGTGCCCTGTCAACTTTACTTTCAACAGCATTATATTCTCGATGAGTATCACTCATGGAAATTGCCCCAGCTATCACACTGCCTAGTCACACTCAGTCCTTTATAGTAATTCATCTGGAGACCTGACATCTAAGTTGGCAGATATTTCAAAGACCTGCTTCGGTTCAGCCCTCCCTTTTAAAAAGCTGTGTTATTTTTGTTTAATCATTCTTGGAGGTAGGAGACAGGGGCAGGTTTTGCCTTTTTAAGGAGGTGCTACATGTCTGACAGAGCAGTGTGAGGGCCCTGGGCTGAGTTATTCCAGGGCAAGTCAGGCTGATCAAAAAAATAATTTCCATCATGTATGTGAGAAGTGTATTTTTAATCCATTAGGATGCTAGTTATGATTACTACATGAAACAACTAATCTCTTCTGACAGGGCTTCAAACAACACGCCATGCAGCCCAGACCTTAGTCTCGGTAAAGGTATTTCTTCTCATGCAAATAAACTTTGTTTCTCTCTTGATGAAACTCTTCATATTTTCATCTCAAATCCCTTCCTAGAGGTGCAATTATTCAGAGACTTTTTTATTAAGTTCCTTAATAAGAGAAGAGCAACAGGTTTTCCAAGGCTGTTCTCCCTCTTGCCTCCACATCAGGAAGATTTTAACATGCTGACAGTATCCAAGATAGTCTTCTCTTGCCGAGCCACAGCAAGTTTTTTACAGGGGCTTTTCATGGAAGGTGGCACTGGTCCAACTCCAGGGGTGTTTTTATCTTAAAATGGGTATTATGTAAAACATGAAAGTCACTAAACTTGGAGGAATCCACCCCAGCTTCCTCTCAGGTTGCTATTTAGCAACGAACAAAGGTGAAGCTCAGACTTCTCTGCCACACAGTGAGCATTTCAGGGCCACATACCACTTCCAGTCCTGCTCAGACTTGAAACTTGGAGCTGAAAATATCATTCACACATGTCCCGAAACCATAACTGATAAGCATCTTCCTGATACTGCATAGCAGAAGCACTACATCAGAGGGGCCTTGAAATCTCCCCAGATTAGAAAGGGAGAGTGTATTTACTCCGATACCATGCACATAAAAAGTGTCAGCCCTTTTGCCTACTCCACCTACAGACATCTCAGCTGAGACCAGGCTCTGGATGGAGAGATATCCCGGCTGATGGACTGATCTTTCACACCACCCATTCCAAACAAGAGATTCTAATGCTGTTTTTTCCTACTGCTGCAATTTACAGCCCCCTTAAATGCAAGAGATCACCTTCTAGAAAACTGAGAACATCCCTCCTTCACCTGAGCACGCTGTTGGTAGGGAAGAGGAGAACCAGCGGCAGCTGGAGACCTGACAGTAGGGTCAACAGGCAAAGACTTTTTGAGAGGGTGTTTTACCTTAGGTGCTTAAGTTGACTCTAGTTGATATGTTCTATTCATTTAGCTTTATTTATTCTCATTTTGCCTCCAATACACTCTGAAAAACAAGTGAAATGACAGTGGCAGGCAAAGTTATTCACCTAAATTAAACACACCTGATCTTCCCACATATTCTCATACAATGTAACTTTCCCATCTTGCCCAGGAAGTGTTAGAAACACAAGTAAGTCTTGCTGAATTTGAGCAGTAGTAATCCAAGAGGGAAAGAGAAGAGCAAACCACTCTCAAAATCTCTTTCTCCTATGCCCTGGGGAGGGAACTCTAGTGCCACAGATAACTTCTCACTGCATAGCACACTGGTTTTAACAGACTTGATGGTGGCAGTGAACAAGAACTGCAGGTACCCAGCACTTAGCTGGTATAGAGAGCAAAAAAAAGCCCCTCTTCCCTGTGAGTCTCTGCTCCCAGCACCACACAGGGCAAGGAGAAGTTATTATATAATATAGCTGAATATATATGTTTGGTATGCTATGGGTCTTTTTAAATGTGATATTTTGTTGTTACATTATATTATGTTACATTGCCTCACATTAAGTTGTTATTTTATGTAAGGGGAAACCAGTATTTCAAATTGCATCCTCAGTCACTGTCTAAATATGGTCAGTATTTTTGTCATACAATATGAACATGCTAAATTAGCAACTGAAAAGTACAGTCAGAGGTAGGCCAGTTGAGTCATGCACCATGAGCAATCAAAGCAGGGGACAATCTTGCATTTGCTACGAGATGTTAGGGCTCATCATCAGGGATAATGAAGGCAACAAGGAAAGGAAAGAGCAGACAGCCCAGATCTACCAGACTTTCAATCCTGTTTCTCACCTTACAGCAAGAAATATTATTGCTATTGCTGATCCTGGAAGGCTTCACAGCTTCTTTTTCCACCTAAAGCCTTCCAAGCACTTTGGTGCCCATATTGCACAAGGACACATGTGAGCCAGGATAAGGCCCCACCTACAGCTGAACATACCTCTCAAAGCTGAAGTGCTGAGCCTCTCAGACACATTTCTGCTTCACCTACAGCAGGGCTCTGTGTGGACACAGGGGGAGCCCATGGGAAGTCCAGTTGGGATGGGATAGCATTGATGGTGCCCTGCCCTCCTTGCACAGCCCTCAGCATCAGCAAGGTAATGCAGGTACAGTGTGATGTGCGTCAGCACAAGGAAAAAGAGATGCAGAGGAACAACGAAGCTAGCTTTGCCATGATTTGTTGTGGAGCACGCACAGTCAGACGGGAGCACTGGAGGGGACTGCAGACCTCTGACTGTCCTAAAACTTCTACCCTGCCTGCTCATTCTCACTGTTCCCATGCAGCTCTAAAATGAGCTCCAAGATCAAAATATTGTGGATGCCCAAGGTATTTCTTCCCTAGGATGCTACTTGAGAAATTAGAGCAGGAGATCACTTGTATAGCTTGTGGATACGATGTTTGCTTACACACACTCTCCTGCTAGCACACAAGCACTGTGCTGGACCAGACTGGAGCCATCACCCTCTCTCCTGCCTCTTGTCTGGCAGCAGTGAGGCCAAGCAGCCTGCGAAGCACCGCAGCATAGCCTGCCCTGAGCTTGTGAGTGCAACAGAGACTTGTTTCAATTTGCACACTTCACACCTCCAGAAATCTACTTGGCAGTTAGTGTAGGCTTTTTTTTTACAGCTCCAAAACCTCAAACTCCAGCTGCTCTGAACCTATTGGCTTCAAAGGTTTGCCTGACCTCATGTCAAAACCATGTGAAAGTGCTGAGCCTTGTCAGACCCCTCCAAACAACAAAAAAAACCCCTCGTAGACCAAACTTATAACTCACAACTGAACAGACTTTCACACTGAGTTAATAAATTTTAGACTGAAACTTGAAACCAGGTGACTTTTGCATAGATCCATTCAAAAATATCTGTACAGTATAAATTACTTGTAGCTATTCTGTAAAGCATGTCTTCATACTTTGGATTTCTCTACTGCTGAGTGAAGGGTATGTGAAATGAAAACATACTATTAAGACTAGCTTTTAAAATATCTTTTTTAGAAAGTTAGCTAGTCACTATGCATTTTTGGACAAGCAGGGTAAAGAAGAACAATGACAGCAAAAGAGGCAGCTGGCAGCTGCCTAGGAAGGAACAGAAAAGCTGGGAAGAGCACTAATGAAAGTCAGGGTGAAGAATGGAGAGCCAAACTTTACCCAGAAAATGCAAGAGAAGATGAAAATTCTGGATGATGCTCCATAGACGACTTTGATAAGAGAAAAGCCCAGGCTGTTCTGTATCTAGTACAAAAGGCTGGAAGATTTTCTTTCTGTGCTTCCAATGAAATCAGTGACTCCTTCATTCAATTGAAGCAGCAGGATAAAGACCGTAAATGAAATGCTACCCTGAGGAACCTGAGCAGTTCCATTATTCATGGCTTTACACCCTGCTTTCCTTGGAAAACATGGCCAGTGGTTCAGTTTTTATTGAAACCCCTCCAGAGCTGGAGGGCAGCACAGAGAGAGAAACCTCCTGATGGAACAAGAAGCATTTCACGTGACAGCAGCTTCCTTCATTTTGAGTGAGAGGCATCATAAGACGGTGCAGGCCTTTTTCTTGCTCAAGAAATACCTGTTGATCCTGCACAAGGAGGGTTCCTTGTACAGCAATGCGTCATCAAGAAATCCTATTCGGAGACACAACTGAAGTGTTTTGGGCAAACAGCAGTGAGGGGTTTTCTGTGCCTGCTCATTTGCCTGGGCTGATGAAGTATCTCAGATGCTGTGCTGTGCTTGCTGTTTTGCCTTGGTCCTTAAACTCTCGTTTTCATAGGAAACTGCTGCAGCAAGAGGGATTGGCTCTGAGAAATGGAGACATGGGTAGGACAGAAGTGCACCCTTATCTGGCTAGTGAGAGGCGTTCATGCATGTTGTACACAAGCACCTCCGGCACAGGAGAGCTGCTAGCATGAGCTCTGCCCCGGCTGCCCTGCAGAGAGGCTGCTGTACCACAAGGGACAGGAGAGGTGAGGGTGAGAAGACCAGAACATGGTGCTGGAGTTGAGACTTTGCTCTCAGAGTTGCAGAATCAGCGCCTAGGAGCAGGGATTAAGACCCATTCCTACAGGAGATTACACTGATGTCACCTGGTTGCATTGACACAAAAAGCATGATGCCACTCCGTGCAGTTCCTCCCACAGAGGCAACCTGTGAGTGGCTCCAGAGATTTCACTCGTGTAAGGGTATGAAGCAGTTTCACCTCAGCAGGCATATCCCTGAGGCCTGAAGGCGATGGCAGGTTGTCAGCTGCTTTTCCATGCCTTCTCGTCTGGCTCCAGCCAGCTGCTCCATTTACCTGGGTGGCATCTGCTGTGCTGGAGCCCTGCTAGCCAGATGTTGGCTTTCAGGTGGTGTCCTGGAAAGCAGCCATGTTCTGGTTCTCACACAGTTGAGGGATCAACATGTCTTTCATGAAGGGAGCATGATTCTGTGGGAGACCTCGCCCTGCCAGCTTGCTCTCTGCCAGCAGTGCTGTGCCATGGCCCCAGTCCTCTTGGCCTCCAGTGAAAGGCAGGAGGCATGAGAAACTCTCAGAGAACAGGCGCAGAAATGCAGACTTTTTAATAAAGCGGTACTAGCTGTCAGGGGTTGCAAGAAGGACACGGTGCTGGGCTGTGCAAAGAGGCCTGGAGGTGAGGTAGAGGCAAAATCCAAATGTCTGGTAGTGACGCAGAAGGATTTTGGCAACACTTTCCCATATGGACTTGAATTTATTCTCAGACAATGCCAGCAAATAGGAGAGCACAAAGGTAAACATGGCAAACTCATCCTAGGAGGATGTGTTGGTGTGGTCCTGATTTGAGACCTCACACAGATGGATGCCGATGTCCAGCCCCATCCCCTCTGCCAGCACAGCTAGTGCCACCACGGGCACAGCGTCTGCTGGGGAACACTGCTGAGGAGCATGAGAAATGTTCTTGCATATATCCATGCCACAGGTCTAGAAACTTTCCTCTGCCTTCCTTCCAGCTGCTGTGGAGGAAAAATATCATGTGAATGCACAGGATCTGGCTCAGTACACAACAGGCAAAACAAGGCAGCTCCGTCAGCCTTGTGCCCACACCAGAAACTGCCGCCAATGCCTGGATTGGCTTTGAGATGCTCTGTCAATGCTCTTGAGCAAATCCAGGTTTGTGGGACATGGGGCTTGGGACACCAACACCTGCACAGCAGCGGGCATCCATGTGGTTTCCCTTTGGAGGAAGAGGATCTCCCTGTCATGCATGCACAGTGTCCTGAACATTTGGTTGTTCAACAGTTAAATCAGGGTCTTTGCCCAGGCACAAAAACACATGCTCTTCTCCTATTCTCCCTGCTTCTTCTCTTAATTCATACCTTGCAAGTTTAAGGTGCTTCTTGTGTTCCGAAGTCCAGATTTCTCACACTTCATATTTCCTCCCCTGGCAGAAGATGTGAAAAAAAAAATGTCTCACCTGTGCTCTGCCTGGCTTGGTGTGCCCAGGGCTCCTTTGGAAGGGCAGCCAGCATGGTTTAGCTACTCTCAGCCTAGATCAGAGGACACTTACGGCATCCTGACAGCATACAGCCAACTCAGCCTACACGGAGGCACGGAATGGCAAAGGAGCTCCACCATCTCAGTCTCTGTGCAACAGTTATGCAGACAGTGAGATTTCCCAGATCACGATGGCCAACTTTGGTACTGTCTTCTCACTGTCCATGGGAATTTGGGAATTGCAGTAATGAGACTCATTTTGAAGCTAACCTGTTAAGTCTTTGTATGGTTCAGCTGTTCCAAAAATAGCAGCTTTCTAGAATAAGCTGCTGCCTGAGCATGATTGGCCATATCCGAGCCCTTCTAACTTATTAGCACTGAGCCGATTATGTGTTGAAGGATGTGCATTAGCCCCGCAAGCCAGCGTTGAAACTCACTGATTCGTGCATTGAAACATTGAAGCTTTATGGTCTCTAATTGATGAGTGGGTGTTCGAGAATGATGTCAAGTGTTACCTTTGTTTTGCTGTGAGTCGCTATCAGTGTTGGCAAGCTTAACAGAAGCAGAGGAATGCATTAGGCACCAAATATCTTCTTCTTGCAGTAAAAGACACTAATTGCAGGAATTGAGATGTTATACTGCCTGTGCAGACTGATGTCCTGGCAATTTGATCGCTTTACTGCTAAGTGCTCTATTTCAAAGCCTGGCATGTCTGTGTATGTCTCACTTGGTCACATATTTTTGGAGGCAAAGTTGGGTTTAAAAGTAACAGAATCATATTGAGTTTTCCACTTACTTCTGGATGAAGATAGTAAATCTATATATATATACGTTTTGAAGTATCTATATGCTCAGAGCTACCTACCTCTCTCATCTCTATGGTGAGCAAACTGTGATAGTTACGTTGCTACACCAGCGAGTTGTCTGACTTGTCTAAAATCTACTATACAGCTGAATATGAGCCCTTTTCTACGGCAGTATTTTAGCCTATGGTGTAACTGGATTGATGGTGTCTGCATGGGCAAGCTGGAGGGATACACAGGGATTATGCCAGTCTCTCACATGCACCTGATGTGATTCCTGCCATGCATAGCTGAACAGGCAAATCTCCTGCAGTTAGAAGATCTGGACTTATTAGCTGTCCTGGTGACTGGGGAGGCTAAACCCACATAACCACAAACAGCATTTCCTCCAAATCTCTCTTTTTTTCTTTCCCTATGAGCTGAAACTATCAGAACCTCATTGATTCCTACAGGAGGCTTAGATGATCGACTCCTTTACATTCCTTTGCAAATCCCACTTCCAATGAATGTCATTCTGCCACGAAACCTGACCTAATAGTCTCTGTCTCAATAGTCAGTGCTCAGGCAAAAGGACTAATCAGTGATTCTGTGGGTGTTTTCCACCCCGAATCAGAAATCCCAGGCAGCTGATTGGGTAGTTTCAGTCTGTAATAAATGCTTTGCTCACCAATGCAGAGTCTAATAAGTAACAAAGCACTGAACGTAAATCTTCTTCAGCCAGAACATCAGTATTTAGGAATATCAATGTTTAATGCTGTCATTTTAATATCAATGTACGCATTGTTTTATTTCAGCATGCAGAAACAAAATCAGACACTAATTTAGCTAATAAGTTAAGCTTTTCTTTTAAAAATGCAATGGAAATAAGTTAAAGAAGGTCTGATGCTTTAAAAGTGTTCATTTTTAAAGGAAAAGGAAGTTGCACTCAGAAGAAGAGGTGTTTTGATCAAATCATAGTCAGCTGTCGGGGCATTTAGGGACACATGGAAGAGTTTAATTTTTTTTTGACATAAGCTGCAAAGATTTGACATGAATGAATGAGCTGATTAAAATCCTCACACTCTCTTTGTAGACACTGGTGCTGAGTTGCCAGTACAGTGATAGTAGTTAATCCCCAGTTACATCTATTTTAAAAGTCAATTTTAAACATATGTTCAGAGCTGATATATTTCTCTGTAGGTGGTTTTCTTTTAGCACATTCTGTAGTTTATAGCATTTCAGTCAATTTCCCTCTGCGATATCAGTTTTCAAGCTCCTTGTCTTGATTGGGAAATTAAAACTCAGATGAACAAGCTGACATTCAGAAACCATGTCTGGATCATTTTTAGTATAACACAAGCCCACATGAAAGCAGGAGCTAGACAAGGAAAGACCAGGTGCAGTTACATCCTAACTTATAAATACCAGAAAAAATATACTTACGTTCCAAATAAGTGCAAAGTGTTTCCTTTAACTACACACCAGAAGCCCCATTTTTGCAGATCTGACTCCCTTCAGAGCAGTAGATCTCCTTCTGGAGATGGTAACATCTACCTGAGGAAGGATGGGAGCTAGCAGCCATCCGGTCTTTGATTGTCCCCTCCTCATCTTCCTTTCTTTCCTTGCACCTAATGCCCAGAAATTTGGGCATTTGTGTAGGAAGTTAGAAAGAGGCCTGTCCTGACCATATCTCAAGGGCAAAGTCTTTTAAGAGGAGTCGGAGTAGGTGACCAACACAGCAGTTTGGGAGCAGCTGGAGCTGGCTGACGACTGAGAGGTGGCAAGGAGGTCTTCCTCTGGCTTCAAGTGCACAGTTTGCCAAGGCAGGAGAGGTTGGTGATTACTGAATTACAGAACAGGCTCTGGAAGAGCCCGAGGGGCTGGAAGTGGTTCACATGTGCCTGTTAAAGGGGGAAAAGGCATGAAGAGGTGAAATACTAAAACTCCGGGCGAGAGCACTCCTTGAGAAACACTGCCCTCATAGAGTCTGACACTGAATGAGAGCTTCAGATACTCCAGAGCAACTAAATATTTTGAGCTTCTTTTTTTCTGGCAATTAACCCAGACAGAGATAAGCAAAACATAAAGCAAGTTCTTGAGTATAAATTCTAGATATCCTTAAAGACAGCGATATTAAGTCCATGCTTTTATCTGAGCATTGCTTCAGCTACTTCTTGCCAGGGCAGCTCAGCACTCAGCCCAACTGAGCCACTTTACTCAAAACAGACATACCACCTCTTTTCTATTGGTATACAGTTTCTGCCACAACTCTTCATTTTTACACTTTGGCTGATTATGTTTCACCCAGCACAATGGTTTTAGGCTGCTGTCATCTTTTTATTAGTTTTTCATATGCATTCTGCTTTGCCTAAGCAGTACAAGTGTGATTTAAGCTCCTATACATAAAAGTAAATTAAATTAAAAAGAGAAAATAAATAAGATTTCAATTGCACATGATGAATCATGAATGAATGATACACATTGTCAACTGTGCTTTTCAAGAAAGCCATCAGGGAAGCTCTCTCAATGTATTTTCAAGATAATGTACCTCAAAGCAGAGAACAGCTTTCCCATTAAAAGTATTCATTCTAAATAGAAGTCTTGTGCATGAATGCTTTTTGTCACTGCCATTATTCTCCCTTGAAGACACAGGAATTATAATATGACTTTCTAACGCTATTTATGACCCATGCCAAGGTAGGGAGACAAAGTTGGATAATTTTTAGCTCTTACTGCAATACCTTTGAGGTATCTGAAATGCTGTGTTAGTGGTGGCTCCAGCCTCCAGCACCTGGGACTACTTCAAAACAAAACTGTTTGAGATACTCGAATTCTTTTTAGTTTTTTAAATAACATCTAATGCAGATAAGATACAAATGAAGAAGAAATGCTGGTGAGGCTATCTTTGTCACAAATCTACAGCAGTATTTTACTGGGTATGGTGCCTGACTTGGGGTCAGCCCTGCAAAGGACCTGCCATGCTTGTGATCTTGAACAAATCTTTCCCTGCATACTATGGTTTAGAAAATGAACAGTTGTAGAATATCTTTTACCGATGAAACACAAGGAAATGACACCAAGTTGCACCAGGGGAGGTTTAGATTGGACATTAGGAAAAATTTCTCCACTGAAAGAGTTGTCAAGAATGGGAATGCACTGCCCAGGGAAGTGGTTGAGTCACCATCCCTGGAGATATTTAAAAGACTTGTAGATGTGGTTCTTAGGAATATGGTTTAGTGGTGGACTTGACAGAGTTAGGTTTACACTTGGACTTGATGATCTTAAGGTCTTTTCCAATCTAAACAATTCTATGATTAATGGAATCTAAGCTATTACTATTAATAGCAGGCTTTTATACAGGCAGCATGCTCAATTTTTAGTCCCCTCTCAAGCATGACATCCCCACGTGCAGCTATGCGGCTGAGACATGAGTAGGGAGGCACCAGCCCCAGTGCTTTATTTGGGAGCAGGGGATCATCATCCGGACGTGCCACAGCATCTGTGTGGGTGTTTGAGCAATTGCTCCAGGGCTGCCTACTTGCATCAAGTGTATATATGGTCTTTGCCTGAGCTTATCAACTGCCACCTTCAAGGAGTTGGCCAGAGCCATGCAGCTGGGGTGTGGAGTAGGCTTGGATGCTGCCAAACAAACCTGGGTGTCCTGAATTACTCAGGTCTTGCATTTTCAGCAGGACCACCAGTGCCCAGAGATTTCACACCTTCCTCAGCCCCCATGTTTCTTCTCTTGGACCTGCTGTTTTCTGCTGACTGTTGCCCCATCCACATCCACAGGTACCTACAGATCCTCCTCACACAAGCCTACACCAGGGAAGTATTCCTGAAGCTTTACGCCTCAGCGTTTTCCCAGTTCATACAGCTGTTCAAAACTCTGAGGACCTCTAAAATGAAGTGACATGCATTTTTATTTGAAGAAGCACTTCTCATTATTACTCCTTTTCTAGAAGTGGAACATATCCTGAGGTGGAATTTTTAACATATTCATGATGATACCTTTGCTTTTACATTCTCTTGGGAGCGAGACTGCCTACAATGGAAAGGAGGAGAGAAAAGATTAATTCTTTCACAGTAGGAAACAAATAAAAGGAATATTATGATTTTTCCGGTCCCTTTCAAAAAATATGGAAAGAAATTCTTTATGCAACAGAGAACGCATTGGGTATTTGCAAAAAAAAAAGTATATATTTTTCTTAGTCATTTGTAATAAAATATAACAAATGCATTTAGAAGAGTGTAAACTTTTATAATTTTTTTTTCTATTTAGAATTTGCTTTTACTTTCAATGCATCCAGTATCTGAGTACTCTGGCAACCACAGCCCCGGAAAAGTGTTCTCTGTGTAAATCAAGGGTATTTGATTATCAGTTTATTAACTGTTTGTGATATTTGAGCTCTGTTGGAATGTATCTGTGATGTATCTGCCCTTGACTACTTTTTCTCCAGCTTGCACGCCTGGCTGGTCATGGAGAGAAGGGCTGTAATCTTTGCCCTGAGCCTGCAAGCCTCAAGTGTTTCTTCTGAACACATTGGGTTTGTTTAGGAAACTACCAAGGCAACTAACACACATCTTTCCTGAAGGACAGGTGGAACTGGAAAGCTGTAGAAATATGAAAGCTTCAGGCATGAAGCCAGCGTCAGCAATGTGTGCTCTCACCACCCGTTTGAGCTAGGAGGAGAAGAAACCTGTGCTGTCCTAATGCTGCAAAGAGGGAGCTCCCCAGCACTGGTTAGTCACTGGGTTTTCTGCTTTCCTCTCTCCTTTTTTATTCCCCTACAATTCCCCCCTCCCCTCAAAGCAGCCTGCATCTGCAGCCACACAGGGAAGCAAAAAAGGGGTGGCAAAAAAAGTATTTCCATCAACCATCCTGACTCTTGCATTTTCTTCCAAAATGAGGCATGACTAGGAGCACTATATTGCACAGAACTGATGATGAGAACAGAAAGAAATGGTAATTCTTATAGATGGACATTTTTTTGTGGTAGTGACTTCACAATGGACAGGTTTTTTCCCATTCAAATCCAGTCGTGTGGAAAAGAGATACTCATGGCAAACAATAACAAGGAATTAATTTGTATCAGTTTAATTCAGGAAATCGGTAGTGACTTGAAAGTCTGACTCATACTGATTCCCAGGAAACATTGTCTGAGCAGAATACCAGCATCTTCAAAAACACGGGGTTAAAAAATATATTTATTTTCACTAGGCAGTTTCCCTTAGGCTTTCACATCTGAAATTTTGAAGTATAAGAAATGTTTCTTTGAAATAATTGGAGGAAAAGAATTCATGAAACTATACATATTCATAGAGAAAGAGAGAGTGTGTTGAAATAAAAGGAAGAACAAGGCTACCGAAGTGTTCCTAAAAGCTAGAACAGGTCTATAAATTCAATTAAGTGTTGAGTGGCAGCAAAAGAATTCACTAGGCTGACAAATTAGCAATAACTAGTACATAGGACATACAGCCACAAAACTCTTGCTTGCTTGATTAATCTTAAGAGTAAAAGAAAAGAAGAAAAAAAAGAAAAAAAGAGAAAGTATATCTAAAGAAAACACAGAAAATACAAGAAATTCTGCCAAGATGACTGGGAATATTGAAATGCTACGTGGCTTTCCAATAACAACATGGGTTAGGCTTGGCTATGTTATTCATTTGCTTGAAGTTAAGCACATGCTTAAGTTCTGTGCCAAGTGGAGGCCTAAATAGTATCTGCTAAATATTGGCTTAAAAACTGCCATCTGTATGGCACGCGTTCCTGCACACGTCTTTCTCCCTTTCCCCTCCTTGTAGCCACAGCATTGGCTGCAGAGAGCCCTGTGTCTGAAAAAAAAGCCCCACCTGACCACAGTAAATGGGCTGACGTGGATCATCTGGTCTCCACAGGTTTTTATTCATCCCCAGAAAGAATTTTGCAGCTCAATTGTTATTGATAAGTAATCACCAGGCTCACTGACAGATGGGATGTGGATAGCTTTATAGCCACTGCAAAGCATTACAGTAGATAAGATTACTCTAAGCCATTATTTCCTTCTTAATAGCTTGCTCAATATTTTATCACAATGAAAAGGTTCACCACTCAGCAATAATAAGATATAATTAACTCTTGTTGCCACGGTGGCACAGACTATAAATATTGTGTGGCGTCCATGTGTTTCTAGACGACAGCCAGATTTAGAGATTTGAGCTGGATGAAATACTGTTTCTATCTCTGATTGCATTAGCTTGAAGTCCTGGAAGATGTATTCCAGATGTGCTGTGCTAGCATGATTATTTTATTAAAGTGCAGAAAGATTTTAGGAGCAACACCCTGATTAATTAGTTTGTAGTCTCCATGAAGTTTTTTTCTTTTATTTCTGTCTGAATTAGTGATACTTTGTTATCACATTAGTTTCATCCACTTGTCATAGTTGGTGAGAGAGCTGTCATCTTCTGGCAAGTGATCATCTATTCATCTACATCTCCGGGCCTCTTTATGCATTGATGCTGATTCAAAGGTAACAAAAGGAAATCTTCAGGTGGAACCTCAGTAAACTCAGTGAAGATTATTTATAAGCTAGCATGTCAAAGCTGCTCAATGCAGTGTACAGAGACTCTCAATTTTCCTATGTACACATATTCACATGAAGTGCATATTCTCTATATTTGTTATTTATGTGTACGTGTCTGTATAGACACAACTGCTAATATTAAAGATGCAGAATAAAGTTGAAGACTGTAAAGGCTGACGGTTTTGTTTATATTTCATTTTGAAGCTGATGGCTGGATGAGCATGAATTTTTCTTTTTTGTTTGTATTTCTGTATTTATCCCAAAAGCATATTAAAGAGACAGTTCCCCTTCATTTCTACTTTGAATGCGTCTGGTGCCCTCAAGTGAAACCACTGACTCATGCTCCTTCAAAAGCCTCAGGTGATCATTAATTCAGGAAACTAGATGCAAGAGAAAATACTTGGCTTTTCTGTCTTGAAGGAAGTTAAAATAAAAATCCTCGGCCACAGGACTGTCTTCTCATAACACATTCCAAAGACTGTCTTTCTTTCTATTTGTTGGCCTGCAACGCGTTATAGCAAAGTATTTTTCGCTATGTCTGCTTCATGCAATCAAAGCAAAGTTGCTATATCTTACACATCATGTCAAACACACCTCAGAGATGGCTGCTACAGAGCACTTCTGCAGGGAAGCCAGGCGGATCACGCCTCCCAAGTTGTACTTCAACTGTTTTATTTTCATCATTCTTTTCCCAGATCTTTGCCAGACCTGAGAAACTGAAAAAAAACTTTCTTATTCCAAGATTACTCTAAGAAAAAAAATATTGACACGACCTTAAAATAGTTAGTATTTTTAATACAATGAAAATCATTTATTCACTTCCTATTTTTTATACTAGTTGCAATAGCACAGTAGCTTAAGTGTTGCAGTGTCTCTCTCAGCGACCTGCGGGTTTCAGGTTCTCCTGTTCTCATATATATGAGAAAAAGAAATTAACAGAGAGCAACCAAGACTTGTCCTTCCTTCAGAGTTTTTGCTCATCATTTTCATGGAAGACTTGTCTTAGTGCTGAAACCACGATTAGAAGTTTTCCCATGTAAATCCTGTACCAACTCCTACTTACTGGTGGAAGTGGCATCTTTCCCTCTCCTACTTCAGCCAGTAATAATACAGAAGTGGCAATTGGGGATTCTCCTCTTAAAAGTAGTATGCCCTGAATATCCCATCCCATGTATTATCTCATGAAAGTTTGTTTTTAAAAAAAATAAATTTGGATTAAAAAAAAGTCTTTAATTATTTTTGTTTGGTTTTCTTTTAATTTCCTTTTTTTTTTCTTTTTTTTTCTTTTTTTCTTTTTTATTCTGTCCTGAGGGTTTTCTTTATGTGTATTTCTTGAATGGTTATGCATATGTGTATTGATGCTTCAGGAAGAGTTGGTAGAAAACAGGATATTTTAGCTCATTATTTTTAATTCAATTAACAGAAACCAGATACCATGCTTGAATTATCCCTCTTGTTTTTCATCATGAAGACAAATGTCTTAAACATAGATGGGCCATTATAATTCGCTATGCACAGATCAGAATGTATAAAAATAGCTTTAGCAGGGAAACATCATTGTAGAACCTCATTTTTTCCAGGCTATGTTTATTTATGGGATGATCTTCTCTATAGAGTAGCTTGCTGAAATAAAATATATACATTCTACGAGCTTGAAGAGAAGACCAATAAAAATGAGCCTCTGCTGGCTCTGTCAGTGTGTAAACACAGCAGCACGCACCCCACGCCTCCAGCACCTACACCTTAGCTTAGGTACTTAACGAAGGGGATTACAGAGAGTATAAGTGCAATAAGCAGTACAGTCATGACAAAGATGTTAATTCCATTTTTTTTCATGCATTTACTGGTTTTACTCAAGTAATAGTTTGGTTTTCCTTCTTTTATTTCTTCTCTTATGATTGAGCCTAAATTCTGTCTGAGTGTGAATTATGCTGCTTAACTTCCGACATTGCTAATTGAGATGTTGACAGCTCATCTCAACCCAGCTCCCTTCATGCTCCACTGAGGAAAACAAGTACATTTTAGGGAGCAATTCATTAGTCCTATTTTAAGCATTTACTTTAGGGTAGGTGGATCAAACATTCACATGGGTGAAATGTTTTCTCCAGAGGGAACTTAAGTGACTAAGTCAGATGGAAATGCCTGGATGGAAATACTGAATGTGGTTAATTCTCTCTGTCAGCATCTGCTGCCGTGAGAATCCCCAGTCCAGGCTAAGGGCCTCTTTGGTCTGATGTAGAATGGTCATTCCTGTATTCTGGGTAGTCCCTGGACAGGGAGCAATAAGCATGGGCTCATCACAGAGACACAGCATGTGTTGCTTGACCATTTTCTGCTAGCTAATGACCTGAGTGGAGAGAAGATTAGCTAAAATGAGAGACAGGGGAGGCAGTGAGGGGGACAGCGGAGGAGGAACAAGTTGCCAGTGTCTGCCCTATGTCTTCACCCAGAAAGTCAGACTTACTGTATTTGTTTCCTTAGGCTGCCTTGCCTGTTGGGAAAGAGATTGCTAAATAAATAACGGAACAACTGGAACCATCCATGAAACAGCTGCAATGACAGCAGTGTAAAAGGGCTGCTTGAAAATGCAAAGGAAAATCTTGCATTACACTGCCAAATCTAGGAGAGTAGACTTCAGCAAGACTGAAGTCACGATAGCTCACCCCAGTCACATAATCACATCCTTCCCTTCACTTACTCTTATTACATAGTGGTATGGATTTGATTATTCTGTCAGCAAATACCCTACATCCTTGAAATGGATGAGTATGACATGTTTGGAAATATGGAGAATGTCAATAAGTTAAACATAACTCACATAAAGCTAATAAAATGAACAGAAATAATTTACATATTAATCACAGAGTTCTAATCTGCCAGAAGACAGCAGGGAAATTGATCTCTCGCAAGTACAGACTAAGAAAGTCTGAAAAGGGAACTGAGCTCCAAGACAGGACGTGGCATGACTTTCATCACACGCAGCCTGAATTTAAAAGTTACCGATTAGGTAGGGAGAAATCCATTAGCCACAGTGCATCAGTCCTTGCTGGGTACATGGGAATTCCATAGCTGCTCTGAAGAAATTCACATTGACCCAAACAAAGAGCTGCTTGTGCACTGGTATCCATAAGAAATCCCATATAACCTCAGTGAGACAGACACACAGTACAGTCATTCCAGAAACAACTAGATAAATTACAGGGTGAGAAGTTGAGAGCAGCTCAGAAATACTAGTTGATCTTGTTCCTGAACTTAATGGTTATTGTATTCTTTATTAGAAGTGTTCTCAAAATAGTTGTCAAGCACTGCAGGTACAAACTCAGACACACAGCTCAGGCAGATGACCACTGTGTTTATGTACGTGTGTGTGCACGTGTGTATGGACACTGGAAAAAGGATGAGCTGAAATTAATGACTTTGCTTCTGGAATTAAGATTCCCAGGGAGGTTAATTGCAGCACACCATTGCTAGTAAGCGGGTATGACACATGGAAATATACACAGAAGTGCTGTTAATACACCAAAATAAACTGCTATGTGCAGTGCACACCACTGCAGATTATTTAGGCTTGATTGTAGAGAAATTCTGTCTATCAGCAGAATACTGATTATGCCATCATTTCAGGAAAAATGAGGAGTCCTTGACTTACAAAATGCAAAACTATGGAAGTTGGCCATGGTATCTGCCCTCCACTGATTCCCCTAATGTCAACAATGTAAAGTCATTTATATTTTGAAATTTGAACTATTTCACCAGTTCCTGCCCTTGAAAATCATTACTGTAGCATTAGAACATGTGCTCTTACTAGTTTATGAACCTCAAATGAGTTTAAGTATTCTGGTTTGGTTCAGTATTTCAAACTACACAGCTGCTTGTTTTGTAAGCTCTGCTGAGCACAGTCTGGCTGGGTTTGAGAGGATGGTTAAATTAGGGACATTTTCTTATTTCAGAGGGGAAGAAAAAATATTATGACTCTTTTTAGAGTGGTCCTGTGCCTTGTAGAAGACTGTGAAATTTAGCAAGGTGACATTTCCTCCCTAGTTTTAAGAATATCCATGTCATTTTAAGGCTTAGTTTATCTATATGCCTACCACTACCTTTTTTGACAAAAGTATGATTCCAGCCCATCTTTTAAAGGAGAATATGTAAACAAAAGAAGGTAACAGTCAGTCAAGAAAAAATTGAGTCTGTCTTTGTTTTCTTTTGCCTAAGTATGCACTGCATGAACCAGTGCTCTTGAGGTAGGAACAGTTAGTACACAGGGAAGCAAAGAAAATGCTGAGCAGACGCAAACCCTAAAACAAATCTAATATCCTTAGCATTGACACATAAATCCTCTTGTATAAACAATGCACAAAGGTAGAAATTAAAGCTTTTACTTTATACTGACTAATATAACCAGTCATTCTGTGGATGCCAGCAATTCATGGTCATGACCTGATACATGCAATATGCATTTTAATTTCAAGCAGATTTTTGAGGCACACCTAGCATCGCCCCAGGTCCAGTTGTAGTAGCAAACAGATACCTGAAAACAGTTTTCAAGAGTCCTGATGACTCCTCCTTTCCTGATACAGCTTCACCTGATCAGAGAACAAGAGGAGAAGGCATTCTGGAAGGCTGATTTCCTATCATATGCAGGAGTAGGCTGGGATTCCACACATAATGGCACTGGGTTTAACAAGGTGTACAGACATCAACATGCACAGATGTAGGTTAGAAAACAGCATGTATTTTCTTTCGTTGCCTGCAGAATGCATAAGTACACGCATTGGCAGAGGTGAAAGGAGACTACTTCAGATTCAATTAACCTCTGATGGGATATAGGTGGCAATAAGGGACTAAATTAAAGACCTCCATGTTTATTAAGGATTCCTCATGCTGAACAATGTTACACTTCCAGGTTTTCTCCTGCCTCCTTCTGTGGCCTGTAATTTCGACCTACAATATAAGGTAGGCCAGGGTACTTCAGTAGTTCCCATATTGAAAACAGCTGTTGCTTCAGGCACTGCTGACATAGATGACTATGGGCCAGCATGTGCTTTATTCAGTCAAACAATTTTAGGTCGGCCTGATGCTGCATAAAATCCCATTGAGACAGTTTATTCAGCATAATCCAGGTCAGTGACTTTTGCTAAACGTGTGCAAGAAGATAACAGTGGAAAAGAACAAATTCCATCAAATGTAGAGGTTATATCCAGAACTAATTGTTTGTGGAGGCTTAGAAAATGTTTTAAAACCAGCTTGGCCAGGGTGATCCTTTTCCTAGAATATCCTCCAGCTTAAGGAAACAGACAGTTCCTGAGTCGATGTGAGGTTTAAAATTGGAGGACCAAAGCTTGCAACACTGTGCTGCATTTGAGATGTTTAGAAGAGGTTGGTGTTGTTCTGAAAAGCTGGATGCAATTCCCTGCAAATGTAGGGACAGAGTTGTTGACATAGCCTAGAAAGGGATGAAGACTCTCTTTTACTGCCATGGAGCCCTTCTCTGAGAGGAGTGTGCATAGCATCAAAGGGGCAGATCATCCAACTTTCTAGATGGTGACTTGAATTCCAACCACTTGCAAGCCTAAGCAATGCAAACTGGACCCTCCTCCAATGCAGCTGGCTGATGGAAGCCCACGGTACCTCTCATCATGTCTCTGAGCTTCCCTGAGGAATGGGGAGGTTGTCCTAAAGGCAGCAAGCTCCACGGTGTTTGTGCTGCTCAGTGGGACTGTATGGGATCTAGTTGCTCATTAGCTGGCCTTGGGTCTAGAAGAGCTGGTGGTGAGAAGGTAGAAAGATGAACGAATGAACTTAATACGTTTCTTGGAAGACCTGAAGTAGAAAGAAGCAATTGGAATCCAAAGCTTATCATAAGTAATCCAGGACCTTTTTATGCCCTGTCTGAGATCAAACAAGTATTTCGGATGGAACATTTGGCATGTAAATCAGAGCAGCCCACAGTAGTGTGTCAGCCAAGGCAGATTCTGTTTCTGGAAATGGAAAATGCACTCTCCCTTTCCAAAGACTTTACAGCTGTCACTCGTGGCAGAGGGAAAGAGCCAAGTTGCACCAGACAGTGCACATTTTTTTCAATAGTTTTTGCATAGTCAACAGCTGGTGGTTTCTATTGACAGTCAATAGACTGCCAGACCTTGTCTGTTTTGGGTCTGTATTGGTGAGGCTGACTGATGGACTCATGGTCAGGGGGTCAGTTTTGCCCATAAGCCTTTGGATTGAGGAGAAACTTCATTCCAAACCATCCGGGAAACGAAGCAAGTAGTCTAGCTCTGGCTACTTCTGTTTGAGCATAAAACACTGACTCAGGTCATTATCTATCAGGACTTCTGCAGAAGCACACTACAGAGAGGACTTTCAGAAATGCAGCTGGATTCTGCCATTGAGCTTTCTAATCCAGTCCTGCATGACAAGGTATAGAAAAAAACATTTGATTATACTACAAAGGCAGTGAGACACTTTTATCTTTGTGATCCCTGGGGGCCAGATTTGCTGCCAGGTCCAGGGAGCGCTCTGCCAGGAGTCTTGCCAGGCACAGATGCCGCAGAAGCAAACAGGCACTGCCCCAGATCCCTGTCTACCATGGAGGAACGTTTGAGAGGCTGGAATTGGGATTGCCATATTTTAGTAGCTGAAGTTGCCCAACAAGTGATCCCAACTGCAGACTTCTGTTGGAAGGAGGTGTAGGAAACTGCTGACTTTTCTCCATCTGACCTAGTCAGGCTCTAGTACTAGCAGTGGCAGGTTTTAAAGCCAAACAATTCTGATTAGGAACGTGGCAATATAATAAAGTGTAAAAGACCTGACAACATTGCCTGCATGTTTCTTATAAACCTCAAATAAAATCACAGAAAAAATCTTGATGCATCATCTGGAAAACCTGCTAAAGTCCTTCAAAACAGCATCTCCGAGTGCTTATGGCTGTGGGTCTTCCTGCAGGAGCTTCCCTCCCAGCAGCATCCCGCCACTGGGCAGGAGGGAGAGCAGCACTGTTTGCCACGTCCTCCGAGCAAGGCAGCGGTGAGGACAAGCAGCCAGCCACCTTCTCATCTGTTGCTAAGGGAACATGGGGAGATGAGCTATAATTATACCAATGAAGTGTGAGAGACGGTCAGAGAGAGAGATGTGGAACGGGCATTCGTGACAGCTCCTTCCTGATTTTTATTTCATTTATTGCTTTGTAAATCTCTGACAGAAGGCACGCAAGACGTTTCACATGTTGGTGGATGACTGAAATGAAAGCAGAGGCTTTGGTGCAGAACCGTCAGCACCTTCCTAAACACAATGGGATGAGAAAAATTTATCCCAGTCACCAGCTGAATCCCCAGCTGAAATGCACAGAAGCAGAGCATTTAAGAAAAAGAGGACAAAGAGAGGGAAAATTCATGGAATATGACATCATTTAGGGGTAGGTTGTACTCTGAGGAAGGGGAGTCCCCTATTCTGAACAGTGGCTTGTACAGCTTTGCAGAGGGAATCGCACTGTTTGAGCCAGGGCTTTCCTAGACATCAAATCTCTCAGGATGGTAAAACAGCCTGGAAATGGTATCACACTTCCCACCCCACTGTGAGAGCCTATTGTTGGATTCAGGCAACCTGTCCTGCCCTGGTTATGGGAACCTGGAACAGTGTCACACAGTGGCCCCGATTGGCACTTGGGCTCTAGGAGAAGCAGAGCAAACAGATCACACCATGGCACCTCAACCTGTTGCCATCTTGCCAGGGAATCCAGCACAGCTTTCTGCTTCATTGGATAAATGATTAATTTCCCAATGGTTTTAATCACTTTTCAACAGTCTTTAGAACAATGTGCTTATCCTTTGACCTAAACCACACCCTTTGTGGAAGAATACAGTCACTTACTGTAAGCTTTACCCTTCCAAACGACTTAATGCAAGTTACAGGGAAACACTCAATCCGGGAAAAACCTGAGTCACTCCCATGTGAGTAGGTGCCTGGCTTAGTAGGACAGTAGAAAAAATGTGCTAAAAGGGAAAAAAGAGGGAGAGAGCATTCAGAAGGTAATTACAGATATTTAGCAATTAGCGGGTTCAGTAGGAGCTGCTGACTCAGAAGGCATTGCACCTCACCAAATTGGTGGTGCGATCTCCACATCACTAGGGACAAAGAAGCACTTCTAGTGTTTGAAAGACAAGCATGATCTCCTCCTGTACTTGCAATTGCAAGGGAACAAACCAACACAGTGACTATTCCCTGTGCCCAGAAGTGGGGTAAAAGCCGAGTAATGCCATTCACATGGCCTGAGCTCTGCTCCAACCCTCACTGTGTTCAGGGTCAGCCTTGAACAGCTGTTCTTGGCACAGCAAAGGGCAATGCCCACAGGGTCCACCAAACTGAAAGGCTGGCAAACACATTTTTTTTTCATAAATTCTTTGTTTCCTCTACATTGGTAAAATAAATATATTTATCAGTACCACCCTGATACTGTCAGGGAAGGGACAACATCAGGATAATCTGGAAAAATAACAAATAAATGCACTCCCCAAAATACAATAATATGCAATGTCTATTGGGTATTTGGCCAGATCACACCTTGGATGAACAGACAGAGCCCTGATGATTTCACATATATTGTAGATGGCCCTCCACTGCCGCAGTGTGGCTACGTTCTCAGTATAAATATATATGTCTGCCATCACTACAGGAAAAAAAAAAAGGGCAAATTCTACCCTAACTCTGCCAAATCAGGCAGGACTGCAGCAAGGAATTTGGCCCTACAAGGCTACATTCCATGAGGAGCCAGGGTTCTTGCTACCATACGTTTCTTTTAGTGTCAAAAACATGTATTTGTGCGCACATATTACTTACTGACCTTAATGAAACATGTCAGTACAATGCAGTTCTCTAAAATTACTTTGAACTTATCCGTGATGAATGCTTGGGGTGAAGCTATTCTAAACAGTTCACATAATTTCATATGTGCCATTCCCAAGAAACAGTATGCATTTTGAACAACATGAACTGTGCCAAAGAACTAATGAAGTTAAACAAGATTGGCAAATGATGGTGAATTGGACATGTTATAGCAAATATGTCCTGAAAGGACAATACTTATGAGAACAGAAATCTAGATGTGTGCACTGAGGAGAGCCTTTCTGTGAACAGATGACAGCAGTTCCCAGGATTTCAGCTATCAGTCATGCCTCTTGAAAAAAAGACCTTTCCCCTGAACAATCCCCTTACACTTTCTACTCTTTATTTTCCGTTCTCAACACACAGGGAATTAAAGACTCACAGTGAAAACTACTATGACCTCCATAAGAAACAACAAATTTCTTTAGCCTCATTCATCATCTCTGAGACTGAACAGCTCACATTTATTCAAATACACATGAATTCACCTCTTTTCTCTAGCAAACTCTGTTTCCCTCACCCTTGTCACCAACCTCCATATTTTTTACAGATTGCTTGATTCTCAAAGCCCTTAGTTCTGGTAGGAAGCCCAGATCCCACCTGAGTACTGACTAGTTTGACTTTTCCACACTGATTTGAATTTTCCACATGGGGCTGCTCAGAGAAAGACAAGAAGCCTGTGGCTGAAGCACATGAAATTTCAGCCTGGAGCCAGATCTGGTCCGGAGTGAGGTCGTTTTTGCTAGCAGTAGGAGAAAACCTTTACCCTGGTGGTTTTGTGAGCACGTGCCATAGGCACATGCCACTCAGCATACCTGGCATTCAGCAAGGTAGGGATCATTGGTCTTTATCCCTTGTCTCAAGGAAAGTCCACAGGTTGCTGCTAAGGAGATTATTTCACTTGACAGAAGACAAACACAGAAGAGCTGTTGAACATTTATCAACCTTTTATATGCAAGACTTGTGAACAGGCTCAGTTTAAATGCAGAAAGGGAAACAACTGAGGCTCAGGCTGCCTGATGAGAGGGCTGTGGATTTCAGGCTTCAGAAGTGCCCCAACTTCCCTAGAGCAGCTGGAAGACGGCTGTGACCTAAGAAGTCTCTGTCCAGGCATCAAGGCATAGGCCAATGCCCAGAGTGGTGTCTGCGAAGTGTAGTGGTGATCTAGACATGGAGAAAGCTGATGTAGAAGGAGGCTACAATGAGATATCCCTCCCAGCCACTCCAGAGAAGAGTTATCGTTCAGGAACACACAGATGTTTTTAGTGTTTTCTTCACTAGGTCTTCACTCTTTACACTCTTTGGGATTGATTGTCTGAAGCATCATTCATCCCTGAAATAAGCGATGATAAACCTAGATTGCCTTCTGAGCTGGTGATGGGAGGTGTGCTTAAGGGGGTTATTGTAATTTCCTTCTTAGATCAGTTCTGCATATAAGGGCAAAAAACACATTTTCCAGTGTGATGCTTGCAGCTGTATCTGATGGCCACTGGAAATAATTAAAGTCTTTGCCTTGATCTCATAGATTTTCTAAAATAAAAGGCCAACAACCAACAACTATGTCTCAAAGGCTCACATTTTCTCAGCAAGTGTTTCTATTTGCTACCTTCTCACTTAAAAATACAATTCCGTGTCCTAAAGGGAGACTAGTTTTAGATGTCTTGAGCCATTTCAAGCAGAGGAAGGCTAGCGTTGATTGAGAAAAGTCACAGAGGAGCACAGATCAGTGATGTACTATTCATTCAGACCTAAGAAGCATCCCTGCCTGAGCTTGAAACCAATGTTGTCCAGGATGACCTTTTCCAGCAGTTGTTCTGGTTGCAGTTACAAACAAAGGGACAAATCTGAGATTTTATTTCCTTGAGAGAGAAATGGAAGTTGCAACTGCATTTGTTCGTTTATCTGCATGGATAACGGCAGTGTAAGTGATACAGGAGCCTAGTCAGACACAGTCAGAGATCAAACAGAGGAGCAACCTGATACCCAACATAAGTAAATATTTCTGAACAGGGCAATTTCTGGTCTTTTTAGTCAATATTCTGAGAAAAAGGATAGCTGAATAGTGACAAAGTAAGGAAACATTTCTAACCTCTTGAAAACATCCCTCCCTAAACTTTCCTTCATATCCCACCGATCAAAGCTTTTGAACTTATAAATAACCACATGCCAAATCATGGGGTTTCCCGCTTAGGAAATGTTTACGCCTCTGATCAGCCTAGTTTCTGTTGAAAGTCAGCTAAACATGATGGCTAGTGGTCATTATCCAACCGATTTGTGTTTCCAGGTACAGGCAGTCAACAGATGTAGGACACCACTTGGCTATGAACTAAACAAAGAGGCCATGTCAGAGGAAAACAGAAATGCTTATTATTAGGGATCCCTTACACAAGGTGATTTGCTCCTTGCTTATAAGTAATTTTAAGCATTTGTTCTTCTATAGCATAACTGCTGCATTGAGACATGGTTTTCAAAATTCTCTGCAGTACAGAAGAGGTGAAGAGAAGGGGCTGCACCTGTAAATCAGCACTTCGCTGCTCTGAAAGAATATAGATGCACTAATCCTCTGTCTGGCACTCTGTCCTGGCAGGAGGGTCTTACTCAGGATCCATCCAGCTCTCCAGATCTAGTGACATTAAAGGGTGAGCCCCCACTGGGGTGAGTTGGCTTTTGAGCAGTGATGACCCTGTCACAGTCTGCAAGTGCATCTCTGTGATACACATCCATAGGCATGAGCTACTAATTATTTTGAGCCCTCAAAGACCCAGCCTGTAAGCTTCTGGCATGACTAGCCACCCTCTTCCACCCACTTCCTACCCCTCCAGCACATTCATTCTAGAAGCCTGGCTGTTAACAACTGTGTTTGATACTTGTTAATTTACTGTAAGCCAAAGCTTAAAAACGTACTAATCCATTGTGATGTGTATGTTGGAGACGTACAGATGGAGAAGGCAGTATTTACTGCGTGCTTGAGTGCATCACAGCTTCCATTTTGAGGCAAGGCAGTCCTGCTCCCGCAGCTTTCCCATGTTGGACAACACTATCCTTATTCCAGACAGAAGCACACTCAATTGGCAGTGGCAAGAAAAAATTCAGGTCAAACTCTAGGTACGTATATTGCATCTTTACAGACTGTACTGATGATTATTCTTCTACACTCACAATATCCACCCCATTGTTCACAGATCACTTTGTCTGTCCAGCAAAAAAAAAAACCCAAAAAAACAAACCAAATAATTTTCTGAATAAAAAATGATTTTCTTTGGTTTTTTTTCCTCAGTGGCAGATCAAACAAGAAGTAATTGGATGACTGTTCTTGTAAGGAAAATGAAAGAACCCTTCCTACAACCTTCTTTCTAAACCTGCTTAGAGACTGACTTAAACAAAGTCAAAAGCTGGCACCTGAGATCACTGTTTTTGAAGCCATGGTGTCTCCTCACTGTTTTGCTGTATTTACCTCCAGATTTTCAGAAAAAAATCCATGTTGATATGAAATGCCAGGTAAAGAGTGGAGGAAGTCAGAGAAAGGAATTTACACTAGAAAACCAGCTTTCCTTCATAATGCTGGAGCACGTGTCATAACTAGAGAGAGTCCAATGAGAAAAAAAAAAAAAGCAGGAAATTCTTCTATGAACTTCTAGGGCAGTTCTGGACCTAGGAGCTAATTATTGCACTGCCAAGTGTGAATAGGAATTACCATCATTTCCAGTCATTTCCAAATGACTGTAACTGTGTATGCCTCAGGAGGAGGCAGGTTTTTGTGTATTATGCAGCCTGGGCTTTATGTTTCTGTCCACAGTAGGCTGAGCTGGTGTGCTTCTTGCCATCCCAGGCTTGGGTCACAATGTTATCACAGAAATACTGCTCAGACAATATTGTTATCAAGTGATTCCCTTATCGAGAGGTTTTTTTTTTTGAAGAATGAACAGAACACAAAAAGAGGGAAATCTCACCAAAGGGCACTAGTGGCTCTAAAGCAAGTACATATACGGTTGTGTGTGTATACCTTCAAGACATACATACATATATGTGTAACTATGTGTGCCCTAAGTGTATCTTGTATAGCGATAGGAGTTAGATAGGTGGATCCACTAAACAAAGGTGGATAGTCTTTTCTGGAGAAAAAGCGTCCTGTCACATTCACACGTAGAGAGAACCAGAAGAACAACAAGGAATAATATTTGCCTTGAGCTGCATCAGATTTTCCAGCCTCTGCCATGCCTGTTGCCTATAGGGCTGAAGAGTGAAGCTATGGCAGAACGTGTGTAACACTGCAGTGCTGCTGAGAGGCAGGGCAACGGGTTCAGGCATGCAAGACCACAAGACTCTCTAGACTCTCTTTTTTTATCTAGTTCAGCAGAAAAAAAAACCAAAAACATGAACCCCTCCAAGGATCATTAGTCCTGAACTTTTGCGTCTCCCTGGATGTATTGAGGAAATTTATTTCCATGAGAGGATTTCACCTGAATTTCCCCCCTCAGTCTTCCTCATGGTGATTCAAACCCACATGCTTTTCCTAGAAATTATATAGTCAAGTGGCTCACAAATGAGTGGGAACTAGGGGAATCCTAGTTCCATATTTAGCTCTCGATTCAGTACCAGAGCTTGGAGGAGTCACTTGACCTTCACAGAGAGCATTCGGTCTGGATGAAAATGGGGAGAGAAAAACCATAGAACACTGCCCTTGCTGAAAACCAGAAAAACTACTTTTCTGGATGGAGAACAGCTGCATATTTCCGTTAAAACAAAGTGTGGTTCATCATATTTGTCAGACTGTTACCACACTAAATCCTTTATTAATTTAGTCGTTTAGAAGACTAAAGTTTATGGTCACTAGGTGCAAGAGGGCTTGTTTTCTTATAGAGAGAAACACAAGTGTGCTAACTGCAAATGAAAGTCCTCCTGCTCCTAACAGTACTTTCTCATGTTCCTATTTAGGCATCTAAAACACAAGGTATCTCTTTCTCTCATCATCAAGTAACACTCAGTGAGAATAAGAAAAAAAGAGAATAATACCCACTACGAAGTTATTTATATTATAATGGCTGCCATGATTGCATTAAAATTCAATACACTTCTGCTGATTAGTTTGCATGTGATCAAAACAAGGGGGTAAACAAACACTTAACGAGGGCTTTATTTTGCCATGCAGTAATTGCTGTTGATCAGAACTATTGTGGTGGAGGCATAGGTCAGCTGGATTGCTTTTCTTTTTATTGAAAGATTAGGGAAATGTAATTTATTTCTGTACATGACCCTCTAAAGATAGCGTAATCTGAGAGTTTCCATCAAGAGTCAAGTAGATTCAAACACATTTCAGCATTCCAGCAGCCCCCTCCCACATTTAAGCTGCTATTCCAATGTGCTTGTTACTAAATATGGCAGCAGTTCTTCAGATTGACAGGAGAGCTCCTGCTCCTGGCTCCTGGGCTTTGCTCCATACGCTCCTAATATGGTAGAGCACAGCAGCCAAGGGAGCGCTCAGGGAGGACTGGAGAGAGTGAACTGGCTTTGCAGGATTGTCCGTCCCCACGCCATAGGAAACCGAGCAGCAGCAGCCACAGAGAAACTGTGCCTTAACCTTTTGGAGTCTTGGCTCCAGATCAGCTGTCAGACAAGCTGACTGGCTTCTCACGAAAGCACACGGCTGTGCAGTACCGAATGACGCCAACCATCAGTTGACACCCGCACTGAGTATTCCCACTTGTACCCCTATCTCACAGCAGCAAACCAGCACACAGAAACATCTGGCTAGGGCAAGAAGGGACAAGATGCTGACAGTGTTTGTCGTGAATAAGTTTTAGGCTCATAAATGGGCATGCAAAGCAACATGGGGGTCATTTTAGTCACCCTCCCAACTCTAGTTTTATGAGAAAGACAAAGCTTGTGTGCAGTTCTGGCTTGCACATCTCTGCAGGGCATTGAGCTGTGGAGGCCATGAAGATAAAGCCTGAGAGATTATTTCAGACAGCAATAGTTGATTTCATCTACAACTATTTGCCAATGTTTTTATTACTAATTTTAAAATCTTTCCTGCATGACTGTATGAGTTTAGCAGGAGTTGCCAAAGCCACAGATCCTGGCACTCAATCAACAGAGCTACAAGGAGCTAAGCCTCTTTGCAGAGGGTCAGCAGGTTTGCTTGGGAAAAAAAAGCTAGGATAGTAGGATAGAGCTTTTACTGCCCTTCATCCTCACAATGAGTATATTTGCTCCAAAACCTTATTCTCCAAAGTGCCAAGCATCTCTATCTTATGAAACATCTCTGCTCCCTTTGCCATCAATCTGCAGACACCAGGGAGCTCTGAGAAAACACCATTGGGGACTTACAGCCTCAGGTGGTGGTTTCCAAAACCACAAAAGCACCCCCTGAGCATGCAACAGAAGCACCCATTTATAGTCTCAGCTCTTTGAAGGTTTGTAGGGAAATACACTTTCTGAGACTGTACTCTACAAAGGCCAGCTGAAACAATTGAGGATGGAAAAGGCAAGGAGAAGGAAACTTTAAAGCAGCAGCAAAGTATAATTACCAGTACAAAAATGGGGAGGAGAATAAAGAACTTCTTTGGCACAACATTTGCTTAGAAATGTTTACTTTAGAAAAGTTTACTTTATAGCACATTGCTTCTGTTCTTAAATGGTCATGGATACCACTCATTCCTTTTTATTCACAGGGAGGAGAGAGGAAACAATGCACAGAAAACAGAAACAATGGATTCACATTGCAAGGTAGAACCATCCCAAATCAACCATCCCAAATTCTACAATATTTGGATAAAGGACCTCTCTAGCAGGGTCTAATGCTCAGGGAAACATTTGCATCTTAAACATGTTTCTATCTTTGTTGCTGCTGTGGGTGGATAAGCTCCTGTAACTCTGGTAGGTAAAGACAGATAGGAAATCCCCACAAGAACATCCTGCGGGATGTTAAGGCTCCACTGAGGCTTATAACAGTTTTCTTTTTATTTTTTTTTTTCCTGAATTTCATTTCCACTATCAGTGATGCATGAAGAAAGCTAAAACTGCAGAAAAATAGAGGTTCCTGTTGCTCACATTCCCTCAGTACTGAAAGTGACAAGTACACATTATTTCTGGTCAAAATAAACCAGTAAGTACAGTGTGTTTCTTCCACTATAAATCAAACAAATAGATTGCTCTACACCACCTTGTAAAGCCCCACTGGAGCAAAGTCCTCTTTATACATCGATCCAACCTACCTGCCAGTGCATCAACAATAAATCAGAAGTGTTATCTAAAAGACCCATCTTCAGAAGGTAAAGTGAAGTGGGCCACCAGGATAAAGGTACAGACTGGAAGTAATGCTCTGAAATGAGATGTTCTACCAATGAGTCTAGGAAATGCTCACTGAACAAAGACAATCACCTCACCTGGTAGTTCTCAGTTCCATTTAGGCAATTCAGAGCATCTAAGCAAGGCAGTATGAACATCCTTTCACATGGAAGATTTCTGTTGACCATCATCTCAGCAGACTTTGTTCATTGTGTTGTCCATAATTCATCTCCTTTTCATTCAAATGCTTGTCTACTCAAGATTACTTGCAGATCAGAAGAGTCTAATTTTATATATCTATATAAACTGCACATATAGATATAACATTTCATATTAAAGGTAACATTTTGTTGGGTTTTGAATGTTTACCTTCTTTAGATAAGATCTCCACAAATATGAAAGTCAGTTCAATCTACTTTCAGAATGTTTAAGCAGAAATTCTGAGTTCCCAAGCATTTATTTTCATTCTTGCTTCCCTAAAAGAAGTTAGGCAAGTTGAAAAAATAAGGGGAGGGGGCAAAAATAGCCAAACCCAAACAAAAAATGATGAAACAAGGCAGTGTTGCCAAATTAAGGCTTTCTACGAAAAAAGGTCTGATTTAAATATCAGCCCGCTGTATTTGTCACTTAGGTTGGTGAGTGCTTCAAATTGTTACTTGGAACTGCCCAAATCCCATAATGGAGCGGATCATGTTGCTTAAGTAGAACAAATCCCAGAAGCAGATAGAAATGAGATGCTACTCACGCCTTCTGCATAGCCAGGCAGCCCCCAGATTCTCTCCTAGAGGAAGCCTCACCAGTCTTGCCACAGGCAGCTGCTAACACGTTGCAATACTGTAACCTGAAGGTAAGACCAGGAAAAATCAGGGTCCATCCTGTTGTGTGAGACGTTTTGTTGGAAAACACTGTCTGGAAAGTTCACTAGGTAGGAAACTGAAAGCCAGCAGGTTCTGGAAATACTAAAAAATGGCTATGCTCCTTTCCAAAGGTAGGCACAATCGGATTATAACAGAACAGTCATAACTTGCAACTGCATCTTGGGTCACTCCTCTTGCCCATCTCCTCCCACCTTGCACCTCACATGCCCTCTTGCCACGTTGTCTGCCAGCTGATTATCATTCATCTCTAAGTATTGGCCAGGTTCAGGGGGAAAAGGGAAATTACACCATCTGGATCTGATGAAAAAAAAGTCACAGAGCAGAATGTCACCAGTATACTGATGGCACAGCAGCCAAACCACAGCTGCCAAGTGAAAGCTCAGCAGGAGCTGTGACAGAGTGGATCTGGTGGGACGTACCTCTGAGTTCATTGACAAGGGAAAAACTGATCTAATGATCAAACCTTGCCAGATCCTGTCAGTAGAGGCACTGCGAATCTCTGACCAGCTTCATTCAAAGCTGTTGGCACAGGAAACAAAGTTAGCAATGCCATTTTGACTTAATCCATCATTTGCAGCAAGAAATCCTGCTCAGAGAGCCATAACACCTCTAAGTCCTAAATGTGATTGTGGGAGGCGAGAAGCAGCAGCTGAGCTCTGAGCAGTGCTGGTGTGGCTTCACAGTCTCTCTCGATCAGGGAGCACTAAAGCAGTAATTAGAGGCTGATCAAGACATGTTAAGCACAAGACAAATACCTGATGCTTTACCCACCTTCCCAAGCACTTGAGCCTGCTAGATGAAGGCTGATTTGGGCAGCTTTCCATGGTGCCATTGCAAGAAAGATGGGCATAAGGCTGTTGTTCATGAAACTGCTAAATATTCTGACCTTTTAATTCCATTTCATCCTTATAGTAGAGCTACAAAAGGCACCCTGTGCAGAGCAGTCCCTGGTGGGATGAAGTCTTGAGTGCAAACTCCTACAGTGGTTCATTTGGATGTACAGGCTAGGTTTTTCCATGACAGAAACAGCTGTCCTTGAAAACTAAGGTGATTCATCTCAATTCAATCTATAGTAAGACATTTTAAAACCACTCATTTACCCTGCATCATAGGGACACTTAACACAGGCACATTATTATTCTTTGTAATATACTGTACCTCTTGGTTCTTACTGGCCTTCTGGCTTAATTCCTAGAAGCTTTATGCTCTCTAATATTAGATGAATAATGTATTTGGTCAATTCTTCTTTTAAATCCTGAAACTTCAATTACAGCAATGTAATCTAAATCAAGAAAGGGGTTTCTATGGAGACTCTTAGACCAGCATCGAAAGCACTCCTTGACCAGTCCTGGATATAAGAAATGTTTCTGTCAGACAGATGTGGAGCCTGGTAGGTAACTTTTTTGCATTAGGGACTTCCAGGGGGTGTTAGGGCAAATGAGTCACATTAGGTATGATGACATCTATCTTGTTCCAGACAGGAAGGATTTAATCGTTATCAATATGTATTATCTCACAGGGATATGTGTTTAGGATGTCTTCGTCCCTCGTTATTCTGAGTCTGGAAGATTTCCAACTGTCAAATGCTCTTTCTACTCTTTCATATGACCTGAAACTTCTCACAACCATAGAAAAGCATAGGAACACTGTGATAAAAATCCTCATCCCATCTATAAGGCTAGATATTGTGACCCTCATCAGCTCAAGTCTATCCCATGGAGCATGAGGAAGACCATGGAATTTGCCCAGAGTGGTGGCCAAACTCTTTCTCTGGCTGCCCTTGCAGGACGCTCCCTCTCAGGGCATAAGGCACATCTGGCCTGGCATGACAGGACCCCACAACACTGCTGCCCATGCCATGAAGAAGGATGGGCGCATGGGAGATAGGGATATCCAGTAAGAGCCAGGCTTTACTGCTTCCACAAGGAAAACATCATTTTGATTCAGCCGAGACAATGTCACGTTCTCTCTAGAGGTGCATCCCAAGATTTGCCTTCCTGAAATACAGAAGTTGGGCAATTACAGTGACTACAGAAAACGCAGATGCTGCAGCCAGCTCAAACGTTTTGGTAACAAAGTGTGAAGCTTCATAATGCATTATTTATAACCTGCAGACTGTAATAAAAGGCTTCTCAGTCTGGGGAGATGAAGACGTGGAGAAATCCAGTCAGAGACCTGGGCAGATAAGTTCAGGTGAAGATTCATGAGACAGCAAGGGAGGGGAAAGGAGGAGGAACAGTGGTGAAGGAAGTTTAAGGCTGCAGGTTTGTTTATTTGTTTGATGTCTGAGAGAGGAAAGGAAGTACTTTAGCAAGTTCTCATCACAATCCCAACAGAGGCTTTATTGCCTTGCCCCAAACGATTTGGATCAGAATCAATTTTCTTTTAGCTACAGCATCCCCTGCTCCTTCCACTCTCATATCCCTGACATTTTTTGATAGCAACTACTTCTACTTTTACACCTCTGTTTCTGAGCAATGTCTACCCTTGAATGTGTGTGCTCTAGTGACTTTAGCAGCTCCACCATGCCTCTGCCCTCCCTGTAGTAGCTGGTTTCACATCCTGCACAAGCAGGTCAGGTTCCTCTATTTTGTTGCCTAGGTGCCTGGTGTTTATGTGTGCAAATATTTCCATTGTTTCTTTGTGATCACAGCTGAGCTTGGGCAACAAAAACTCAGTTGACATGGAAAACTGTTAATTTAGTTCACAAGTATGAGATGCAACTGATGAGGGTAGATGATACTGCTAAGAAAAAAAGGTGCCAATTTGCCTTGTTACCATCTTAGGGATAAGTAGTTTCCTACAGCCAGCAGCCAGCAGTCTCTCTTCTGGAATTCACAAATCTAGAGAAGTCCAATGCATTTACTGACAAGGCTCAGCTGTGGGAGGTCGGGCTGGCAGGCGTATAACCTTATATCTGATTATCCCAATTTTAGGCTCCGGGGCCATGAACAGAGTAACTTGGGGAGTACACAGTATAGGGAACTGATCTGTGAGCACATCTGTGTGTGTTCAGTGCTACATCACCACTCTGTTAAAACCACTTAAAAATCTTTCAGAGATTGAAGTCTGCCAATTTACAGTTAGCTCAAAAGAAATGGCAGCCTAAGCAGGTCCATCCTAGTCTGATGAAGCGGTTCCCTCTTTTATATCCTATCAGTAGTAAAAAAGTACAATCATCAGGCTATTTTTAATGTTTGTGCTCATTTTACAGCTGCATGATGTTGTGGGAGAAGTCTTGGGGACACCTTAGGGACATTTACACCACGATACAGGGTAAGGAATACATGGCACCAGGTAGTGCACATTTTTTCTTCCTATGCTTGCCAACAGACTTCATTTTCATCATGGAAAAAACAGCCATAGAGACCAGGAAGAAACAGTCTGACTTACTTGGACTTTCACCCTCTGAGCTCCAGCCTATCCTGTAAAATACAGCTGTGGTGTGTCTCCTTCCCACACACCCACGATACCATCAGTTCAAAACCTGCTTGTAAATGAAGCTCATGACAGATACCAGCTGCAAGAGGTAGCTTCCCCACTGGAGTGACTCTGTAATGCTATTTTGGGGCAAAAAGCAGTAGATCGGGTTTGTCTCTCTCGTGAACTTTGAAGCAGAGTGTCTACAAATTGACCCTGCTTTTTATTAAAAGGAGTGCACACCTGTATGCTTTTTGCTATGAGAACTCATTTTATGTTCTTGTGTTCGCAATGAACTCAAATAGCAGTTGTATGCGTGGTTGATACAGTGCACTGTTATTTGTATAAGCAACCGGAGCTCAGGGAATTGTACTTACAGTTTGTTTGTAGATGGGAAAGATTATTTAAAATTGTTCCCTTATTTTAATCAGGCCAAGCCTCTTTGACAAAAAATTACAACAGAGGCTTGCTGCAAAGGCGTGGATTTGCATATATACATGACTTAAATCTAATTCCAGCAAAAATCCATCATTTTGCTGCCTTACACATGAACTTAAAGCCTTAACAAGCTTCCCTCAGCCCCATAAGCAAACAACGCCTCCTCTCAGCAAGCTTAATATGCTTTTTATAACCAAGATATCAAAGGGCAGTCCTCCAGCAGAGCTCAAGGCTGTCTGGTGAGCCTACACGGGACAGCCTTGGCATGAGAGTAGGGAAGCTTTTCCTGACTGAGACACTGGGCAGTGGGGCAGAGGCTGAGGCTTTGGCAGCCCAGCACTGGGAGCTCTGCAAATGGCTCTCCAGTTTCATCTGAAAAATTAAGTGCTGTTCCTCAAAGCCAATATCAAACGCGTGCAAAGCCTTATGTAAACAGCACTCAAAGGGAGTTACGTACATAACTAAGCGTTCTGAGAGAGTGTGAGAACAGGCTTGCCTGGTCTCAGCAGCCACCTGAGGCTGTAAACCAGGGTGTTTCCACCCCCTCTTTGGCACCAACGAACACCCTGGGAAGCTGGCACGTTGCTCCCGCTGTGGCTGTTGGAAAAGCAAGGAAACCACTGTCCTTGGGTAAACCTGGAAATGTGCACCCTGTGGACTCAAACCAGACAACAACCCTGCTTTAAAAACAAACCTTCTTGTCATCTGTAGAGTATTTCTGTATTATATTGGTAATACTGCAACAGAGGAAATAGAGCTACGGCTCTCTGGAAGGATCTTTCTAACAAAAAAACAGCTCCCAAGGGCAAATGTTTGTTTCTTACTCATTGCAAACTTTTTTGCATTAAATTTAATTTTCAGATTTTTTTTTTTAAATCAATGAATTAGGTTTGCGTGGCAAGATTTGGGCAGCAGAGGAGCATCAGCAAGAAGCTGCTGGAAGTTTCCCCTGTAATAAAGAGAAAGTCAGCCAGCTCCAAGACAGACCTGCCGCTGGCCGAGGCTGAGCCCATCAGCAATGGCAGTAGTTAAGAGAGGGGAAGAAATCTGCACCATGGCAACTTCAGCCAGAGAGAGGAGTGAGAATGTGTGAGAGAAACTCTGCAGATACAAAGGTCAGTAAAGAAGGAGGGGGAGGAGGCACTCCAGGCACCAGAGCAGAGATTCCCCTGCAGCCTGTGAGAAAGATGATGATGAGGCAGCTGGTCCCTGCAGCCCGTGGAGGTTAACAGAGGAGTAGACATCCACCTGCAGCCCATGGAGCACCCCAAATTGTAGCCAGCAACCTCATTCAAAAGTAAACCATTTTATGATTGTTGATAAAAAACCCCAACACCGACCTACCTTTTGCTTATGCTCACAAACATGCATAACTTTCATGCCCATCACAACTAACTCTTGCTTCGGAAGGAGAGTAAACAAAACCACTGACACTTGTTAAGGTGATCGCTAAAGTTACTTTAATAAAAGTGACTTTCAGATAAACTTAAGGCACTGGTATTGATACCAATGATGCAACTGAATGAAAAATAAAGCAATATGAGATTTTTTTACTTTTTATTCTTCTTCCTGAAGAGAAGTGGTATGAAAACAGTTCTTTTGTATACCAGGCTACGGATATGACATTTATCAGATGTAATACTGTTTCCTCTTACCATATGCAAAATTCCGGACACAATTGAGGTTCTAAGGACCAGAATACTATCTTTAACTCGTGTTTCAGTAGATGAATCGATGTAACTGCACAGTAGCAAAGGCAAACTATTACTTTAACTACAAGTTGTACCTTTATTTGGTTCAGTCTTAAAAGTACATTTTCATGTGTTTCGTGTTGCACAAACCTATTAAAATTGTTTTCCACAGACTATGTAAGCTGTCCATTTCACACAAAAAAATGGGCAAAAGCAACTTAAATTGGCACTACATACGCTAGCTACAAGAACAAAAAAAATGAGTAATTTGTTGAAGATTGGCTCAGGAAGTGACATGCAGATTAGAAAAACTGTATTGCAAACAAAGAGGCATTTTCTAGATCACAGCAGGAAAAAAACCTCAATTAAAAAACTAAGTATAAGCTGGAGTCCAGTATTAAACAGGAGAATAAAAATGAAAGTATTTGTCTAGCAGGTTCATACTACATTTTAGTCAGGACAAGATCCTCTGAAAGTGAGAATGCAATGGCTGATTGAGGAGGTGGATAGTTGTGGATAAAGAAATCAATATAAAACTAGATATAGACAATGATTGATAACAATATTCAAATATTTAGAGACTATCACACAGCCCAGCTGCAGCCCACGTCAGTCCTTAGACCAGGACCTCTAATGGGTCCTCACCAATCGCTCAGTCACAGACCTCAGGTGTACCCAAGGCTCCTCAAGACGTGTTGTCATGGAGATCTTTGTGCTAGGAGCATACAGACTCACAAGTACAGAAGGGATTCCTCTGTGGGCAAAATCCTCCTCCAGATTTCCTAGGTGGCACTTCAGCTGTTGATAAAAGTTGCTGAGGCCCTAGAAAAGTAAGCATGTGAACATTGTGTTTTGAAATCCCTGCTTCTTTGTTTGCATTATATATGTAATTAAGTGTTGTGTTGGACCAGTCCTTAAATTCCTGAAAACTTGATATTGCTAATGAAACTTCTTTCCCTCTCCCCTTTTACAGTGTTGTTCTTTCAATGAAAATCTTTGGAGGCGCAAGATTTCAGGTAGAGCAGCATGTAGGGAAGAGACACACACACTCCCCCCCAGCTCTTTAATCACAGGCTTAGTTTCCTTATGACAGAAGGAGCCCAGAGGAAAATAAGGCTTTGTTTGGTAAGTAGCAAAAAGTAGCATAAGCATAGTAAGCTCTAGGGAAAAAAGAAACAATCACGGTCTTGAATATTCTGATAGAACAATTTGAACTCCCAGCAATTTTGATGGAGTTTTCCTTTTGTGTGAATGAACTCTTAACATGTGGAGTCTTGTGCAGAGAGTCCTTGACAATTTTTTGGCTCTCTGGATATGTTTACATTAAGGTAAAATGTAACTTTTGAGGAAAAGCTTCCGAACACCTGCAGAAAGCTTAAGAACGTACAGTTACTTGCAGACAGGTTCCTCCCACCTGGCTTCCTCCATACCCCACACACTGCCAGCAGTGCTAACCTATTTTACCTGCCCAGTTGTATACAGCGAATAAAATGAGCTCTTCTTTTGCATGAACTGGAAAACTGTTTGCTTTGCAGAGTAGTTATGCCCACACGGATGGTCTCCCAGTGCTTCCCCGCAACACTGCTGCCTCAGAAGAGTAGGCTAATTCGGTGCAAAGAGGAAGCCCCACGGAGCCAGGGGGTGAAGGGATGCACCAGGGCACAGTGATACCACGGTGAGCCTCTGGCACAGTCTGCTGTGGACAGCCTGTACCACAACTGCTGGAGCACCCACTGTGCCCTGAGCTTGGTTTCTCCACATGATTTTTTTGGTTTTTGGGTTTTTTTCTTTTTCAAATCCCAAGGGAAAACTAGTAACTCCCATCTCTTGCTAATGGATGCTGTACTGGAATACAATATCTTCCATCTTCACATTCTGCTGCCTTTCCCTGGATGGAAACAAAAGTACAGAAGCGGTCCTTTTTACCACAAACAAAGTAGCTTTTAAAACAATTTTAAGAGATCATAATTAAAAAACAATTGAGAAAGAATTCACCTGTTCTTTAAAGTCTGGGCTAATATCATTGAAAGAAGATCAGGACACATCTCTGAAATTTTTTTAGCAGAAATACTTCCTAAGACATTAAAAAAAGTATAGCCCAAAATGTCAAATGTTTGTTGCCATTAGTTGTTTGGGGTTTGAGGTTTTTTTTTTTATTTTTTGGTTTTGTTGGGTTTTTTTTTCCAAAGGGCTCTTCTTATGATGAAAATGCACTGAAAGAATATCTGCAATTCCTCCCCCCATCAGTTTTTCAATTCCAGTCAGCTTTGTCCCATACAACATAATTACTTCTTGTTGTTCATATCACAGTGATTTTGGCTAACAGATGTAGGCTTTAATGTGAGGCCAGCTCAGATGAAGCTACCAGCAGACAGCACAATCACATCTTCAGTTATCTCAACCCTGACACAGATTTTCAGGCATAAATCATAGAATCATAGAATAGTTTGGGTTGGAAGGGACCTTAAAGATCATCTACTTCCAATCCCCCTGCCATGGGCAGGGACACCTCCAACCAGACCAGTGTGCCCAAGGCCCCACCCAACTTGGCCTTGAACACCTCCAGGGACAGGACATCCATGACTTCCCTGGGTAACCTGTGCCAGTGCCTCACCTCCATCATCACGAAGAATTTCTTCCTAATGTCTAATCTAAATCTTACCCCCTCCAATATATAGCCATTTCCCCTTGTCCTATCATTACAAGCCTTTTTAAAAAGTCCCTCCCCAGCTTTCTTACAGCCCCTTTAGGTACTGTAAGGTCTCTATTAAGGTGTCCTCAGAACCTTTTCTTCTCCAGGCTGAACAACTCCAACTCTCTCAGCCTGTCCTCGTACAGGAGGTGCTCCAGCCCTCTGATCATCTTTGTAGCCCTCCTCTGGACCCATTCCAAGAGCTCCATATTGTTCTTATGTTGGAGATTCCAGAACTGGACACAATTCTCCAGATGGGGTCTCACAAGAGCGGAATAGAGGGGGACAATCACCTCCCTCAACCTGCAAGCCACACTTGTTTGGATGCAGCCCAGGATACGGTTGGCCTTCTGGGCAATGAGTGCACATAGCTGACTTGTCAAGCTTCTCATCAATAAGCACCTCCAAGTCCTTCTCTGCAGGGCTGCTCTCAATCACATCATCCCCATCTTGAATTGAAACCGCAGATTGTCCCAATCCAGGTGTAGGACCTTGCACTTGGCCTTGTTGAACCTCATGAGGTTTACACAGCCCCACTTCTCCAGCTTGTCCAGGCTCCCTGGATGACATCCTGTCCTTCCAGTGTGACAACTGCACCACTGAGCTTGGTGTCATTTGCAGTAGTCCCTTCAGCTCATGTGAATTTCTTGATTTATAGTGAATTCCAAGTTAAGAGCATAACCGAAGGTGAGCCACCAGTCACTCATATAATGATTGACAAATCACACACTGTTCCTTCTTTATCCCCTCACCTCTTAAACTAAGATTAGTAGTAAAATGACATTCAGAAAGTCATTTAATTGGTTGACGGACAACCACTAAATAGAAGTTTGTGTCACTGTTCAGTGATGGCTTTCAGAAAGCAGGGGAAACCCTCTTGAGGCTGACTCTTCCCCTGCAAGTTACTATTTGTAGCCAGCCTTCCAAGTGGTCTTGCAAGCCTGCTATTAAATGTTGTGAAAGACAAGCAGTGCTAAGCAACAGAGAGGACAACACACATGGAGCCAGCCCCCAGGCTGGAACAGACTTCAAACTATGAACTCAACCTTTCCAGCTTTCGAGGAGCTCTGAATTTCCTCGTACAAAGATTAGTAACCAAGCATTCTTCTTAAAAGGGCTTAAAGCTAGCAAAGCTCAGTCTCAAAGGTCTTTGATACCAAAACAGAGCTTTCCTCCCCATCCACAGCTGTGCATGCAAAAGATAATAAATTAAATTAGCTATTGTTTCTCCAACTGTTTGTTGGGACTGAGTGCATTTTTGAAAAAAAAAAATCTGGAATTTAACAATGAAGCAAAACCAGTCCCATTTTAATATTTGTATGCATAAACTGAAAGCAAGAATTCACTTCCATTTGTGCATTGTTCCCTCCCTGCTCCCATACCAATTAGTGAATATACATCAACAAGCTGAACGATCTGTTTTTCAAGGCTCTGGATTTTTGGCTTAGTGCTGATATGCTTGGCACCAATCATACTAATTTAGAAGTTATTTGGATGTTTTAGCTTACCATTATTCCATTATTTTTTTAAAGTGAAATCCCAAACAATTATTAATGCTCCAAGGAATGGCTCAATTGCTTTAAAAATCCAACCAAATAATACAAGTAACAAGTGAGGAAATGGTCTCAAGTTGCGCCAGGGGAGGTTCAGACTAGATATCAGGAAAAACTTTTTCACTGAAAGGGTTATTGGGCGCTGGAAAAGGCTGCCCAGGGTTGTGGTTGACTCGTCATCCCTGGAGGTGTTTAAATGATGGGTAGATGAGGTGCTGAGGGATATGGTTTAGTAACAGACAGGTACAATTGGACTCAGTGATCTCAAAAGTCTACGATTGCAAGAACAGTAAGACTGTTGCACTGTGAAGGGAAAAGCTCACAATGCCCTTGCCTGGGCTTGTTTTCCCACCAAGAAAGTGCAGACTGAATCTGTTGAAGTGGATGGTTCATTCCTTATCACTGGGCTCTCTGCTACTGCTGGGACAGAGGACTTGGAAAGTTCAAAGAAGGAAACATCAGCTCTGATATTTCAAGTCAAAGACCCCAGACACCCAGCAAATTACTACTACAAGTCAAAGGGCTGTCCTAGGGGACAGAAGCACAGGAAGAAAAACACTGTGAAAAGGTTCTTTAGTAAGGACAAATAGCAAGGTGGCCAAAAGCTGCAGAAAATTATGTTGGTGGGGCTAGTGTTCACTGCTCCACAGCAAAAATTCCCTGAAGAAGAAGGGCTGCAAAGAAGATGAACTCTTCTCTGAATTTGTGGGAGGATAGAGGATAGCCCCTTCCCCAGGGGGCTGGAGCCATATTTCCCCATCCCATCTCCAGGAAGATCCCACATCTCACACAAACCTTAGATATATCTCCCAGTCCACTTTTCTCTTGCTGGGATACAATCAGTTCTTTACTTATATTCTTGGCAGGAAGACTTGCTTCATAAACAAGTATTTAAAAAGAAGAAGCAGATGCTCTCCTCCTTCAGCACGTAACAACAGCAAATAGCATAATCAGGGGCTGATTATGAGACTGATTTGAGCTCTATAATTCAAGACATGAAGCAGGTAATAGCATGTACTGCACACCATGTGCCATGGCTTGCGTGCTGATCATTCCATGCCATAACCTCAGCTCCTGCAAGGCAAGGCTTTTTCAACAGCACGTTTTATTTCTGCGAAAGTTTTCTTAAGGCTGTGAGGGATGGAATAAAGTCCTTATTCTGCCTGCAACCAAATGTGTGTTCTGAACATGTAATACACAGGCTGAGATCAGAAACCCAGGAGAAGCAGGCAATTTTCAGGATTCATTGTGAAAATGTCAGCAACTGCACAGTCTGTTCCAATGGTAATAAGCTCAAATAGGGTGTTTAAACATAGCAAACATAGCTATTTAATCACCAAAATGATAACCCTCGTTATATAAACAGTAGCACGAGTTACACTATGGCAGGAGCAGAAAGGGTATCAAAAAAGGAAGATAACCAAGGTGTACTTTAAACACTGTTCTGAGCAAAGATATGCAAAAGACAAGGTGCAGTTTCAATGGGAAGTATCTGAGGTTGCTGAATAGAAATGGACAATGAAACAATAAACAATAAAAATATAACCAGAGCACAACACAGCCCTACCACTATAAATCAAGCAGGGGTAAAGAGACATAACATTTTTGAACCTTGTCAAGTCACATTTAACAGCCAGCTCATCCTTGGAGTGCCATCATCGTGCCTGCACAGCCCAGAAAGAGGGACCTGCATGAAATGCACAGAAGCTGCTGTAAGAAGCAGAAATTCATTGCTTGCAACCAAGCAGAGAGGCTGAGTGGTGGTAAACTTACTGAGCAAGTTGAGAGTTATGCAAAGATAAATAAATGATACTCAGAAAGAGAAGTCTGGGAGTTTTGTTATAGTTTTAAGGACCCATTCCACTGAGCTTTAGCTTCATTCTTAATTTTATAGTTGCAAAGGATTTTAACAAGGTCATATGTCCTTTAGCATCTCAACTTTTCTCCCATCATAGCAGGATCATCATGTAATCTATGTCTCTGACTTGTGTTCTGGTTTCATTTCTGCTTGTCTCTTCCACCAAAGCCTGATAATATTCAGGCCATCTCTTACATTTATTGCTTCTTTCTGAGCAAGTCCAAAAGCATGTCCACATCCTACCACACTTTCAGCTCTTGCATATTCTTTACTGCTACTGCCTCCTCCTCTCTGCCAACTAGAAATAATGCCATCCTTTCTTTTAACGTTATGACCAGCACAAGCATAAAAATTAATAAATGTATACTGCTAAGACTATTTTCACTATACTTCCTTTGTGACCCCTTCAACTCATCCCCCTCATTTTACCTTCTACCACATTGAACACCAGCTCTTCTGTCCTATCTCTCACAAATACCTCAGGATAAAATTCCTGTCACATCATCTCATTTAGAGAAGGTTTGTTACTGTCACTTCATCACTAGGAGCGTCCTCAGTCACCTGAAGCTCCGTTTCTCCCTCAAGCCAATGTTTACCCACTCCCACTTCTCCCCGTTTTATCAGCAAAATCCCTTTCAGCATGCACATAAGCGGTTTCACCCACCATCTCAATGCTCAAACTATCCAGAAGGGACAACCTGAGGAAGGATAATCATGCAGTGAGCTGGTGCTTCCATTCCCACAAAAGGAAAAGAGGGCTCACGCTGCCCCTCTTCCTACTTTCTTTTGCTTCACACATCATGCTTACTTGATTTTCTATGCATAATACTGCACAGTGAGACCTCTGCTATGACTGACTTCAAGCAAACACCATCAAGTGAAAAAACTATTAGTAGAACATATCTAGTAATGAGAAGTAAGAAAAGAATTTCTCTCGCCTTTTACATCATCTTGCTACCTTGATCTAATTCATATTAAGAGTTTGTATTTCTTTCACCAGTGTTTGAGAAAGACTTCAAAATTTGGAATCACATATGCTCACGTATATACACATAAAGTCCCTGAATGTTTAGTCTTTCTTAAAAAATAAGAGCATTTTTAATAAAGTTTTGTCATCAGAACTCACCAAGATCATGCATTGCTTTTAACATTTATTTAAAATAACTGTGACATTTTAGAGGCTCACTTAAGGGCTTATCACATTTTTCTATCCAAAATGAAATTGTTTTAATTTTAAGGGTTTATTGTTGTCGTAAAGATGAGGAATGGCGGGGTATAGTCAACTGTAATATGAGAGAATGCAATAAATACGGTTTAGTGCAGAGGCTGGCTGAAGTGACCCACGGATATACAGCACAGAATGAAAGCAAGCATTTTCAAACAGAAAGCTTTACAGCTTGCAGAATTCTCCCAGTGAGTGAAAGAGTCATGGAAGGTGCACTCTGTTGAACTTCCCTTTTTATCGCCCTCCAGAAACCTAATAAGGAAGAGGAAGGGCAAAAGCTTTCTTCTCAGGGTCTGCTGTGGACAGAGTGCAGCAGGAAGGGATGCACAGGACACCAGTGTGATCAAGTTTTAAGAACATCCTGGTATCAGCATGCCCCAGGTGTGTTTGTGTCAGCATTAGCTAATTAATGTATGCACTGAGATATTTAATTAGAGTTATAAAAATGGTTTGTCAGTTATTATTTTATTTTTTTTAAAATTCAATTTGATTTCCTCATTCCTGCATTTCAAAACTCAGGCTCTTAGGCAGCCTGGCAGAAAAGCAGCCAGGTTTCTGGCTATGTTTTGGCAGAGGTTTGCTAATGCATTTCTGCAAACCCTTTTGGTTTTCCTGCAACATTTCTGGGTGGCTGTAACAGACAGACAGCTTCTTGCTTTCCTCTCACTGCTGTCCATGGATGCCCAGATCCCTGTGGAAGTAGGCAGGTAACATATACTCATTTGTGAGCAGGGTTAGTGATTCTGCCTACTGGAAAGGAGACCTTTCAGGAGAAAAGGCTCTTGTGTCCCCTGAGAAGTCTTCATCATTGCAGGGAGCAGCCTGGCCCTAAGCGATACTTTGACCTCACCTCTGGCTCTTGCTCTCAGCACAGCCCCTGGAACCTCCTTTGGGCAGAGGGTACAGTTTCACTGCAGATTTCCAGTGCTGGAGTGTTGCAAGCATATCCATTTACTGAATAATAATAACCTCTATGTGTTATGAAGCTTGACTACCTGATGTCAGTACTCATTCAGCACAGAAGATAATAACTTGAAGAGAGCCGTCCCTGCCAAATCTAACACTCAGAAATTCACCTTCTCTGTCACACTACAAGCACAATCCCATATTTTTAAATTCTCATCTGTCTATCAGGGTATTTACTGTGCATTCATCCCCGTGGCCACTGAGTACTCACTTATCAAAGCATCTGTCTGTAAAGAGATATCCATTTAATTCTGACCTTTAACGAAAGGGGGAAAGTGCTTAAGTGGGAGACTGGATTGCAAACAGGACAGAGAGTCCTCATCCTTTGAACTACTACCTAAAATGAGCAGCTTGTGAAGATCTTTGGTGAACTCAATCAAATTTGCAGCAGACAGTTGTCTGGATGGCAGCAGGCAAATTGCAGTAGCCGTGAAAGAACCGTAATTCATCTCTCACTGGCTCCTTCCTGGGGAGGGACTGCTCCAAGCTGAGCTGAGTCTGTTTGCCTTAGCAGGGCTGCACCTCTATTGTGAGGGGGTGAGGGGGTCCATGTAGCTGGAAGCTATCAGTCTCTGAAAAAATGCAGAGTTGAGGCTTTTGAGCTTATTTTCCAGAGCTCAGCCTAGGGGTCAAATAAGATCACAAAGAGATCCTACGTAAAGGGACATAGCAATAAATAAGTCATTGCCAGAACTGTTCATGCCTTCTTCCATTTCAAGGCACGAAGCTTAATTCCCTCCTTACACCTATGATAGTATTTTGCAGTGTTCAGTACTCTGTGGGGACTGTTGATATATAAATAACTAATTAGATAAGTCTCTATTTTTCTGAGAAAGCCACAGACTCCTGAAGGCAGGCTCACAGCAGAGACTGCACAAGTTATATAACACACTCCTGGCTTTTGAAGGAAAGCCAGACCAAGCCCTGTATCACTTTGTTGACTGAAAGCGTACTTTTCCAAAAAAATCAAAGCTTAAGTTGGATTCCCAAGTCTGTGTTTAAGCTTCAGAAGCGCAGCTGGATTTTTCAACCTACCAACACCCTTGAAGTCAGCGTATGTTCCAAGTATGCTGGAAGTCAGACCAGTTATTTAGGAGCCAAGGTCTGGCAGCATGGCCAAGATGTCCAGAATGCTCTCCAGTGTTTCAGAGGCATGCAGGCAGCCTCAGCTAAAAACTCCAGCCAAGACATGGGCAACCATCATGTTTTTCTTCCCTTCCTTAGTACAAGAAGCATTTTAGTGAAAAGAGTGCTCTGACTTTCTAATGCCATCGTTGCCCTGAGAACTCTTCATCTCTGCTGTTGATCAGCCTGTAGGGTTTGGTCTCCATTTTAGACTTGGTTAAGTTTTGGGCTTGACCATTGATATTTAAGTACAGAGTGTGGGAAAAGGGAGAGGTGGAAAAGCACTAGCTGAAGTAAAGAACTAGAAAACAACTCCGGCAGCAACCAAGCATGACTAGTCATGTACTTATCTGTCAGAGAAGGGGGTTTGGGTTTTTTTGTGAAATCAAAAAACAGTCTTGAGAAAGCTTACCTCAAATTATATGTCCTCCTTGCTGTCAGAAAACACAACACTGAGTAAAGGGAGAAAATTCCCCTGCCCCTAAGAAGAAGGTGTTTCTTACTGAGAAAAAAATTGCTCTGATCATTCCCGTGGACAGGAGGTTGACAAGGCAGCAGCAGAGTCTCTCTCTGGCTTTTTAAAGATGTCTGTGACGACAGGAATGCCTGAAATGAAAAACACTTTCTGTCTCTGACTGAGTCCTCAGTAATAAATGCAAATCAAATGGCATTAGACCACAAAGATGTCTATCCACGGAGGTTTTTAAGATGATCCAGAGGTAAGAAAGGGTCTTCAGGCAACCTAAAAAGACCACTTTTCATACTAGAATCAGCAGCTTTGGGAAAGACTGGATACCAAAGTACTGTCAGAGCTTGCCCTAAGCAACTGTTCAGGATCAGGGCCTTATGGCTAAGACATTTACGGAAAAATAGAAGAGACTCTCTCTGTTCAGTCTCAATATTTTTCTGGATGGAAAGCCTGTATCTTTTGGATTAAACTTTTTTCAGTATAGGCACTAAACAGCTGTCAGCAAATCTGTCCCAGTGTGTGTCCCAGTAGCTGCTGGCACACTACCTTCTCATATCCTTTGAATATTTCCTACAGATTTTTAGATTTTATAACACTGTGCTACCATGATCAGAGTTTCCTATCCTCTCTGTTTTCTGTTTTGTATCACTGCAGGATCTCTGGTTGTCATAAAGTAAAAGGAAGGTAAAAGCCAAAAAAATGAGAACCAATTCTGTCATGGTTAATAAAAATAAAGTATGACTAGTGTTGAACACAGCTGGAGTGCAGACTCTGCCCTGATAGCTGTTACAGGGGAGCCCGTAGCGACACCATGTATCAGGTGGTTAAGGTGAAAATATTCGGATAAATTTTGAGCCAAGAAGACAGGCCCACCTTACAATAATCTGCAAGATGAGGTGTGTGCAATAGTTAAAATGAGCCAGGCTCCAATGGTGTGTTATTGCTGCCACTTCTCAGAAGAGAAAATGAGAATACTCATGCTTTGCAGAAGGTGGGCTGGTGGGTAGATGGGTTTCACACCAGGACTGCAACTGTTCTGTTCCCTTCACTGCACAGAGGAGTGTGTGATGTGGAGTGTGTTGCCAACACTGTGCTAGCTTAGGGCTAGTGTTGGGCCTGATGGAGGAGACAGATGGGCTGGGAGAACGGGACGTGTCGTGGACCACCAGTTTGGCAGCATTCACTGGAGCTCAGTGAGTGCAGAGAGCCAGGCTCTGGTGGTCACAGAAGGTGTTGTGATGACTGCACTGGCAAAAGACTCCCCTCTCCTTAGCAAAAGGCGAGACTCAGGGCAGACACCAACAAAGCACTTCTGGAGGCTGGCCAGCATCCTTTAATCCTGTCTGGTGAGAGCCCTATTGGGCTTGAAGAGGATGGTTTTGCCTGTCCTTTCAGCCCTTATCTTCTTCATTAAGTCTGCTAGAAAGGTTGTCAAGCTGTTCAAATTACCTTGACACAGGTGCCATTACTGGAGTGAGAGCAACAAACGTTTTCAAATAGTCCAAGTAGGCCTGCAGGTAAAGGACTTCTGATTTCATCAGCAGAGACACAGCAAATAGACCCTGATGTCACATTGCATGAAAGTCTTTCATGCAGCAAGTTTATCCAGACAGTGGACGTGAGTTGCAACACATGAAATTCCAACTAGACATTAGGAAAAAAAATCACCACTAGGACAAACACTGAACCAAGTGTCCGGAGAGGCTGTGGATTCTCTGTCATTGAAGATACTAAAAACCCAACCAAACACAGTCCTGAGCAACAGGATCTAAGTCAGCCCATCTCTGAGCAGGGAATAGGCTCAGATAATCTCCCGAGGTCTCATCCATCCAGAATTATTCTGTGATCCTGCAATAATTTCTTAAAGACTCATGATAAAACTACCCAGGTTTAAAGTAGAAACTGGGACTTTCCTGTACTTCTTTTGATTGGTTCAGTATTAGAGAACACTTATCCAGCCCAAAGGCAGTTTATGACTAGAAGAAAGTCCTAGAAAGTTATTTTCTCCTGAAAGGTTGGAAGATGATGTCAGATAGAGTGAATTTTGGTACTTTTATATAGATCTCCTAAACAGATATGGCTGTTGCCGGAATCTATCCAGGCATGCCTCCCCCTTGCTCAGCTGTACAGCCCCAGCATCTTCTGGAGAACCAGAAGAACAAATCAGAGCTTGGGAGATGTACCATGAACGACGCCAAAACAGCATGGTGGTGGAGCAACTCAACCAGGACCCCAGGACAGACAGGTTATAGAGTTGCTGACTGTGGGGATGGTGGCAGTGGGTTGAGAGTGAGCAGGCAGTGAAGTGGCAGCCTCCTCTACCTCTTCCCATCAAAGGCCATGGCAGATGGAGCATATCATTGCACTCCATCTTTCTCCAGGAACAGGGGAAGGGTATTATGCCATGAGTAAGTAGAATCATAGAATCATGGAATCATAGAATTGCTTGGTTGGAAAAGACCTTTGAGATCATCAAGTCTAACCATACCTGTCCACCACTAAACCATACTCCTGAGCACTTCATCTACTCATCTTTTAAACACCTCCGTAACAGTAGCAGAAATATAGAATTCACAGCTGCATTGAAGATTTTGTATTATTCTTTTGAAACCAAGTTCAGTTTTGTATTGCTTTTAATACCTCAGAGACAAAATCTGAGTCCATCAGGAACGACTGAATAAAAATCATCAGTTCCATATAAGTGCAGTAAGGCAAATAAATATTATGCTGGGCGGGAGAATCAAGACTTGTAAATTTTTAAAATATGATATTACAGAGTGTGGATGCTGATGGTATGTCACCTTCGATGTTGCATCCATCATGTAAGTCGCTGCCTCTCATTGAAAAAGAGGATAAGAAGGAGAGGGTCACAAAAGGAGGAAACTTCAGCTATTGTGTTTAAGTTGCTGAGATGAGACTCTGCATGAGAAGAGTACACAAACCAGGGAGTATTCTCTCACACCCGCTCTGAGGTGCCTGCTTGTCACAAAATTTGACCAAGCACAAGTTCTGGCAAAATGCGATTACCCAGCACCTCTGGAAAACCAGCATCATGAACTATTAATATTTAGTTTGGAGAAGAGCTAAGGGAATATGAAACAAGTACTGATTTTTGCCATTTTCCACAGTAAAGAGAAGCAGCAGGGTGAGACGGTGGGAATGCTCCAAATAAGAGGGAAAAATAGTAAGATTTTTTAAAAGCTGGTGTGCATTTTGACATGACTTTGCTTGCTCTTTGCAAAGGGTAAACAGCAGAGAGACATCCTACACCTTCAGTACAAAGCCTGCATTGTATACAGTTAGAGAGACTGAAAAGAGGGTTAGGATTTAGTTTTAAAGATACTGTTGTAGAGGGTTTTTTTAAAGAAAAAGGTAAAATTGGCCCAAATCTCTGCAAGTGAACATGACAACTTATAGTCATAGAGGAACATCGGTGCAGAAAGTACCGCATAATACTACTTGGTTCTGAAGAAAGGCTTTTTTTTATGCTCACTGCCCATTTTTCTCCCCTCCTCATGGCCAATAGTGCCCACCTCCAATGCTGACGATCAGCAGTGCCAGTGTTACAACGATGCATGCGAAATTACATACAAGACTCCCAGAGATGCAATTACTAAATGCCTTGATTACAAAACACATTATGAACATGATAAAATCCATTCCAGCAGATCTGTGCCAGAAAGCTAACTGGGACCTTGATCGAGCAGTTAAAGCAAACCACAACATTGTTTTACTGCACTCACCACCCTCAAGAGATTTAGCTCAGTTGCTAAAACGACCGCAGTGCTCAAAGGGTTAGAGAAATTTTTTTCTTCTGCAATTAAGGAGCCTTAAAAACAAAAGTCACTCTGTGCCACTGTCTCGTATACTGCTCTGATTGCACCCATTATTTGTCATTAATATATTCATTAAACTATATCAATCTTAAATTATATCAATCCATGAGGCAGATTTGCAGTTCACTCATTCAAAATTGGTTTGATAAATTAACTTAGAAAAATTAACTTCATTTTGTGTCATTCCTAGGAGACTGTTTCCATTTAATATCTTTGGAAAGCAAGATATCCTAAGCATAACTAGGAAATCAGAGCACATATTTTGGTTTTCTTGGGTGTTTGTTTTTATCGACACTGGATTCATATTGCCATCTCCCACTAAGAAGGCCTGAGCTTGGTGAAAAACAACTTTGTCAGATATATTCTGGCATAAAAAGTCTATCATTGTGTACATTTCACTAATTCAGAGTGGGCTATTGTTTTACTCCTGTGAATTGTCTAGTATTTCAAAACACTTCTGATGCAAAAATATCAAGGCAGACTGAAAAACTCTAGTTACATAAACTGAATAATAATCAATGTGCTACATTGTACTTATAATAGCAGCTGGATATCAGAATCATTGAAAGGTGACTAAAATTGCTGCTTGCCTGATAAGAATTATGTTCCATATAAAGTTTCTTGCTACCAGCCTTATCATCAAAACAGCTTTAGAAATTGGTTAACACATTTCATGGTTTTGCTTTCCCTTTTCTTATCCTCTCCCAAGAGAGGATTTTATTATTTTTTTACTATCATGTCCTAACGATGATGATTTTCATGTCTTCTGCTGTTTTTTTACATCTTCCTCTCTTTTTGGCACAGGCTGGTATGTACGTGCAGTGGAGATGACAAAGTCACTTGGGGTGACCTGCAATTGGGTCACTCAGCTGGGTTGGGCAGGACTGAGGGAAGCTGAAGGCAAATACTTGGGCTTGGAGGGTTGCAAGTGGAGCAAGTGGAGCCTATCCAAGTTCTCATCCTGTCTGTCACCCTGGGGCGGTGAACACCATGGAGGCCAAAGCTGGTGTCAGTACTACAGAGATGAAGGAGGAGGTAAGAGCAGTTGGATGCTATACAGTTACAGCTTCACATGAAATACTTTCTTTCCACATTGAAAGCAGTACATGCTGTGCATGATATCTGTGAAGAACTCTGATTTCACAAATAAATACTTAGAAAAGGCCCAGTATAAGGCTTTACAGTAATGCTTGTATTATTCTGAAATGCAATGAAATTCCTAAACTCTAGGCATTGATTACTTTGCAAAGCCTCTGAAGTACATATCAAACTACCTGTGGAGGGAGAAAGGTAATGAAATGATGATATTTGACAGCTGCATGTGCAAGTGCGTGTATCCAGGTCACCCAAGCCAGTGTCCTAGCACTCTGCGTGGCACTCCAAGAACTTCACTGACTTTCAGATAAAATGTTACACCACATTGCAATGCAGATTTTATTACCTCGTCTTTCAGAAGCTGCAGAAGGCACTGAGAGGATCTAGCATACACTTAAAACTACTTAGTACCTAAAAGAGTACTTTATTAGTCCCTCACAGAAGTAAGTCTTCTGTTAAACGTTTGAAATATAATGTATTGCCTTAGATAAATATGTAATAGGAATTGGAAGTTATTAATGCATCACAAAAAGTCTATTTCAGCAAAAGTGGCTAACTTATTAATTAGAAATAGCAATCCTGAAGATTTAGTTATTTATAGGATTTTAATTTAGTTCCAATTTTAAGCGAAAGTTTAATTATGATTGCACCTAATTCACCCAGAGGATGAAAAGGCCCATTTAACAAAGGATATTCTGGCTTCATTAAATGGTTACAAAGGGAACTAGGAATTGATGCTATTTTATGATATTGTTCCAAATCTCTGGGGATATGCATCCGATATACTCCATAACATATAAGAATATCAATTTTGGAACCCTAGTAAATGAATCCATAAATTACACTTTAATATTTCAAAGTGCTTCTTTCCTCAGAAGGAATTTGTCACTCCTAGGATCAATATAGGGAATTGTCACTCCTAGGGAATATAGGGTTAGACGGGATTTACAGAGAGCAATTCATGCAATTGCATCATTATACCATGCACACCATGTTGCCAATGCACTTGTAACTAAAACAGCAGACACTCCTGTCCTAGGGTGAAGTCTAGATATAAAAATTTGCTATAGATTAATCCTCTGTTTCAGCGGAAATAATGGAAATTAGTGTCAACCAAATTTGACAACTGCGTGGGGACATGTAACACCCATAAAAATTAATAAACACTTAACACTTGCTAGAGTTGCTGTCACAGACTCAGAGCACAAAATCAAAACGAACACTCCTTTTCAGCACCAGCTTATTGAACAAATATCTGTCTCCAGAGAATTAGATGAGCAAAATTGCCCTCCAGTAATGTCCAGATATCATCAGAAAGTGGACAGCTTGTTGAAACCCCACACAGGGAAAGGGTTTGCAGCATCCCTTTGTTTAACTATCCCAGCAGCAAGAGCAGAGCGCTGCAAGGGATTTATTCAGCAGGAGTGCCGGGTTTTTGATAGACGCTCTCATACTGGGACTCTGGATGGATGTGTCTCACTTTGAAGACATTTTGCACGGGTAATTCTGCAGTAGCTCTAGTGGGGACACTGGGACCTGCTGCCATCTCTGTGCCGACACTGAAAGTCAGGCAGTTGATTGCAAGGAAGATGAATATAAATGTGTAAGATGAATCGTATGCTGTATCTAGGGAATGCCAGTACATATCCATGTGTCTAGCCCTGAAAAGGAAGAGCAGCACTATATTTTCCCAATACGAGGGTAGGAAAGGAGAGAATATCCAGAGGTGGAAAGGTAAAGGGAGAATAATCCTCATTTTCTATATCTATTGTAATTTTGTGGATGAAACTGTCCACATTAGCAAGTGCTATAGTCTAGCAGTAACCCACTGCTACTGCAAATCCTACATCTGCATTTTAAGTACCCGTTATTTTCCTGTGGACTGGACTTAGCCCTAGTCCTCCAGGACCCACTTCACATGTGGTGGAGGGTCTCAGTTGGAGGACAGCTGGTCCCAGCAAACCACGCCAAGTGCTGTTCTGGACTTTCCTCTGCCTCACACCAACTGCAGGAGCATCTTTCTGCCTGCCATTGCTCACTCAATGCCTCACGCAGAGGAAACTCCTTTTCCTCTTCTGATTCACACTCCTGGTTTATTTCTGCTTGTTTTGGTTAAGGGCATTTACAAGCAATGGTTTGTGCCCTCTAGCCCAAGGATTCACTGGCTGGACCGAAGAGCAGGAGAGCGGCATAGGCTGTGTTCAGTCTTACAGCAATGTGAGCAGCTGGGGGGAGCCTTGACCCCTGTGCCCTGCCCCATACGCTGCAGGATCCTGTCACCACTCTGTGCCCCATTAGGGCTGCACCGTGATTTCTAACCTTACCCCTTGTTCTCTAAAGGAAGAGCAAATTAATGGAGGCAGACAGCAATAGACACCGCTGGGCATCACAGGAGATGGGCAAAAGCTGACACTGTGCTGTCTCCTGATATAAGAGCTGAAAGTTTCCATTTTGATCCTCATGTACATCTGCAAAATTGTCAATCAATGCCAGGTTTGTTGCACAAGAAAACGTGAGAAGAGCTTGCTGGTACATTCCCAGCAAGCAGTCTTGTGTAAGTGCTTTGCTTCTCACACTCTGCTGCTTGCTTAGTCAAGAAAATGTGTCCTCTTTGGCAACAGTCGAGATCCCTTGCACAGGGCTCAGTCTCCTCTTGCTTTCTCAAAAGTAGCACAGCAGCTTTTCCTGCATCTTTATTTCCTAGGCTGTACTGTCATGAAAGTGGTGCTCACTATTACAAGCACGTGCTTTACATAGTGAATCAAAAGGAGTGATTTTGAAGCATCCAGAGTAAAAGTGGTTGCTTGGATGTTCCCAGCGTAGAAATGTCCTGGATGGATGGATGCCAGCATACAGCCATGGGCTGGTCCTGTCACCAGGCACTTATTTATCATGTCATTGCTTCTCATCTCGCTCTGGCAGTTGCAGAATAACTGAGAGGAGAGGCAGGCTTTTTTGTCTTAAAATAAAACAAAAAAAACCCAAAGCATAACACAAAACAAAACTACAGAGTCCCTTGTGCTTTTTCAGCCTCCTTTACTGCTACCTGTGCCTGGCATGAATTCAATAATAAGAGAGAGCATTAATCCTGCAATCAGCACAATTCACTGGGGTATCCTTCTATTTATTTTTGGAAACTGGTACTTAAATATGCGCATGCCTTTTTCCACTAAATCACAGCAAAACCTCAGCACATAGGAGAGAACATGTTTTAACTTGTTATCAGATCAGAAAATAAGAAATGTCTCCCTGTGAAAAGGTGCGAGTAAGCAAGGAGAAAACAGCAGGAAGCAGCAAACTCCCTGCCTTTTACAAGCTTAGCACAAAAGCCACTTTAACATTTAAATCACTTATTTTCTGATTCCCTTCATCCCATTACATTCAAAGGAGATTTTTCTCTGGGTTACTCAGCTAAATAGGAGGAAGGCACACGAAACCAAACTTTTTTCGGATGTTATCACGTACAGTGAGACACCAGCCAGCCTCACAGATTTTTGCAACAAGGGATGATCCTTCTCCCACAGGTTTCTGCTTTAAAACAATTGAGGTAGTTAAAGTGTCTCTCCTTTTATTCTCTTAGCTGCAATCTGCAAGTGATTATACAGGAAAATAAAGTCTTTAGGAAACCTTTATATCTCAGGCAATACTAAAGTCCCTAGAAAAGAAAGTTTCCTAGATTTAGAGAGCACAAAACTTACAGCCATGGAAAATGTTTTCTATGGGAGAGCCGGCAGTTCTCAGACAATGACAAAATGCAAGTCCAGAATAGCACAAAACAAGGGCTGTTCTGGGCAATGAAGCAGAGCTGACTGGAGCAGCTATTCTGGGGACTGTAAAGTATACATGCTCAGACTCAGGGGCAGGCAATACCTCTGAAAGTCGGCCTCTGAGAGGCTAAATTTGGAGACCCAAAATTAGAGGTCTTTTTTGAAAATATAAGCCTGGGTGGAAAATTTTGTGCCGCACATAAGAAACATGCCATTGTCGAAGGCTTATAACCACTTATTCGTAAGCCAGCATTTCTTCAAATATGAGAAAACTGCCCCTCTATGGTCAGGATGAAGTTATTCGACTAGTTAGAGTTCACAAACTAAGGCAAGCATAAAACCCAAACACAAAGAGTTGCAGAATTATAGCCTGGTATGAGAAAAATAGTCGCCTTGTGTCAGGAGAGGTCAAAAAGAGCTTCACCAAGAAATGTTTTTAAAAGCAGTCCCAAAGAAACAAACCTTAAATTTGCTTAATTGAAGCATTGTTGTTTTTCATTGAGAACTGTGAACTGAATGGGGCAGGATGGCTTTCCTCCTTTTTCAAAACCAATCTCTAATGGCATTTTTGGAGGCAGAAGCCACACCGTGGGAAACTCCAAGCCCCTCATGTTGGGATGCAGCCCCCAAAGGGCACTGGAAGATATGGGAGGACTTAACCCAGGGCACAGTCAGCAGGAAATTACCTTGGCCAACCTGTGAGTTAGTCACTTGCAGATGTCACTTGTAGGAGTCACAATGATGTCCCACACCAGCACTCCTGTCCTCCCCACGCAGACAGGCAGAATTTTCTTACTCAGACCCATGAAATACTTGCGGGAGATTAATCAGCTCCTAACTATGGGTAGGTTACTGAGCTAATTACTAAGAAGACACTCATCTGTGTGACTATATGATATATATATTGTGTGACGGTATGGAAATATGACAACCTAGTCTGCCCATACCATTACTTAGCATCTCTTTGGGCACGGCTTGATGCTGCACCTTGGCTCGGACTGACACTGTTATCCAGAAGCAGTTTCAGTTACTGACATTTCCTTAATCATCTTTCCTATTTTTATTTTTGATGTCTCTCTTACATCAGTTCCAGGTACTAGAAACAATGTCATATTCTTGATTTACATTTAATTTGCCTGTATTTCCCCTTTGCATTGTTTGTACAAAACCAGTCTGTCAGTTCCTGCCTCAGAGAGTTAACACGCTGGCTTTCTTCAATATCTTTTTGACCCCTACTATAAAACTCATTTTGATTAATTATTTATGTCTGGAGTTCCCCGAGGATTTATCATTTGTATCTTCTATAGTGTCTGCCTGTCACCAGCTATTACTGAATTACATCAGCTGGACAGCAGCTGCCAGTAATCAAACCAGGTTCCTCTTCCACCTTGGCTCTTTGCATCATCCAACAGACACAAACCAACCAGCTCCTGGAGCAGGTTATTTTACAAGCCTGCTCCCTTGTTCATTTTAGAGGTTAAAGCTGGTTGATTTTATTTCCTAATAACCTTGGTATGAAAGCCAGTAATTTACATAAATAAATAAATACATACATACATACATACTGCTACTTCTGTGTATTTAGGTGGGCAAATAATGCCAATATAAAAATCTATCTCAATCTTGTACCAGAATATGGATGTATCTGGCTACGCTCATTGTCAAGTAGAAACAACTATTCTCCTAAACCAACTTAATTCAAACATCATCCTCAGAAAGCAAACGTACCCACAAGATCCCCAAGCCCTCCTTGAAAAATAAAGCAAACCCTCGGGTGTGAATATTTACCTATCCAGAAATGGGCTTGGTTGTCATCTCCCCAGTCATTTAACCAAAGCTAGACGGTAATCTTGTCATATTTCCCGCTCACCACAGGAATGGGTTCTGGGCTTAAGGTCCTTGTTAGAGCAATTAACAGCTTCACAGAAGCCCTTTGAACATGACTTCTAACCCACTCTGACAACAATAAATGTTATGTGTATTAAATAGGCAATAAAATCTTCATAGGATGGGAGTTTTAGTCAGGTAAAACTTTTGCGTACAGAAAATCCAAATGTAGACCCATTTCTCTTGTTTAACTGACTTTTTTTCAGTGAATTGTCTGTGAGTCTGAAAATGAAAGTTCTGTGTAAAATTTTTGCAGTGTTTTCAGTTTCACATTTAAATTGACATCCTCTGGCTTCTTTCATTTTCAATCTATTTTCTCCCTCTCTCCGGGTTCCTGTGGCAAAATAAGTGAGTGCCAAATAGGAAGGAAGGAAGGAAGGAAGGAAGGAAGGAAGGAAGGAAGGAAGGAAGGAAGGAAGGAAGGAAGGAAGGAAGGAAGGAAGGGAAAGAAAGAAAGAAAGAAAGAAAGAAAGAAAGAAAGAAAGAAAGAAAGAAAGAAAGAAAGAAAGAAAGAAAGAAAGAAAGAAAGAAAGAAAGAAAGAAAGAAAGAAAGAAAGAATTGTGAAGCGCAGGAATAAAAGCAAAAGCAAACACCAACACTTAAAAAGTCAGGCTTTGACAATAATTCAAAAAAAATATTCAAAATGTGTTTGAAAAAAAATTTTTTCCATCTTTAAAGCAGCCATCCATAATAATTTCTTCTCCTTCTATTTACTGTATTCTCTTAACTCATCCAGGAAACTTTGCATTGAAGCAAAGCACAGAAACAGTCCCAAGCAGAAGCCTTTCTTTGCAAGAAAATCCCATTCTTCTGTACAGGAGTACCGTTCACTGTTAAACAGAAGAAAAACGGGCTCTGAAGGATTACACTGAGGCTTCCTCCCTGGTCATTAATGTGGGCTTTGTGTTTTTTTTAGAGAAATCCCTAGGTTTGGGATGCACATCTTACAGAAATACTAGCATTAGGGGTCAATGCAGTCTAAACATAATACCTTTGAAGTTACGTCTTCAAACCTGACAAGCTCATTAGTGAATCCTACTGAAGCCCTGTCACCAGCTGCAACCCTTTTCTGAGGGACATAGGAGTTGGAAATGGCAGAGGCAGGGGCCAGCCCATGTCTCAGTTTCTCATGACCCATGATATGAGCATGTGCTGTGAAATTTGGCCTCATTATTAGTTCCTCGTATGCATTAAATTCATCTCTCTTTCAACAGCTGCTTCACTATTACCATTATCCTCATCTGTGCCTTATTAAGAGAGTAAGAACAGTGTACTTGAGTGCTCAGTATAAGACACTCCAATACAAGATTGCCAGGTACAACAGTACCACCACGTCTGATTTGATGTCTCTCCATGATGAAAGTCTCAATTAAGTGTGTAGAAAAACAGCATTTACTATTTCACATGCTTTTGATAGCACTGAGAACTCCAAACAACTAGAAAACCTTAGCAATATTGATGCATGCCCTGCAAATTTGTTAGTCTAGGATTTAAATCTGCTTTCTATAATCTGTTCCTTTTAAGTTTATAGGAATTGTCTTCTGAATTGATTTGGGGGATTACAAAATTCTTCTTTCCAGATATAGCTCTGAGACTAAAAACTGTTATTTCAGTTAAGAGTCGGAAAATTTAACTGTCTAAAAACAATTCTAGGAGCAAGGATTTGAGGAAAAACACCAGTTGGAGCCATGAGAGGTGGCAGGATAATAGTCAAAAGATCATCTTTTTTTTTTTTTTGGTGTAACAGCAACACCTTGATCCCTCAATGTCAATTAGAGCCAACTGCACCACATCTTGAAACATATCTTTGAAAAATCAGTGCTGAATTTGATTATTTTTTCTTACAGTCACATAATTCCTAGTGTTTTCCTAAAAGCTCCAGCTTCTCAAATTACATATCCTAATGAGAAACATGTGGTTTCATTTCTCATGTTAAGGCAATGGAAATCTAACAATAAAGACAAGCATTTAGATACCAGCCAAGAGAAATTTTCCTCTAACTTGTATCTCATCTGCTGTGCGGGGCAGAAGAGAGGAAAGGCAGGGGAGCAGCCAAAGGACTAAGGAATGGCCCTAAGCTACCAGTGTGACACAGAGGAGAAAAATCCTGGGATGTACGGGGTGAAGTACCATGGTGAGGAGGGAGAGGTATTTTTCTTACTGTACATATCCCTATGGGATCACAATCAGAATGCCATTCACAGCTATAACAAAGCTGAACTCAAGCTAGAACAGGTGCAGAGACCTAGTAGGATGGGAATGAGGAGTCAGTTTTACTGATGAGACAAATATAACTTAATGGGGTTAGCCTAGCAAAAGAAAGGCTCAAGGGGATACACTTACATTTCATAAATAAATGGCCAAACACCAGCAGGGCTGAAGAATCATTCAAGCTATAAGACAAAGCTGGCACAAGAACAAACAGCATAAAAAAATGTCATCAACTATTTTAAGCTCAAAGCACATTTCTAACCATCAGAGAAATGGTGGGTTAATACAGTCTTCGAACAGCAGCAGTAGGTGCTAGTAAGCTGAGTACTTCTACAGCAGAAAAATAGTAAATTTATGTAAGGGATTTCATTACATGGTATGTGCTGGAATAGTGGGTGTCCCTTAGGCTCCATGCCTCTAGAAAGGTTCTGAGTGTCATGGTTGGAAGGTAGAAAATAGATAAATGTAAATTCTAAAAGCTGAGATCCATGAAAGCAGGTATCGTTTACTGATGGCCAAGTCCAGGCAATAGAGTTGGATGAAACCAGTGAGAGGAAAAGTGAACCCTTGTTTATTGCTTACTGCCCTTCCTTTGCAGCCACTATGGTCCCCATCTCTCTGATCTTCCCACCTACAGAGAGGTCAACTCACCAGGATTTCCTCAGTTTTGGTCAAAATGGGAGTTTTGTCTGCTCAGCACTTGCCAGACCCACCTTAACCAAAAGAAAACCAAGAAAGTGGGAACAGAGAGTCTTAGCTTAGTCCTCTGCTACAGCCGAGGATGGATTACATACCCAGCTCCTTCCTCATCAGAACACCCAGGGTGCCTGGTTATGCCACAGTTTTGTCAGAGGAGAAAAACTCCATTTGTATCTCTTCAAAGCACCATAGCAGCCATCTCTCTCTTGTTTCTATTCTTGCCCAAGTGAGCCCACTCCAGAGCCACCTTTTTTTGGCAAGTACACCAAGTGGCTTCTGCCAGGTGGGGAAAGGTTTCTGCTTCACATCCTTCAAAGGCAGAGCTTTTCCTTTCAGCTTGATTTCACACACATTTCATCCACAGGCTCTGAAAAGCCTACCAGCACTGCTAGTCCCACACAACAGATCATAAATAACTGCACAGGTAAGTATTTCACTGAAGACCCTTGGAATGCAACACTATAAATTCTGTAGTGGTTGGCTGTAAAGATAATTTGTCTGAGTCAGTACCAGAGAAAGAAGGAAATTTGGGGTTGGAAAGTATCTGCTGTGAGAAGACATCAGTGTGCCTTTCTGGCAGCTCTGCTTGCATTGATTTGCTGCAGGCAATTCTCAATCAACAAATGAAGAGCACTAGCAGGAGCTACCTCCTAATTATAAATCATTCAGTCAATCAAAATACAGCTCCTCAGCTATGCAAAGTTCTCATTTCTTCTCAACAGCCTTATATGGAAAGAAAAATTGAAGTGATGTACCAAGAGGAGGGAAAAAAGCTTTATTTAAAAGTGACAAAAAATGAAAGCTTCAGGATCCCATTTGTGGTGTAACTTACAGCAACTTAGGTACTTGTCAAAGCTAATTAAGACAGGCCATCTGCAAACGTTTATGATTGGAAACATTCCCACCCTGTGCCAGCAGAACAGTGTGTTACAGCCTCCTCACATCTCACCCTGACAAGCGCTAAGCTGCTTTGCCTGATGCTACCAGTCCTGGAGTAGGGAGCACTTTCCTCTTCCTGCAGCATGAGAGCACATTACCTGAGCATCATGCAAAGCTTCAGCCACAGAGGAAAGTTACAGGGGAAGCGTCCCTGCACCCCTTGTGTTAGGGGCAGGAGCACCCCATGGGGAGCAGGGCAGGTGCCACCTTTGCACATGGACACATCTCCTGGGCACAGCCTGCATCTTGGAGATGTCCATGGAGGAGCAGGTCCAGCAGGGCAAAACAGCTCACAGGATTGACACCCAGGCAAACAGCAGTACAGTGTCCCAGAGCTGCTGTGCAATGCCCTTGATCCATGAATTTAGTTTCTCCTAGTTTTGTTGGTCCATGAAGTGTCCTTTGCACCCTGAGGAAGTCAGATGTGCTGGAAGCTTGTGAAGAGCGCCAGACTCAGAGAAGAACCAGAGGCTCTAGCAGGACATCTGTGTGCAGGGGAGTCAGGGCCACCATCTCAAGGATGTCCTAGGCAAAGCTGTTTCCATGGACCTTTCCTTTGGAAAGGACTTTCAAATCTTAGAGGCCATTTTGGAAGGGTCACAGTGGGACATGACAAGTACTGGGATCTTAAGAAATTCATTTTTATTCTAGCTATAAGCTTTACAAGCTCTGCCTTAGCTTCGGCTTTCTTTCACTGCTGAAGTTTATCAATCCAGTCTAAGTGCCTGGACTCAGGCTTTAATCCCAAAGCAGAAATTTCAGTTTCAAGAAGGGGAAACTACAAAATATCTCTGAATGAGTATCTCTGATTTTCCCAGCAGACATGTTAGTTATAAAGTAACATTTCATGATCTTGAGCTACTCCAGACAGTATTTTTAGGTAGGTAAGTGGTGTCCAGCTTGCAGATAACCAAAGCAAAGCATAAATGAAAACATAGTCTACAAAAATGGGAAAACAGTTTCCACTGTTACAGGAATGTTGCATTTGCTATCTCCCAGGGTGTTAAGCAAAAGCTCTCAGCCCAAGAACTTCTCAGCAGAATCTCCCTAACTTTACTATATATCTCAAACTTTCTCCAGAAAGATGTCGTGACCTTGCTTTTGTAGTCTCATTTTCCCCCTCAGCATGAGAAATAAAAGCCATTTCATTCTGCAGGACTTGGCATTTCTGCTGCACTTCATGCAGAAGTTAAAGAACAAAGTAAACGGCTGGTACCGGGACTGGAACCCAGTAGCTGGAGGTAAATGTGCATTCTCTGTCTTTGCAATTTGGTACTAAGCTCGACTTTCTATTTATTGTTGTGCAAAAGCTAAAGAAACATTATTCTTGCAGTACTGTCTATCCCAAAGTGCTAAACAGTGGCAGAGGTCCAAGACTCACCACAGCCAAAGGCTGTAAAGCACTTCTGGAAAAAAAACCTAAAACAAACATCAACAAAAAAACCCAAACAAATGAGCAACCAAACAAACAAAAGACAAAACTGAATAAGGAAAATGACACAGAGAAACCCCAGCTCCAAGAGTCACAGAGGAACAGAAACTAGTTCTGTCAATGGCTGGGAGACATCTAGTATCATGTACTCAAGATAAAGAAAAGAAATGTTGTTCTTCTCAGGATCATTAAAATGTAAAACACAAGACCATGCTAGCAGTATAATAGCATTATAAACCACACTTTTAAAGAAACTTAGAGCAATGCTTTTAAAGTTCTAGCTACAGAAAAGAGCTTTTAATGTTATCCTTTAGTTATTGGCATACAGTTTAAAATGGCAAGCTCTCAAAGAATTTTCCACTGAAATATCAGGTTAGCAATGGTTTCAGACACTGAGATGCACTTAACTTTCCCCATCTCAACTTGATACTGCTGAAGTTCTTGAACCTTCACTGAACCCAGGGAAGATGCATGCTTACCTAAAACCTGGCCCTATTCATCTTACAGGTATCTTTTTTTCCCTCTGAATACCAGCTCTGACCATAGTATTTAACAGCTTTTTTATTTCTCAAGGTCTGAGTAAAACTCATGCTGGATCTTTCAATGCGTAGATCTTACAAAAAAATGGGACAGGACAGTATTTTTAAGAAAAGCAGCACCACCTAGAATTGAAGAACATGGTACCGGATAATTACATTTCACATTCTTCATTTGGTTTGCTGTAAAAAACCCCAAGAGATACACAGCTGACATCTAAGGCATGCCACAATTTCTTCACCAAACCAAGTATTGCGGGGACAACAGCAACTATAGACCATCATTCAGGGTGCAATTCCAAGGGCCCCATTTTCGACAGGGATGTGAGCGCTCGGTGAGATACCAGCACTGGCAGAGGGATGCAGTTTTCCCCACCAGCTACTGGGAGCCTCAACCCAACCAAAATCAAGTGAGATGGCCCCTACTCTGCTTTAAATGAGAAAATAGATGTGGCAGAAGTGTACAAGAGCTGGCAAGAGGGATAGATGGCTGGAGAAGAGGGCAAGAGACAGATTAGAAAGAGAAAAATCCCATAAAGAAAGCTACAACTTAAAAAGATGGTCTTTGTCCTCACAAGAACACAATTATGAACAGATTTTTATCCAGAAAGATGAAATTTTTGGTCTGCTGCTCTTTGGCATTGTAAACTGTTTATTTGTATTCAATCTTGATGAGTTTTGTGCTCTGAAACCTGCCAACTATGCTCAACGGAGACACTAAAGTGCAGTTAAAATCCTTTGATTTCAGCCTGGGCTCACTTGAATCAGAAAGCTTATCCATCCTACTGCTCTGGGTATACACTGACATTACCAAGAAGAGAATGTGGCCAATTACTCACAAGACCGTTCTGCACTAAACAGTGCAATTACTCTAGATGTACATGGGAACAGAATTTAGTCCAGTCTAGTCTACCAGCTTTATGTAGTACATTCTCATTGAAGTCAGTCTTTACAAAGTCTAACAAGTTCTGAATAGTCTTGTCTGGCTCAAAAATCCGTGCAGAAATCTTTTAAAAAGCAATTTTAAGAAAAAGAATATACATTGCACCTTTCTCAAATATTTCTTATATAACCAGACCTATTGTTATTTTCAAAAGATCTTTCAAAAGCAGCTAAAAAATATTAAAACACCTATGCAGGCAAAATTCCTGCTAATGTTTTCTCTACAGTATGAGGCAAATAATACCAAATATATTACTTTCTAAGTTCTGAGAAGACCTTTAGAAACCTCAGAGCTAAAGCAACCTTTGGGCAATATTCAAGGCTGTCAAGCCACATAAAACAGCAGCAAAGTCATCCTCCAGCAATGGGCAATTACTATATACAGATACCAGCATGCTAGAGGACAAAGGCACTGCTGGCATTGATTCTGGCAGGCTAAGAGAAGGCCTTTCCATGTCTAAAAAATGCCAACACTCCAAGGGCCCTCTTTACAACCAGAAATAAACCCAAACTACAGTGGAGAGAAGTAAGTAGGACATAAAATTTTATTCTGAAATGATCTCTGGCCACAACAATAAAATGTAACAAATATTCACTAGAACAGTCTTAACTCCTGTCATCAGCTGTACAATACATATAGTATCATAGAACTGGCCACTAGGATTAAAACCCACTACAACATCTTTAATGTTAAGTGGCAACAGCAGCATCTCACAGAAAATTATACATACATATATACACAGTCCACATTCAATCGCTTTTCACGTTTTCAGTACACACAGTTGCAGCATATTACAGTCACGTGTCTAAGTTGTTGCCCAATAAAAACCCAAGCTACTGCTTAGACGTAATTGTAGCAAACTGAGTAATTACAATTTGTAGCAGAGATGTACAAGCCCCTAGAAACAATAACTCACAAATGTTCTTTTATTTAAATGCTACCATAGCATTAAACTGGGCAATATTCTAATCTTTGCTGACTGGAAAAAAAAAAGAGGGTTTATTTTGTACTTATCACAAATATTATTGATGGAAAAAATACTAAAAAATGGAGAGCATTAAATAATGCACACCCTTTCCTAAAGATTCTAATATTGCCCGATGCTACTTATGTCTAATGTGTTTCCAACATTCCCATGAAGTCATTTGTAACTCCAAACCACCCACCAAGTTAAAAGTGGCTTAAGTGCCTTGCACTCAAATTGTAAAAATCCCTGGCCACCTTTATAAGAGCCAGGCACATATAAAAGGAATGCACTTTGGTTCATACCAAATGCCCTGGGATTAAATCACACTATAAAACTAAAGAGTTTGAGGTAAATTTTTACAAATACAGTTGATTTCTGTCTAGTGTTATCATAACAAAAATTCATTTAAAAAAAAAAAATCAATTTGATGTTAAAGTACTACCAATGAAGAAGGGCCATCTTTAACCCCTTAATGAGACGTACTACAAGAACAGAGCATCCTCTTCACCCCAGCAGTGTGATTGCCTTATTGTTTCTGTTAAGGCCTCGATCATCTACAGGATGTTTTAAGACAGGTACAGCATTTAAAAATAGATTCCAAGATTCCATCCCTGCTATCCAGTATTCAAAGGGTTAAAGAGGCCAAGAAGCATGCCCTACCAGCGGCATTAGTAACAAAAGGCACATTGTTAACACCAAGGGCACAATCCATCCTCTATTGTCAATCTACACATCTTGCATCACTCTGTTGTTCCAATACACTTCAGTGGTAATGAACACTCCAGCGGTGCAAGAAACTGAGCCAAATGAGACTGCAACCAAAGACAAGACAACACTGTGCTATTACCACATCTGAAAATAGCTCAGACATCCCCAGACAATGGTAACATGTGAGACTAAGCGCTGTTTCCAAGCCAACTTCTATCAGCCTAATTATCAGAGTCCTTAGAATAAAATCACATCAAAGCAAGAGGCGTCCTTTCCCACCCCTCCCTCCTTTTTTACAGGTATAAATATGCTACAATAAAAAGCAACTACATCACTTTAAAACCTTGATGTAACTGCTCCTTTAGCATAGAGGAAGTTCCACTGTGTCTGGGTTAAAAAAATAGCTCTGCACACTATATTTTGGCCTTAAAGTTTCCGGTAGCATTTATGAAGAAGGTGGATCATAAATGCATTATTGGCATCACGAACTGGTTACACGATCAACAAAATTTAGTGGTTTTAGCCCATTAATGACCCATGAATATTATGAATGCTTTCACCTCAAATTGCCAAGAAATGAAGGAACATGTGTCAATGTTCCCTTCAAAACATATTAAAGAAGGCGATTCTTCTTCCATCCCTAACATAAGCATCCCTATTTCTTAACTTCTGCAAGAAGAGTTAAGGTAGAAAGGAGTGGTAAAGCCAAGTAGATGATGGGGGAAGTAAAGATTCCCAGTTACCATAGAAAAATACACAGTATTGTATTCCCATAGTTGTGAGAGTTGGTAAATTTTATATGAAAATTAGTATCTGTTTTCCAGACTTACAATTTACTGACCATAACTTACTGGAAATTCATATTCAAAACGCCACTTTTCTTAGCTCTATTATTATATTTCATTTTTAACATGAGTTCATACATGTTTACATATTGCACTTACACACATTGTATAAAGTTGTGAACATTTAACACTAAATAATTTAATTTGACTAGAGGCAGGAAACAATCCTTTTTCTTAAAAAAGTAAGAAAAATGGTTGATTGATGCTCTGACTTTTACAGTTCTCAATCAACAAATAACATCCTCACTCAGAAATCATTTTTGGAGCTTGTTTAGGTGTTGACTTTTTGGCAAGAAGTTAAGCGATATGTTTCCTGAGAATTCCGTCATTTTGTATTTATATCCCTCCCCCAGTCTTACATTAAGTAAAAAATAAACCAAAGAAACAAACAAACAAACAAGCTGTAAGTGGTAAATTAATGAACATGAAGGAGAACTTAACCGGAAACTTTCTTGGCCTCTCAGGGGACCATGCTTTAAGTATTTTCGTAATTTTACAAGTAACTCAGTAAAATCTGTGCATATAAGTGTTGCTTATAGTAAAGTTATTGAGGTTTAATGCAATCCATTCTAGTACGTCTTGTTCTAATATCCATAAACCTTCTAGATTGTGTTCTACTTTGTTTAAAATTCCCTTTTCATGTTTTATACATCGAATGTAGACTACAGCCATTGACCATGATGAAACACTGATCTTAGATTTCAACCTGTTCCTGTTGAAAACATGCTACAATGTGTGAATATTTCTCTCATTGGTCTAGATATTATTCCTCAGTAAAGACTGTCTTTGAATGTGTCCATGAATGCAGCTTAAAGCAAAAAAAGAAAAAAAACATGCATTAGCACACACATGAACAAACCTACATCTCTCTAATTGTTCCTTCAAAGTAATTTTCAGCTACAAATGCCAAAGATTAAATCAAATTCTAGCCATTTAACTTTCCTTTCATAATTCTCCCTTATTAGAAAGTATCTAGGAAGGTCTCTGCCAACTGAAAAGCTTTCCACTGAGGATCTTTCCATTTACAGTTATGCTGTCTAAGGTGAAGTACTTTTCTACAGAAAGCAATGTCATAACATAGTGTTTGCCCCTACATGTAGATTTGATCCGAAGTGTAAATGTACCAGAGAGATCACAGTCACTCATCATAAGAAATAAAAGCAATCTGTGAAATCCATGTAGCATAACAGTCTGGAAGTTACAGTATAAAAGTGATAGAACAAGCAGTTCTGTCTACGTGATTTAAGGAAGCTAAGCTGCTTATTAGGAGAAAAAAAGAAAAAGGAGAGGAAAAAAAAAAAAGAGAGAGAAGCCCAGTGTGAACGCTTAATGTTATATACCTGAAATGAGGTCCAGAACATTCTGCTTTACCAACTCAGCAGTCACTTTCAGATTCAGAAGAACAGACATACTTCCATCTTCAGTCTTTCTGAGATTGCCCATTTCTCTCACTCTACCACACAGCATGCAAGGTAGGAGTCATTTTAGCCCTGGAAGATCTTATTTTTTGCATTATATTTAAATACTTACTTTAATCAACAACATTACTTTTGAACAGAGGAAGCGTTCCATAGGAGGTGACTGTATCATTAGTGATACCACTGCTTTCTCTGGGCTACCATATAGAAAATGACAATGTGACACACTACAGCTCCACTTCAAATTACAAGTTTACAGGTGTTTAACAGTATTTCTTTGAGTATCCTCCCTGGAGTCCAGTCAGACGAAGGTGTGAATGTTTGTAGAATCAAGACTCATACCTATAAAATCCAAAAGGTAGAGTCTTGCAAATTTACCCCAGGTGAAACCTAATATAAACCATGGAAGAGAAAGGTTAATACCTTTGATACCACGCTGCAATGCATGACAGTCATGTTGTAACCAGTGGCCTGCCACTGATGTTTATTACTGTGTCACACTAGTTACAGTAAGGCTAATTGTACTGTAGAAGACAAACATTTTAAAAAATAAGTATAAAAACTTAAAGCATTGTCCCCGTGTTTTTATAAAAACAAAATCAACATTTTTTACATTTAAAATGAGTGCTGAAAGATACAAACAAATAAAGTTATTGAGCAAATAAAAATGTATTTCTGAGCTACTTTTTCATACAAATAAGGCTCAGCCACATTGTATCTCTCATATTAACAGCATTGGGTTTTTCAAACTCAGCTAACAAGTTTTGGCAATACTGTCCTTTGCTGAATATTTCCATTGGCATCTGTCATCTGTGCCAAATTAGTCCTCAGTTTTGAAGCTGAGCTCGAAGTTGGAGGTAACTTGGAAATCGACGTTATAGCACCAGTGCTCTCTGTAATTCTCTTTGCTGAGGCCTTTTCGCCAGTTGGGGGCTTTGGCAACCGTCTCCTTAGCCAGGGATGCCGCAAAGCCTGGCCAGGTGTCATACGGATAGCAGGATCCCATTCTAAACACTGTTTTAAGAAGTCAAGGAACAGGGGATCATCACACCCCTTTAATGCATTACCCCATTCTCTGCTCTCTGGTGGGCCACGTAGTTTTCCTCTCCGAGAGCGTCCACCATTAAGTATAACAGAGCCATCTGACAACGTTGTGATGCTGCAGTAGCGGGGATAACCCTTAGAGCTCACAAAGTTTTTAGCTCGCTTGGATGAATCTAAGAGTTTTGGAGAAGGCATGCCCAATAGCTCAATCATACAAGCTAGCTGGTCTCCTTCATCTTCTCCGGGTAAAAGTGGGTAACCAGTGAGAAGCTCTGCTAGAATACAGCCCAAGCTCCACATATCTATGGGCATCCCATAACGAGCACCCAGGATGACTTCAGGTGCACGGTAAAAACGTGACTGAATGTAAGTGTAGACACGCTGATGCTCATAACAACTTGAGCCAAAATCAATCACTTTAATACCACTTCTACCCTGTTGCTTCAACAGAATGTTCTCAGGTTTAAGGTCACAGTGAATGATTCTGTTTTTGTGCAAAGCATCCAAGCACTGTAAAATTGAGTGGGCAAACTTGCGGACCAAAGGCAGGCTGAAGCCCTGAAACTTGTTCTTCTTTATTAATTCATACAGGTTCATGCTCAGTAATTCAAACGTCATACAGATGTGGCTGCGGAATGTGAAGTTTTCCAACATGTGAATAACATTCATGTTGTTATCCTTATCTTGTTTCCGGAGATGCTCCAGGATCTTAATTTCTTCCGCAGCTTGCCGATGGAATCGTTTTTCATTTCTCACCATTTTTAGTGCCACATGTTGATGCATCTTGTGATCATAGGCCTTCACCACCTGCCCAAAGCTTCCTTTTCCTATAACTTTCAGGACTTCATACCTGTATGCAATATGATCATGGGGTACTTGTATATAAGACCCTTGGTCATCATCATACCCACAATTGTTGGAGCCACCGACCACACCTTGCCGCTTCTTTGCATTTGGACCCAAAAAGTATATTTCAGGGTAGCTAAAAATCTCGTGATGCTCAAAAGCTGTTAATTTTTGCATGTATTGCTTCATTGCCTGTTCTGGTGTCATAACAGAGGGTTTCACCTTCCCTGTTCCATCTGTAGATTTTAAAGAGCCAGAGCTCCCTTGTCGTCTGTGAGCACTCTCTGACTGTCTGTCCTGAACCACTGGCAATCCAGATTTGCTTAGTGTTGTAAGTCCGTTTGGCTGTGTTGTCAGAACTGTCCTCTTGTTACTATTATCTTCAAACAGCTGCTGAACCTGGATTTGTCCATGGCTACCAACATGGAGGTGCTCATTCATTGTGTGCTTACTGCCTCCAACCTAAAATCGAAAATAAATACACACCCAGTTAACAAGAAAGGCATGAACCCCATGCTTCACCATGCATTCTTCAACTCACCAACCTGCCTAAATCACCTTAAAGCTAAGTATTTCTTAGAATTCAGTTGTCTACAGATAACCTAAAAAATACAGCACCTATACTGCGATACTGCTAGACGCTATTAAATTTTCCAGATCTGTGTTTCTCAAATGCCACTTCCATGACTCTCCAAAACACCCACAGCAAGGCAATCACAGATGTGCTACCACGATAAGCTAACAATTCCTCCAAGGAATCTTCACGGCAACTGTCCTGTAGCATCAAGGAGTATGCCTGAGGGACTTTAAATTAGACTTTACGGAACACAGTAGCAAATTTATTGATACTGGACATCAATACATAATGCCTGCTAGAATGTGCACGGCTAAGGCTCTCCTAGTCACCGGTTCTCAGAAATCAAGATTTTAACTTCTTCCTAATTTAACTGTGTATCAAAAGCTCCAAATACAATTGTAAGTAATAAGGAATGTGCTGTGACATGCACAAAGAGGAAAAGAACCTGCACATTTCTGAAGTTCAAGAGATGCCATTCCCTGCTTGCAGCTGAGACAGTCACTATTCAGCAAAGCATTCAGATCAACGAAGCACAGCAATTTCCAAACCAGTCTTATAAAAACTTTTAACCAAGAAGAGATATAGGGCCTGATACAGACCCAAGTGTAAAGAAAATCTTTGCCCTGAGGAACACACAAGTAACTTTATTTTAAAGGAATGGAAAAAAGGATTAGTTGGTTTTAGAAATCACACTTGTTCCTGACAGTTTTCACAATGGAATAAACAGCAGCATTCAGCATTTTCAAGTAAAGAAACAGTGGTAATACTGGGGTGTGAAAACAATTGTTGCGCAAAACCTGTTCCTTTTACAGAAAAATTAGAAATCTACAAGCATATACTTGCCACTAAAATAGCTGTCCTTAGAGTTCCTCATTTGCTCTAAAGTAGAGGATAATTAGTTTGTCTTCTGCCTGGCCTTATACAAACGTGGGAAGAATTCCCCTGCTGTCTCTCCAGCTGATTCACCAGTGTTAATATTTATGCCAAATTACGAATCACAAGTTCACCGATACTGTCAAACAGATGATCAAGCCAGGGTGGAGAGCACTTTAAATCTGAACCTTATTTTTTCTAGGCAGCTAAGAAAAACACATTCCCTGTTCACTTAAGATTGCTGAAATGAAATCAGAAAATGACAGTTGTGTGCTGTGATGTGAGGCGATGAAATGTGTGCTGCAACCATAGAAGTGCTTCCTAATGAGAAAAACAGGACATGTAACACAGACTCTAGCATACCTTGTACTTCTGTTATCAGTTTGATTTAGCAGAAGAATTTTTTTGTAAATTCAGTAACTTGTTCCTAAGGAGTAGCCAGCTGGACACCAGCTTCACCTTTGGATAGCATTTTGAAATTTGCAGCTCTGAAACTCACACAACGTAACAACAAAAGCTCTCAGAGATTGCTTCTGCTGAGTTCACTGCTCTTCTGATTCCATTTTGACTAACATTGAACAAATGGACCATTTTATTTCATCATTGCAGTTTGACTGCGTGTGTTTCCTCGCCAAGCAATTTACGCTCATGCTATCCAATTTGATCAGTATTGTAGAAAGCGTTACCACACAACTGCAATTCAGAGCAAAGATGGTGGTAACGCTTAAGCCCAGTGAAAATATACAGGACATCAACATTAATTCCCTTTCTAGTTTGATTTCTCAGAAGCACCAGGAATTAAATTATCAAGAGGATGTAATGAGTCTATCATGCCTACAGGGAAATTCCTTCAGATCGAGTTTGAGGCATGCTGCAGTACCAAGTTTCCTCAAGGCTGCCCTGATCCTCTCTATAAACAGCAGTTACTGAAAAGGAGAAAATTCAGCCCCATGAGCTGCTACGTGACGCATCTCAGAAGAACCAGATCTAGTTAGCAAGATGTGTCAGAGGTTCAGCACATACAGTATCACAAAACTGCATAAGTGAGAAACGCACAACAAAGTAGCAGAGTAACTGTACAGACTACAAGTACTCCAACAAGGAAGTCCATGTGGAACAAATGGTTCTTCTGTGGCACTGGCTGGACAACTAAGCAGAACATATCGAGACAAACCAGGAGCAGACAATACTAATGTACAGGCAATGAGAAAGAAAGAACATAAAGAAGAAAACCATCTTTAAGAATTTCTTAATCCAAGCACTCGTTGTCACAGTTCACGGCTTGATTTTTTTTTTTTTTCCACTTAAGACATCTGTTTTCAGGATTAACTATTTTCTGCCCTTCTCAAGCACTGCTTATTTCAATAGATGTACTGGAAGAATTCTCCAAACTTCCGTTTATATGCTTTGTATCAAGGCTTGGAAGAAACCCCACTCTCAACAGGGTCTAAAGAGTTCTTTTTCCCAATAGCATGTTTGCAAACATTCTAAAATATAAACCACGTAGCTCTGCTTCCTGCACCTTCAGGCAGCCTCTCAGTTTCTCTTGCAGCTCATAGATTGGCTTTTTTTTCCACGCAGCAGAATGAAATCACTAGCATTATCCCAGCTTCACCCCAAATCCAAAGTGACTGGTTTTGCCAGTTTCAGTCAGCTGCTGCTTGGGAATGCAAATTCAGATGCAGACAGTAGTGCTGGTTTTCTTTGTGGAAGAAAAGACACCACATTAGCACAGGCTCTATTCCAAAAGCTGTGGGGGAGAAGTGAGCTCACTTTTTCAAAAACCCCAAGAGGAGTTTCAGAGCTATTAGACACATCACAACTACAAAGTCAATAAGAAAAATGGACTTTGTCCATCTTGGGGTACTGCCTGCTTAAGAACCACCATCTCTTTTTCTATTCCTAACCTGGATGATGAGCGTCAGATTCTCATCAGCCTTTTGCTCTGCTTATCTTCTTCTGGCTACCAGCTCTCCGAGATTGCTGTCAAGTTCAGGCTTGCACTGCTTACAAGCTCCACAAGCTTCACCAGTGACACTTTAACTTCCCTGAACCACAACTAATGGGTTTGGGAAGCTACAAAGGACTACAGCCTTCTTAATCCAGTACCAAACTCTTCACAGTACACAGAAGCTCCATTAGCCTTTCATGCAAAATCATAAGGCTGAGAGGTTTATAAGTCATCTCCCTTTTGCTTCTGCAGACGGGCCTGTTAAATTCCAGAACCAACAATGTACACAGCTGGCAACTGGCATACACTTACACAGCTTACTTATATATTTTACTGCCCGTGCTCAGACCCATCCACATCTTCAAAGATTTACATATTTTTATAGCATACATCTTCAAAAACTTACATTTCTCTGTAAAACATACTGAAATAACAGGTAAGCTTGAAGTCAAAGAACTAATTTTCCTCGGCTTCTGGCAACATCAATTACAAACCAGCAAATGTTACAACGGTAGTTTATCACAACTCCAAAATTGCTGCTACAATTTTGCTTTAACTTTGGTTTGCTCAGTTTATGGAAGTTGATGGCTATACCAAGAACCTACCCTTTGAAGTAGAAACACCACTCTAAAATAACAAAGGCGTGTAGGAGTGTTCAAACTGAGTCCACCCTGCTAACAAGAAGACAAACCAATTAACAGTTCCTTCACGGTAACAGCCAGTGCGATGATCTGTTTCAAGACCTTCTACAACTCTTCGGCTATAGGACTGAACACCACAGGAGCATATACCTCTTCTCAAATTTATCCTCCAAAAGCATCAAGATAATATGTAGCTGTATCATACATCATCTTAGTAAAAGTCACTTGGTCTGCTGTTAATGCCCTATAAACTATCCAAGACAGATACACATTTCAGCTATAAATTATCATTTTATTTTAAGAAAAAAACCAGAAAGATTTTCATGTCAATCAGATTCTAAAAAAGTTTATTGAATGAATCTTAATAAATCAATCATGACACCCTGCTGAAAAACTGCACAGGAATAAAATATCTTTATCTGCTATTACTTTACACAGATGAGGACAAGGGAGAAATAACGCTCCAAAGCAATAACTTAATTCAAGAATAAATGCTACACTGCAGACTCTCTTCTTTACAGCATTTCTGAGCATGCCAGTCTCAGCTCTACTGTGTCTAATATGCTAGAGGCATATTGTATCAGGTGTAGTATGCTTCACTGCCCATTTTGTTGGCTACAGCCTGAGCAAACACACAAAAGCCTTTTTTCCTTAATAAATTAATTCAACAGCATTCCTCTGTTCAGAACTAAAAATAGCTGCTAATTAGCACAATAATAATAAAAATGCAGGATTATCATAACAGTTTTATTATATGTGTTTCATACACTAAAAAAGACTAAGATTTTGTCCTAAAGAGCTTATGGCTCAAGAATAGGTGTGTGTAAATACACCATTTTAATTTCTGGTGCTGTCCTATCTTGTCCATATAAGCTTACTTTTTGAAAAGTTAACCTCAACTTAATATAGCAAATATTTTCACAGGTAGAATGATGTCTCAAGAGTGATACCAATTAATAAACTTTTTTCCTCCTGTCAAGACTATGCAGGTGCAGTAAGTCTGAATACTTCTGGGACGCCCTGCATGTATTATGCTTGTTGAAGCCAAAATGGACAGTCAGTGCACACTAAATTAAACCCTTCAGGTTAGCTGAAGTGCACACACAGGAAAGATGGGCCTAGATGTACTGCAGTCCCACAGCACAGTCACCAACTGTCACAAGCCCAGATTTTGGTCTCCCCATTAAAAGTTGAGATGGCTTTGTATTCCCCCTAGACACAAGTTTTATGTAGAAGAAGAAACATCCAAAATCTCTACATAAAATGAAGTCCAGGTCATGACTGTATAGTTATTTCCACTCAAGCGTGACAGCATTTCTGTGGCAATTTATTACATGAAAACCCACAACAGGAAGGTATTCTCATTGTTTTCACCTGCTTTAAAGTAGCTGCCCACATTACAAATATCTAGTATGTGACCCACCAGGTCTTCATGTTAACAAAGTCCAGGAATCTCTGTTTTATTACAATGTAAATTAATTTTTAAAAATTTTTAAGATTAAGACTAAATGACTGATGTGAAAGTGTATGGATAGATGTCCATCCCTGGTGGCAAAAAAAACAGGCTTGCAATGGGGAAATCTTGGAAAGGGCTTGAAGAGGGAGGGCACTGAATCACATACTGCAAATGGGCTGTTGTTACAGTACTAGACAGGAGGGAAAAAAAGATTAAGATTGCTTTACTGCAAGAGAAACAGGAAGAGTGCAGAATGCAGGGATAAATGCCAAATAAGAAAGAACAGAGATGGAAGTAGGCACAAGACAGAGACAAGAGTCTAAGAGAGGGGCTCACAGACGAGTGGGGATTTACAGAAGCAGAGCAGCAGGCAAGCAAGATAATCTCTACTGCAGCATGTCAAGTGGATCTATGAACACCATAATGAAACAGGAGAGAGCGAGTAGAAAAAGGTTCCTACCATCAAGGCAAGAACTTAAGGCTTCAAAGGAGAAAGCAACAACTTTAGAGAGGAAAATGAGGAGGACAAGGGGTTGGAAATGAGTTCATGTTTTCCAACATGATCCAAAAAGATAGGGATGGAAGCAGACACGAATAAGCCTAAGATAAATAATTTTTAAAAAATAAACAAAACCTTTCCCTAGTACAACACTAAGCAGCCTGCTGTGATTGCAGAGACTAGAGCCAAACCCTCTGCCCTGTTATACACCTGTGTAAACCAGCATCTTCTCTCCTTCTATCCATGCTCTGCCATGCTAGTATATTCAACCAAACAATGAAAATTTGACAGTAGAAGACAACACACTAGAGTCTAGATCACACAACTCACTGCTGCAAGAAGTATATCAGGTATCTAAGTTCTTCTCTGTCTGAATTAAAAGAAGAGCCTTATAGCTTAAACAAAAAACTACCTTCGATCTCAGTCTCTCTTCACAACTAGTGAGGAAATGATACTAGTGATACAACGTACACGCTTACATCCAGTCACTGGCAAGTTCAACCACCTAAGCAAACTATACCTCTGGAAGTCTGAAACACAAAGAGAAGTACTCCAAATTTTTAGCTTTTGCAGAAGTCATCTAAATACAACAGGGGTGAAAACAGAAGAACCAAATTAACACAAAGAAGGAAAATGGTTGAAGAAAACTGAAATGTTCCATTTTAAATAGATCTTATTGGAGGAAGTAGTGGGGTGCAAAACCAATGGTTTCAATCAGTCAGTGTCAGCTGAGGTCAGTAGGCCTGAAGTTTATACAAAGACCAGGTAGCAGATACAGCCCTTTTTTAAGTTAAAATCCAGCATCATGATGACATGTCTGATCCCTACCACAAAAAGTTATGTTAGCCAACCACAAAACAAGCACCTACAAAAATCAGAAAGGCAGTCTGAGGTATTTCTGTCAAACTACCCAAGGGTACATAAACACTGTACAGTACGGTCTGTGTCACAACAGAAAGGCAGAATGTGCAACAGTTAGAATCTAGAGGGACACAAAACACAGCAATACAATGCTTGATCGTCCCTGTGTGCTTCTGTAAGTGTTTCATCCTATGTATATATATATACAGACACATACATGCATATATGCTATATAAAAACACATGCATACATACACAATGGTGTATGTACAAAAATACCTGAAACATAGAAATTTAACACTTGAACACCCCTTGCATGCCTTCATAAAGACTTCAGCTTTATGTATGTAAGTATATATGTACAGACACTATATATAATACAGAAACATAAATCTATATAAAAGAAATACCCAAGTTCCATACTTCCAAAATTAGCAAGAAGTCCCAGATATACAGCTGAACTACTACATTTTCATAAACCCTAAATTAAGTGTGGGCTCTGTTACATATGGGCCCCTGTTACTTGTGGGCCTATCGGTATGTGCAGTTTCAGGATCAGTACCCACGCTGTTTGTACTACGTTCCCTCTTTTTTTTGTTTTTCTAAAAAAATTAGGCACTTAACTGGTATACAAGAGTGAAGAAAATGGCCTTCGATACTAATGAACAATTCAGATATGTACCTTAGCTGCATAAATACACAATGATGTTGATCTCAAGTATGCAGCTCCACCTTGAATTTGCAGAATATTTATCATTCCTTTTGAGAACACCCTACATATATTTTTTTAAATTTAATCCAATTCTTTCCATAAATGGATTAGAATAAGATGCCTTTACCCCTAAAGCTACATAGAAAGTCAATGAAACACTGATATCTAAATGCATAGTTTCACCTTCCAGTAGCCCATAATCACATTACCATTTAAAGCTCTGCCATATGTTTATGAAGATAGTACGTGAGCATCCATGAAGAACTAATTAATTCTAAGAAAAGTATGCCATCAATGCCTTTCAGGGTCAGTATGAAACCCTTCATAATTTAAAAGGAAATGTATGCAATAAAAATTTCAGATATTTAGTGTTAGCGTGACAGCATATAGACCCCTTTCTCTACTCTTGTCATGCCTTCGGGACAGAGATACCCTCGCTCATCCATATATAGAGGCATACTTGGGAAGTTTCATTCCTATTAGATTAATTAGGAGTGGGAGATAATGTGAGATACCACAGAACCGGAAAATAACATCCTTTTCATGCCATCAGTGCTTATTTCTTTAGGTAAACTGCTGCAGCAATAAAGTCTGATTCATCCAATCATCGTCCCCGAGTACAGCGATAGCTATTTGTAGGGAAGACAGCGATCGGCCTGAGCTAAGCAGACATATAAGGGCAGAGCAGCCTTCATTTTTCACCACGGTTCACACGACCCTTTAATCACAGTGACTAACCTCATTGCCAAAATAATGTCATCTCAAAAAACCGCATTTACCAGAACAGCTCCTCCATGCAAGATCAAATTTGTCACTGGAAATGAGGCTGAAGGGGGCTGGGGAAGGGGAACGCTGCTTCTCCGTGCCCTCACAACAAACATTCGATCGGAGTCTGCAGCAACGCACTCTGCTCAAGCACCATTCCCCCCTCATTCCCCGCGTGCTCACCGTGTGCGAGGGGTTGCTGGCCCTGAGCGGCGGCAATGCGAGGGGCGACGGCGGGCCGGTCCCAGCTCCTGCCCGGGAGACCCCGGCTCCGGTGCCCGGGGAAGACTGCAGCGGGCGGCCGCCTTCCCCGGCCCTGCCTGCGGAGAGCAGAGGGGTGAGCTCGGAGGGCAGCGCCGCCCGCCTGCCTTCGGGCAGAAGCCATTCAAAGCCAATCCCCGCCGCGGCGAGCGCGGCACCGATCCGGCTAATAGCGCGCTCGCCCTGCTAAACCCTTCATCCCAGATTAACCCGGCGGAACGCTCGTTCTCCCCGGGAAGAGCAGCCGAGCGCCACGCTGCCCTTCTCCAACGCACCCCGTTTTGCCCGGATCGCTTTACCAGGGGAGTTGTCACCCCGCCCCGAAATGACCCCGCACACCCGCATCGCGCCCAGCGCGCAGCCCCCGGGCTCGGCTGCGCATCATTGTTCCGACACACACGGGCAACCGCGGGGCGACCGGCCCTCCCGCACCCTCGCTCCCCCAGTCCTCTCGCCCCCCACACGGATCGGCCCAACCCTGCGCGGGGAGGGCAACGGGGCGATCGCGGTGGACCCGCAGCCCACTCTGGGGCGATCGCGGGGGACCCGCATCCCGGCCCGGGGCGACCGCGGGGAGGACAACGGGGCGATCACGGGGGGCTCTCTGCCCGGCCCGGGGCGATCGCGGGGGACCCAGGGTGATCGCGGGAACTCGCAGCCCGGCCCGAGGGGCTCGCGGGGAGGACAACGGGGCGATCGCGGGGATCTGCAGCCCAGCTCGGGATGGGGGGGGGGGGCGGGGGGGGGATCGCGGGGGACTCAGGGGGATCGCGGGGGACCCGCAGCCCAACTCGGCGGGGATAGCGGGGGACCCGGAGCCGGGCCCCTGGGAGATCGCGAGGGACCCGCAACCCAGCTAGAGGGGATCGCGTGGCCTCGCAGCCCGGCCCGGGGCGATAGTGGAGGGTCCATCCTTACCGGGTGGGAAGGCGGCGGTGGCGGTGGCCGAGGGCTTTCTGGTTAACATGGCCGCTGGAGAGGAGGGAGAGGCAAAGGCATGTCAGGGTGGCTCCCCTCCGCCGCTCCTCGGCCTCCCCGGTCGGCGGCCGCTTCTCTTCTCCGATCAGCTACACCCAGAGCCCGACACCTCCTGCGCCGCATCCCCCCGGGCCGGCCGGTCAGTCCCTCCGCAGCCCCGCCGTCTCCTCCCGCCGCAGCAGCCGCGCCGCCGCCGCAGCCCCCGACCCAAGCTCATCACCTCCCCCGCCCCCGCCCCGGTCGCCCCGGTCCCCTCGCACGGACGGAGGAGGAGGAGGACGGGGGGGCCGCGGCCGGACAGGGCCCTCCTCTCCGTGCGGCGGAACAGGGACACGCAGTCCCCGCCCCACTCACCTCCCTACCTCCCTCCCTCCCTCTCGCCGCGGCTCCCCCCGAGCGCCCACACGGCCCATCGATGCGGGGGGGGGGGCACGCGCCCCGCCCAACCGGCGCCACCCGCCCAACGGCCGCCGGGCGCAAACCCCCCCGCCAGCACAGCCATCTTGGTACGCGCCGCTCCCCCCTCCCACCTCCAGCCTGTGCGGGGCAGGGGCCGCCCCCCCACGCGGCGGGGTGGGGGCGATGGCGGAGGGGGGGGCACGGGGTGGGGCGTCGTGTGGGAGTGGGGAGGGAAAGGGAGGGAGTGGAGCCGCGAGGTCGCCGGCTCCTCGGGGGGCACGGGCTGGGCGGGCTAACAAACCGTGGGAGGAGGGATCGGTGCCTTGAAACGTGGAATGGGATGAAAACTTTAAGAAATGGGAATGAGGGAATAGAGCCCTCGGGGTTTGTTCTGGAGCCGCGAGCGCCTCGGGTCACGACGAGGTGAAGCAGAGCACGGGGGGCGTTGTTTGCCTCGTTTTCCAAACTGTACAAGCGTGCTTTGTGGAGTACAATGCTTTGGATTCCTGGTTTGTCAGTTTGAACGTCATTAGAGCCAAAAATAGCGATCTGACCATTTGCTCAGCTTGGGACAGCGTTGAAACGCGCTACCTGCGCTCAGCCCTTCCTGAAGGCTGCACAGACCACACATATTTTCCTTTTTGAAACAGCTGGGAGATAGGCAGGCGGATCGCCCTTTATCCCCTTCCACAGAAAAAGGCACAGAAATAAATGTCCCCTTTTCTCATGCCTAAGCAAAAATAATAGTAATAACAATAATAAAAATAATAAAAAAGTATTCCATTGCTGCTACCAGAAAGACTTTGCCTCTTCCAGTGTCACAGATAACATGCATAAACAAAGACGTTTCCCTTACAGGCACAAAGAAATAAACAATTTCCCTATCCCCTTCTGTCATGCGGAGAAAACAATCATACCTTCTCTAGCCCACACCCACCTAATCTTTTCCTTTCACTGTAGCAGAAAGAAAGCTTTGTCTTCTGCAATATCCCCCAGATGACCACAGGCACTCCCAGTGTCCTTCCCCCTCAGCTACCAGGTGTATAAATGCTGTTTTCTGATTACTTTCAGCCTTTTCCCATCGTTTTCCAAGCGGTGGATGCACATCAAAAGCCTTAGAATAACAAACACTATGATAACTACTGTTCTTTGCAAGAAATTGTATGAGTTTAAGGAACGGTCAGGAAAAAGATGCTAGTTTAAGGAAGGAGGGAGGAAGAGGCCGGTTCACATTCAAGCTAGCTAAGAAAAACTGAATTTGATATCAATTATCCTTTTGTAGGGCTTGCAGGATTTCTTACTTCATCTTAAGTGATGTGTCCTCTGACTACAAAGTCACAGATGGCTTCATGCACGTTCTGCGGTTTGTTACACCTAAACATCAAGGTGAGAGAAAGCCCATTTAGTGTTGCATTTCAACCCCTTCCTAGTCAGGTACACCATTCACAATGTCTTCCACAGTTTGTTAAAATAATCTGGGACCACTATGAATACCATGTGAAAAATGGAGTGTAGTCTATCACATAGTAAAGGATCTTTTAATTGAGTCAGTGTGAACTTGTTACCTTGGTACCTGTCCAGTTATTCCCTTTCTAAAACTGTGATTCCCTTTTTAAAACTGTGCGCGTTGTAAGTATTCGGCATTAGTCTTCAAGCCTCAAAGTGGGCTTGGCCTGCCTAGGTGACTTTCTTTCTTTCTCTGTCTCTCCATCTACAATCCATCCTGGCAGCTGCTGTCTAGGATAGTACCTGATGGAATCTGAGGTGGAACTCAAGATGAAGGCAAGCCCATTTCAATTCCTTTCGAGGGCAACACAAGAATCTTCAATTTAAAAGCCTCTTTCAGGCAGGATTTAGGCTGACAAAAAGGAGGAACATGCTAATGGGATTGTAAAATATCTTGACTGCAAATAGCAGTGCCTTTAGCAGCCTTCTTCGGAATCATGTATCTACAATCATCGCAGATCTACAAAGAAAAGAGGAAAGCAAAGCCTAACTACTCAAAGACAAAGCAAAGATTAATTCTTTCATGCTAAGTGTTACACTCAGGAATCTGAGCTATGTCCTGTTAAGTGGTCACAAAACTTTCTTCTTTCTGATACTAGTGAGCTGAACGTATCAGCACTCTCCAAAGCAGTACTACACAAGATGAGATCAACAGACTTCAGTTCTCGGGACAGAAATGTATATTAGGCACCTGACAAGAGAAAGCATATGGTGCTCAGAAATTAGAAAGGAAAGTGAATCAGTGTTTTCTTGATCCGTTTTCCGTCTCCTTCAGCTTTTGTTACCCAAAAGTGTGAGCTAACCTGTAATGACAGAAGATTAGTCTTTCCTTTCTTGCAAACAAATCTCCTGAGTGTTCATGAGCGTCAGACTGCTTGCAAGGACCTTGTAAGGTAGTATCATCAAAGCAGTTGTTTTTAAGAGATACACTGGAAAACTTCCTTTCCAGAAGTGTACCCAAACAGGCCTACAGACTTCAATGAGAAACAGGCAGTACTGGTTCTGCACTACAGTGGCCACCTAAGGAAGGGGGTGAAGAGAGCAGCAGTTGGATGTGCAGGTGGCATCAGAAGGCTGTTGGCTGCAGCTGTCTTGAAGAGGATTAGATTGCATTGTTACAGGTGTCATTCTTCTGTGGCAAACTGTACAAAGTGTTCTAGAATGAAAATTAGAGCAGCTGTTCAGTAAAAATGAAGTAGTTAAGTCACAACTATTGAATGAAAAAAAAAATTAAAATTCATTTAGAAAAAGAAATAGAACCAGAATAGCCTAGAACAAAACATGTTATCCATAAAACCTTGTTTAAAAGTATTCCTGCCCACATAGTACATTAAAATGCATGACTGAAGATAATATACTAGTACAGTGAGGAGAGATACAGAGCATACTGTGTTTCTTGAGCCACTCAGGGCCCTTGTAACCAAGGCAGATATTAATTCCAAGCAAACTGTGAAGTTTGCTGAGGTCTGTTTTGCCAGACTACCTTGGGGCCCAGGTCATATGTCGTTGTCCTGTTAGAGCACTGTGCCTCCTGAGCATCGCTGTGAAATCTCGCAAGCAAGTCCCCTTACCTCTCCAAAATGGATACTGGTTAGAGTTTAATTATATGACGCTTCGGTATGCAGTTGTAGGGCGAGAGCGGCTGGCCAGTCAGTCACACAGCATCTCTGTTATTGTGGTAATGCCAAACACTTTGGTGGTCAGACACCAGGGAATTCCTGAGAAGCCATGCATGTCCAAAGCTATGGTGATAACTCTGGGGGCTCCCACGTTGACGGGTGCAGTAAGTGCTCAGCACCTTGCTATGCTCTGACTGTTCTCACCAGGCACGGAGAAGTATTTTGGCTGTAGATGACTGCTAGGGAGAGCAAACACAAGGCTCCTCAAGCGTATCATGTGGATAGAGGAAGTGGTGCTTAGGGACATGGTTTAGTGGTGGTCTTTATAGTGTTAGGTTAATGGTTGGTTTTGATGATCTTAAGGGTCTTTTCCAAAGTAAATGATTCTGTGATTCTATGAAAAGGAGAGACGCCTAGAAGAAAGAAAGTAAAAATGTGGTTTTCCTCCATCTTTTTATCATCGTCTCGTACTAAGCAGAATTTGCATAAGAAGGAGAATCTATACTCACTCTCAATGTCTTTTAAAATATTCTAGAACCTAAGTCATTTAAAAATATCTGATTTTTCCCATTGCTCTTTTGAAGCAGGCCTTAGATGCTGAGCTGGAGACATTAAAGCACTTAGGATACATCGCACCATCAATTAAACATAGGTCCAAGGCTGTTGTCTCAGCTGGTAATCTGCATTTTAAAAGTAAAGCCTTAAGCCCAATAGGTGGTTGCCTCAGGAGGGCCTGAGCACAATCAGCACCAGGTTCTCATTAATGTTTTGTGGATAATTTAGGCATGAGCAGGACTGTGTACACTACAATGTGGTCTTTCAGCAGACATGCTGAGAACAGTGTAGGTACTTCAAAGTACAGCAACCTACAAATGCTAGCATTGCAGATGGAAGGCACACAGGTCAGAGCTCCACTGGCTCTCAAATATGCACTCCACGGTGTGGTACACATCTAAGTTTGGCAACTCCACCCTCTCTCTACCCTCCCCAGGAAAATAATTCCCAAGAAAAAAAATGAGGTTATGTATTCAGAGCAAGAGTGCAGAGAATCACTGCCGCAGATCAGTTTGCTAGTACTTATTCATACTGACTTGAGAGTATATGAAGCTAAACTGGCTAGCCAGATCCAGATGTTTGTTGGCCTTTATTCCAGTGTGTTCAAGGGTTTGCTCTTTCTGCTGTTTAAGAACACATATGTCACCACTTCTGTTACGGTACTAAGACACAACCAATGATATTTTAGTAGTCAGTGAGTATACCCTGAAGAGACACTCTGAGATACTATGAGTCTGCAAGCATATGAGTAATTTTTTAATCTCACACTATTACAACTGTTTTGTGGGAGATTCTCTCACAATATATTTGTATTTTAGTGCTGGCGAACTGCATACTAAGGAAAACGCTTTCCCTTTTCATCAGGCCATGTCAATGTTTCTAAATTTCTGGATTCTTATAGCATTACATTCATTAGAACATTAGACTTGCTCTTTGTGTAAACTCCTAGCGTGTGTAATGGGAGGAGAAAGGTTCCTGTTTTCCTGTCTCATACAGCAAATGCAATCCTCATGGAGTCAGTGGAGTAGGATTAGTATAAAACTAATCTCAGGGAAAAAGCTTCATGGTGGCTGATCCTTTTCAGTTGCTGGCACACTCTTCTTTATGTACTCAGAAAAAAGTAAACCTCTGGAAAAAGACAAGAAGAAATGATGTATGTGTCATTTACCCTTCTTCTTCTGTGGACCCTTGCCTCATCTGTGAAGCCCTCCCATTCCCCCAGCTGCACAAATAAGGGAGATGTGATAATTGCAAAGATACAATTTAAAACTATTGTCGTATCATGTTTGAATTGAATGTTATTATTTCCTAAAAAAAAGTCCTGTAAAATAACGGTTACAGCAAGTTTAGCAAGCAGATGATAGTTAGGACTTCTACCAAACTGTTTCAAAGAGAAACCACAAACTTGTTAAACTTTGTGTCATTCTCTGGATTCAGTTTCCTCTTCTAACCACTTTGAAAATCAATCTAGAAAGTTGGTGTAATCTTTCTCCCACTCATTGTGTGGGCTACTCTGTTTCAAAACCAGCTGTTCACACACAGGGTTAGTCCCAGCTGTTGAAACCCTGGTAACCTTTGCTTGTCCAATTTCACATGTGAAACTGAAAGAGACTTAACTTTAAAGGCTTTGTGGGAGTCAGTTGCTCTCCACAGCAGCTTTTCATAGAAGCTGGGATTTAATTCTGCCAGGTGCTGAGAGGTTTTAGCTCCCCTGATTCAAAGAGCCTAGTATCTCATAGGGTGCAATGAAATAGAGAAATTACATATCTCACTTACTTGTGTTAAGGCTCATTAAAATAGTTAAAGTCACTCCTCTACAAAAGAACATAAGTATGAAAGTACAAAAGTGAGACATGATTAAAAGATAATGTATCAGAGGAACTCAGAATCCAGAAAGAACTCCAGTCAAGTTCTTTTCCCCACCGAGGATTACTCAGGGCAGGATTTATTAATAATAAAAGGAAAATGAATCATTAGGTCCCAGAGCCTGAGTGTTATATTGCTAACTAGTATAATCTACTGTTGGGATTTACCTGGTGACTTCTGAGTTAAACCATGAGCCACTGGCTGAAAAGCAAGTTTAAGGCTACATGCCATGAAAGAACTTTTCATTAAAATACAATCAAGGTTTGTTAGGGCAACAAAAGAAGGAACCTGGTGTATTGAATTAAACTGAGCTCTACTCAAAGTGGGAATTGATGGTTTCGGACAGCAGTGGGGAGATCTTCAGCTCCACATTTGACAGGGTGTAGGCCTTATTTGGACATACCTTGGGGAACACAAACTACGTCCGTTGAATGCACATGATAAGAGGAGCCCCTGTCCATACTCCCTAAGGATGGCATGCACAACATACACAGTGCATACACAGTAATAATCCTCCCTACCCTTCTCCATTTATCTCAGGAGCGTAAAAAGCATTTTACGTGGGCACAGTCAGACTGATATTTGAGTAACAAGGAGGGATGTGTGGGCACATATTTATATTGGAGAGGGAAAGTTGACTGATAGGAAGTGATCTCCCCCTTCAATATCTTGCTACTGGTTCTCTGGTGTAGAAGTATCCTAAGCTGCCCAGTCTCTCATTTAGATTGCTGTGTGAATGCTTGGTGGATGTGTGTATTCAGATGTGAAGGTGGGGAGAGGAAAAATAGCTAATATATGGTGTGAAAATGAACCAGAGGCTTTAGTTCACTATCATTTGTAATCTCCTGCCAAAGAAATAAGCGTGCACATTAAAATACAAACAGGTCACAATCGATTTAGAAAATTGGAACATAAAATCACTGTATAATTTGGCAAATTAAGTAAACAATTCCTGGAGATGTTCTACAAATAGAGAAAAAGAAAAAGGAGGCCCAAGGGAACACTTTAGAATATGTGCTGCTTTAATAGTAAAATTAATCTTAGTGATTTCAAAAGGACTGCTCGTACACAGTTCCACCTGTGATTAGGGTCTGTGCTTTAAAGCATAGAACAGATTATTTGCTTAGCTGTGTTTTTAAGTTTATTTTGCAGAAAGACAGAGATTGCTAGTTATAGGTAACACTCTTTAAACAGAATTATTTGTGTGTGAAACAGGTAACGTTAAACATTTGGGTCAAAGTGAAATAAGTGCTTAGCTCATAAAAGTAAATCACATGTGGCAAAAAAAAGATGGGTGCCAACGCTCATTCCAGTGCTTGGAAAACTGTGTTGCAAAGTAGTGTGAAAGCATCCAGACAGAAACTCCAGGTGACAGGAATATTCTGGAGATTTCCTCCTGCACAAACTGACCATCTCGAGAACATCTTCTGGAGATGTCACCTGGGTATTCATTGGTGAAAAAGAGTCACTGTTACAACAAAGTCCCCTTCTGTACAATAAACTAGTGGCAAAAGCACTCAGTTTGGTGCCTTCAACCTTTAGACTCTGAAGGTGTGCAGCAAACTACAAGCTGCTGAATCTGGAAACAAGAACTCTTGACTCATTGGCCCAGAGAGACAATGAGTTACAGAACAGAAATTAAAGTGTAGAAGAAAAAAAATACTGCTGTGAAGTTAGACTTCAAAAGTGGGGTTTTGAATGTTGTGTATGGCACAGTCGTATTCTATCTCCCTGCATTCTCCCTGCATTCTATCTCCATGCAATATGTAAAGTTTTTTCCAGTATTTGGAATCCAAATGAGTATCCTCAAATAGAGTTTCGCTCCTGTTCATAGAGGTTAATGATCTATTTCTGTAAACAAAAACACACTGAAAAACGGGCAGTAAATAACTGAGATGCAGGAAAGGAAGACAATATAGGGTAGGAAGTATCATGAAAAAGGTTATGGAAGCCACATAGAAAGAGTAAAGAGGATGAAGCTAAGAATCAAAACATAATCATTTGTTTCTTAGCAGTAGCTTCCTGGCAGAGTGACCTTTGTCTTTTTCTATCTCTCCATTCACTGCTGCTGCCAGTTGAACTCTACCATTTTAATTCAACTTTTTGTTACCTACTTCTTCTTGGGTTTGTTTGCTCTCCTAGCATTGTCTTTCAGTCGATGGGGTGGCTGCGGATGGACTGCAGGCCTGCACTGCTGCACTGTCCATCTCCCACAAAATTGTGCTGTCACAGGGCTGCTCCCTTCCAGGAATCAGAGTGGTTGAAGACTTGGGTCCTGCTATCTGCAAGGCATCAGCGAAGAGAAAGGAGAGCTGGAATTGTGAGAGGATGACTGGGTAGGATCAGTGGGTTTAAGAGGGCTGAGCAATGTTTCAGGGACTTCCCTGATTGGAAAAGCTCACGATTTCCACAGTTTGGTTTTTTTCCTTCTCCTGAGATGTCTGTGCTAGTCCTACCCCTACAGCTGCAGAGTTTATGTCTGGAGCACTTACCCATGAGAGTAGTTGCAGCACATGGAAGCACAGCGGAATGGGCACCTGGGTATTGATGAGAGAAATGGGGCCCTGAGAGGCAAAGAAATAAAAATTACATTTTCTAAGGAACTGACTTCTAGAAAGTTTGTTAGTTTCAGGTCAGTTTTTGCTAAATCCATATTTTATTTTACCCCGTTTTCCATTTATTTCTATGTCTTCCTCTCCCTCTGTCACTGCTTTTTTTTTGTTTGTTTTTAAATTTTAGAGATGAAAGTCTCTGTTGGCAAAATGCCAGAACTACAGGAAGCAAACCAGAGGACCAGAGGCACAAGAGCTGATAAGAACAGAGCACACTTCTTCCAAGGATAGCTTTTTTTTTAAAAAAAAAAAAAAAAAATTCCTCTTTTGGCTTGTAGCCAAAGTTGTGGTTGCTGCTTCCAAGACTTAAAGTAAAAATTCCAAAGTACTTCACAGCTTTTCTCAAATCCTGTAAGAATACAAAATCTTTTGATCCATTTCCTAGCATTTTCCCATGCCATTCAGTTATTCAGTTCAAAATAGCTGTCTCTTTTCAGGCTGTAAATCGGAGTGCAAGGAAGTTTGCACAAAGGAAAATCATTGCTTCGTATGTCTTTGGTTTGGGTTTTTTTCATGGAAAGACAAATCATCAAAACATGTTGATTCCTTGAGAAGATAAGGCTTCTGAGTAAATATTCAACTATCATAGCATTAGTTGTGCTGTGACATTGGTGGAGTATAACAGATTCCACATGCTCACTTCTAGGGAGCTAAGAGTAACGGAGAGGAACTTGTTTGATAAGTAGGCCATTTATAGTGACCATCAACGTCAAGCATGACACCTGACTGCTTCATGCTCTTTACAGAGAAACTCATAAATATTTAAAAGTTTACTGTGCAGAAAAATATGGAGAGAGAAAGAAAATTCCTCAGATTGTTTGGCCTACTCTCATGAAAATTTGAACACTTCCTTCGCTACTGTGGAGCAAAGCCTCCAAAAATCTGCATAAAAGGATAACTGGGGGATCAATAGAATATCTCAGCTGTGAAACATAACAGTCTTTGAACACACCCCCAGTTGTGAAGAAATATTTGCTTGCGGAACTAACCCAAAAGTTAACGTCAAGCAATCAGGTTTCCCACAAGGTGGCCTTTTCCATTTCCCATCTTCCCCAAGCCCTGTGATGTGAAATCTTTGAAATGACAGTAGCTGCAAAAGACAGGGGCTCAGGCAGAGAACATGCCCTAGGGACGTGCCATGGTTCCAGCAGCTGTGAGGAAGACTTTGACTTACAAAACAGCACCTCTGCCATGAGCATTGCATGGAAGAAGACAAAGATAATTCCCAAAAAGCCAGACTTCTATGGTCAATGCACTTGCCGGCAGCATGTGAAAGCGTGTCTGTCAGTTGCATAAATAACATTCATACAACTCACTGATTGAAACAAAATTGCTTTGGCCATTCATCTATAAACATAAAGCATCCTGAAATCAGGTGTCTCGCTAAACTCTAGACATCACGTTTTTTCTCAAATGTTGCCCTTTCTTCTGAGTATTGTATATTTTAACCAGAAAACAACACCGAGGTCCAGTTTTCTTTCAAAACAGATCTAGAATATGACAACTTGTACTTTTGAAAGTAGATTGCTTTAGACACCTCTGGGCTTTTCTCTAAGTATAAATCATGCATGCAGCATGCTTGTCAGCTTAGGCCAGACCTGTCATACAAGGGTTGGTTGGTTTTTTGTTGGTTTGTTGTTGGTTTTTTTTTCACCTAGAGATAAGCAAACCTTAATGCAGAAACTTGAAAAACAACCAGACTACTGTCATCTTCAGTTGAGAAGATGCTATCCTTAAGCCTTTCTTTCCCATATGGCTCATAAAATGTCAAGACTGCCATTTTTTTCTCCTCAAGTGATTTTGAAGGTAATTTCCATTTTGATACAGAACCCAGGGAAGCAGACAGAACATACTGGCATTGCTTTTTTCATAGCAGAAGGACCTGGTACAAGACTGACTAATAATTACCAGACATTATGACAAACAAGGAGCTCTCTGTGCCTGAAAGGGAATGCTCAGTATCAGCACAGTCCCAGTAGAACTTTAAACAAATGTGCTCTTCATCCAGTTCTAATTCAGAAACACGGCTCTACTGTTGTTGCCAGTGATATTGCACAAGATAACAAAATTATCTTTCTAAAATCTGCATCTTCAAAATCTGTTTCAAATCAGTGATTTGATATCCACTTCTTAAACAGTAGTTCATAGCACATATAGTCTGTGCTTCCAAAAAAATTAGCCTTGTATCTTTAAGAGTTGCATATTTCCTTTGAGACTAGCACTGATTTCAGCAGGGTCCTGGGCAAGAATGACTTGAGCACTGCAAGCCTTCATGAAGCTCCCTCCTCAACAGTGCTGTGGAGAGAGAACCTCTGCACATCCATGACAAGCCCTAATGTTTCCTCTCAGCCTCAGCTGTCCATGACTTTAACCTCTCAGGCTGTGATTGCCCCATTTTAGAGGCTTTATACGCACTGATGCTGTTATAGGCAGTGTGGAAGCCAGGAACAGGGGAAGGATGTGGTAAGAAGAAGGATGTGATGGGACTGAGAGGGGAAGTATCAAGTCAGCACACAGCGTGGACCGAGAGGTGTGGACTGAAGGGGTAGATGGACATGCTTGTGGAGCAAAGCTCTGGGAAATGAGGACTTTCTGTGGGTAAATAGGCTGTGCACCCTTGAAGTTTCTTATTCCATTTAGTAGTACCAAGGAATCTTTGTCAGTTCTTGCAGAATTTTTCACAACATATGGGGTACCATTTTCATATGCAGTATGAAAGAATGTGGCAGGCTCAAACAACTTCTTCAAAAAGAAATTATGACCTTGACAACAGAAGAATGGATTGATGTCCTGAATATTATAAGCTGTGAGAATGGGCTGGTGACACTTATTCTCACTTTTGATGTGAAGGAAATGAACTATTTGGAGATCCTGAAATCTCCAGTCACACATGAGTGACACACAAAGTTGACAGTTTTATTTGGTAATTCAGATTTTCCTGTAGGTTTTGTCTTTCTGGTCTATCTGTCAAAAAGATACAAAACCCACTTATCTGACAAGATGGTGAAGAAGGAGCAGTTATAGCTGTAGGTAAGAATCAGTAAAGATTGCGTTACCTGCTCACTCTGATGTCCTCTTTTGTTACCATTTCTTTCACCTTGCAAGCTTTGCTAATCAATGCTCTTTATCAGAGTCTTGTCCTTGTTCTGCATTTGAAGATCAGCAGACATACCCTTAGTGCAACCAATCTATCAGCCAAATCTAGATTAACTCTTCTATTTTCAGACCAGCAGCATTTTTCTTGTTGGACAGCTGAAGAGCAGCTTCTGAATCTAGACTGCCTCTTCAAAGTTCACCTTGCACAACATCATCTCAATTGCAAACGAGACAAAAGGATATGAGAAAATATTGCAAATGCCAGAAATGGAGACAGTTGCAAAAGTGGGTCATGAGAGTATTCTACAGTAGAAGGTCTAAATCTAGGAAGTGGGTCAAAATGTAAATTACCCCAGAACTCTCAGCGTCTACCTGGGACAAGCGCCCATCTGCACGCTGATTTCAAAGCTGTTTCAACATGCAGACTCGTAGATTTCAAGTTGCAATGGCTCCACAGTGATCACCTGACCTGAAGCCCTGTGTAAAACAGGCCTTAGAACTCCGTGAAGAAAAACCTTTCTTTGGACTCTATGTCAGTATTTGAAATAGAGCATTTTCATATATTCCTTTTTTTTTAAAAAAAAAAAAAAAGCAATTGTATTTCCAGTGGTGGACAATTCATCATAAGCCCTGTGTGCTGACCTTCATTGACTGCCTCTATTGTTACAACATTTCGATTTTACTTCTGGTTTGAATTTGTCTAACTTCAACATGCAGCAACTGCTTCTTGTCTGAAGCGCTTTGAGTCTGATTTGAATGCCCTCTATTACCAAATTTCAGGTCCCCAGCTAGATTATCAAAGGCTCAACCTCCTCCCGCATACATGTTGCATATTATTTGTGTGGGATCACTAGATAGAAGGTAAGATTTATGATGTATACATTCAATAAAAATAATAAATATTGCAATATAAATTAATAAAATGTTGCAAAATACACGTATCTTTTCAGAATGGACTTTAACAGTCCTCACTCTTAGCCCGCACATGTCAGATTTTGCTTGCTGCCTTCATCCAAGTCGCACCAGGGGAGTGTTAGACTAGATGTTAGGAAAAATTATTTCTCCAAAAGGGTTGTCAACCACCGGAAGAGGCTGCCCAGGGAAGCGGTTGAGTCACCATCCCTGGAGGTGTTTAAGAGATGTGCAGATGTGGTGCTTAGGGACATGGTTTAGTGATGGACTCGGCAGTGTTAGGTTTACAGTTGGACTTGATGATCTTAAGGGCCTTTTCTAACCTAAACGGTTCTATAATTTGTATTGGTTTTGCTGCTGTGTAGGACAATCTGACATTCTTGCCCTTGATTGCAAAAATCAGGTTGACTTAATTCTTGAGAAAAATGACAAACGCAAAAAAATGCAAAAAGCACTAACTCAAAAAAACTCATTGAATTCACCTGACTGCTAGATTATATTTCACCATCCATAGCATAAAGTAAATATATAACTTTGAAAATTACAATAGAGACACAAATGCCTCTTAAATCTATTAGTCATTTATTTTTGAGCATAACCTCATTTATTTTTGTAACCTTTACCTTGATTTCGAAAGAAATGTATTGTATCGTAGCTAATTTCATCCTGATATCAAGGCTAACTTACCTTGTCTTTACATGCAGCATCACGTAGCTGGAAAATATTTTGTTTGAATAGAGCTGTGGCAAAAATGCTCATAAGATTCTGCATGCATACAAGGTGTTTTCCCTGCAACTTAGGACCAACTGCTTCCATTCACACATTTTTCAGGTCCTATCCTATTCCATTTTATGCTGTCAGGGATACTATACTACTCTTTCTAAAGACAGCAGTGTTGGGATTAGGCGCTGCATTACAATACTTCCAGGTGAGAGGAGAAGCACTTTGTAGCCTCTGTTAGAGACCAAAACAGCTACAGAAAATACAAGGCAGAGCAAAACCAAGCCCGGTTGGATTATTTGTGTGACTATGCTTACAGAACTGGATCTTCTTTTTATTCTTTCGGATTAAGTGAGTTACGCTCAGGAAAACATAAGTGAGCAGTATGGATTTTTTTTTTTTTTCTGAATTATTCCAAATATTTTTGACAGTGCAATAGTAAATTATCACTTGTTTGACGCTCAGGGCTAAGTAGTGAAAAATACATAAATTCTGTACTGGCCAAGTTAAGACTTTAGATGAATTTCTCTTTAAATCATTGTACCTCACCAGTGAAATAAAATCCTTATTTGCACAAAATAAAGCATCTATTTAATAACTCTTTTATGTGAAATTTAATATATCACAGCCACACTAAAAAGCTGTTGAGAGTAAAGGTGTAAAATATGCAATGTACATGACATAACTACATAACTGGATTATGTACATTCAAAAAATTCCAACCAATGAGAGGAAAGCAAATATTTCCAAACAGGTCAGGGCCCACCAGAATATAAATCAGAATGCATTTAAGTACATACTATGCTTTTTGGGGGGAGTGGGTTCCATTGCTTTTGGAAAAATCTGTATATAACCCTCAGGTACTTTTAGGTGAACAGAAGTACCAGGATATGTGAAAAACATTTTCTGCAGGTTTATGCAAGCTAAGAACAATCAAAAGGGGCAGAAGCAATAGAAATAGGGAATCTTCGCACTCCATGCTTCCAGAAGCATTTTTTATAATGCAGAATAAAGGAAGGGTGAAATTCAAAGCCAAGTGCTTCACAAGTGAAAGGCAGATTAACCCACCAACATTGCTTGACCCTGTTTGTGGACATGAATGGAACGAGACAGGATACACTAAGGCCAACTCACATGACTTCACAGTCCCGTGACAGTGAGAAAGAGCTGCACAGAGGCTATAAGCATTATTTATGACCTTATTGAGACTTGTCTTCACAGTCAGCAGAGAGGTTAATATCAACGGGAGTTACGCTTGCAACTATCCATAGATATATGAGATGAAATAAGATATGCGAAGAAGAGAAACAAATGTGTATATTGCAAAAATTACAAATGCATTTCAGAGCAGGTAGTTACAAGTTAATAATGTGGTATTGGTGGTTCAGGCATTTACTGGGAAATAAAAACAACACAGTGTCCTGACTGCTCAGGCTTTTTCTCTTCCTGTCAATGGGCCAGGCATCAGCAGACCCCTAGATCCAGAAAGGCATAAAATTTATCTCTTTGTCTCCCCACTAGAGCTTGTCATGCCTTGGAGCACGTCTGAGAGCAGGAACAGAACGTAATGCGCACTAACACACCAAGGGAGTCCTTGTCACATGAGAAGAAGATCCAGAGGTCTCCTGAGGGAGTCTCACACTTGATCTTAGAGGCTTTGAGTTTTTCTGTTTGAACCTGGCCAGGTTTAACGAGGCTTGGCAGGGGAGTAGGGCGTGGCTGTCAGCCATGTACATGGAGATGGGCACTAGTGGTTGGTATTAAGGTAAAAATATGTTCTGCTCTTCCATCATTTTTTCTATTGGGGTTGGGCAGGAAGACCAGAAGTTCTGCTTAGCATTGAGTTAGCCCTAGGAGCTTTGGCCTGGCACGTTTGTAAGTCATCCATGGAAGAAATAGATACAGTGTGGTGCTAAAATTATTATAGATATCAGAATATTGCACTTTAAAATGGAGAGGTTCTTGAGGGCACGCTAATGAGAACAGTGACTACCAACGTAATCATATCTACTTTATGCATTATCAAATTTGTTCAATAACCAGGAACTAGCCATAAAAAAAAAAAATCTGCCTAATTTTATCTATTACAGATACTTATACAGAAATGATGGTTCAGCTTCAGGCTATGGCTATCAAACCTCAAGGCAGACTTTCTCCTCAAAAGTGTTGACTATGGGATTTCTTTCTCTTCGGATCTTCTGGTGCCAAATTCTGTCAAGGTTAATGCAGTTGGGGGAGGCGGAGTTTTAGTCATCAGGAGCAGCAGTCCTCTCTGCCAAGATTAGCCATCTTAATGTTTGGTTCCTAGTATAAATTAATCTTTCTTCCCTTATCAAAGAAGAGACACAGGCACCTCTAGAGCACCTCACCAGTAACTATTTTTTTTCTCACTTAAGACAGTTTTTTGTGTTTGTAACTCCAGAGATCCAATGGGCTAAAACCAGCTAGCTTCGCTTGTAGGATACAGACCATACTATGTCCAGTCTGGCTTTGCAAGTTTAATGAATCACTAAATTTCAAATAACAGTTTGAAGGAAAAGGTTGATTTATTTTTTTTAGGACTAAGTTATCTTCCTTCCTGTGCTTCATGAGTGACACAAAATAGAGTCTGCAAATCAAAAACTTTGCCAAATATAGCTCTTCTGTTGTGTTGGAGTTTGCTTGTGACACTGGAAAAGGCATTGCTTCCAGCACTATCTAGATGACATAATGAAATGTCTTTGAGTTGAAAAGGTAACAGTTCCTCATAGAATTAAATCTGCAAGATTAGAACAAATTTAGCAATCCTTTTTGTAGGATAAAGCAGTTCTTAATGTACAGCCTTAATAAAATAGTACATTTTTTAAACTAATGAGAGGTTTTCAGTAGGCTAGCCTGGGAGTTTGATAAGACAGCACATATTTAGCTGCATGTATTTTCTTCAGTAAAGCTGCCAGTTTGTTCATTAGCCTTGCGTTCACGAACCAGCAGTCGTTTGTTAAAACTTTAACTTTCTATTTTTGTGCATGAAGTTTCTGCCAAAGTGTTTGAAGACTATTTTATCTCTCATCCATGTTTCTCAGGCTAGGCATATTGCTTCTAAAGTCTGAGGTAGGTTTTCTGGGACAAATTATCTGGGACATTTCGTTTCATTTAAACCTACCCTTCCAGTCTTACTGTCTTTGTATAATACCATGTAAATAATAACCTTTCTACATGTATCAGCAAGACACTGTAAGCCATTTCCCTGTTATAATATCAATTTTGTAAAAGACTTAAGATTCACCAGGCTGTTTAACCTGTTCTCAATATTTAAATGTTCTCCATTTGTGGACTTCTATATGCATTCTTCACTTCTATGCACTCTTTCCACGCAGAGTTGTTCCTGCTTCAGAGCAGCTGGTCGTGCATGATTATAAGCAGATATAGCTCTACTTTCATCCTGCCTACAATCTTGATGTATCTGTCCTCTGCTGAAAATGAGTAACACAGTTTCATGACAATTCAAGTGTCATCACACTGTGTTAACAAGGCCTTCATATCAGCATCAGGAGGAAATGTGTTGACACCTTGTTTACAACCATCCTCTATGGACGTCAGAGAACTGACTCTCCTTTCACTCACATCTATTTTACACTGGGGCAATTCCACTGGGTTTACAGGTGCTTTTCCTTGATAGCCATCTGAGAAGAGAATCAGATTTGGAATTCACCAGTTATGCTCATTCTGGAGTTGAATGTAAGTTTAAGATCTCAAACTTGCAGAATATTTTGAATAACTTTGTGCATAGTTGTTTTAAATGTAGAAGTGTAAACACCATAGTGTGGTTTTAAATGTAAAAAAAACAAACCAGAAAACCTTTAAAAATATATAGCTATAAGCATAATGAAGCATAAACTTGATATTCATGTGAGCACATCTTTTCTTATCCCTGAGTGCTTCAGTTCTGGCCTTCAAATATGGGCTAGTTATTTCAATTTTAAGTCCCTGATACATCATTTTTAGGTTGAGACTTCAGAGAAATTTCATTTTTTCCTCAGATTTTTCAAATCTGTTTTATTTTTAAAGTATTATCATATGGGTAGGGTTCATGTAGAAATAAGCAACAAAGATATAGATTCCTCTGTATTTCTAGTGTAACTGCTATCACAATCTGTGGCTGCAGAAGCTTCTGTATCCATCAAGATGTCCTCAGTACCTGATAACCACCTGCTTATTGTCTTTTACTCCTCAGTTGATCCCAGACAGATTCATGGTACTCACTTAACAGCCCTAAATATCACTCCCATTCCAGGTTTTGGGATTTCTGTCTTTCCTCTTTGAGACTTCGTGTTTGTCAGACGGAAATCTATGACTTCACTGCTGCGAGGTCTTCTTCTCTCTCATATGCTGACTTTCCACATTCCTTCTGCTCTCCTCACACCTTCTTCACTATTCTTCTTTCTTCAGGTCTGTTCCTCTGTGCATTTTTTTCCTTATTTTTTTTTTGTCACAACCATCCATGTCATTGCTGCAGCGTTGCTCTAAAGAAAAGCTGTAACGCTCCCCATTCCCTTGCTCCTCCCCACAGGATTCTTGTGATATTTCTAATGAAAAGAAATCAGGGAGGAGGGAAAGACAGGCAGCTGAACTGTAATTCTCCACTAGCATGAGTTCATTGTCCTCATCTTTTCTGCACTGTAATACCTCTATTATTTTTGTCTGACTCATATAAACCATGTCTGGCAATATGATCTTCCTTCTGCATCTTGCCAACTCTATCATCCCCTCAGTATGATCCCTGATGTGAGTTTCCCTGTCCTTTCATTCCGCCATAGAAAAGCTCTTTGATTTTGTTGTCATCTTACTCTTACCCTTGTTGCAATTTGCCCCTTCTCCTGTTGCTTTCCCATAGTGCAAGAGTTAAGAGGAAATTAGGTCCACCAGCTTCTACTTTGGGCAAAAACATGGTTTTCCATTTATCCCTGCCCAGCCAGGAATGTCAAGTGAGGAATTTGCAGAGCTCTTGCTGCAGCCTCCTGCTCCTGTCCCCAGCAGCTGCCATGCCATCCATGCTCACCCCTTTGCCAGCTCCTCCTCCAGCACCCGGCTGGGTCACGCAGGATGGCCCCTCCTGCCTCTGAAGCTCCCCACTGCCTTTGGGCATTGCAACCAGCAATTCACTCACAGTTTACGGGGCTGAAAATGTCTGTTTACATATAAATATGTACAGACACATGCTCACATATATAAACATGTGTGTACATATATTTTTTTCTATTCATTGCTGTGCACATATATATATATACATATACACATACACATACACATACACATACACATACGTACACACACTCACATGGAAACAATTGACATCCTGGTTCTCTCATTTCCCTCCATGGGGCATATTAGAATATTTGTTTGAAGTGCAGGTGTGGCACACCAGGTTTATCTGTCTGTTTCAAATCTTTATTAGAGGAAAATTACGCTTTTGTATGTGAATATGTATGTTTGCATTGTGCAGGCTTGGCTGTAGCCCATTTTTCCAAACCCTTTCCGTGTCATGTATCTCTCTCTGACCTTACATTCTCTGAGGCAGGACTTGGCTTTTCATACCTGTGGGCAGCCCAGAGAGGCTCCAAACCCTGGTCATGCTGGCAAAATATATTTTAAAAATAGAATATTCCTAAAAATATAATCTTCAAGGATAATCAATCCAGTTAGCTTCTGAGGCCCCAGGCTTTTCAGAAGACTCACTACTAGGTGGAAAAGAGAGCTCAGCTGAATATATTACAAGTGTGTTAAATGCAGCTTTAAAATTGTTGTGCCATGGCCAACATGCTGTAATTTTTCACAGGCATTGCTGTGCTGTGGGAAAAAAGGAGGAACACAGATGAGCATTTCTTTGTGCAGGAGGCTGGGTGTTTCTCAGCAGCTTTGTCCTCTAGGCTGATTGCTTACTAGCTTGATTCCTTGCCTGAGGCTGGCAGGAGGCAAGTCTCCTTCTCTTGTGTTTCTCACTTTCCCTCTCCCACATCTCTACAAATCCACTGAGGAGCTCCACCCCTGCATTCTCACGCTTTTTACTGGGACTATAAACAGCACCTTATTCTCTGCCAAATCAGGTTATCTGCATAGGTCATTTCAATCTAACTTTTGTGCCAATCCCATTTTTATTCAGCCAGTATATTGGCAACAACCTTTTTCCTTTCCTTGGATTGCAGGAATGCTGCCCAAAAAGTATCTATTATTTCAGAAACAAGAAAATACTCAAAGTTAGAATCCTCTGAAGGGATGACTACACTTGGGAAATTGCTTGCTTGTGTTTTCCCTTTGGCTGCTCAGTCTTGAGACTTGTCTCCACTGGATCTTAATCCACGAGTGTCAAGGTTTCCATACGAAATGCCTTGTGTAGAAACAGTTGATAACACGATCAGTATGTTTTTTCATTGACTAAAATCCCAAGACAGACTAGCACTTGTGCAACACAATTCATTAGAAACCTATACCAGGGGACTTCAGCTACAAAAGCCAGAAGAAGAAGTAAACATTTCTTTTAAAAAGACCAATTCAGTTCTCCTGAGTATAACGTAGAGCTTACAGATATGACCCCATTATAACTGATGGTTTCATGCATCTTCAAAAAAGCGCTGATGAGGGCTAAAATGACTCATTCCTGTTACCTCCAAAGCAGCTCTGCCATCAGTAGAGATAGTCCCTTTTGGCAACAAGAGTCAATATAGTTGCAGTTTAGTAACTGGGACATGGTTCTGCCCTCTTGAAACAGAAGAAGGGAAGCCCAGGGTAATAGGAGACTGTATACTTGACTTCCAAAGTAGCCCATGCAGTAGGCAGGAAATTGTGTGTTTGAACACTTGCAGTTCAGGCTTATCCTGAATAGTGCACCTTGACCACACCACTGAGATGCTCCCCAGTTCTGCTCCTCTCTGTTTACCTGCTCTTGTTCATCAGCATGTTTTCCTTTTGCATCTGCCATTTCTGTTTTAAACGAGCTGCCAGCCATATGTGCCCTTTTGTCTGATTTTCCTTGCAAAGGTTCCTGTGACTTTGTTACTGCTGTCACACCAAGCCCCTAAACCAGATGGCTGCTAGCCTCTCTTTTTTTTTTATCCAATCCACTTTGTAAATAATTAAAGGGAGTCTGCGAATGAGAATCGGTGTAGTTGTACGAATCAGGGTCATTCTATGATTCTATGATAGTTCAGGTGGCCTTTCAATCAATGCTTTTAAGATTTTCAAATGATTAGGATCCACACCTTGTGCCTGTAGTTAACTTAAGCCATCAGTTTTACTTTATTGTTTCTGTACCTGCTCCCATTTGTCACTGGGTCCTCTTCTACAAGCTTATTTAAAAGCTCCAAGGGAGGGAGAAAATGATAGCTTCTCACAGGTGTTTTTAGTACCCAGTCAGGAGGGGGGATTCTGGTTATCAACAAGGTTTGTACTCTTGTAATGCAAGTAAGCCAGATAAAGCAGTACTAGTGATAATAAAGAACACTGCATCAGCAAGATATAGTGGTGATATCAGGTAGGAGAAATATGGAGGTGCCCAGCACTCGCAAGGTCATAACATAAAGTCATGAAAGTAAATTGTGGTAATAACTCTAATAAAACAGTATTACCAGGAATCTTTATGACCTGGAGAACTCAAGGTTCAAACATAACCCATAGCCAGGAGACACGGAAGGTACAGGCTCGCCTTGTACTATGGACAGGAAAACACAGTGTGTCCTCTGCAGGAAACCCTTGCCTTGGGGAAGGTCAACAGAGACAATGCACATAGATTGCCAGTGAAAAAGAAAAAGGGTTAGTCATGATAGCTGTCCATTTGGATTTTTTTCAGGGCTCAAGTATGGAAAACCATAGATGGGCTTAACTGTTAGACCTGACAGGCTGCTTCAGACAGAAGCTGCCAGTATGACCTCCTCTGAACTTGCTGTCTAGCCATACTGTGCTCCCTGAACTCTTGAAATGTTTTATAGGTATGCAATAAGTCAAGGAACCTCAGGTGTCAAGTTTAGCTTCAGGACAGCTATCTGAGGCTCATAGTTCAAATATCTGATGCGTGGTTATATTTCAAGTCTCAGTAACAACCAACCGAAGACTTGGCCACTGTTCAGATTAAAAGCCTGGTGTTAGACTGTTGGATTACGCTGCCCGTGCTTTGGCAGCGCACTGAAGAAGGCAAAACTTAAGTGACATTAAAAGAGATTGCTTGTTCAACTGACTGATACAATTAAGACCAGCAGAAAAATAAAAGTACAGCAGCTCAAATAGAAATAGGAAAATGACAGGTTCAAAGTAATTGGATAAACCACGTGTGTTCAGATTGCCGGTGCCTGGTGAAATCAGCCCCAGAACAGTGAAGGAGTTGGCTGAGACAGACTTAAAGCTACTTTCAATTGTTCCAAAAGAATTGTGGTGGAGCAGTGAGCATTCATTCACGAGACTGAAAGGAGACTGGCTAACATCTACTCCAAGGGGCAAGCCAGCCACTGAATTGTCAAGCTGGAAAAAGTAAACAATCAGACTCTTTGTGACCATTTCAAAGAACACAAAGTGGTGAGTAATGGCCAAGATGGATCGAAGTAAATCTGATGTAATCCAGTCCAAACAACCTAATTTCACATAATGAAAAGTGGTCAGATTACCGCTGCTTCTCAAAATGCTGTCAGGTGAGACTGGCAACATAAGTTTGACCTACTCCATTCGGGAAGCAAGCCTATGCCTACAGATAATTGCATTAATTTTTATATTTTTCCTCAGAATTTATGGGAGGTAAAAAGCCACACAGAGAAGATCTGTTCAGAATATTTTTTATTTTTTATTTGGAGAACAGAAGATTTTCTATCAGTTGCAGTGAGGAGAAAAGGAATAACCTAATCTCCATATGTACTATTAAAAAGAGAAGATTAGACAAGGAAATACTCTTAATCTTCAACAACAACAAAAATCACATTATACAGAACAAAACTGTAAGGGTAATCTAGTGTTGGACTAGATTGTGCAATTGTGATCATCTGAATTCTTTAAGAAACAATGTGACAAGCACCTGCTAGAAATCACATCATTATTCTGTATACTTTCAGTTTTATTTTCTGTGTTTTTCTGTGATTTTGAAAGATGTGTGGCCTCTTCTTGCACTAGTGAAATAAACAAAACTTCCTCCATCTGCGGAGTAAAGCACCCTACAGCATGAGGGAACTCATAACTACTGAAACAGATGCAGTGTTTCCCTCTTTTCTGGGTTCAACACCCAGTTCTAGACAGTTCATTCTTAGGCTTTTTTTGCTTTCACCTCTGCAATGTCTAAATTTGTGGTAGCTGGCAGCCTCATGCCATACAGAACACTGTGGTTAGGGCCACTTTCTGGTGTTTGTCTTGTGATGAATAAGGTAGAAGGAAGAGGGATTCAATGTACTGTAGCACCTGGGGGATGTGGCACACTACCAGATAAGCACCAACCTCTCTGGATGCACCAGTGTCCTCCAAGCGTATTCAGCAAACATTGCTTTATAAAGCTCTCCCCACCTTCTCTGTGGCTCAACAATGCTGAGCTTTGGGTGGATGGAAGTTTGGTGCTCTCTATGTGCATCTTCAACATCAGCCTCTTTAGGTGTTTTGTTGGGCCAAGACAGCTAATGGACAAATGGTCTTGTAAAGAATATGGCCAAGGCAGTTGTAGAGACTGAGTCAGCAGTTTGCTTAGTCTAATACCCAATCCCCTCCCCAATTATAAACTACTTTCTTCCCCAAGGTTAATGCTTTTTTTTTTTTTTTTTATGGAACACCGTGCTCAGCTGGAGGCAGAAGCTCATGGGATGATACAAGCCTCTGGGGACAAGCATAAAAGAGAAATGTGTGTGGCAAAAAACTTGACCTTTTGCATTTATCCTCTATTTTGCTGGGCAAATCTTTGTAAAATCAAATTCACTCTACAGGATTAGCTAGAAAGAGCCTCTAGAGCTGAAGGAGTTGAGTGTCCCACAGGAAATTCCAGCTGAGAAACATGCAATATCTTTCCTACTAATTTCAGCTGAAAATCAGATTGTAAGACAAGTAATCCATTTAAAATTAATCCTTGCAGTTTGGTCTTCCAGCAGAAAATAATTGAAGCAAGAGTAAGCCACAGAGACCAGCAAAGATTCCTGCAGAGCCCAGTGGAATTTCCATTACAGAAATGACAACTGTCCTGAATTAGCCATCGCTGTCTTTGGCAGAGAGAAGCTCATTTTACTGGTACAGCCCTATCGGTTACCAAACAGATCGTTCAGAAAGAGGGTTAGTGACAGATGTTTAGGTGAGAAGCGGTGCTAGGGAAGCTGGATTGAAGTACTTTACAGAAGGGAAATTGGATATATAGAACAAGCTGTGCCAAAAGGAAAACCTGAAACAGGCAATTCTGATCAGCAGCGGGCAGAAAAAATGACTTGCATAGTGGAGGGAGATGCCAAGGAACACATTAATTTTCCCCTGCTTGAAGTGTACCTGCTAAAGGACAGCTTCAGTAGCCTCTTTTGGCCCTTACGTGTTCCCAGGTAACAGTAAACTTTCCCATCTCAACTTGTTCCCTGTCTTAGAGATCATCCTCTTCTGTTCTCCTTCTGTCTTTTAAAATGTTTTGGCAAGACTTCCCTGAGGGGTGCTCAATCTACCAGTGTCATTTATATTACCTACAGCAAAATCCAGAGTGCAAACAGATGCTTCTATTCCTCTCTTCAGGCCTTCTGCTGATGACCTCTACAGTACATGTGTTGAAATCTAAAATATTTATATATTGCGGTGACACTGTTCTAATTAGTGCAAATGATGTTCCGCGTCTTTCATAGTGTCTCTTCTGAGACAGCATATGTGATCAGCTGTAGTAATAAAATGGTTCTCTCTCCTCTTCCTTCTCTTTCCTTCTGACGTACTTAAGGCTGGTTTTATTATTGGCTGAAAACCCTTCCATTTACCATTGTCACATTTACTGAGTATCTACGAGTAAAACTTGGTCATGTTCTTTCCAGGCAACCAAGTAAATGTCTTTACAATAAGAGTATGGCTAAAGCACAAGTATTCTTACACTACCTGCAGCCCTGTTAAGATTGAAGCCATGCTCTTGAGTATGGCTAAAGCACAAGTATTCTTACACTACCTGCAGCCCTGTTAAGATTGAAGCCATGCTTTATATAAGATGCAACATCTCCAGTGTTCTTCCTACAAATAATCTGTATGACAGTGAGCAGGATAGGTTGGAAGTAAAAACAATTCCATTAGGGCTCATACTCTGGAAGGAGCTCAAAGCCTTGCACTGACTTGTCATTTTGTGAGCTGGAGCTTGATCTTTTTCTCTAGATGTGACTTGGCTGAATTCGGTCACTCCTGGTAGCCCAGAAGTCTGCTTTATCTTGGGCCCCTGCAGACTCCATGGTCGACCCTGAATAAAATAAGAACTGGCTTAACATTGCCAGGTTTCACAGGTAATATTAAATTGTCATACTATTCTCCAGAAGACTAAGAGAGAAAATAGGTAGATCTGAAATGGATGCCATTCCAGCTGCTCATTGAAAAGCATTTTGTAACAATTTCTTCAGAACTGTGTAAATATTAAATCCTTCTGCCAGTAACTCTTAGAAGGAGCTGAATGTTCTTATGCCCACTTGAGTCAATTGAAGCACAGAGGACTGGGATGTCGGGAGGGGGTCAGTGCTGAAAGACAACTTATCAGCCTTCTTCCAGCTACATCCTCAGAGCACCACATGTACGTGGTTGGTGTGAGGGATGCGAGTGCCAGGCGGGATTTAGAGCAGTGTGAGATGTGCTGCTTTACCAAGGTGTCAGAGTAGCAATGTCCAGTTTCAAGACAAATGCTTAGGCAATAAAAGTCTGTCTGTTAAACAGTACTAAAGTGTTCTTATGACCCTCTGTCTGGCTTATCTTTTCTGTGGAGAGTTCTTCTGCTGTTCCTTTATTCCGTTTTCTCCACACCTCTTCACATGTGTGCTTTCAAGATCCGAGTTTGGCTAGGCTGAGATCTGGGATGGGGGCACAGGGTGCAGTGCCATGGAACCCCTGTGGCCCCATCTGTGCCAGGATGTTTCAGAGGGCACTGGACAAGGCGAGATGTCAGGTGTCAGAGTCTGGCCAGGTGGATGGTGCCACAGGGCTAGCCCAGGAGCCCATCTGTCTGGCCCATCATCCAGCCAGATGGACACAGCTCATTCCCCTTCCCTGCGCCAGGAACAGCTGTCAGACAGTGGCAGATTTTTGGTTACTGCCAGCCCATGGACAGATTTAAACCAGTGTCCTATGGACAGCCTTGGATCTCATCATCACTCCTGCAAGTGACTTTCCCTTTGTTTTTTAAAAGGAGTTTATTCTGCTGAGTAGGTGGTGCTGGTGCTGCTTACAGTGAACTCACGCGAGCCTAGAAGATTGGGGAGGCTGAGCTCGCCAGCCCTGCACGTTTTAGTCTGGGAGTCCGGGGTCTGCACCAGTGCCTGCAAAATACAAACAGGAGGGCACATTCAGCTGTTGCTCTAAACCACATCCCTGCTTATTATAGTCCTGACTGCAAAGGTCACAAAGCCTGCAGATGAAGGCTACTGCTAATTATTACCAGAGTTACCAAAAAATCCCCCATGTGCAGTCATCCATGCAGAATTGAAGGAAGGGAAAATATGTCTTTATATATATAGCAGCATTTTTGAGGATTCACTTGACTTTGCATGCGTAACATTTGATGTAAAATGCTCTTTCTCTTGGAACTGATATTATTCATGTGTATGGTTCCTGTTTAGCTAATTGCTCTTAACTCACAAAAAGGAAGGGCAATTTTCAGTAAGTCCAAATACCTTCCTTGAGCATCTTCAAAATGAAGAGTTTCAAATTCTCATTTTAGAAAAAAGTTTTGCAAGATTATCAATCTGTCTTACTTAAAAAAAAAAAAGTAAAAAATAAAAGTTTAACAGAAGAAATAAGAAACTAAAGAAAAAACTGACCTGAAACTACATTTGTCAGATATTCTAAATTTGGCTATCTGACTGAATGAATCTGTGTTTCACACAGCCCCTTCTCAGAGGAGGTGGAGTGTGATCTAGCTGTTCAGGGAGAGTCTTTCACTCAAAACCTGCCTGATGGAGAGGTCTCTGTGTATCAGGGATGAAAGTAGGCCAGTCTTTGTCCTTTAGAGAAGTACCTGAAGCTATATCATTATTAAAATTTTCTGGGACTCTCATCTTCTAGATGGACAGATGGCAACTCCACATAACAATAAAAGCATCCTTGCAAGATAAATTAATTAGTCACCTCCTACATACTGGGAAACTCTAATCAGGACAGCAAGTGTTTGATGGGGATTTGAGAGTGATCAAACAAGCTGGTCTTAAACTATGCTTTTTCTATAGCATACGGAGAGTAGAATTTAGGGCTATGCAAACAACAGAGGTTTTTTCTTTCTTTTTGGTTTTGCCATTGTATGGCAAAATCAGAAGTAAGAAATTAAAATTTCAATTGAATTCTAGGTTTTCACCTCTTTTTCCCTCACTGAAATAAGACTAATAAAGTTAATTATGCATATACAACAGATTCCGTGTGTTTCATTTCATTTCAACCATTTAGAGAGCCACACCAACACATTAAGAAAACACTGTTAATACCCCTCTCTTATTGAAACATTAGTGATAGCAGAGATGGCTCGGGACATGGGATGCCAACACTGAAATCCCTACTCTACCAAAGGGTCTTTCAGTGCACTTTCTCAGGACAGGGCCCTTACCCCGTGGGGGTCGTGGAGTTTGATTTGCTGACATTAGTCTATTTATTTGTATTTTTAAGCAGATGCTGGACTGCAGACTGCAACCAGCAGCCTTGCCAGGAGGGCAGTCCTGGAGCAGCAAAGATAGGCACAGGTCCTTCTCAGTGGCAGTGGGTAAGTCAGGGATGCCAGAGGCAGTGCCAAAGCTCTGAGGGCAGGATGGAGCCCACAGCTGCATAGCACCACAGCTGAGCACCTTCCAACTCTGCATGAGCTTTGAACAGAAACCATCCTAGGAGATAGGGAAATGCTGTCAGAAGTGCACAGATTTCTCCAGCAGTGTGTGTCCTTGCTTTTCTTCTCATTCTCAAAGCCAGCATTGTTACAGCCAGTACCTCGCTCCACCAAGGGCCACTGTTTGGTTCTTCTGCAATTTCCTCCCTTCATCCTTCTCCAGGGTAACCCAAAGTGCTGCTCTCAAAACTGGTTCTGTTTCAGATTGCTCTGGCCACATCATACTTATTAATTCCTTCAGCCTCCCAGAGAGGTCTGCATCAGGTTCTTCATGTCCTGTCACTGCACTTTACACCCCACTGCCTTTTCTGGTCCTCATGGCTTCAGTTCAGCCCCGGAAATCCTTCCTCACTCTGTGTTTTGTGCTGCCGGGCCCTGCTCATGCCACAGCTCCTGCTCACATCAGTCTTGTTCCCTTTGCCTATAGTGCCGTCTCTTGGCACAGGTAAAGTGGCTTCTTCCACCACTCTTGTCCCAGGAAGCTTTAAGTTCTCTTTGCAGAGGCCAGATTCTTCCTGGGACTTGCCAGTTGCAGGGCCGTGCTGGCTGAAAATTTTTAATATGTATTTCTTTCACACCTTTATGCCATCTTACGGCATTCATCAGTGCAATGTTGCATGGACTTCTCTTACAAAATTAATGACTGAGCTACTTCTCTCTCTGTTTCTTCCTTTCCAAGCTCCTGACTGTTCAGCCTACAAACTGGCTGGGACTCGTGCCGTCTCCCATCATATCTTAGTACAGAGTCTGGCACAAAGGGACTCTGATCTCCATAGATCTAAGCCCTGCCCTATCAGTAGCTAATTAAAGCTTCTTCCATATTTAGGACCCTAGTCATATTTTTACTGACAGTGCTGTGAAATTGCAGTGACTGGAAATCAGACTCAGTGATACTAAAAAATAACCGACCAGACTGAACACATCAAACGTTTTCTGACCTGTTTCAATTTGTCTCTCTTATCTGAACCACATGGGTGGAATTTAGCTCCTCTATTTTTAAACCTTTAACTCAGGCATTGACCTCTTTACTGCAGTCACCCTGGGTTCCCTTTGCAGTCAAAGAAGAGAGAGGCACTTCTGGGGTGCAGTTTGCGTGGCCTACTTTTGGGGTCTACTTTAGGACAAGAAGAAAGAAACCCTAGAAATGCCTTTTTCTCTTCACTGACTGTAAAGAAATCCTCGTTAGTCATGCCACATGCCTACAGTGTCACTCAAAAACCAAACCTAAGTGTTCTGAGATGCCTCTTGTACATCATTGTTCAATGTTAGCTCTGAATAAGTGGATTATTCACTGTATATATAGAATGTTATATGTTACATATGTTCTGTATCTATATATATGTAATAGAGAGTCCATGCATTAATGTATTACTAGGAAGTTAATCAAGCAGCTGTAGGTATCATTGCAACATTTTAGATGAGAACTCCACCTTCAAACCAGTAAAACCAATATTTGTACCAGATGAGACTGCACAAGCTATAGATTTGCTAGGACCTTGTCTATGGTGAGTCTTTCTGTTTCTGAAAGTGTCTCTCCAGCTCCAGCCAGAAAATCAGAGCTGCACCCCTAGGAATCTGGGTGAGACCGCACCTCGAGTACTGTGTTCAGTTCTGGGCCCCTCACCACAAGAAGGATGTTGAGGCTCTGGAGTGTGTCCAGAGAAGAGCAACGAAGCTGGTGAAGGGGCTGGAGAACAAGTCTTATGAGGAGCGGCTGAGAGAGCTGGGGTTGTTTAGCCTGGAGAAGAGGAGGCTGAGGGGAGACCTTATTGCTCTCTACAACTACCTGAAAGGAGGTTGTGGAGAGGAGGGAGCTGGCCTCTTCTCCCAAGTGACAGGGGACAGGACTAGAGGGAATGGCCTGAAGCTCCATCAGGGGAGGTTCAGGTTGGATATCAGAAAAAAGTTCTTCACAGTAAGAGTCATTGGGTACTGGAACAGGCTGCCCAGGGAGGTGGTCGAGTCGCCTTCCCTGGAGGTGTTTAAGGAATGGGTGGATGAAGTGCTGAGGGACATGGTTTAGGGAGTGTTAGGAATGGTTGGACTCGATGATCCAATGGGTCCTTTCCAACCTTGTGATTCTTTGATTCTGTGATTCTGTGATTCTGTGAATCTGCTCAGGATATTTCTTTAAGTTTTATCAGGGCTGCACGACATCTTGCCAGGGAGCACGGCTAGAACTGGAACTACTGAGTACTTGTAAGATGCACCATTAATTGATTCCTCACCTGGGCACATCCCCCATTGCAACTTTCGGGAGCAAGGACTTCATGTGTCGTGTGAGAAGCCAGGCTGTTCCTACTCTTCTTTTGTCTCAGCTGACCAAAATAACATCTGGAAAGTTGAACCTACATTTGAATATTCCTGTGAGTCACTTGATTATGAAACCCAAGATATGAAAATTAATAACCTACCAGTGCCATTGGATCTGCCCGATGGGTGCTGTTAGATGTGCACAACCGTCAAAACTGGAATTGGCACTTAGAGGAAAGGACATTTTTTAAAAAGTACTAAAAATGGTACAGCCTCTGAACTAACCTTGCTGGTACATTTATTGCAGAAGCTATGAAGGGTTTTAGAGGCCGCAGGCCACACATGCCTCCTTGTACATGCTTTAACAGTAACTCTGAAGAAAGTTTTCATTTTCCTGTTCAAATCACTCTGGGAAGAAGAAATTATTTGACTCCTTTTGTTTACTTTAGTATGTACTTGAGAAGAACGGGATATCAGTGACAGCAGAGGACAGCAGGATTGGTTGTACAGATGAGGAGAGACACGCAGCCATACGTATAAACTAAATGTATGTCCTAGGAGCAAATTCTGACATCATTAATTTAACTTACCCACAAGTTGATGTAAAAGAATCTAAAAGAATATGCTGCCACCATCACTTTTCAGCAAGAGTACGCGATTCGGTTTAAAGCACAAATATTGCAGTAAAGCCTCTTGATACAAACACCATTTTGTGACAGACAATTCCATTTATTTCCTTGAATTGGAATGCTAATTAAATCTGTCAGTGGTTTTCCTGCCAAAGATCTGCTGCTACATCTGTGGGCAAAGCTGTATTTAAACACCCTTCAGAGCCAGCAGCATTTCATTGATCAGGTTTTTGAAGGGAGTCTAACCAAGAAAAATATATCCTGTTATCTTCTCACTTAGCATACTGATCTGATAGGCAGATTCTTAAGTGCAGACATTTTCGTAGTGGGTCTTACTTTCTCTATGGTAATAGAAAGTATTAGGAATAATAACTTAATCTTTCAGTGTATTTCTTCCTAATGATGAACTGCATTAAAATGCATGGCAAAATATTTTCTCTTTCTTCCTAAGAGGCATTGTAGCTGTTTCATTTTATGCTTGATGAAGCCTGCAGAAGCTGTCCTGCTATCCTTTTTACACGCTGCAATGCCGGCACTCTTATGTATCTTTAAAACATTGGTCCCACTGTACTGCATTTCTTACGGAAAGCCCCAGAGATCGGTATTCTATTTCTCTCTGGAAATGAACCCAAACCACTGATCGACATCGCACTGCATTTGGGAAGTTGGGTTTTCTGCAGGAGCAGAACTTTGTGGGCTTACTAGCATTTCCTGTTCCTATACACCTGGCTTTATGCGTGGCCTGTGACAGATAAATAATAAATAGTTGGTACTTCTACCCAAATCAGGCCGAAATACTGAACTACAGCAATGCCTGCACTGAGGCAGTCCCAAGACAAGCCTGAGGCTTGCTGAGTATTGCCCATAACTGCACTGTTAGGCACAAAATGACCCTGTGTGCAGAGTTAGTAACAAGGAGATATGACACTTCAGTGACAAATAGATCATTGGCCAAACACATGCATTTTAGACCACAGAAGCCTTGGTGAAAAATGGCATAATAAATCTGAGTGATGGTGAGGGCTATGTGCTGAGCATTACAACTGAAAACAAGCAGGGCTCAGAAATAAACTGATTCAAATCCATGGAAGTCAACAGAAGTTAACTAACCATGGGGTCCAGGACTGTGGAGCAGGACCCATCTTCTCCCTGTGACATGAAGCATCTTGCAGGGTAGCAAGGGAGCTGGTAACTCTCCTGACCTCACTGGATAAGTAAAGTGACACAAGGCACACGCACAATGGTTCTTGTTCTCTGAACCTCAGCTGCTGAGGCTTACAGCAAGGCTTTCATGAGTGTGGACGTTGGACATCCCAGGTGGTCTGGCCCCTTCTGGTTTTGTCAACACTCCAACATGTTCAAGAGTGCTCTCCTTCTACAGTTGCTATGCCAAGAAAGCATTTATGTGACTTAACTTTCACGTTCCCATAGAGCTATTTCTGTCTGTGTTTTTATAGTTGGGTTACTCCTATCTAATACCTGGTTTAGTGGCATTACAGGGGCTTTCTGTCTTGCCCGTGAACTTCAGAGCTTACAACTGTGCAAGAAAAGTACATGCAATTGGAGACTAAAGCTGGCCGAGGCCCTGCAGTCAGCTCTTGTATATAGGATCCCTGGGAAAATCAATATACCCCGGCAGTCCCCAGCACATCTCAAGGCCCTGGCACACTCTGGTTGCTCCTCAGACCTGTCCTTCTCACCCAGGCACCCCTCTCCCTATGAGAGGACAGTGGAGACCACAGGGCCACTACAGGATCCCCTATAGCCTCCAGTGTAGCACGGTGGGGTGTGGGTCATGCAGACCGAGCTGGTGCTGGGGGCACACGAGCTAAAGCAGTACACCCAGCAATCCTGCACTGTGTTTTGTACTTGGAAATAATTATTCCCTATTATAATGGGCTGTGTGTTTGTATGCGAGCCCAGACGAGTGTTTAGCAGAGCAGCAGGGAAGCATGAGGCAACGGTGAGAGCTAGCTAGTGCCAGCAGCCTGTCCCGAGAGATGGCTGATGCAGACACAAGCCCCTTAATGCAACTTAAAAGGCTGGTGATACACAAGTGGAAAGGTCTTCTCTTTTAGAAGAATGAAAGCAAACTGTCAGGTCAAGCTGTCTGGGACTCACAAGGAGGCAAAGCACCTCTACACTGACTCAAACTGATGTTCAACTTCCTCATCACTCTGGCTACAGAAGCATGGGGATATCCTCCCAGCTATGTTAGGTAAAATCCTTATGCTGATAACCTATAGCAGGTTCTCTGAGGACGACTCTAGGGGTTTCACACTGTTCAGAGACCCTGGCATCTTCCAGCATTAAGCCAGAATTATGGCCCCTTAACAACATCTAAAGCAACACGGGGATATCAGAGCAAAGGTCTGCCTCAGTGGTTCTTATTTTCCCAGCCCAGCAAGTGTGATTATTGTTCTTAGCTGGTCATCAGCAATGCAGACAATGGATCTGTGTGTCTGGCTAACAGCTGTCATCACGTATGGGATCAATATGTGCCTGCCACAGCTCAGTATTTTAAGAATAACAGAACAGAGTTGCAGAGGCTTGTACATAACGTCTGCCCTCCGTATACCATTGTTGGTCATAGGTTACTGGGTTATTCTAACATCTGACATATCCAGGGTAATCCACTGGAAATCAATCAGATCAGCTGCGAATGGACAGCCAGTGATGACAGATCGAGTTAATGGTCTTTATCACTGGTTCAGTGACAAGGGTCTAATCCTGGTATTTCTGCAGTGACGTGCAGATAGAGCACACATGAAAAAGTAGAGAGGCAGGCAAGGCAAGTGAAACATGCTTTTAACTTCTCAAAGATCTGTACATATGAGTGGGCCAGTGCTAGAATGAATAACTTGTTGTGTATTTTCAGAAGAAGGTCAGGACCAAGTGGCTAATGTTTGTATCTTCCCCCACAACTCGTTGATAACATTACTGAGTTACATGTACCTATTTCCTCCTCAAGATAAATACATTTTAATTATAGAGATGTTCTAGCTTCAGATGTGCCTCCAAATTTATCAAGGCTTTTAATGTCATCCTAGTTACATTAATAAATACCAGTAAGACCAGAGCTCAGTGATGTCCCACTTTGGTTTTTGTGTTGTTTAATGTTAAGTGTTAATTTAAACATAATTTAAGCTAGGTGAGGTTTTTTTTGTCTTCTTCTTCTTCAGTATTGCCACCTTTCTGATGGTGATGTGGTTGAGATCCATAGTCTGTATTTTACCTTGTAGACTTCAAGGTCTTGCTCCCTAAAGATCAAGAGGTAATTTTTTGAGTCAGAATTGGGGATATCTTGAATTTTGACTCTTTGAGGAGAGCTAGAAAAAAGCACCCAAAACCGGACATTAGAAGTCACCAGTCATCTTTGAAAGACTTCATAATTTCCATGCTGCTATACCTGTAATTTATCCTAACAGCTGTTATCTGTCTAAAAAATAGGACTTTGCTTGTGAATATAAGAAATATCAGTGAGACGGCTGATATGGGAAAGGCCGGCAGGATCAGACCTTAATATTTCACAATCTAATCCTAGGAATATTATGTTTATTAGGTCCCATATGCTCTGCTAATTCCAGCTTTATTTATAATACGTGGCTTATTTCTTAGGATTAGATTTAGAACAACAATTGGCTGTTCAGCAAAGAATGCACTAAAGCAGCCCCACCTTGCAGCTAGAAGTGTCTTCTGCTGCTTGGATTGTGAAAAATATTTATCCAGCTCGATATATAAGGAATTGAAACATGACAAAAGAAGTGCTTCCTATTGGGACTCATGTACGTACAAAAGTGTTTCCCAGTCCAGTGGCACTAAATGCTCCGCAGCCGTGGAGGAATCTGGAATGGCAAGGATTGTCCAAAAGCATTATGTGTCTGCCAAAATGTGTCTGCCTCTGCCTCTGTGGGGGTGTTCAGCTGCAGGTCATCATGCTTTGCAAACCCCTCTCTGCCTTTCTCCATTGCTTCCCATGAGAGCCAGGATGAAGCATCAGGCTGTGACGGGTGCACAGCATGCCAGCTTGGGTGGGAGCAGCTAGTGTTTTGAGCTGGGCAAGTAGGGAAGCAAGTACGTGAGGCTGGGAATGGGGCCAGAGGATGATTTTGGGCATGGGGGCTGGTGGCTGGGCTGCGGAGCCAAGAGTACTTGTGCCCCATTGCAGAGCTTGTGCTACCTTCTGCTGGAGACGGTCACTGCACCCAGGTTGGCAGCACCCTTGCTTCAGTGTCTAGGGCCAGACCACACCAGTGACTCCTCCAGGCTCCAAATCACACCCTCACCCACATAGTCCTCCAGCTCCCTGTTCCTTTTCTGAGCATCTTGTAAAAGCCCATCTGAAAAGTAAGCTGCTTGGCTCATGGATGCAGCAAGAAAGAGAACACAGTTAATAAACAAATACAGGTGAGGCATGAGAACATACAGATTATTGGTTCATTTACACATCATCCAGTTAGTTAATTTTGTCCTCTGTCATTTGCATCACATGCCCAAGCAGTCATTTAAATGCTTAATTTTTTCCTTCATCTTTGTTGCTTACAGGATTGTTTTTCCTTCTGTTGATTGGTTGGACTTATTGTCTCTCTTCCAAGGTCAGGATGAATGTGAACCACCCATGGTCCAGTGACTGACTTTCTGCCCTGCCTGGAAGGTTCTGCAGCCAGCTCAGAGGGCTGCTGTCTGTGCACCACATGGGCCTCAGACACATCTTTCCCTAAAAGAGCCATCAGCCTAAGAAACAAGGATGCAGAAAATGCTACAATCAAAATTAAGTCAAGCCCTGAAGCCATCGTTTCAAATAAAGCCAAATAAAATTAGCTAATTGGAATGGCAAGCAATGTCAATTTGCTAGGCTATAAATTAATAAGAAATAACCTTAGCTGATCAGAAGATTTCTTGCTCCATGTATTTTGGGATTTCACAACACCCTTTTGCTTTAGCACAGAAATCAGTTCCAGAGGGGCCTCAGCCGAGAGGTTCCCTTCCTATACATGCTGCTTCCTCCCTAGCTTCTGTGTCTTTCTGTCTTCTGAGGTTCACTCCTTTTCCCTACTGTCTCCTTTTTCATTCTTTCTCTCCAGAAACCATTTTCTTTTCCAAAGAAGCTGTGTGCTTTATTTCCAAGTCCAAATGCAGACGCGTCGCAAAGAGTAAGGATCATATCTGGAACACCAACAGTTAAAATCACAACTATGACCATAATATTAATAATTTTTATATTCAGTGAAGGATATTGAGGGCAAATGCCCAGGACACTTGGCCACCGAGGACCTTCAATATGTGAAGGAAGACCCACAAGTACGATGGCTGGCTGGCAGGCTGGCCTTGAGCCATGCCCTGGGCATGGGGAGCACTCTGTGCTTCTTTCCAGAGATGCAAATATAGAAGCACAAGAGCTAAATTGCTGTTTATTCCATCCTCTACTGACTGGCTGCAGCTGACATGATTTTCTAGCAGGAAAGCTGTAAAGTCATAGAGGTGGGAAAGATCTCAATTGCTCGGTCCATGTCCTGTCATGAGTACTGGGTTGTTTCTGAAGGCCATGGGTGAAGCCCCCATAAGTGGCCACGGTTGGCACATGCAGAGAAATGCCACCTGCTCAGCTGCCAGCACTGGTTCCAGCTATGTGGCGAAGCAGCCGCCAGGCTGAAGCACAGCTGCTAAGTGTGGCTTTCTAGCGGATGGCTTATTGCATTTCACAAAGTGCTGAGCCTCGGGGATTTCCTAAGGCAGCCACCAGCCACCCTGGGTGTGTGGGAGTGAGGAGCTGAGCACCCTCTGCTGCTTAACAAGGGGTTCAAATCTCTAAGTCAGCCATGGAGGCCCAAAGATTCCTAGGGGAGTCCCTTTCAACTGCCATTAAAAAGCTTCATCCATTTCTCAGTGTTTTTCTTAATGTCTCAGCGGCAGAACAGTGAGTTAGGGCAGAATCCCAGCTGAAACTGGGCAAGTCTATGGCTTTTGGGTACTGCAACAAAAATCCCCTAAGCCACCCAAGGCAAGCGAAAAAAAGTACAAAGATGTGTTTCTCTCATGCTTTTTATGCAAGGCTCATGTTTTTCAGGGGGAATATTGCATGCATCTCAGCGCACTGAAGTAGACTTGTCATTATAATATTCCCTTTGACATTATTCTGAGACTCTTTTTAAAGCTTTACATACCTACACATGGAAAGTTAAATTTGACAAAATAACGAGAATGATAAATGGAGTGAATTTGCAAGTTTTTCTACTTAACAGCCATTCCATTATCACCACTTTCTCCCTGTGCAGAGCTCCCTACTTGAACCCTCACCTTAATTTGCAACTGCAATTTGAAAGACAACTGATCTGTGCATCAACTCTCTGAGAAGCCTGTTGTGGCCTTGCTAAAGGGAAGTGCTTGATATGGGGGAGGGATGTATTTTCAACTTTGACTTATTTAGGATTTCAGGTTTTATAAAAAATTATTAAAGTCTTCTAATGTCACCTTGTTCAGCTCATGATAAGAGAATTTGGAAAAGATCAAAATTGAACTGAGGGGTTTTATTGTTTTATGCAAAGGACAGGCAAATGAAATTAAATCAAATCACAAAGTCGATATTTAAAAAAAACCTCACACCCCAAATCAGCCTAATCTTAAAATCTTATAAATTATACATGTAATATGGTAATAGCGCCAAGTGAATATGTTAATTTTTCCTCCCTGTTCAGCTGAAATGTTGATGCACAAATGTTGCACAGAAAATCACATATTTGTAGTGGGATGTAACTGGAATCTAATTCAGCAGTATTTCTTATCAATTATCCCTTGGCTTTCTTCCTCGTGATCTGCAATGAACCCTTTCCCTTACATGCGGCTCTCCAAGGCAAGAGTGAAATGCAGCTCAAGGACACATTTAGTGGCACTGTGTTGTTCTGCCAGCATCCAAGGCACCTGCTGTCTGTACAGGACACCATCCACTCCCATCCATCTTCTCCCCCTGCAGCTTGTGCGGTTCGGTAGCTTTTCAGCATGACTGTGTGTCCGCTGTGGGACCGTGAGGCTCCCACTCTCGTGGACTTCCCCAGGGGGCCTGCAACATCCAGAAGCTTTGCCCGCTCCCATTTCTCAAGCTGATGAATGGCTGGAAAATTCAGTCCTGGAAATGTTTCTCTGTGTGTACATGGAAACACAGGAGCGGTAGAACAGGTGCCAGAAAGACAGAAATAGCAACAGGTTGTAATATGGGGCAAGTGGCATCTCCGTCTGCTGCTGGGAAGTATTGAAGAGGGCTGAAAACCAAGGATGGTGGCTACCCACTAGCATCCTTGATATTTCCCGCAGCTTTTAAAAGACTATTTCTCATCCATTTCCTTGCTGCCACCCCCTCTGGAGGCTGGGTGGCATTACTAGATGAGCGGTCCCATGAGGTGTGGAGGCTGCAGGGTTGTCTCTTCCCAGTGTCTGGCAGCTCAGGGCTGCGTTCCCAGTGGCCATGCAGTGCTGCAGCCCAAGTCACAGCCTCACTTACACCGGGGACATGAAAGCAGTGTCTTCTCTATCCTTTCATCTTTCCTAAAACTCAAACAAAGCTGTGAGAACTCCACCCACCCTCAAACTCAATTTAAACTGTTGGAAAGACTAAAAAATTACCGTAGAGAGGAACTGAAGCATGCTGGTGAAACCCCACACAACCAGTGTCCTCACAGAAGCCTGATTTCTTTAGAGAACTGGACTAAAATCATAATTAACAAGGCAATGCTGCCAAGAGAGGCTGTGCCTATGAGGTCTGGCCAGGCTGGATGCTGGCTGGAAGCCCTGAGGCTTTGTTATCAGAGCTTGGGCTGGCCCCGGCTCACACACACCCTCCAGTGCACACACACACAAACACACAACTGTGTGCACACACACACAGCACAGGGCCCAGTATGGGGTGAGAGCCACCGCAACACAGCTGTCATATGGCTGTCATAGTGCCCAGGCAGAGCCAGAGGCTCCCCTCCACCGGCTCAGGACCTTCACAAACAACAGGTTTTTGATGTGTGGAAGGAACAAAAGAAAAAAGCAATTACGTTTTCATCTCAAATTGAGCCAAAAAAAAAAAAAAAAAAAGTGGTTTGGTTTTCTTTTGGATTGTTCTTGTGGTGGAACAAATGTGTTTCACCTATCCAAAATGCAATGGTTTATTTGTTGAGGTACCCAGGAGCCAAATACCTTGAGGGTGTAAAATGGATGCAGCCCCTCCTGCCCAGACAGAATACTCCATGCATTTTCTTACCCCTTGGAAAAAGAGGTTGTCCCACTGAAAGAGCAATTGTTTCCTGGGTGCAGAAAACTCTAAGGACACAAAGTCTCCCTCTAGTCCTTCCATAGTGGCTGATTTGCCCCTGCTCTGAGGATGCAGGCAGCGGCGGAGGGCTGCAGGCAGTGCTGGACTTGGCAGCACTCCCATCCAGGTGAGATGCCCACGGTGCTCCAGCCCATTGAAAGTATGGACTTTGCTACTGCCTACACCAGCCTGGTCAAACCCTCAGGCAGTATCTCCAGGTTGTTGTTGTATTTTGCTTGACCTGCTCATACAACACAAGTGGATGCTGCACTGTGAAAGCACAAGCTGTTCCTCCCTACTTCCCCCTCTCTTTTTCCCTTGATTTAAAGCAGTTCGGGTTTTGGAGCAACCATGTCATTGGAGAAAGGCCACTGGCAGATGTCACCTCCCTGGTGCAAATGCAATGCAGGTATAAATAGCACCAGCCTCTGTCAGCTGCTATCCTGGGGCCTACCCCAGGGCTAGTACACTTGAAGGCTGTCAAAATCCAACCCAGTGGCGGATGGTTTTCCTCTACAGACCTTTTTGCCATCATTTTCACAGCTTCCTGCTTCTGTTCCCACCTCCGGTCTGCTCCAATCCACCCTGTGAACCTCAGGACGTCTCGCAAGGACTGAGCAGTGCTGGCTGCAAGACCTGTGAGCAGACTTCTTATCTAGCACCCAAAGCATGAAAACCATCTTCAGTCTCAGCTGACCAGGATGGAAACGAACTGATGATTACAGTGCTTGTCGAATGGCCCGTGAGCAGAGCAGACCGCATGCAGGCAGTCTGGATATTTATGTGCCTTGACCCCGTTGCAGGCAAGCACGACTAGCCTCTTTGGCTGATAGGCTAGATCTCTTTGTATTAAGCATTAACGAAAATATGTTGCATTAATATTGGAAAAGAAGGATTACGGACTTGCTAAGGCTTAATATCAGAAGGCTAAGGTTTAACTTTGTTTTGCTGCTTTGACTAATATTTTGTGCAGGAAAGCAAGCTATGACCTTGATACATGTCGCTGCCACCTGAGAATCACAAAATCCTAAGGACAGCCACAGTGCAGGCATAAATATGTATATTGCAACAGCAGCAAGTGCAGATGCTTTGATAAGACTTACAGGCTAAGGATTTCAATATGAATTCCTCTGATCAAAATTTAGACACGGTAAGCAAAGTCTGAGCCAGTAGCTCCAGATCCCCTGCAAAATCAATGCTGAGAAGTGGGCATTTGCAGGGCACAATCATCTGACCTGTATCAGATCTGCCTTAGGATAACATGAGCCCCACAGATGTCTATATGTCTGCTTTGAGCACAGGGGCACTTTGGATAAGTAGCCTGGGTACAGAGCCCACTGTAAATATCTGACATTGGTTCGGTGAATCCCATACCAGCCACACAGTAATTTGAGTTCTTATAGCACAAAACCAGGAGAGGAATGGGAGGTAGGAAGTAGGGTGAGATTTGTTAACACTCCTCTGGGCTCTCTTGCTGTTAGTTTGCACAGCTGATCTTGGGTCAAGCACAAAAATGCTGCGGTGTCCTAGAATACAGATGTTGTCTGGTAAAAGGGAGAAAGAACAAGACGTGCCAAAAAGTCCCTATCCCATTTTTTGTCAACTCAAAATCCACCCAGCCCAGGTCGTTCTGAGATTTTAAGCATTGGCGGGAAAGTTGTGTCATGAATCTGGGGAGGGGTTTGCAGACAAGCTCACGCCTTACTTCAGTAGCTGCCCTTCAAGGTCTTCCCACAGCTGGCTCCAGCATGACCAGTGTCCTTGGCTTTCTACAGCTCAGTCATATCTTTAGCAAGGATTATTTTACCCCTTAGACCCAGAAACCTTTTTCTTAGAATAGGCTTTTAAAACCAAACCCTTCTCTTGGTGTAAGTGCTCCAGCCCAGCAGCTGTGGGCAGGTCTTGACACCTGCTCTCACTGTCTAAGGATTCCTCCCTGCAAAATACCTGTAATTCAAGCATTTGATTTTCCCCAGCAGGGCATCATTTTTGCAAATGAAGCCTATTTGTGTAATGAAACACCAAATAGTTCACACAGGGATGCAGAGCAGTCATATAGGGAGAGAGCTCTCAAATGAAATGACGTGTCAAGGAAGATTTAATTGTAGATACCGCACAATACAAAATGAAAGAGAAAAAAAAAATAACAAAAACCTACAGGAACATCTTGTTTTCATTTCCCAGCAATTGCACAACATCAAGTCTACCTCAGTGCTCAATAAGTTCCCATTGGCACTAATTGGCACCCTTGCTGGTGGGTCCGCGTGGAGGAAATGCGATCTGAATGGCTTGCAGGAGCAGACCCACTCCTGCAACACCACACAGCCAGTCAAGATGCAGACAGGCGAGACATAGGCAGGTGAGATACAGGCAACCGCTCGCACCCCATGCTCAGCAGCAGACAGCAGCCACAGCCCCTGGCACCTTCCAGGACTTCTGCTAAAGAATTTCCTCAGATATGAAGAAAACAAGTGTGTGCTCAGCCGTGCTGGTATCAGATAGGAAACTCGCGCCAGGAATTTGAGTGTAGTTTGCAACTTTGTAGTGTGCAGGGACGCCTACTCCTTGAGTACAGCAAGCGTGTAAATACCTGTCTAGCTCGGAGCATATACTTCAGTGCCTTCTTCCATGGAGGTCTTAAGGAGCCTGCGAGTTCCTCCCTACCTTTCTTACTAATAACATTCAAAGTGATCACAGGTTTTTCCCATTCTAACCTTTGCATTGATATTTTCTGTGTTTCTTACTTCCCATGAACCTCTTTTTCTCTCCTGCTATTTGCCACCGCATTCGCTCCTCTTGTCCCTGAAGGAGCGTGGAGTTTTTCATGTGCAGGTAAATTTTATTACTGACTTTCAAGCGACTCTTCAGCTAGGGTCACTAAGCTTCTTCACTTGGCCAGTGACCAAGCCTAGAGAGACTTCTCTAGGCCAGCTCTCTGCCAGATGGCAGCCTGTCCCAGGATGATGCTGAGCATGGGTGCTTCATGAAGCAGCCTGGGAATTTTAGGAAAAAAAGAGCAAACTTATGAAATTTCCTATTTTATTTATTATTCTTATTTTTCAAATAACAGTTACCTGAGCCAAAAGGGCTTATACAGTGTTCCCCCATTATTTGCATTACACGTAAGTGTGAGTTTCCGGCAGATGGCTCCCTGACTGCAATATTATGGGCTGAGTTTGTACCTCAGACAATGTTCCCATTCCCTTCAGTGGCAAATATTATTGATTCTTGGGTATTTCCAAGGTGTTTTAAGATACTTCCAGTGGTTCTAGGCACTAGAAAGTACACTAGGCACTGTGAGTACAGTAGGTGTGTTTCCATTTGGTGAAGCAGTACTAGCTGCAAACACTGCACCTACACATGGCCCTCCAAGGCCATATTTTAAAGGAGGCTTATCTAAAAACTCACCAAGGGTTAATATTTCTTTTTCTGATGACTTCTGCAGGTTTTACAGCTTGCCCAGCTATATGATAATGAAACAGACTGAGCTGGATTTCAGCCCTACCATTACCAGCCCAGCAGAAGGGGATGAGCTATGGCATGGCTGCACAGGTTTCCCTCTTCAGCTCCCTCTTCATTTTTTTTTTGAAAATCAACGACACTTCAGACTGTATCTCCCCTTTCTGCAAAGGTTTCTAAAACTAGGGAATAAGTCTATGAGTGGCAGAGAGCAAGGTGGGGCGTGTATGAAAGAGTCATTGTTAAAGCTGGTTGCAAATTTTCAGTCCAGGTTGCCTTCCAACAGCAACCTGGGCTTTTGGAAGAAACAGTATTATGCACACAGAAGCACTCCATCAAAAATGTCAAGCTTTTGCCAAATATTTTTCAGCCAAATCTGGGTTTGGGTTTTGACAAGAAAGAAAAGAAGAAATGTTCCCATGGCTAAAAATTATCTCTGCAGTAGCTGTGTGTAATTGCTGGAAATGCAGGCTCACATATGAAGGATATGTTGCTACTGTACCGTGAGTAACTTTGTGAACGCTTCAGCAGTAAAAATGCCTGAATTGTAACACAAAATTCTTGCAGCAAGACAGAGAGAAAAGAGCAAAATCTGATTGCCCATCAGTAAGTGAGCATTTTACTTTTGTATGGAAATAAGCATTTCTATTCCTAATGACCATGTAAACAGAAGTGCTGATGACAGCTAGCTTATTTATACACTAAGAGGCTTCTTGGAAGTGGACAGTTGATAGAATAGAGAAGTCACTGTTCATAAATTGGTATTTGTCTGCGTGCTTAATATTTTGGGTGGTTGGAGGGGAAGAAGAAAGATGAGGAAGATGAGGCCCTTAGATATTACAGTGTTAAACCCCTGGTTAAGAAGTAGTCTGCAAGATCTGATTTCTTTTCTCTGCAGCTTAGTTTTAGCAACTCCTAACTAGTCTCAGCTCTGCCACTGAGCTGGTCTATAGTCCTGGCGAGCCGCTTACCTCCCAGGACTCGTGGAGGACAGCCTCTATCCTGCTCAGTCACTGTTATACAGGAGATGCCGCATTCCAGATGTTTTCAATAGAGAAAAGAAAGGAGCAGGCACGGGCCACCTCAGCTCTCCTATTCCTGCAGGAGGCTCAGGTCATCAGCAGTAGTGATGGCAATGTTGTTTCAAGGCATGCCTCTCCTTCCTCCTCCCTCCTCCCTCCCTCTGTGTTTTCTCTGGGCAAGGTCTGCGCCTGCCCCAGGTGCTGGAAGGAATGGACCAGGCTTGAATGAGCCTGGATCAGGCTGCCTGAGCCTGGATCACATGCTTCAACATTGGGGCTGACTTCTGGATTACTCCACAGCTCTGCTGCCCTTTCCAGGTCCTCCTCTCCTGGTCCTGCTGCGCAGTGGGAAGGTCTCTGCCATGTCCCCTCTTGAGTCTCAGAAACTGCCAGCAGTTCTCCATAGGTACCCCTACCCCCACATCAGATATTCACTCCTAAGGAGATGGAGACTCAGTAGTGTTTCTGCCAAGTCCAGATATTAAGATACCCATGCTTTAGCTCAGGCATGGTATGTGGGAAAGATATTAAATAAGCAATAATCACGTCATATGTTTAATTACCACACTGGAAAATCATATTTTGACTTTAAAATTGATCATAAACACATGCAATAAATAAATAAAGATAATCATGCATTACTTGTCCATGGCAGTGATGATACCAAGGCTATTAAAACAGTATCAATCAGGCACTGAAAATGGTTTATATTTAGCACATCTTATTTTAGATTAAACAGACCCTGCTCTCAATTATCCAGTAATTACCTACAGGCATGAAGGCAAGTATGCAAAGCTACAGCAAAGCGACGGTGTGAGCACTGGCTTAATTTGCTGCTGATAAACTTCATTTTGCCAGGATTAATTGGCGAGAACGCTGGTGATGAACACATGACAAGCACAGCACTCAATAATGCTTTAATAAAGTGAGGAAAGCAAATGTTTTCCATTCCTCTTCAGCACAGCAAACATGATTAATTAAGCACATTCATCTAATTAGTGTATGGATTCTCAGGAGGTAAATGTATACTCCCAGGCAGATACCTTGATATGATTGCAGAGGCTAGATTCAATATGTTTTTATGTGGGGCTTTTATGTAAACATAAAATTAGTTAGTTTTAAGGGGAGATCTAAGCCATGATTGGTTTCCAGCACTGGATCAAAGCTGGTCTTAATCACCAGTATTCATCAAAGATAACAACAGCTCTTCCTTCAGAATAACTTTCTGGCTTTTCTGTTATTTCCACTGAGATCAAGCATTAGGAAAAAAGCAGCCACCAAAATGTTCATTGGATGTTGTCTGTGTCTTGCAAGCCTTCAGCTTCCTTTGCATTAATAGCGTTTGGGTGTGCAGGGCTGAAGCTGCTTTTCTAATTAGCGTCAGCAAACAAAAGGTGCAAGGGTCCAAACTGTGCTCTTAAGCGTCTCGACACTTGGTGCCGCTTGGGGTCAAACCCTTCAAGAAAGGGGAGCCATAACATCGCTTTCCTTAATCCAGGCATAGGTACTACATGAGCAGCTGGATCTTCTAGCGCTTTCTGTGGCGGGGTGAGGGAAGCCAACAGGCAGGGCAGCCGTGGTGGTGGCAGAGGTGGATGCTAGTGGCATCTCCCTGCCCTGGCCACCACCAGCAGGCTGGATCTGCCCCGGGGCTGCCTCCAGTGCTGCGTCCTAATACTTCCAGCCAGCACTGGGTAAAATTTGTTTCCACAATGGAAATCCTTATTTTGCCTGAGAAAAGGGAAATGGCAACTGCAGAAACAGTTCAGCCAAGTGACCCAAGGGGCAGTAACGCCTGCTGAATCCTCCTCTTGTCCCAGCACAGCTGAGGGCATATACCTGGGGCCAAATTCCCTTCCCGGACTTAGGGTGCTCCCACTCATGAAGTCACACTGCAGAAGGCTGAAGGGACTGTGATACATGGCTCGAACAGATGCACAATCATTGCAGTGCCTTGCTGTGCCTTTATGCAGAAACACCAAATATTTGGGGGAGTGAAACTGGGGAGAGAGAGACAGAAGTTAGCAGTGAGGGGAAAAAACATCTCAAACCTCCACTACCTGCTTCACCATCATCCCCCTCTCCCTTCCCCATGGGAGAACCCATGCCTGCTCCCTGTAGCCTTAAAAAGATCATTGCCAGGCAATAAATATCCAGCCATGGATTAACTGCATAAATATCCGCAGTCCAGGGAGCTCTCCTTCTGTACCAGTAAACTAACTAAAATTGGCATTGGTCACCGTCACAGGTCCTGTCATATTTGTCTCATTAAACCCAATCCAATGGTGCCTTGGTCTTGTATTTGGTAAATGTATTTGGTTTAGGGGTTTACAGCAGTCTGGTCCATAGTGCATTTAAAATCAACAGAGACACTCTGCCTGACTTTTGTGGGCTTGGATCCCTTCCAAGGGAAATATTTTCCTACTTAAGTAACTCTGAAACAAGACGATCACATCAACCCAAAAAAAAAAAGAAAAACCAAAACAAAACATAGTGGGTTGTTTCTTTTAAAAATACGTTGTTGACAACAGAGAGCAAATAATTCCTAGCACTGCGTATGTATTTTTAATGTTGCTTCAATCAAATGCTTCAGAATAATGAAATGCTCATGAAATAAACCTATTTGCAATCATGACTTTCTCAGCTATAGCTGGGCAGGGAGGGGCTGGGCACTGCTGAGAAATTCTGGTCCAAAGGAAAGCAAGATGTTTCTCAGTCATGCTGGTAGTTTGCTAACTTCCCTGAGAGGCGCAAGGAGACCAGAGGGTGTGGAAAGCCCCAAGGTGTGATGCAGCTGGTACTTCCCCTTACAGCCCGCAACGTTGCGTGAAGCATCTGCCCTGTTGGTGTGACCTAACTCGTTGCAATAGCAGCTCCCATCAAAGGGCTGGAAATCTTCCAGTGGGTTTCAGTAAAGACAGTGTACTTAGATGAATACAGCTGAGAAGGCATCCCCATGGGAGTGGGCAGGGCTCCGCTTGGCCTTTGCTTGCTGACAGCAGCCCTGAGAGACTCCCACGCACCCTAAATAGCTCATTGTGGCATTTCTAATGCACCATAGGTAGATACAGCGGCAGCAGGTGACTATACCTCTGGGTAGGTGGATATCTGAGAAGACTCCTGTAATCATCCCTGCAATGTAATCAAGTGCTCTGCCCTCTACTTAGTGCATAATATCTCCTTGCGTAATGCTGGTAGGATAATTAGTGCCACTTCAGCAGGGTGAACCAAGACACACAATGGAGCACCCAGGTGACTCACTTGGGATGTCTGCTGGTTCCTGCCAGTGATAATCAGCTGTTGTAGCGGAGGAAACGCTTGCCGTGCTCACCAGGAGGGCAAGGTTAGCCTCTGCCAAACCACAGACCATGCTTCAAGAAACATCAGTGAAACCCAAGACTACGTAAGTAGCACAAGATGTTTAACTACTAGGACCATTGTTTAAGAAGACTGTATAAGAGGTGCCACATGGGCCTTGGAGAACCTGCAATCATTTCTTGATTCCCAGGAAAAGGAGAAGTCTAGCACAAGCTTGCCCACCCTGTCTCATAGGTCAAACCCATATCCATATCTCTCCAGCATGGTTGACCTGATGCCTTCCATCATAGTGTGTGTATGTTTGGTTTGGCTGTGACTTAGAACACCAGATTTCAATGTGTCCTGCTGGGATATGCAAACCCTATGACAACTTTGCTCAAAAAATAAACCAGAATTGCAGCTTTCCTCAGTGTGCTATTTGCTGATTTTGGTTTCTACCCTCTGTCCAGAGGAGGTGGCATTTCATTCATGGCCAGGGCATGTAAAGTGCTCTGGGTGGATCTGTGCTGACTCAGATATAAATCTGAGCTACTTGGGATATAACTGTGAGGGAGACAGCAATAAGACTCTCTCCAAAGCATAGTGAAGGGACAAGTGAAACTGTAGGACACAGGCTGCAAACCCAACTTTTTTTCTCTCAGGTTTGGCAATCCCAAAGTTCACCTTTCAGACATACGCTAATACATAAAGGGCTCACTCCTCCCAGCGTGCATTTAAGGTTTGGATATCAGGGTAACAGGTCTGCTATTTTGAAAGCCAGTGCAGGAAATAACAATTTGTCACAGATCTTAGGCAGACACTATCTGCCTTGGACACTTTCCATGTTCTTCCTCTCTTTTGCAAGCCCTTTGTGTTCCTCAGGAAGAGACCTTGCTTACAAGAGTTGCCATTTGGTTAGGTCCCCGTCATGGAAACCAAAGGAAGCACAGCATCACAATCCAAGACACTGGGCCTGGATCCTATTGAACACATAGTAGTACGGAGGGAAAACAATAGAACAAGTGCTGGAGAACTTGAAAACACCAGAAATAGCTCTGCCAGTCTCACTGCAGAGGCACGAAGGGACCGCCTGAGGAGATGCAGCCCCGGGTGCAGTCCTGGCACTATTTCTAATGCATGAGGTGATCTGAAAGCTCAGTCAACAGAGACTGAAATGTCTTCTGCAGCTGAGACACAGAAAAAAAGTCTTCGGGGACAAAAGGTAAAGCCATCAGTGAGGAGTATGAGGACCAATATGAAAGGTCAAAATATAATAGAAGATACCCACCCAGGTCCTGTGCCGCTCTCCTTGCTCCTCCCTCGTCTACATAGCTGAAAAAAAGAAATGTGGTGCTGATAAGAGTTTAGGGCTGGCAGGATGTGGGGCAGACGTGGCAGCAGCAGGCTCCTGCCCGAGACTCCAGCCGAGCTCAAGTACCAGCAGGAAATGATCTGGAGAGGAGATGCCTCACATTCAAAACCCATGTTCACATTTCTCCAGCGTGCCTCAGCTTTGAAGTTGTCCCACAACTGATGGGACAGGTCAGCCCTTTACATGGGAGAACCCCCCACCATGTGTCCCTGTCAAAGCATCCTCTCTCCACTTGTCTGTATCCAGCTGTCACGGTTTCTGAAATACACACCAGCGTATGGGCAAAATGCCATTTTGATGAAAGAGAATAATACACAGGAGAGCTGTGAACTGAAATCAAGTGTGGGATTTTGGAATAGCTGGAATATTGGGACAAGGAAGGATTAGTATGTGCTGTTTATTCCATTTCTGAGGTGACTAAAACAGTGAGTTATTTCCACTACATTGCTAAAGCATTTTACATACCAAATACATCCTATAATTTATATGCATCTAGAAATTGCTAGAAATGTGTGTCTGAATGAAAAAGAAACAGTGTTTCATTAAAAATAAGGCAGAGGTGTCTCACGATGTCTGGAACCAGATTTATCCTAGAATGAAGTGTGAGCTACCTGGGCCAGACACCTTCTTTTTGTTCAATTTTTACATGCTGCTAAGCACAGCCCTTTAACAGAAGATCTGCAATACTGACAGAGTATAGGCATGATATGGATATAATTCAATCAGGATTTTGAGAAAGACACCAGGGATCAGTGCCCAGATCCAGTGGCATTTTTGAGATCACTAGTCTGTAACATTGATTCTTAAAGAATAAAAGTTACAGGAAGGTGTTCATGTCTACCGTAGCTCAAAGCCCACCTTGCTGATGGAGTCCTTCCTTGTATAAAAAGTGAGTAATCCTATATTTCCCTGTTGCAGTCAGACTGTTCTGTTGTGGATCAGGGAATCACAGATTTCTTCTGTAAATGCCGAGTACTGATGTCCCTAGGTTTTTGTCTGGGAAACCAACATACTACAAACCCCCTTCTTGTATTCATAATGCCAATACAGAAAAAGTGATTCAGGATGCAGGATCTGTGCAGCATCACACTCAGAAACAATTAAAAATGGATACTAAATTAGAGAAGTTCAAGGTGGAACAGGCGTTTCATGAACACTGGGTAAATACTGAGCTCAGGGTAACTGGAAAAGATGCACATAGGTTGAACTCTTCTAAAGTTCTGGGGATCAAAAAGGAGACAATAGTTCATCAGGCCTCCCATAACTATAAATTCAGAAGTGCAGTGATTCATTTCCAGTCCTGCAGTTCAAAGCTGAAGGTATGCTAAGCTGACTTCTTGACATTTGAGAACAGAAGCTGTCTTCGACCCAGCAGGAGAAACAAGATTAGCCTTTCCAGATTAGAAGGAAAATATTAGTGAAGCACCAGAGGGTTCAGTGTGGCATCTTTTAACAGCAACAGATTTGGATGATGATGTTGAAAGCACAAGCTGCCAAGTCTAGAAGCCAGGATAGATGAGGTATTGATATACTCATTGCTTAAGTGCCTCAGCTGAAGGTGAAATCCTGTTCAGGATAGACTGCTATAAAACAAGGTTTCTTGGAACAAGGTCATAATGCACAGCAAGAGTATCTAAAAGAATGAAGTGAGCATTTTAAATTGCCATGTGAAAATTTCCAAAGCCTTCAGCTAAGTACATCCACAAGAAGGATGCGAAACATGAAACAAGGTGACCTGGCCCAAAGGAAAAAAAAGAGGACCCTATTGCTAATATCAGATGTGCTTCACCAAGGATATAATACACCAGCAATGAGTGCTATTATTTGCAGATCTGCTAGTAATCAGAAGACAGATTTTTCTCAGAGTCAGGGCATTTTCTACTGATCCAATATTTTTCTTTTTACCTACTGCCAAATTTTAGTCTAACGGAGGGGATATTTCCTATGAGACCACAGAATTATGTGTGTGTATTAGTCACTAGCTCTGGAATTGCATTGATCTCTTCCCTTATTTTTTTTCCTTGAGTTATTTCATAAACAAAATCACCCAGCAGCAGAAAGTTTGATATCCTCCATGGTGTAATTTTAGGATACATGCATTGCCCAAGCACAGTGTCTCTATGCTTTTCATCTACTAATTTTAATTTGTTTTTTTCAGCAGAGGTTATCAGAAGCTGTATGGTAGAGACTTAATCCTGTAAATGCTAATCCAACAGATCAAGGCCAGAGTGCTCTGCACTATTTTGGCCTGAGCCCTAGGGAGGGTTCGCTTTGAAAATCTGGGTTCCCAGCACCAGATGCTGCAGGAGGATGTCACCACCCACACTCCGTAGCATGAGCCTCTTCATGGTGAACCAGATCTCTGTGTGGTGCAGTGCACTGCTTTAACATGAAATAGGAACATAGGTTTGCATATGATAATTCCAACTGTTAAAGCTGAATTAGTAAATAAGAAAAAAAAAATCAACCTAAATATTTTTCTTTTATTTGACTGTGAACATGAATAGCAAGGCACAAACTTCCTGAAAAGTCAGCTGTCTTCCTCCCAGAAGATGAATCACATTGACATAATGTGCATTTGTGGTGTCTTGTCTTCTCTTCTCAACAAAAATCATGTGGAAGAAGCAATGCTGGATTTGGAATAACCTACAAATAAGCCAAGTTCAAATGCTAACTAATCATGCACTGCCTCCATACACCTACCTACAAGCATTGACTGATTTCTGACACATAAGAAGCCACAGACCACGGTGTGTACCTCTAGCAGGCTCACAGGCTGATGAAAGGGATGCTAAACACTGTCTATGCTTTGCATGCCTTGTGCAGTCACTAACAGCAGGCAGGGGGTTCACTATTTGACATGTATTACTGAAAGGCAAAAATAAGAGACAAAAAATACCCCTCTGAGTATTGTGATGAGAATGTGCTGTCCGTTGAAAGCTAAATTAAGTCAGAGTATGCAGGTACGTGCTGCGTGCTTGGGCCCACATGAGCTATGTCAACATGTGCCTGCAGAGAGCAGGTAGTGTGACAGGTTCAACTAGAGCTTCTCTCAGAAACAAGCTGTCCTTTTGCAGCTATCATCTCCTTCTGTGTTCTCCTGACTTGGAATACAGGCTGCAAGAGGCAGCCAGTGTTTCTTGCCTGGCTGGGGCATGCAGATTACATGCACTCAGGGATGGAGAGCATCAGCACTGGGCAGGGCAGGGACTGAGCAGTCAGCTTGTCACCACACTTGCTCAGCCCCAGGATGTGCAAGAGGACACATCCTACACTGTCCTATGTGCAGGGGAGCGAAAGCAGGTCTCCAACTAGCAGAGCATCTGCAGATCACACCATCGCAGCCTCTGGTTTTCTCCGTGTATATAGGAGTCATCCTGCTTCCTATCAGCTCTGGGAGATCAGGCCACAGGGCTCTGGCTTCATCACGTCTGTAATTCATGCAAAACAAAGATTTAGTCGGTTTTGGTGAAATTTCTCCAATTTCAAGGCAGCTTTTGCAGTCAGAGGCTCCTTTCCCAGAATGCTTTCCAGCAATTAGTTTACAACAGCATCATTTATTGTCGCCACTTAATGAGATATTAGCAATATTTCTGCCCTGACAGAAGTCTGTAGCAGCCCTCTCCTCCCTCTGGGTAGCTGCCAGACACCACGCTGCCTTGGCAGCTCTCCAGTTTCACTCCACTTGCTGCTGAGAGCTGTTTCAGGTATTCAAGCTCAGCCTCTCCTGCTGTGCTCACTTCTTAGGCTTTATACTTGCTTCGCTAGAGTGACCAACCACTAAAATGGACCTGACAGGGCTTTCCCCACCTGGTTCCAGAAAGTGATTTCAGCACAATTTCACCTATTGCCTGACAAACACTGTTATTTAACACAGCCTGAAACCTTAATCCTTCTGTTTGCATTTTTGGCTAATATAAGCGATAAAAGCAAACAACTTGTGGGGGGGAGGCAGTTTTTTAATATTGTTTTTGTTTTAGTTTAGGTATCAATAGCAATTCTGCTTTTTCTCTTTTAAAGGCAAATTTACCCCCAAAATCCAAATAACTAAGTTACATTATAGGTGAGCTACACTGAATTTCTCTCTTCTCCCATAACCTGGCTCTTTCCTTACTGGAAAATAGCACAGTTCACTCATGGCCTTTGATAAGAAAGCAAGCTCTAAATCAACAGGTAGCAGTTAAGAGAGGTAGCTCACCGATACTGTGACTTTCATGTTGTTTTTAAGGACACTGACAACCTTGACTTTTTGTGCTCTACTCTTCACCGTGCCATAAACCACTTGGGAACCTGGAAAACCACAAGCGATAAGAGGCCAGTATAAATAAGGCACCTGCCTGCAAGTTTTGAGAGTGTCAGCTCTTGCAGTCATAGCTGTATTACTCAAAGAATTTGGAAAAAGCTGGACAAAAACTTTCTGACAATGTTTTCATGTCTGGAAATACACCCTGGTCATAACCACAATGTCTGAAAACGCCTATTCTGAATAAATTTCTTCTAAAAAGCAAATGAAAATAAAGTGTTAACTACACTGTGGAAACATAGGCTGGAACATTTCAACCTGACATTTTCAAATACTTTGAAATCATGACTGCAACATCAGGAGATCAAAGCTTATAATTGAAAAAGCTGCATTTCAGGTAATTTTTTTCCAATCCAGAACAACAAATACTTCCAAATTTTTTGTTACCAGAAAGTAAAAAATTACTTTTTTTCATTATTGTTTTGAATTTTTTTTAAATTTGAAAATCTTGGGGAAGAGTTCTAATGCTGGTTGTCAACATCCTCTTTGGAAAAAAAAATAGGAATACATTTATCTTTTATTGCTTTTGAATAGTTTGCTTTCCCCTTGCACGCAGAGGGTTCTTATTTTCCATGCTTGAACAGCGCATTTAAATTGTAGGTTTTACAAGAAAACTTAAGGGTAATTTTAGTTGGAGACATAATATAAGAACGAGAGCAGGGGGTTCTCATTGTATTTACTTAGATTACTGAGCTAGTAAAAAACGACACTCAAGGTAAAAGTGCAGCATGACAATATATTTGAAATATAGCACTTTCAAGCCATCTTTAAATTGCCTCCTCCTCGTGGAATTTGCCTTTGTTTTCTGGTGCCTGGAGAAAAAAACAAGATTCAATAACACGAATAAGTGGTAAAATGTGATGAAATGAACTCAGAAAAAAAATGAACTACAATAACACAAAATGTGTGCTAATAAACTTGTGGCCTGTGAGACCAAGGGCTTCATAGCAAAGCACTCTTTACATAAACCACCTTAGCCAGGGAGGGCTGCATCTGCCTTTAGCCCCAGGATGTCAGCAAGGCGCCGGCATCAACCTCAGCTCCAGTGATATGACTGGGGAATAAAATCAGCAGACAGAAAGAAAACTGGTGCGTAGTCACGTAAGGAGTGCTGAAATTTGATGAACGGTCTCGCATCTGACCGGGTCACAGATGGGATGCTGTTACGCAGGAAGGGAATTGTACCACCTGTAATTTCTGGTACAGAAGAGAAGGAAAAAAAATCCGTCTTTCCTATGTCATTTTTCATCATACCTCCACACCACCACCACTCTGAGTTGCCACTGGCATGAGTTAAGGAAAAGAAGAGGCAAGATGAAATGTTGCACCTCCAGACACAGAGAAGATCTGGCTGGTTCGGGAGCTGTGCACACGGGGATGCCCCAACCCATATTTTCCCCCTTTTTAATGGTCCTAACTCATTGTAAACACAGAAAACAAGCTCCCTCTGGTTCCTACACACTGGCAGCTTTGCCCTCCAAGACGCTTATTCAGTGTTTTTCACTCGTGGGAAGCAGGTAAGGAGGAAGACCAGCATCTCTGGGAAGAAGGATGGTCCCAGCAAAAACCCAAACCACTGACAACTTGCAAGGCCCTGGTGCATCTCTCTCATAAATGGCCGGATTTTAAGCCTCCAACTTACCCCTTTTGGTGCTACGCTGCGATTTTCCTTGTGCAGTGGCAGTGGCAACTGCAACCCATCCTTGCTTCGCTGGTGAGCACAGGCAGGGAAAGCTCATCAGGCAATCGGAACACAAGGCAATGAGTTGGGTTCTATTTTTTGATGCCTTATGAAAGGTGTCATCTCCCAAGCACACCCCTCCTCATCCTGTTGGGTCACAGCTATTTGAATTATATCCTCTACTTTGTCTCTGATTCACATCAGTAGGGACAGGGAATGGTTCCTGCCTGACAGCAATTTGGTGTGTTATGAGAAACCTCAGCAGCTGCACAGTCCAAGTGACCTTCGAGGGCTGCTACTTCTGGTGTCTCTAATGCCTACAGTAGCTCAGTCCCTCAGTATTTCACTGCCAAGTTAAAAAGCCCATTCATTGCGTAACACTAAAATAGTACATTTACAAATATCCAAAATATTTCTGTGCCAGACCCCTCCTCCACAGCTAAAATGTAATTGAAGAGATTTTATTCAAGCTTTAAAGGGAATTTTGGACACAAAGCAAGCTTGGAAAAATTCAGATGTCAGACCAAAAAAAAAACCCAAGCAACTTTATGGTGGCAAAATACAGAATCTCTAGTTTATCAGCCTGTTACAAAGTGGCTGCAGACAGCAAAAAATTAGCTGCTTGCTGATGTTTCAGCAAGTAGGTAAGTGCCCAGATCAAGTCTTTTCTTCGAAATTATCATTTGAAAAAAACTGCTGTCTTATCTATTTTTATATCATAAGCGATAAAAAGTGTTAGAAAAAGAAAGAAAACTGTGATGCCTCCATATGGTTAGAAGGACAATTACCAAAAAAATTAGTGATTTATCAAATCCACACTTTTGGTCTGATCCCTCTGTCTGTGCTGCACATTCACCGTGACAGTTTGGTCCACAATTGATCAGTTTTGCCTTATTGCTTAAGCACAGTTTCCTTGTTGCATGATAACCTATTATTTTCTCAGTAATTTCCTCTGTGTCCCTCAATCACACTGAACCAAGCTAAAAGCACACATTTACTGCCACCACAGAGCACAAACAGTGTTCATGGCCACACAGAGGTCTTAGTGAAGTGGCTGTTTAAGCGTGAGAACTGAATAAGAGTTTCTAGGGACAAAGTCTTACACAAAATCCTGCTGTTGTCGTCTTGAAGTTTTATCTCTTGAAGCTGTGGTTGCCCACACTGGGTCTCCACAGCATCTGCTGTGGGGTCTTCTCCACTCCCTGTGACACCTGTATACATGCTCCCAACCTGATAGCCTTGGTGACTGAGCTTCAGCTTTGAGGTGAACTATATTGACAAACATTGGTCAGAGCAATGTCAAAGCCCTCTCTGTCAATTCCTTAAGCTGAAACATTTTCTTCTTCAGTACAAATGCTCATCGCTATAACCACTACAGCTTCTTACCCTGTACTTGGCAAATGTGACCATCAGGGTGTTTGTGTTGATCTGTTTAACAGTTTTGCTAGTAAAGCTCTCGTCTTTGAATCCCTCCAGAGGCCTCACCTTTCCTTCTTTATCAAGCGTTAGCAACAGATTTTGACCTTCATGGCCTGTTAGCCCAGCTTCTGTGAAGGTTGCATAAATACCCATAGGCCACAACTCCTGCTGAAGTGAAGGCACATCTTGCCATTCATTTCAGACAGTTTCTAAGCAAAGACTTCAAAGGTGGTTTTCACAGTTAAGCTCCAAGGAGGAGAGTGGAATCTCCCATTTCCACCCTCACTGCTGGCATCTCCCATAATGTCTTCACTTCTCCTTGCATCATCTGAGGACACTTGGAAAGCTGGCCGCCTAAAAACGAAAAGCCTGAAATTCCATGCTCCTTCTAGGCAACTAGATATTAACTCTGTTAAGGATCTTCAGTTATGAGTCCTCTCTTGGACTGAAGTTCCAGAGCTGGAAATAAGGACACAACAATGGACTTCACATCTGGAGTTAGTGATGGCAATGTGGACAGAAGTAATGGGTGGCTCAGGTTCAAGTCCTAAGATCTTCCTGATCTGAAGCAGAGATCTGAACCCAAATTTCTTTTGAAAGTACTCCAGTCACTAGGCTGTTGAATAGCTTTTTATGAGGATAAAATGTGCATGGTAGTTGTTCCACAGTACATAAAAGAAATAATTAAATATTAAGCTGTAAGCAGAGTTGAAAGGCTTAACAGTTAGACATTTAATCCCCCAGCTAGGATAGATCAATGAAAGTCTTTGTCATCCTGACTAGACGTGTGCACCACTAAATTGTTTGCCTATTTTGGGATGTGTGTAATCTCCACTCCCAAACACATACTAATTTTTATGGCAAATTTTCAGTTCCACCATCATAATCAGCTTTACCCCTGCCACAGCACAAAGTTTAGATACAAAACCAAATCACATCCATAATAAATAAACAAGTAAATAGTTTAATTAAGTAATGTGATGTGATATATTTCCCCTGTAAATTTAACATGAAGATGCTCTGCCGCTGTCAATGGCCAGCTAGAGTAATCCATTTGAACATTGTTTCAGCTGCCACTGCTTAAATAGCCAGCAGCCCTGGTGAAGCCACAAAAGGACCATTCTGAGGATCTTAATGTTGTTTAGTGTTATTTCTTTCCTACAGGATGATTTAGTAAATACGATGGAGAGACAAGCCTAGAAATTCACAAAAATTGAGCTCTTTTGTTTATTTGAATTATTCCCACAGATTGTGTCCATGCTTGTAGGACTATATCTTCTCTGGTCTCAGCTACTTGACAGAGGTGCCCAGGGACATCATTGTGCACTCCTTGGAACAGCTTCTCTTAGGCTTAGGCCTCTCTTAGGCTTAGGGCAAAGCCACTGCCCTTGGCTTCTACTGCTAACGAGATCCCTACCTGTCCCAGGTTAGATTCAGTGCCTCCATCGACACAGGGTGGAAAGACTACTGCATGGTGCCTTCAGAAACATGGAAAACAATCCTAACAGCCATTTAAATCAGACTAGCTGGCCAATGAATACCGACAGACTGGAGAGCCCGACTCACCATCCCAGCAAATGCAGGGTGAGGGACAGCACAGAGCTGGAACATGCAGAAGCAGCCACTGCTTGTCGCTTACTGGCTGATATTGCCTTAGTGACTGCCTGCACTACCAAGGCAAGTGTCATTTTGAGTTCCCCAGCATCACTCCTCCTACTCCTAGACCAACCATAATCATAATTCCCCTTGCAAAAATAAACTTTAATGAGCAGTTATAAAGGCATGGCAGCCTCAGTTAAAAGACAAGCAATTTGAGTATTGCTATTCGTGGCCAGGCAGACAATCATCCTGCAGACAGGCAGGCAGAGCTGGGCTCATGCCACTCAGCTCATCTTCTTGGCAGAGATGCCTCTGCCCTCTGCTCCTGAGTGGTGTGACATTACATATCCAGGCATGCTACTTGTCGTTTTGGTGTCAGCCACTTTGGCATTTCTTTGTAGCAATACTAAGGAGGGGAAGAAGGGGGTGGAGGAAATATGCCTGTTTACCTTCAGAAGTGTCAGTCATTACACACGAGCTGGAGTTTGCCAGAATGAATGATGTTCTCATGTTCCTGGCAATATTAATGCAAATAAGTATACCAAAAGCAGAGCTTGAAAACAGGAACAATGTTCAAAGTGCCTGAATTGTGTGTTTGCTTGCTTCTTTCTCCCTTTTCTTTCTTTTTTTTATTTGAAAAATAAACAAAAAAAAACACCAAACCTTTAAAACTGATGTTCCTTGAAGGCCCAAGACAGAGATAACTGTATCAGAATGATTCATCTGCTACAAGACAGTGTCAGGCCTCCCCATCCATGAGCTGACATTTGAGGAGCCCTTACGATTATTTAAGTTGCCTATGCCCCCAGGGACTGAAGATGGGAGGTGGTGGAACACAGCTAGAAATTTAGAAGGGCAACACAGGAAACATTTTCATTTAACCACATTTCTAATGTCTCAAGGGAAAAGTTATTTATTTTGATAAGACCCAACATTCTTACCACACAAAAAAAGAACAATAAAACTGTTCAGACAATACCTAGTTCTTCACAAAATAAATTTTCCAGTCCATGTCTTTGATCAGCTTTTCTGCAATAGTAAGCAACATATATGTAACCAGAGTAGGTTGAGAAGTTTGACCGAATCCTTTGTTCTTTATAGGTGTTGGCATGGTCTATGCAAAACTGCAGTCTCCTGAGGAAGGGCATTTTTTTGGCAGTCTGAAGCAAAAGATTGTGTCATAGGGAAACCTCTATATGTTTGGAGACTGAGAAAATAGTATGAAAAATATAGCTAGGTATTTTTCTCTCTGTATATAAAGACGTAACCCAGTATCACTTCTCCCTGTACCTGAGAACCACAGGTGGATTTGTCCTTGCCAGTCCTCATTACATCAGAGGAAATCTTCTCAGCATCTGTCAAATTAGGCTCCATGGAAAATATTACCTATGTTTTAATACACACTTATGTTTTTAGGCAGCAAACTTCCTTGTTCAGGGCTACAAAAGAAACTGTAGAAAACTCATCAAAGTGAGGTCTGCTACCAGATTCTGTCCTCCTAATCCTTTCTGAAGCCCCTTCAATATCTTTCACAACATAAACAGTAATGTTTCCACTGCCAATTTATAAATAACGTATTTTGAACTCTTGGGTACAAGGTCTAACTCTGAAAACAGAGGAGCCCAACCCCCTTCTCTGCACGGGTACCCATCACTCACTGTTTTGGACAAGTTACTCTCTGAAATGGCCTTTCCCCATGTTAGCATGTGAATAATAACATTTATCTACCCCACAAGCATGGCCACAGAGTCAAGACAGGATTTAGTAAATTGTCAAAATCCTTGGAGAATAGGAATTACAGATCTGCATGCTGATACAGTATCAGGCAGAACAATTTTTTCAGGATAACAAAACAAGTTTCACAGTCTTATGGTAACATTAAGAATTCAGCCGAGATGCTCAGAGCATGAAATCCAGCACATTTCTCTAACAGAAGTTCCTTCATCAAAGGACTGCAAAAGGATCAATCACTTTAACCGGTTTATACGATAAGACAACTGTAATAGGCTGTGAGCTTAACTCAGAATTTACTTAGATTTGTGGGTTTAAGTTGGAATTGGAAATGCTTCAGGATGTTTGTCCAGAAACTTGAACATATTGGAGAGAAAAAGAAAATTTCGTGGGAGTTGTCAGTATCGAGCTGACAACCCAGCACACAGAGTGTGCTGGAACTGATTCACAGTCTTGGGCAATAAGTTTATTTTTGGTTAAAGGAGAGCAAAAGAGATAATATCTCCACTGAGATAGTATTATGTGAGTCCGCGTGCAGGGGCTTGGCTTCTGATGTACATATATTTGACAGTCAGTGCTGCAGATTTGTTTACAGGGTATCATTTGAAATTTGCACTGATACACCCCGCAGCATACCTGCTAGGGTTACTTTGCTTGGGGCTTGCTTTTCCCAGCTGCCTTCAACTTTCTTCAGCTGCTCAGAAGAGATTTCCTAGAAGCAACTTATTCCTACATTACACTGGGCTTGAACACTTCTGGTGTTTGTCCCTCCACTCCTGTCTCTTAAACCTTGCCTGACAGAACAAGTGAAGAGCATGCTTAAATATGTTTTTATGTACGCACACGCCAAAGAAAATGCGCATTAATTCACCCAAGGCCACACTGCTCTGCTCTTGGAGGAGCTGCAGTCTGTCCTGAGGGACTATAACCTTTACTTTGCTGAAGGTCTCTTGATTGCTGCAGCACATTCACCCTTGAGGAGAGATTACGAGTATTGTCTGCTACTCTAGATGCACTTCAGATGATGTTAGGCAGAAAGGTTTAATTTGTGTCAATTAAGGATCTAACTCCAGAATATAACCTGATAGAGACAGCATTTGAAACAGATCTAAGATCTGATTTCACCTCTTGATCTGAATTGTTTAATCCTTTGTCTTACTGTGAAATACTTCATTATTTCCTTCTGCAGCTTGCTATTAAATCAGTGAGTTTAAAATTTGCTTGTATTACACACTTGGTGAATGTTTTGCATGAAGTTACATTTGCAGTTGTGTAGCATGTAAGAAATCAGTTGTTCTAACTTACAGTGAAATTCCAGTAAAAGCAAGTCAGGCACACAACATCCTTTAAAAAATGTCTTTGATCTTCACTGGCTGAATCAGTGATATCAGTCTTGAGGGATGAGGAGGATCATCTACCAACAGAAAGACTCTCAGAGTCACAAAGCCTTTCTAAATAAAAACTAAGCACTGTCTGGTGATGACTGGGTCTGTCCATGCTTTAGCCCCAGCATAAGTATTGCACAGAAATGCCATTTATGCGTGACAGTCATTCTGTGGCTTTCCCACTGGAAACAGCACAGCTAGGGCTGGCTTTACCACATCAGTTGCTACAAATTCCCTCAGGTTAAAAGGACCACGTCTCATAAGCTGATGTGACCACATATGCTGCACAAAGTCTTTCCTGTTACTTGCAACAGGAGATCACTGATCATGGGGTGAGAGAGGAGTGAAGGTAGAACTTGAACTACGAAACACTGAGCTTCTAGAAAGACAAGCAGTTTTCCTTTGCTCTCTTCTTCCCTTGCATGGGCTGCTGTGAATCATTTTGATGGGGAATGTGGCTAGGCACAGGGCCTGCCCAGGTAGGAAACACCTCCCTGGGAGATTAGAACATTGTGGATGTCTCCTGGGGGAGCTCCTGGACGCCTTGCAACACAGGAGATATGTGGCAGGTAGCAGGTATGATGACAATGAGAAGGAGGATCAATTCTCTGCCAGAGCACACAACAACCATCTCGAGCAGCAGAACAAACTATGACCTTAGAGCTGATGCATGTAGCATAGTGCATAGACAATTCAAGTGCTCCTGTGAGCTAACTTCAGTTCTTGCATTCCCAGCTCTCTGAAGTATCATCCTTCTGGTAAAAAGAGCCGAAGAATATTCAAGAGCACATTTACTAAGTAATTTGCTGCAAACTTGAATATGCAATTTTATTTTAATCGGCCTCTTTTGGGTCTTCTGTTCAAGTGCGCAAGTAATAATTTCTGGCCAACCCCTATAACCATTTTAACAACAATGATTCACTTTCGTACAATCGTTTTCACTTGGGCATGTCACAACTCGGTCCATGAGTGAAGGTGAAGACTGCTCCTGCTTACGAGGTCATGATGTTCGGTAAAAAATTGTGCCTGAGCTGATCTCAAATAGACAGAGACAGATCTAAAATTGGACCAGATCTTATCTCTGCAAAGCTTCCATATTCTCCTCAGTTACTGCCTAAGAGAGAGAGTATGTATCCAAAGGAAAAAAAGGGATTCATTTATATTGACTGGGCTTTCCCTCCCACCATATATATTGTGTAACATCAGGATACACTTATTCCACATCAGTAACTCTCAGCCCTGATGCAGCCTAAGTGCTCTCTCATTTAATTATTCAGGATGTCAGGATGGGAAAATAGTTTAAAAAGAAAACTCAGAATGATCTAAAAGGAAATGAATAGCTTTTTCTTATAGAAAAAAAACCCAACAGAAACCTTGATGCTATTTTTATTTAGAAAGGTCTAATTCTGGCAATACAAGCTCAGTCATTTCACTAGACAGAAGCTTATAAAAGAAACCAGTGTCATCAACATACAGGCTAATGCTAATGTTTTCTTTAGAAATCAGTCCCACTTGCTGTAACTGAGGTTAAACACAGAAGTGTGAGCTACACGTTATTTTAATGTGTGAGAACGGAAGCAAAGGATGGGCTGGAACAATAAATTAGTTGCATGCTTGAAAAAATAACAAGGGAGGGAGATCACTGTCTTCATCTCCTGGTCACATAATCTGGTGGTTGTTTTAAACAAATTAAAGCAGACTGCTTTCTTTCTGTGCATTCGAGTAAAACAGAGTTTTCAGCCAGCAGATATTCAATTTTCCTGGCTAGTTTTTGGATGCTGGCCATGTGTGATTAGTGACCTATTTACACTGCAATGAGATCAGCTATGTTTGTAGGACCCTGAATCAGCAGTTTTGTCCTTATTCCTGGCTCTGCATGCCTGAGTGCCGAGCCAGGCTCATTCTCTGGGCGTGCTGCCCCATCGTCGCTGTATAGATCTGTAGGAAATGCCACTCAGTCCTAAAGGAGCTGTACTGGTACCTGCAAAGCCCGGACCGTCAGGATCCAAGGTGTACAAGCTGCTGATGCTGCTGAACTTGAAATTTTTTTTGTCTAATTAAAAGAGCCTAAGAATGGAAGAAACCTTTGCTGTTCGTGGGAATTAAAAACCTTCCTGGATAATGAGGTCAGAAAAAACAGAAGAGACAGAAGCAGTAGTCAGAGAAGGATCTTGGGGCTTTAGATTTAGACCTAAAGCAATTCCGGTCACAAACACCTGTGGCAGACTCTCGTCTTTGGAAAATGTGCATCATATGCCACAGTTTGTCAGTACTGTATTAATTATCATTTCCTAGTGCAATTTTGAGGTCACCTACAAAGTCTTATGCTGCAGTTTGCCACCAAAGCTGGTCTGTGCAGTGCCTGTACAGGTTTGCTGGTTGTACTTGGACTGATTCATCCAGGGCTAACTGAAGTCTCAGCAGAAAATTTATGCTGGAAGTGACCCCACAGAGGTCATCAGCTCAGAGCTGAGACTGGGTTACTCAGGGACCTCAGTCGAATTTTGGTCAGAATTAAGTATACCATGTCTAGGATGTGTTCTTCCAGGCTGAAGTCTGTTTGGATTAATATATGTAAAGACAGATTATATATAAAGGGCTGCAATGGAGACCAGAAATCTGACTGCAGTTCCTTGTCTCTTAGCCCTGCTGCTGCCTGTGCCAGCAGCACAGGGTGCTATGCTCTCAAGGGGGAGAAGAGCTGGTGACAAACAGGCAGTGGTCAAACCCTGTCCCTGGTGAGCAAGCAAGATCAAGGGAAGAGAAGGAAATAAAGACAGACAGATTTCCTTCTTAGCATCCAGGAAAAGAAAAGAGATCAGCAATGGCTCACATCCTGCTGTTGGGACAAAATGATGCTTCATCAGGATTAGGATTCTGCTTCTCCTCTTCATTTAAATCTAGTGTACTGCCTCTGGGATGAAGTGATGTGAGAAGGGCTGAATTTGGCCTCATGGTCTCCACTGAAATGAACTGTTGTGCGTCACCTAAAATGTCCTCGCAGTGCTCATAGAAACTGCATGATCACCAGCAACATTGGGATTTCGCCTCACGTGTCTGTGTGATGAGGGTCTCTGCAGCGATGGAGCCTCCATCCAGACGTTTGAGGAGAAAATAATTGACTCTGTTGACAGAGGTCAAAATCAGCTCTGGTAAGTGTTGCATACCAGACAGCCTTTTACTGGAATCCCATGGTGTGTAAAACCCACCAACTTCTTTGATTTTCACTCAAAAATACTTACAATTTTGTGACAATAATCTGTCTGACATTGTCTTCTTTCATTTTCCTCTGCAGTTCAGACTACCTTACTTTTCTGGTGACCTTTCTTCTCCACAGCCACCCCTGTGTGACCCTGAGAGGCCATTAAAATGCTAAAGACATGAATACATAATAAAGAGGACTGACGTCTCTGCCAGCACGACTGCATGGATGCCCATAGCCCAGGGGATTGTCTCTGTTAGGGGAACATCTAAGATTTAAAATTCCAGCTGTGTCCTACTAGTGCCACAGACATACTCTTTTGCTTTCATAGTGAGTGATGAGTTGAAATGCTTGCTCTCAGGCACGTGACAACAGCATGGGACACTATGAAAAGCCAAGATCCTTCTGAAACAAGGAGAATGATTTCATTAAGTTAAAATCTCCAAAGACTCATTTAGGCAGACACAGTAGCAAGACTGACAGAAGCCGTTACACAGGAGACCTGCTGCAGACAATAAATACCGACAGAGTTAGGCAGGTGGTGAGTACAGGGTTAAAGCGTTTGCGGTCTCCTGTGCTGGTCACCTTCCTGCTGCCACAGACCTTGAGTAATGTCCTTGAGACCCTGCATGAGTTTTACAAATAGCTTTGCAGTGACTGATGTGTTTAGGCTTTCCTCCTCGATATAAAGCATCACTGCATTTTAGCCATTTCTTTGTTGTTTGCTGCCTCCAACTGGATTATTGGGAAATTTTCTTCCATCAGTGATGAAAGACTCACAACAGTCAAGGCAGCTGCCTTTGATACTCACAGAGGAGGGCAGAATGGTCCTGAAAAACAGATTTGCAGAGAATTCAAAAGAAGTCAGCTAGAAATTAGCACATCTTCAGATTAAGAAGTATCTCTCTTCATGGTTGTTTAATTATTAAGCAAACCACTGTGTAAAGATTTATGAATGATAACAGCCCTGTTAAAAAATAATAATATTTGCTTTTTTTGAAAACAAGATGATATTTCATTCCTCCAAGGTCATTCTTCCAGGTTCTATCTCTGTGAAAGGGCAGAGGAAATAGGAGATTGTTGTGAGCCACCTCTCAAGCCAAACCTTCAGGTGCTAAAGCTGTCTCGTTATTCTTACACACCTGCTAGCACAGGATCTTAGAATCCCAACTATGATTTCTTGGTCATAAGCTTCACTAAGACCAATGAAATCTGAGCTTCAGACTAAAGTTTCAGGAAAGGTCAACCACATTGCTGGCTGCTAGAAAAATAAGAGAGTACTGCTTGACTTGAAGAAAGTCATCTGCCCAACACAAACTCAAGTGCGAATGGGTTAACAAATGTGTGTGTGCGCACACAAACACACACACACATGAAAGGGCAGGAGAGAGGTGAAGATTCTGGGCAGAACATGAGATAGTCATCATTTTCCTTGCAAGAGAGTCCACAAAGAGATAAAATTAAAGGGGATTTCTGAGAAATGGAATATGAGCTCCAGTATGTAGTGGTCCCTGGACGGATGAGACCAGCTGCAAGCCTCAGCCTATCCCTGCTTCCCAGCAGTACAGCTCCCCAGCCCATGAGAGCCATCAGTTACAGCAATGATTTTCTTTCTAAAATGGTGTTATGTGAAGAAAACAAAATCAGCAGGGGAAACTGGAAGGACTTCTTCATTTCTACATTTAACTCTGATTTTTCCATTGTGTAAGCAAGATTGAACATGGGGAGACATACTGATCTTAATTTTAAGGTGCCTGAGAGCTGTACGTTTATACAAAGCTGTATTTAGATTAAAATTTTATGACCTCTTCACATACACTAGTCTAAAAATAACATTAAGCACATGTTTTTTATCACAGTTAAAGCTATTGCAACCAACCCCTTTCCATCCAACATCACACCCAGCTGCTTGCTGTTAGGTTGCATAGTAACAATATTCAGCAAAAACACAAAACACTTCTGGTCAAATGAGATGGGGAATGAAGATCTGATCGTGGCTCCAAAAGCTCAATGAAGTCCTTGAAGAAGGATACACAGCTGACCCTGTGGCATTTATCCTGCTGAGGGAGACACAGGAAAGGGGCAGGTGCAAACTAGAGACCAAACCCAGAACCCTGATACCAAGTCAGAGAATGTGATTGGGTGGGAACTCTCTGTCCTCAGAATCAGCAAATGTTTTTGGTTCCTGGTGCAGACACCACAAGGCTGCACCCTGGTCCAGTCTGCTCCACTCGGCTGATGGAAGTGAGGTAACACAAGCATAGCAAGTGCCCTCCAACCCCTATGTGCTCTGGTCTACCCTGGTGGGAGCTGGGAACCAGCCGAGGTGCCCTTATTTCAGGCTACTGTGTGCCTGGGATATTTGAAAGAAGGACATTAGTGAAGAGCACAAGGAAGAGAAGCAGGTTCTGCCTATGCGAGCACATCTTCATGCAACTGAAGCAGAATGAAATTACATTAGTGCGATGGAGAATCAGTCCCCAGACACCAAAGCATCACATCCTTGGAAATAGCACATCCGTAAACAAGCCCTGATGTCTGCCCTGTGTTTTCAGAGTGGCCCAGCTCATGCCCCTGAGTCTGCTCACCTCCAAGCTTTCAAACTCAGTTTTTCCGGTATGGAAAAAAAGAGATTGACTCAGGGGTCAGTCACTCCAAAACACCTTAAGTGACATGAACTTCAGCATCTGACCTACTTATATGAAACCTAACCAACACTTCTCTTCAGTTAATAGGAGCAGAAAAACACTGTTCCTCACATCTTTCAGTTCAGCTTAGAGGTGACAGCACATGCATTTGGCACTTTGTCAGTCAAGTGATAAAAATAAGGAGTTTATAAAGAAAATGCTGACACAAAAGTTGGCAGTGCTCCTGGGTATCCCTATAACACGAGAGGCGCTCATGATGTATTACTGCAATTGAACCCACCCTGATGAAGGCAACACTGCTTATGGCTACATGTGAGGCACATTAGTGCTGTCTTTGTGCTGCTATCAGCTTTGGAAAGGCTGCTGACGATATGTTTGATCTTAGTCCATCCTAAGTTAGAAGCTAAATTGAAGCAGGTAGCTAAGGGCTTGGAGCATGGAGGCTTATTACACTTCATTGCTGCCAAGGCAAAACTCCCAACATGAAGTCAGAGGTGGGTTTATACCTTTGTTGCATTTCTGAACACCACTGATGCCGCTCAGGGTCCTCAACTATTTAGAAACCAGTGGGTGAAAGTCAGCTAGCATCCTCCTAGCTGGTGATGAATTCACTCTGCCCTCTATCAACACTAAGCTAAAATGCAGTCATCAGGACGTGCTTCCCAGCACCAGCCTTGGAGTGCCCCTGAGACGCGCCCTGATTTTCCCCATCTGCCTGCTGCAGAAGAGTAGGTACCAGTGTTACAACACATAAGTTTCAAATGCAATAAATATTCCTCAGTCAGATACAGATGCAGTTGCTGTTCTGTTCAGTTGGGCACTGGGCTGCTTTGTGTCCTTCCCTGTGTCAGCACATCCAGGCTAACACCATGTTTGCTATACGAAAAGCAAACTTCTGCCCTCAAAGAAGTGGCCACTGCAGCCTCTGCCCCAACATGGCACAGAGGAGGGCTGCTGGAGGAAGAAATAGCCAAGGCAGGCGCACTCAGAGAATTTGCTTCAGTCCTCACCCAATTTTGGATGTGCCATATTAGCTGGCTATTTGCTCTGTCCTTCCCTCAGCACCTCTTCATCTCAGCTCTACCTTGTTCCTGGCCCTCCAATTTGCCTCTCTTTGTCTCCCTTAGTTTTCTTTCTGTGTTGCACATCTCTCTGCCTGCCTTCACCTGCCCAGAAAAAGCCAGGGAACTAACATAGCCTTTGCCACTGTCTTGTGATCCACCTCACTTGGTTGCGTCTCCCCACCCCTGTGCATGGCTTGTTATTGCAAGGGCTACGGGACAGGAACTGTCTGCTGCTTATACAGTGGGGTGCATGCCCAGCTGCTCTTATTGTCCTATACAAAATAGGCTTATTACCAGCACTGGAGCTGGATTAGTGACTTTGGAAACATCATTCAGGACAGACAGCTATTTTTATCATTTTTTTCTTGCAGTTATAGGAATTCCAGCCCACCCACCAAAGACTCTGTTGCTCAGCTTCCCACACTGACCAAAGGCAGTCACCAATTCCTGGGCTGCATGGGTGGAAGATGTGCTGGAAATTACACGCTTTTTTGCCTCTGATTTTTTTTGCCACAGATTTTGGTCATTTCTCTATGCATGCAGAGAGGGCAGCACAATTCAATGAAAGGACTCAAAAACACCCAGAAACCGGGCACAGCTGCTGCCCGTTTCAGAGCTATTTACACTTCTATCTACAGACTTTTCGCTATGCTTTGGTCCTGCGTACCATCATGCCCCAAGGGCTGAGTGGGAGCCAGGGGAGCAGAGGAGGGAGCTGGGGTTTATGAGCTCCGCTGGCTCAGAGGCTGATGAGAGCAGCCCTGGGGCCACCTGCTGAAAGGGCTGGGTGGAAGATCCTGCCCAACTCCAGCACAGGCCAAGACTCCCCTTTCAGGAGAGGCTGAAGGCAGATCAGGCTGGCCACAGAGATCCCTATGACCTCTACGTATTAGTCTATTACCTGCCAGGCTTTTTCCTCTGTGAATTCAGCTTTTGGTTTCCTAAGGAACTGTGTGGCGCTTTCTCTTCGGGGAGCAGGTAACATTGAATTATCCAAGATTTGTATAAAACACTGTGTAATACCTTGTGAAAGCAGCTGCAAAGAGCAGCCCTGGCTTGTCCTCTGCCAACGAGCTGGGCTGGCAGGGAGGGTAGAGAGACATCTCATTGTCTGTGTGTTGCTGCCTCGGCACCTCCTTATGCACTCCACACCTCTCTAGTCTACAACAGACATGAAACACACCCTTGATTAGCCCATCGGAGCAAGCTTCCCTCTTCCAAAATGCATCTCCAACCGTCCCTAAAACGTCCCACAGAGTGAGTTTGGGGTGTCCTCTGTGTTCTGTACCAGAGGGCTATGAAGCCAAGCCAGGGGATGGTACAGGGCAAGGACTCCGCAATGACACCAGGGGTCTGCAGGCACAGAGAGAGCAGAGAGGGGGAAAGGATCTCCCAGGGGAAGAGAATGCCCTCTCCTCAGGTCCGCAGGGGTCACACCAAGATGTAAAGAGCAAGAGGTGTGTGGAGAACAGATGAAAGCTTGCTTCCCAGGGACTTAATTCTAAGTCTCCCGCTCTTTGTGTTGGTTTAGCTTCTTTCTCTCTTACCAGTCCCTCAAGCCCTATTGGCCCCGTTCCAGTACTACTCCAGCACTGTTGGCCACAGCTCAGTGACCACAAGGGGTAATCCAGTGCAGCAGAGGCTGGTGGCATAGCCCAGGGGCTTTGCTTGCCGCTGGGCTGTTGGTGGAGTGAGGTCACTCCATGCCTCTGGCACTGCAGGGCTGCAGAGAGGTGCTCCCAGCTTCATGGGTGCTCCAATGCAAATGGTTGTAACAAAAGATGCAGGGAACCAATGACCACCATGCTGTGCTGTGGTGTCGTTTCCTATGAGGGGATTCAGCTGCACGGTTGTGTGGTCCAGCCCTTGGTGTGTGCCATTGGCTGTCCCTCAGACCCACAGTGAGACGCAGCTGGCTGCTTCTCATCCTGTCATGCACTTTGGCCATGGACAAATTAACCCCAAAGAAAACTGAGAGCACCCCTACAGGGTGGCAATATTCATCTCCCACATCAAGAAGGACCCTGGCTACGTTCCCTCACCCTAGCCAGGACGCAGTTCCATCTTGTACCACTCACAGGGCCACACAACCTGCAGAAAATGTGATCTTTCACCCACTCCATGCTCTACTGCAAAGCTGAGGAGGCAGCCTGGGGCTAGATCTCAAAACTAGGATCTGCCCATGCTGTAGGTTCCCTCCAGGCCTCTGTGTGCCCCTAGCTTCCAGTCTGTGACCCGCAAGAGAATGAGCACCTGTCTCCACAGCCTAAAGGATGACATGGAAGAAAAGAGGGGTCTTCACACTCCCCTGGTCCCAGGGCTGCTGCCGTGCCCTAGGCTTTCCTACACCCTCTCTTTTTGCTGACCCATCAATTCTCATGCACAAAGCTCCTTTCTCACTCCATATCTGCTTGTAGCGTGGACTGTCTTGCATGTCTGTAGGACAGTGCCACACTGTTCCCTTAGATCCACTACCCACTATCCAATATCTCGGACACTGCTGTCCAGTCCCAACTGCAATTCACCAACTTGCTGAACCAGGAACATGGATGGGTTCTTAATATTGGAGAGGTGTTAGGCTTGAAAAGGCAATGCTTTTTTACCACTGAAAATGCTCCCACCCAAAGGTGCCCATAGGACCAGCTGCCCTGTGACCCAGGAGGTCTGTGGGGTGTAAGCAGGTTCTCAGCCCGTATTAGCTTGGCATCTGTGGGATGGACACCTCCTTGCTGAGAGCCTGAGCTGTGCCCATCAGCTCATTTCACACCAACCACAAACAGTCTACCCAAGAGCATAGATTTGCCATCTCTTGACCTGGTTTCTTTTATTTCCTATGGAAACAACACCAATTCAGCTTTGTAAGACAGTACATGCCAGTACAATACCTTACCTACCCCTTCTAATTAAGAGAATTATTCAGAGAGGAGATGAATCCAAAGAGAACAGTAATTAACTGAGAAACAACTTGAGTTGTTCTCTCAATTCCCTATGCACTAGAATGAAATTGTTCCTACAAAATTGCACGTATCACATCAAAAGTAAACAGTTAATCTAATATTCTAATTGTGTTTTTAGATAAACATCGTGCTTATAAATCATTTTAATGAGTATATAAAACTAGAAGCAAATACAACACTAACTTTTCATTACCTTTTTAACATCCCCCATGGAAAACGCAATTCATTTATGGGTATAACAGCCCGTCAAGTATATGCTGTAGGTACACAGAGGGATGAAATAGTGTAGCTTTGAGTGTCTTAGGATAAGAAATAGCTATGACTTGTTGATGTGCTGCTTGTAAAAATAAAGGTTATGCATTTTAACAAAGAAGAATGGCACAGAAACATGAATAATTTGATCCATTCATTGAAAAGAAAAGTTTTCTTAATTGCTCCTCATACAGAAAAGATTCTTAATCAAAGGAAAAGAGAACGGCAGAAATATCTAAGGGAAGTCAACTTCTCTTGACAAGCTGTTAATCTAAAGACTCTTCTGTTACAGTCATAGAATCAAATACATAAAAAAAGAAATCACAGTTAAGGCAAACTAAGCATCCCAATGGGTGGCAACTTCTTAGGCAATAGTAATTCAGCTGCTTTCAGAAATGTAGCCGCATGTTTCAGTATAGAACAGAAACATCTGGGGAAAAATGTTGATGTTCTGTAACTCAGCAGAATTTCAACATTGACTTCAAATACGGTCAGGCTTTGGGTGGTGTTTCCAGTCCTCTCTCATAGGTAAATGTCCCTCTTTAGAACATTTAGTCGACATAATCGATTAAAAATACGGAATTTTTGTTATCTAAGCAACAGCAGTATGAAGCTTCTGTTTCTTCGAAACAATGTAAGCAAATGTCCCATAAAGCCTTCCCACCATATTACCTCTATTGATTCTGATCTTACATAGTTTCTTTGCATCTTACTCTAAACTTTCTCTTGCAGTATTCATACAGGCAATAGGATTTCATACACAGTTTTGCGGTAGCTGCATCAAATAATGGCAACGGCGAAGAAAATAAACTCTTTCACTGTATCCTAGTTTATTACTCTTGACTGAAGTGGTTTAGAGCCATCTCTGAGCAGCACAGTCAGTAATTCCCTGCTTCATGGACAAGACATATTTTCCTAGACGTAAGCTAAATTATTTATATATTGTGCAGAGCCTATGAACCATCTATTACCTGATACCTCTGAAACAATAGGATGGAAAGCAGCCAGCATTAACCAATCACCCAACTGTCCAGTTACTCTGTGTGGGCAATTTATGTCAGATGCTATATAATCACACTTTGAAACATTTTCCAGAAATAAATCTTGCCCAGTAAGGGAGGTGGTTGTCTTTGGAAAAACTATTTATGTGTGGTGATTTGCCAGCTACAGCACTTTGGTAGGACGTGAGCCAAGCTCTCTCTTCCCCACCAAACAGTAGGGCTGGTGTTCATGTACAAACACACCTGACGGAAGGTCTGAGTTGACAGAACACTGTGTAATTTTAAGACAGGTTTCTGGGAGGTGTCAGAGGCGGTTTGGCCTGGCTCAGAGAAATCAATTATTAAAATTACAGCTAGTTTCCAAACCAGCAGTTTGAAAACCACCATCATCAGGCTTTCCCAACTGCTGCTGCAGCTCCTGCCTCAGCAGGGCTTGCAGGTGGGTTGGCTTGCTGGTCTGCTTCCCAGACTTGGTAGTCACCAGCCGAGCAGGAGCTTGTGCGGCTGAACCAGACACCCTGGGAGAGGAACAAGTCTACCTCTGGGGCAGAGATAGCTTGGCACAAAGTCCACGTCAAACAAAACAGCAACGGCCGGCCTCCGCTTTGCATGAGTGCAGCCAGGCCCTCAGTGTTACGCTGAGCCACAGGGACATCTCACGTCACCCAGAATGTCACCCAGAGCTTCTGGGCAAAACCAGCAGCATCAAAGCATCACCTTCTTATCCTGTGCCAGCGTAGGCTTTTTCATCCTATGCGAATATAGTGATTAATCAATTAATCAAATAACAAGTTATTTTGGCCAATAAAAATGTTGAAAACTACTTTTTCTTCCTCTGATTAGGCTATTAGTTCTAAGAAACTTTCTGCTCTGTCAGTTTTCTTATCTTGTTTCAACTGTGTGCCCCATATGAATGTTTGGGAAATCTTTCATTCGTATACGTCAACTTTCTACTCTACCAAAGCAAATACATGTACATCAAAGACAAGCTGCCTCTTAAGTTTTCAGTCTTCATTTCTTTTTTTTTTAATCTCAAAAGAATTTTTCCTTTGGAAAAGTCAGGCTTAGAGCATTCTTCAAGCTACAAGGTGATGGAATGCCATGCACAAAGCAAACTGGAGCAACAGATCAACATTGTATGTTTTAACAGACACTTGCATCACATCCACAAAAAGTTTCTGTTTTATCTGCCATGATATTATACTATATATATATTTTTATATATTACTGCATATAGAAGAATGCAGAAAAATCTAATTTGTTACAACCACAGTGTAAATCTTCAGGTGTCCTCAGCAGGACAAAGAAACTCAGTAATACATGAAAACTAATTGCCTTTTTTTCATCTTTTCCGTGCTGCTTGACAAGACTCTGATAACAGGTCACCTTGATAGGCTAAACAACTCACAGCTAAGAGTTTGCAATGACAAACTCGTCTTGTCACATGTGCTGCTAATCCTGGTTTCCCCAACAGAGCCAGCCCAGGTGCCAAAGGTTCCTGATAAGAACGTTTCAGGATGCTCCACTGCCATCTACAAAGGCAGAGCTAGCTGGCGTGCACAGGCCCTGCTGCTCTGGGAGGGATTTCTTTGATTACAGTTGCTCTGTCCTTTCCTTCCATTTTCAAACCAGATATTCTTTTCCTTTCTTCATGCCTCTCTCTGTTCTTTGTTTTCCCAAGTCTTTCTATGGCTGTATTTTTCATTTCTTTCCTCACCTAAACTTTCATTCTGTCCACTTCTTCCCTTATTGTCCTCAAAATCACTCCCCCTACGCACTACTGATGATGAGGAGCTGCTAGTGGCAGGACGATCTTGCTCCTCCAAGACCTCTCTTCCACTAATCCTTCTTCCCCATAAAGGTCATTTAAATCCTACAGGAAATGACAATTATTGAGGTTATGAGTCAAACATGGCAGTATCCCATTTCCTGTATATTAACTTAAACAAAGGCTTCAGTTTAGTAGAGGTCTTGCTAAAGCATGGGAAGACCTCTAACTTTTCTGGACTTCTGAAGTAGAAAACAAAAGATTGCACTACTCAAAATTACAGTCCTACAGCTCCGATGATATGCAACACTTGAATACAGTTATTAATAAGAAGTGCCACTCAAATTAGTACATGGACTCTGAAGAGGTTTGCCATGAACATAAGATCAGATCTCTTCCCCACAGACGTGTCTAAGTACTTGATGTCCCCCCTCCCCTTGGCATGATATCAAATGCTGAGATCTCCGTATGAGTTTACCATGCATGCATCTCACTCTGGCGGCAGGCGCTGCAGTTAATTCACTTCCCCTTCTTCTGCTATCTCCATGGCAAACTGTCGAGTCTTCCATTGATATTCAAACACAGAGGTGAAATACATACAGCTGGTGACCCATTATTTTTTAATAGAAGGGATCAGACTCTGGTCTGAATACAAAAGGTAAATCATCGATTCAGTTGGTATTTTCACTTGTTATTGAGGCTCACGTAGCAGTGAAGATCAAGGAGAGTCACCAGCAGAATTCTCTGAGTGTGCAGGAACAAGAACTGCAGTCAGTTTCTGACTGAGTGAAGCTGACCAGCAGCAGCCACCGTGGGACACGAGTCCTCAGCAAAAAGAAGCTGAAAAAGCAGGGAAGATGCCCAGCTTTCCAGCCAGCCCCAGCAATCTGCAGGCCACATTCAAAGCATGTTCTCACCACCCCAACTCTGAGAGGACAAAACTCAAAGCTGGTTAAACCACTGCTATGAGGGAAAAATCCTGTCCAGTTTCCAAAACAGCTATTGAATATATGATAGTTTGGACATCTCTGTTCCTGCAAATGCTGAGAGGACACAGATGGTCACCTTAAAGCAGATAATGTATGTAATGTAACTATAAGCAGATTTTGCACTTTAATTGCCTTGCAGGCATGGTGAGACCCTTTGGTCTCAGTGAGGAAGTGGGATGTGGGCATTCCCCTGACGTGCCTCTTGCTTGATGTGAAAGGCAGATCATGCACCTTCCGTCCACTTCCAGCAAGAGTACTGTGCATCCTCTCCCAGCACGGACACAGGCACAACTCAGAAGGTTCCCAGGCAAGAAATCAGACTGCGTGTTCACCACGGCACCAATGAGAAAGGGGAGGAAGGGTTTAATCTCTGTGTCATTGCTTAGGCCTGTCTTTTGATGTCACCTCTTATGGTCCCAGAGAGCTCCAGAAAGTCACAGAAAGTGGATGCCTTACTACATAACTTACATTTGATCCAAGATTCTTTCAAAATTTTGTTTTCTTCATGCTCCTTTCTACAGCAGAAGAATTTTCATACTGTAACAAGTTCTCCTTATCTTTTCAGGAGAGCCCCACTATCTAACTAGCAAAATATAGAGCCATTACGAAACAGGAGAATAACTGCTTGACTGCTTATCTCAATGATAATTTACTCTATAACTGAAGAGGCATATAACTGTGAGACAGGAATGTATTTGCAGTTCATGCCTGACCTTTTTAATGTCTGGTAAAATCATGTTATGGAACTTCTTGAAAATTTATTGTCCCCACTTAGCAACATTGACATTTTGTGATTATTGTCTCTAGAAAATCTACTGCCGTTGTCAGGCAGAGAAAGTTCAGAAATTGCTTCCAGGGAACAACAACCCTCTGATTTTTAGAGTGCTAAACACCAGCAGACCCTTTTTATTGCATAGTTTTAATACCCAAAAAAAAAAAAAAAAAAAGGCAGAAAAGAAAAACAAGCTGCAAAGCAAAGCTGAAAAAGGAAAGGAGAAAAATTACCCTTGATTAAATGCAAATCAGAATAGGGCTTCACTCACAGCTGGCTGAAGTCAATGGTAAAAAGCATCATTACTTCAAAGCAAGGATGATTAAGTCTAGGGACACTCTGAGACCAATTCTCTGCCAGTTGGGGCTGGCAGCAGGTGGAAAACAGCTGAGAGTGGTCCAACTGGCAGCAGAGGAGCCACGCATAAGCCCCAGGCTCATGAAAGAACTGCATGCAAGGAGCCCCAGCAATTAGGGCTTGTGGAACTTTCCAAGTGTTTGGGCCACACAAGCAGTCTACACACGCACGTGAAGTGGTAAGGACGGTCCCATGGGACTCTTTGAAATGCCAGTGGCAGGTTATGCTTTTTGTACATGGCCCAAGGAGGTGCTTCTCAGCAAGTATCTAGCACACAGCAGATGAGGTTGGGCCACTGCATGAGTAAAACCTCTACAAAATTGTCAGGAGGTAGTACCTTGACATGGTCCCCAGGGTGGTGTGGAGAAAACCTTTGTACACATACTTCAACGTGTTCATGCACAGCAACAAAACATTACTGCAGAATGACCACTTGCATTCCTTGTTAGGTGTCATGTTTTTCCTGAACTCTCATTTCTCAACGACCTTCCTTTTTGAACATTGTCAACCTCCCTTCGCAAAATTCTCCTTTCCTCCCTGAATTTTTTTACCGAATGATAAAAAAACTAGCATTATGCTCGTAAAAATTAGTGAATTTTTTGTACAGTAGTGAAAACCTAGCTGCTATGTTAAAGTGCTCTTAAAATTCAGAGTAATATTGATTTATAAAACCCTTTCCATTGACAAGATGAGGCAGAAGGCCTCAGCTCTCAGAATGCACATGCTCGTGATGCATCAGCATTTCTGAAGGAATTAGTTACACAGGTTTGCAGCTTCTGTGGGCAAATGCATAGTTACCTACCCAGTTTACCACTGGAGAACAGGGGTTTTCCAATACACTTAGCTTGCTATAAAACAAAAAGGAAAGTAAGGAAAACACAAAAAATCTTTCCGAATCACAGCTACAAAGAGAACCAAGAAATAAAAAGATTTACAGCCTTTCAAAGGTCTCATTTTCAGACTCAATTTGCTATTGCAGTTGCCAACAATACCATGGGGTAGAGCAGAGATCATGGCAGTATGTGACTTGAAATATGTAAAATTCTTCAAGTGGAAATGCTGAAGAATTTGCTTTACGTTGCTATGACAGTTCTTAAACACTGTTATTTAGAACTAGACAAGTACTGTGGTGATTTCACTGACATATAATGGTCTTTACAACCGTTCTTCTAAATGTAGTGACTGTTCTAACAGAATGACTTTATAAAGTGTATCTAGTCATTAGAGGACAATGACCTTGACCCAGCTAAGCATCCAGCCCATTTGCAAGCTGCTGTGTTTTAAGTTGTACCTTTCTTTCTTCAGGTTTTGAGGAGCTCTGAATGACCCTTCAGTTACTTTTAATTTGATGTTGCCACATGGGATAAAAGCTACGAGTCTCCTTTCAGAGAAGGCTGCATTTGACTTCTGTGATTCTGGCATTTTAATGACATTTTAATACTTCTCATTATCACTCCAGAGCTCATATGGATTAAGAGAATTATTTCAGCGTTTTAAACAGTTAAGCATTCTTTGATAGTCAAAGACAATGCAGAGAGAGCACACGAGCATCTCCTTACAATACACTCTGTGGTATAATTCATGCAGCCTCAGCTGATTCTGCATCTGGTCCAGGTCTGAATGCAGCTAATGGAAATGAGGAAATTACTTGAGTAGTGATGAGGATAGATGCTAACATGTCCCTCAGCACACCAGTACCAGAATTGCCATGGAGATTTCTGCTCATCCTGGAAGTTAGATGACATGTCAGAGTGACTTTTCTTGGTGGCATTACAGCACTTCAGCAAGCAACCAAGAATATGCCAAAGAGACACTCTTAGGTTCAATATATAATAAATAACCCAAAGACAGAGTTCTCACTGGACTGGTGAATTGAAATGTCTAGTTTAATGTGGCTGCAGTCAACCAGTACATTTAATTTCTTCTTGTGTGGTTGGTTTTTTTTTATTTACTTGGGTCCCTGCTACCAGTCACTAGAGAGATGTTTTGCAGAAGATAGGACAGACTTGGCAGCACCAATCTTACTTCCACCTTCTATCACCTCTGAGACAGGCACAATCACTTTTATTCATCTTCTAAGAGGGATATGCTGCCACCTCATGCTAGCTCAGCTATTTCAAAGAAAAGAAATAGTACAAAAGCAGATTTAAATTCATTAAAATTGCCCTCACTAGCATGTAACCACCTCAACAGAAAGTTAATTGACAAAGGCTGTAGAGGTGGAAATGGAAGCGACTACAACCCCAAGGTTGAAGTCAACGGCTCAAAGCGGTTGCCTATATATGACCAGGAAGGGGTGCTGAACGTGCCCAGAAGTTTCCCAGCTAGCACCACTGGCCTGGCAAAAGTGCCACAGTGTCAGCAGGAGACCTGAGAGGCTCTGAGGTGGCCCAGGCAACCCACCCTTTCTTGCTTCCATAGGTCCAGCACCACATTTTCCAGCCTGCATGGGTGGCTCTGGTGACAGTCACACTTTGATCCCTCTTGACTTCAGCAGGACCTGAAAATCAGACTCTGCTAAAGGGCATTGCAGGAACATTTCCATATCACAGAAGCACCTACACTCTTCAGCATTGTTTCTGCCTTCCTTCTCCTGACCCAGTGAGGTACTGCAAGGGTTGTTACCTGAGACCACCAAGCAGATTTTATTTGCCTATGGAAAATAAAAAGGCAAAGGCTGCACTGTACTGCAACAGCCATACCGTGATTGAATTAAAACGCAACAGCAGCTAAATAATTATCACTTTACTCCATTAGTCCACATTCATAAAGCAGAGTTATCAGCACTCAGTGACTACCAACAATTATTTTAAATGTTTTTTAAATGTGGTAATGGGGAAAATTTATGGAGTGTTTCTAAAGCAGCTTGTTTCTGAAGGACTTATTCATCAACTGTTCATTTATCCCTATATTAACATTTGCAAGTCAGCTTTTAAGGAAATTTTGCCTATTTCCACTCATAATAGATAGCATTTTAAAATATGAAACACTAATGACCAAATATTATTTAGAAAGGAGAAGCATTTTGGATAGTCATTCAAGAAAAAATGCTTGTGTCAAAATGGAAATTGTGCTCCCTTCTTCAGGGAAAATGGAAAAGAGGTTTGACTTTTTAATGCTAGGGATGGATTCAAATTCAAGCAGCCACAGGCAAGCAGTATTCTGTCTGCTTAGTTATTCTCAAGACACCGAAACAATGGGTTTCTGATCCCTGTATCTGAGCTGCAACAACCTGGTATTGTCGCAGCTGCTTTTAAAAATATCCCTTCCATTAGTCTGTTATATGTTAAGAGCATCGCAGAGATATCCAGCCCACAGGAAACAAATAAGTTCTCCAGCTTGAATATGGGAAATTAAGTAGAGGGCAACGAGACAGTAGGGTCCAAGGTGCCTGCAATGTAGTACTTACTATCACTGCTCCCAGATCAAGAAAATTTGGTGATGGCATTACGGCTCCTCTCTGCCAACTACTGCATGACAGGAGGTGCCAACCCTTCAGGAGGAATTTTGGAGTATGCTCAGCACCTGAGGATTTGAAAGTGCATGGACTGCATTATTTGCTTTTTCTCTCTAATTACTATCCCTAATGAACCAGTGAACTGTTCGGAAATGCCCCTAAACGACAACGCATTAGAATAACAACAGTATAGAAGGCAGCACATTTGTGTGGCGGACTCGTTCCCAGCCACACAGGGCAGATGGAAGAACAAACACTGAAGTCCTAAATTTTAATTCAATTCTATGAGATTGTCTTGACCAGTTTTTTTCCTTTAAAAAAGCTAGGAGGGGGTGATAATTATTCATTATGTACTGTAAGAGAGCTCGAAATGAAAGCACAGAAGCTTTCACAGGTACAGGTAACAAGGTTCTCCAGAGCAGCTGGAGGATACCTGCTGGTTTAGACGCACAAAATCTCTTCATGCTCCTTCAAATTTATCGTAAGATAAAGTAATTACAAGATATTTTTGTTGCATGATCTGTAAAACTCCAAGCCAAAGAACTGGCTTAAAACTGTTTACTTTAAAGAGGCAATATCAGAGAAATTCACACACTATGCTGCACCAAAATACCCATAGGGACAGATAGTTAGAGCAAATGTTTCCACTGGTGGGTTCTAGTCCCCTTATTAGCCACAGCCTTGGTCCTGCTCTTCCTTCCAGATGCAAAAGGCACGTAATGCGAGCCTGTACCCTAAATTTGTGACCGAAATAGGCACTTTTAAAAAAAATATTTTCATATAAAGCACACTGCAACTGTCCATAAATACAGTAATACACCTGTGTGAGTTTTCTTTTTCCTTCATTCATGGTAGAATCAGATCTATTCTCTCCCTATTTCTAATATATCAAATCTATTGATCAAAATCTCAAAATAAAACAGCCAGGAGAAATTTCAACTCAGCAACTTTGAAGGTCTGGATTCTGACATGAACCATTGCTTGTGCGCTAGTGGAGTTATTTATACCACAGTAGAAAACTTCAATTATATTTAGCCAAGTCATTACATCTGCTGCAGTGTGGAATCCCAGTGGCTTTGTCTATACTTGAATAAACACTAACACACATTGACTTGATGCAAGAGCTCAAGAAGCTGCTAATTGTAGGCCACGGTCAGCCTCTGTTCAGATACAGCAGTTTGGTCTGGGTCCCATTGAAAGCATTTTTGTCACCATTCTTCAGCAAAGACAAAAGCTGTATTCTCTGGTGATATTTTTCATAGTATCAGTGCTTCATTCTTTCTGCAAAATGCACATCTAAAAATTGATTTGCTCCATTATGAAGGACTGGAGAAGTAATGCACAGTAATAAATCACCTATACCATTCACAGCATAGATGTAATCTTCACAGGCTTAAACTCAGCTCAAGGAATAAGCCTAACATCTTTGTAACTGAGAATTCAGAGGTATGGTGTTTAGAAGAGTGACTGTTGTAAGAACTTGTCTTATTCCATGGTGGAAAGAAATATGGATTTGGACCAGCCCATGCTTTTCTTTATCTGACTATTGCGAAGCTCACACGCAAGCAACACAGGGCAACGCCAATGTGGCCTCTCTGCCTGGCTGCTAAGGAGAAAATTAGGGGTGATATTTCTAATCAAATCTGATGGAGTACCTGAAGCTAATCTAGTGTGGAAGGAACACCCTTCTGGCCAAAAAGACACAAATGACAGTGTTGAAAAAGAGGCAAGTTTTTTCCTTCAAAGAGCCAATGACTACTGCGGTATTCATGGAGTATTCATATTAGCCTGTGCACTAGCAGTTATTTACGATACAACTAATGAAGTTGGTTTGTGTAGTAAAGCAGGTACAAGGAGCACTGCGAAAGCATCAAAAACCCTACACACACACACACATACTGCTTCAGGAGCCAGGCAGACTTCAGCCAGCATCCTCAAGTACTTCTTCATTGGTATGGTCATACCAGCAGCACACAACGTCTCCAAGCATGACAGGAGGAACACTGCAGCGCAGCGCTACATCCACATTTAACAGGAAGAGACACACTCAGAGTGATGTAGCCAACAACTTGAAGATTTATTTCTACTTGGTATAAATAAGTAACGGTAAAGAAAAAAAAAAAAGAAACGCTCTGATAGTGAATACTGAACTATCCTCAAAAGCAAGAGATGAATGGCTTTCGGTGATGGCTACAGCAAAAGATGAACACCGATAATGTTTTTCTTGTGTCCTAGCTTTTCATAACTATTCCCAATTTTGTGATCAAATACTTAATTCTTGATGGTATTTACCCCTAATTCTAAAGCTTTGAGGTTATAAGCATCATGCATAAACACAGAGGCAGGCATTGGATTTGCTGTTAACTGGTCTGCCAGACTCCTGCGGCAGATGTGGAGCACGCATGGCACAGCTCTTGAGAGTGGGGCCCATGCTCTCTACCAGCATTCAGGCACCAGACGAACGACTGCTAACAATACATCCCATCCCAGAGATGATGTTCTGTAGATACAAGCCTAGTATGTATCGGTTTTAAACTGGTCTGCTTTCCTCAGTAATGAATACTCACAGGACACGAGAGAGATTACCTCTGCTTTTCGGGCATTTGGAGAGGAAGGTTTGAGTCCCAGCTCCATTATATATCCATTATTTAGTCTCTAAATAAAAGCACTTAAATGAAGCAGAGCAGCTCGAATAAGATATCTTGAGGGAGACTCAACTCAAACTAACTTACAGTCTCATGCTTAGGCCACTGAACTTTAATTTCCTAGTTTGAGTCAAGCACAAAATAAAACCAGACTTGAGCTCTACAAGGTGAAGCTGATGTCCTCACTACTGGCTGTAATCTCTTTTTTGGAAATTAATACAAACATCGAGAGCTGTGGAGACATTAAGCATTATTGTAATGCATGCCAATATATGAACCCCTAGTAAATAATTAGAGTTATATTTCATTTTCACTCGTGTTCACTAGAACTTTCACTCCTGTTCATCTAGAACTTTCAATGGTTATTCTGGATTTTTAGTATTTTCCAGCAGAAACACTAAGACAGAAAAATATCACATCTGTTCTAGTGTTCAAAGAGTTCAATTAAACCTGTGATAGAGCTTCATTTTATTTGTACAATTAATTGTTATCCACATGAGAGGAAACATAAAATATGCTCTTATTTTTGAACAAATGAAAAATAAAAATCACTTCATTAAATGTGAACGACCCCTTTTACGATGGTGTGGCAGCCATTGGCAGTGCAGTAAAATAGCTGGCCTTTCTTTCACTAGCACCTACCCCTGGCAGGTAGAGGTTCTCCTTGCTCAGTTGCACATGGCCAGGAAAAGGTTACCTTCTGTTCCCAGGTTTTCCCCTGTAACTGTCAACATTAGTTAACTACTAAAAATAACATTTTATCTCAATTTTTTTTTTCACAAAGCACTAACACCCGGCCCTTTTTTCTTTAAAGGCTGACACTAGTTCACCAGCAGGATCCTATCTTGGCAGATGGCACAGTGCCTCCTGTCAGCGACATCTGAACGAGAGGCTGGGCCCAGCACTCATAATTCACTTACATATCTAATTTCATACATTCCTATCAAGTAGCTCTCTGGATTTTAAAACAATAGGACTCTGAAGTGATTTTGTAATAGCACAGAGAGAAACTTACCATAGTAGCTCTACTAATCATTATTTCCATTAAACTAATGAAAAAAATGTAATATTTGATCTTTATGCAGAAAGTGATTCTTTTGGTTTTGCCATTACTTACACACAAAGTTAATTCTGGACAGGGCAATCCATTTACATTCGAAGCCATATAAGAGAAATGTTGTTGGAAAAGTGCCCGCAGGTCCTGGTGTGCACCAAGTTTGCCACGAGGTAGCAACGTTCCTGTGTGGGAATGAAGGCCAAGAGCCTTCCGGGCTGCATCAAGCAAAGCCCTGCCAGCAGGTTGAAGGAGGTGATCCTTCCCCATCTGCTCAGCCCTCGTGAGACACACCTGGAGTGCTGGGTCTAGTCCTCAGCTCCCCAGGGCAAGAGAGATGTGGACCAAGCTCAGTAAAGGGCCACAAATATGATTACGGGTTTGGAGCACCTGACATGCGAGGGAGGAAGAGAAACTTGGGGATGTTCAGCCTGAAGAAGAGAAGGCTCTGGAAAGGGGGATCTCATCCATGTGTATAAATACCTAATGGAGGGCAGGGAAAGGCAACAGGGCCTTCTCAGTGATGCTCAGTGCCCACGGAGATGCTCTAAAAGACTTGATACTCCACTGTGCTCATGCTCAGCTTCTATAACCCTTCTGGGGGGCTCCAGAGATTTATTCTTGACATCTCAGTCCCAAAGGATTTTTTTTATCAGTGGTATGGGGTAGCTCGTTTGCTGGTCATTCGTGGCTAGCTTGTAATCTGGATGGATCACAGAATGTTCTGTCTCACAGCTCCCTAAAGCCACACACACACACACACATTTATTAAACACAGCCACACACCTATATTAATTAAATCCCTGAAAGCAGTTATCTGTAGCTCCTTAGCAGTCTCACACAACCTCACCGTTTCTCCTCCAGCTGCCTCTCTTCTGATAGTAACTCACTCCCAAATTCAGGATGCTTCCTCCTTCTTAAAAGATAATCTTTATTGTCAAGTCAGTGCTGCACAGTTGATAAAGCAGCCCAGATGGTAAGAAATGAGCCAGATAACCTCTGCAGGGATGGAAGGGGAACACAGTTTTTGTGCCTGGCTTCTGCAGTTCCTATAACTATTCTGAGGCTAAAGCAAATGATTATAAAAATGTGATGTAACGTGAAAATATGATTTTCAGAAGTAACTGACATGACAGAGTCACAGAAGATTCTCGGTCGTTTCTTTACCCATTAATACACAACTTCTGCATCAATGGCTTCTGAGGCCACACTTAGATATAATTTGTTTAAAGACCCATCAAAGCCCAACCAAAATAGATATACAAATGCTTGTTAGTATAAATTGAAAGTTAAAAAATTACAAACACTTAAGGGCTTTTTCCTACCCAGAGAAACTAACAGGATTATGCACAAGGTGGATCAGAGCAGACTTATGCCCTCAATTATTCACTAGAATAAATACCAGCAAGGAACTGGATGTGGCAAGTTCACATATAGGAAATACAGTTCAGTGAGCAGCGCTGTAAAAGTTGCAAATAAAGGTCCATTTTGGCCACAATGATGCAACATAAGCTCTTTGCACTAGAGAAGCAAACTTCTTTAAGAAGTTTGCGATGTAGGCTCTGCCAGTGAGAGTAACCACCAAGCAACCCTCTTTTCCCATCCATTACAGCAGTGCAAGGCTCCTGAGTGAAAGGAGCAGAAACCCTGTAAACATGTAATAAAACCAGCTTTTATGTTTGTCCCATTCCGTTCATAGCAGAAATGCATTCAATTATTGCCACTGGTTACACCAGTACAAACAGTTTGAAAATTAATTTCAGTTATTAGAAAAGAATCTAAACTTCAAATATATTTTCTTCCCATTGACTTTTAACAGCATGTGAACTAAGTTGGGTTTTTTTCATTAAAAAGACCCTACGACAACACTTCCTTACAACTCCAATACAATGCCATCTACACTGTACTGCCCTGTCCTAGGACAGAACACGCTCCCCAGTAAGACAATAAAGACATCCAGCAGATTTGAACTTCTTTCAGTTTAGTGCTGGTATGAGTTGTTGGTACCAAGTAGGTAAGGAATGGCAACATTTAGTCCCCAGTCGAGCACAGGGTCATTGCCAGTGCTAAGGAAGGAAGAATTAAGATGTGTGGGCTAGAGAAAAGGCCTGCTCTGAGGACACCCGAAGGCCAGGGTAAAGGTTGAAATTCAAAACAAGCAAACAATGCCCCCCTGCAAGACTGAAAAAGTAAAACTGGTTAAAAATGAGATACAACAAACTTCAGCCAGACATCCAAATGATGCCAATCTCACACAGCAGTGGCTGAAAAGCCTGGCAGTTGGCAAGGATGAATTTTGGTCTGTGTTTATGCCCACACTGGACACAGAAGCTTTCTTTCCACCTCTCCTGCTGTCTGCAACAGAAAGCCTCGAGCTCCAGCCATCACAGCATGGACAGACAGATCATTCAAAACACTAATCACTTGGTTTTAAGTGTTCAGCGCCACATACAGAGATTTACCGTAATGGTCAGGATTTTTTGTTTGAGGGCTTTCTTGTTTGGTTGGTTTTGTTTTGGTTTGTTGTTTGTTTGTTTAATAACTATCCCCCTCATCTGTATAACACTGTTTATGCCAAATAAAATTATTCTTTGCTTTGGCTCTTACAGAAACCTATCCCAAACAGCATCTTATCCAGCAGCAGAGTTTATTTTGGTATTTGCAGAAGTGTAAGTCTGGCTCCAGGCCTGCCAAAACAACCTCACCATGCCTGGGAGCTCCTGAAGCTGCTGTTGACTTACACGTGTCCAGTGACAACTGCTGGGCAATTATCTTCCCCAGTTGGTCTTAGAATTGCATACAGTTTGTTACCAACTATTACTATAGTTTTTCTCCTTCTTGTCAGCGACTTTCCAGAATGGAAATCCCAGTTCCACAGCATAATAGAATACTATAGGTAGAGTTGAGGGCTTGCTGGGTTTTTTTGGTTTATTTTACAGTCAAATTCTAAAACAAAACCTGATGGGATTTTGTTGGATAGTCCATTAAATAAAGGTCTCACTAGCCATGATAACTTAGAATAGAAATATAATTTCAAAAGGTAACCTATTTTTTTTTTAAACCCTAGATCTGAACCAGCATATCGTTACCCAAAGGCCTCAGTTTTAGCACGTTCAGGTAAGAAATGGATGCACTCACTCAGAGGATGTTAAACACTGCTGATACTTCAGTCTGCTCACCAGAACCTGACATCTAGTTTTGATAGGTTTCTCATGCTAAGGGCCACCATTCCCATTACCACTGCCTGCTGAAAGCCTGGGATAAGGGAAATGAGTAGCAAGATAGAAAGAAATTATGGAATTATGCTATGAAATCTGCTTTTTTAGCCATATAACTCTCAGCCACTGGGACCCAGTGGTTTCATTTCATTCCTTGCAGCAGTGCCAAGCCACCCACCAAACATCAAGTGCATACCACCATCAAACACCTGGCTGTGGGAGGAGATTACTATGGTGACCACGTACCTGCACAAACTTTGACATACTTCACAATATAAAAAAAGTTTCAAAATTACTTGTAAAAAATTGAAAAGGAACTTTTGGAAGTGGCCATACTAGAAAGCTTCAGTATCTTGTCAAGAAAAGTAAAATTAAAATATCCCTTTCAAATCCATCCTTCAAATACCTGCAACTTCTTATCTGCAAAAAAAATGTTGCTGTTTTTCCTCCCCTTTGGTTGGCATTTGTTACTGAGGTTACAGCGCCATCTCCTGGAAGACAATAAATTGCTGGAATTGCTCCTGAAATTTAATTTTCATTTAACTGTGCTCATGCAGCCAGCTAATATATTAGATTCTTCCATGACAGTGCAACAAGGTGAAGGAACCAGATGGGCGAAAGACTATATTAACCTTTTTTTCTCCTCAGTAGACATATTGTAAACCATTAAAATTAACATTGTAAGAGAATGGAGATATTGAGTCTAGCTATAGTCTAACAATTTGAGAAATCATTTATGCTTCATTTTTAAGAGGTAACAGCAGATTCACAATTATAGAACCAGGACTGGGAGAGCACGAGTGTGCTCAGATTCTATTCACTGTTTCAAAGAGAAATTAAAAGGTTTCTGGTTTAAGGGCATAAAACAAGAGGGTCCAAAAGGCTAATACAATGATGAAATTAAAATACCATCAACAAATTATACTTCAGATTTAAGTTTGATTTCCTCACAGAAAGACTGACATTCATAGCAGCAAAATCACCAGCACATAAAAATGCTCACTGGAATTAGCTTTTTAAAATAAAACATTACTATATGGTTTTATTTAGCATTGGAAAAATATTAAAAAATTGTCATTTTTTTCAGATAACTGAAACAATTTCCACAAATACAATACCGATTATTTGCATCTAAGAAGAACTGTAGCTTAAAAAAAATTAAAATATTGAAAGACTGAAAAAACAAGAAAACTCACCCGTCCTTGTATCCATGTGCGTATGTACACAGAGGTATCTAGTGGAGATTTCAGGGTGTTAAATTAGACGGCCACTTGGAAGAACAGAAAACATTGCTGCGGCTACAATACACCATTAATATTCTTAATCCTGCAGCTATATATAAAATTAATACTCTTAGATACTTTCTTATATTCATGGTACATTCTGCAAACTTCATAATGTTATTATACTATTATCTGCAGTCACTACTGAAGTTATCACCAAGAAACAATAGCTGTTCCAAGAGAATTAACATTTTCTGTGTATTATCCCATTGAGTGGGATTGTATCCAGGATGCTTTTTATCACATCCAACTGTACAGCTGTCAGAGGAAAATTAAAAATACAGTAATAAGATTAAAATACTTGTTACATAAAACAATTTTTCTTTCATTAAAAGGTTTCAGGGCTTAATGTTTAAGGATCTTTCTGAAAAATTCAAAGCCAGGCAAAATTATAGTTATTTTTTATGATCTAATCAATGTTATATAATAGTCTTGGAACATCATCACTCCCTCTGGAAAAATCAAAGTATCTCCAATGACTAAAATTTTATTCATAAACCCCTGTCAAAGGGGTAAGATAAGGCTACAGGAATACCTTGTACACAATGCAGCATCTTGCTTTTGAGCACAAAAATAACCTTCAGCACTGTGCTTTATTTACCAACATAAGATTGCGTATTTACTGATACAGCCAGGCAGAAATATTTGGATTTTTCTTTAGCAAAGGCCATTGATGAGCAATGAAGACACATTTCACTACAAATCGACCCTTCTTCAGCCACATGATCAACCAGCTGTAAGAACAGATTTATCAAAGATGCTCCCGATGCTGTTCTCAGATGTGTACTTTTAATAAACCTATTTCCACTACTTTGTCAAAGAAATATCTGGTCTACGAAATGGAGTGCATTAACTATGACATCTTTGTGGTCAAACATACTATTCTGTATACAGTCCTCAGACATTTCCTAGGGCTTCTCTGTTTCTGTAACATTGGCTTTGTCAGAAATGAATTCTGGTTTTATTGCTATAGGCTGAACTCTAGATAAAACTATAGGAAAGTATAAGATTTAATCAAGGCAAGCAAGACTGGGTTTTGTAGTGGCATAAAGCAAATAAACATTCACAATAAAAGATGTCATCTGTTTACAGTCTTAAAGTGCATGTGTTGGAACATTTCTCTTGTAAGCAAACAGTACAGAAGCACAGAAATAACGTGGTGACATTTAAGGCTAACTTGTATTCTATTCTTTGCTTTTTCAAAGCACTATCCAGAGGGATTACTCCTTGATGTCTTCAAGCATTAGCTGTGGTCTACAACAGTGGCAAGTCACTTTCTGAGAAGAGAGAAGTGGTCTCCTTCAAAGCTGATTTAAACAGGTTTTTAAGTAGGTCTGCAAATACATATATATAGAGATAGATACATTTTGTAAAGCATAAGTACACTTGATTTTAAATCACTTCTATCCACTAGGCCACGTATAAACTCAAATAAATAGAGATGAACATAGAGTGAATGTTCTCCCACTTGCTCATTACCACTTCGGAAGGCAAAAGGTAGGAGAAACATCTGACTCTCTTCCTGCAGAATGGTTTAGCTGATCCTGAGAATTGTGCATCGTGGTTCCTTGCTTTACTTCATTAGTTGACACAGCAGCATTTTGAAGTTTCTTTTACTGGAAATAAATTTCTTTTACTGGAATGATTAGTATCTCTAACTACTAGTTTCAGCTATTAAATGTTGTCAGAGGAATTATTTAATATTGTTTTAGGTGAGTTCTCAAAAAAATCAGTGAAGCAAGACAATTTTTAGGATGAACCTTCCCTTCAAAACGTAATTGTGCACATACTAAAACTACAATTAAAAATGTATGTCAAAAGCAAAGAGTATTGCATCCTTACAGCAAATAAAGCATAATTCAACTACAGCAAGTAAAACAAAGCTCTTTTACATCTACGTACTTACCTATTGCAATGTGAATTGAATGATGGATTAAGCCTGACCAGACTTTTTTCTGCTCCATAATTGTCCCCATCTTACAACAGCATATTTTGCTCAGCATCTATCCTACACACAGCTATGGGCCCCTCACTGCACATACATTAATAAGAACACTGTGAAACAGCTCCTGAGTTCTCTTATTTCTGTAGTACAGAACATGTCTTGCTTAATTGTTGCAAAGCATAAAAAAAAAAAAAAAAAAATCACACCAGTATAGTGATGGCAGCCTTTGGGTTGTTCTTAAACAGGTCTGATTCTCTTCCCTAATTCCTGTAGGTTTCAAGAAGATATTTGTTCTCTCAACTGGAAGGTCAACACAGACACACAGGATTTTACCAGGTCTGTTGGTTTAGCCATACCAGACTTCTTTGGTCCATAATGGGCACCCCAGGACAGCAAACAATACTTCTACGGAAGAAAATTCATTATGCCCTGCAATGTTCTTCTTGACCTCCTTCTACAGAGGTGCTTAAACCTGCCAATGGAACTTTTTCTTTACCTTTCTTCCATAGGTTAAAAGATACACGGAAAAAAAACAACTAGTCAGTTGCCCAACTGTTTCTGCACTCTTCCCAAACCATCCTTCAAACTCATCCTCCTTTAATGAAATGGAACTTTGATAACATGTAGAATATTTCGTTGATAGCTGAGCTATGCAAAGTCTTGGAACTATAAATGCCTAATGACACCAGTATTAAGAAAAAAAAAAGATCAACATATTAACCATTGGCCAAACAGCAATATAATATCAATTCACATTTCTATGTGACAGCCCATTCTTGCCCTCCTTTCTAGTTCCCTGAATCAACCATGTTCAACTACCAAACAGACCCGAAATAAGTAATTCATGGAAAACCAGATTTTTTTTACCATTTCAGAACATTTTTATCACTTACATACCCCTTGATGATATCCAGCTGTTTCAACCTGAATGCATCTATTCAAACTACTGAGAAAGCACTACTTTCTCCATGGATAAACAACCTCTCCATTTTTATTCTAAAACTCTACACGGAACAACTGAACACATAAAGCTGAGAGCCACAACCAGATTTCCACTTCAGACATTCTTTTCTTCCTGGAAAGATTTTAAGGGGGAGCGGGGAGAGGAGGATGATCCTGCAGGAATCAAATACCAACACAATTACAAAATTGTGCTTTTTGGCTTGCTTTGAAAAGCTGGGAGTGAAGAAGAGCAGAACAACTGACAAAAAATTGTCAAATTCTTTGAAAAAAACCTGCAACTGTGATCAGTGTATTTACGTATACATTCTCCAAAAATCAAAACAGAACAGTGTATAATCTTCCACTTCAAATAACTTCTTAATCTTTCTTATTAGTTATTTGGAGTTACAAATACTCTACCTTTTTATTACAGCTGAATTCAACCAACTTCGTAGGCCAAAACTGGTACCATGTGAGAAAGCAATGCAGAATTTAGTGTTTAACTTGAGCTGCCCATTGCCAAGGTACTAAAATCAACCATCTCACCCATCTGCAGCTTTAGTTCCATCTTCCTAATTTTGTCGATAAGATGATTTTTGCAAACAAATCATGATTCAAACCAGAGACACAGGTTTTCAGCCTCCAGTGTTAGGAATTACAAAAACTCCATGCAACTCAGTCACTTCAGTTTAGCATCTTCTAATAAAGACTCATTTGATCATCTTTGCATTTGGAAAAAGATACGGTAAAGTTGTTTGACTTTGAAAAGGAACCAGGATTATAGGAAAATCAGTTGGTTTTTTTTAATGCTGGTCAGTTTTTACTCCTCTGTTGAACACGGCTAACATTTCAGAGTTTATATGTCTGAAGATCAGTAGCTGTGGAGGGAAAAGTATGGAAGTAGCTCCCCCCGTATATGCCATCAGTAGGCAAATTTAGCTGTTACAACACAAAACACCTTCTTACTGGAAAGCTGATCTAGACCTGCAGATGATTTGATACGCCACGAGCACTAAGAAAATGATGGGCAAGAGAAAAATTACATGAAGCCATATTCCAATAGTTGTGCTGCACATGGAACAAACTTGTTTTATTTATATAAGGAGATTTGTATCTATTCCTTTTAAGTACTCTTAGATTCCTGTGAATTTTAAGTACACTGGATTTTCACTGCAGAGGGGAGTGGCTGAACTACAAACTTCCTCAAAAATAGCATACAGTTGCATCTAAGTACAGGACCTCTCTGAGAAATCCCTCTGTAAAATGGATACATGCAATACACGAAAACTGTCTTCACTCACCATGGAAACGGAGATATGGGAAATAAACCCAAGCGTTTTAGTAAATAACCTTAGTAAGGACTTGGGGGGGGGGGGGAAAGTCTTCTAGAGGGCTTGAAATTACAATGTCAGGAATCCCCAGTAAGGGTGGAATCCAAACCAACAGTAATCCAATGATGAGGAGTCCAATAGTTTTTCACTTGAAGAGAAGAAAGGCTGGAGATTCAATGTGAACTACAGTCATCATAGAAAACCAGAATAGTTTGGATTGGAACAGATCACAGGCAGGGAACACCTTCCACTAGACCCAGTTGCCCAAAACCTCATCCAATCAGGTCTTGAACACCTCCAAAGACGGGGCATCCACAACTTCTCTGAACAACCTGTTCCTGTGTCTCAGTACCCTCACAGTAAAAATTTCTTGCTAATATCTAATCTAAATCTCCCCTCTTTCAGCTTAAAAACATTACGCTTTGTACTATCCTTGCACTCCCTGATCAACAGCCCCTCCCCACCTTTCCTGCAGGCCCCCTTCAAGTACTGGAAGGCTGCTATAAGGTTCCCCCAGACCCTTCTTTAGGCTAAACATGCCAAATTCTCTCAACCTGTCCTCATACAGGAAGTGCTTCAGCCACCAGACATATATGTACGTTTTTGTGGGTTTTTTTTAATCTATTAATAAAAGAACATTGGGAACGTGTCAGTTGCAAAATTCTTCTGCTCAAGGAACATCTTTATTGCACTGAAACAAGTGACACAGCTTATTTCCTGAAGTTTGCAGCAGCTGTATTGAACTGCACCCAAACTGTCATGTGGAAGAAATCCACATATGAAGGAGAATTTCTTCAGAATAAAAGAAAAAATAAAGAAACTACAGTTAACTCCTTCAGAAGGAGTCCTTTCAGAATTACGACATACTTTTATCAAAATACCTCTGGTTGAACTTTTTTTTTTCAAAGGAAACAGCAGGGAATAGAAATTAAACCCTCAAGTCCTGGGATCACAGAAGTTCACAGCTTGCTAATTACATTTTTCCCTTCTGTATTTCCTGTTCTTCAAAAAGATGATCAAAGGCAGAACACAAAAGAAAGAAGAATTATTTCAAATGAAAACATTCTCACTTTTAAGGGTTTCATTTTCTCTTTCTCAGTGCTACGCTTCAGGTAACATCTATCTTCCAGCCAGCATCTGTGTGCTTCTCAAACACACTTATTTCTTCTGTGGTTCAGGGTTATGCTCTAAATCATGTTCTAGAGACTAAAATCAACAGAAACCCTTTTATTTGTTTTAGGGGATGGATGACCTTTCCAAAGGCAGTTTTGTCCTTATCGAATATTATGTACAAACATTAAAGCCTCATGGGGTGGAAACAAATCTAAAGAAGTCTAACTTCCTACCAAGATAAAATTGCCTGATCCTCACAAAAGCACCTCTTGCAGAAAACTTTGCTCCACCAACACTGGTCATGGAAGATTAATTCACTTCATTATTCTCAAGAACTCCAATTTACTTCACCTCCTCCAAACTCACACACAACGGAAAATTATAAAGGCATCCTTATGAAATAGGTCAGTTTTGGTGTAAGAGCTATGAGAACAGTTGCTAAATCGCTACTACTGATCAGTCCACTGGAGCAGGGTAAACTTGTTCCTAGCATCATTACCGATTATATCAAGCCAAAACCAATAGTAGCAGATATGAATTTTTAAATTGTATTTCTAACTTGAAATTATGAAATGGTAAAATAGTCCTTCATCTGAGAGAAGCAATGCTGCTTTCACGCATATGTACTGCTTTGTTCACTTCATAAATATACGATCTGGAAGTAGTTCAGCTGTTTTTGTTTTGTCAACTGCTATATTAGATTTAACTTTTTGAAGGGAAATTATATTTTTAAAAAATCAATTTACATTATTTAAGTGCAGCATTCTTAAGGTACTTGCAGTTTTGGATTTATAATTCTAGAAAAGACCTCCCTCGCAAGGATGGCAAGATTTTTTTATGGAAAACCAGAGCATTAAGTACTTTTGAGATACAAAGATATTTATAGACAAGGATCTATAACACGAGGACCAGGCAACCATTTCTATGTTATGTGCAAACCTACTAATTGGTTTCAATTGCCTGTGTGCAAAATGATGAAAATCTCTAGAGACAGTTCTAATCATACTAAAAATGTTCAAGAGCAGCCTTTCAAAACTCTGGTTTTGTTTTAGTAATTTCATATTTTAGTTTCAGATATTTAGCCTTTAAAGAACAGCTACACGTATTCCTGACATAATCTGTAACAGAATTACCCGAACCAAATAGCACTAAAAGCGTAAGTACACCAGATTTACCCAAATATGCAGTGGGAAAAAACCAGACATCTTTCAATCAAGTGATACAGTGAAAGTTAGTGGAATGTGAACACGTAACCAGGTCAGCTTTTATAAAACTAATTAATAATTTCAGTAATCACAGTGCAGTCACAGAGCCTGTCTTCCTGCACTGCCAAAACAACCAACTGCTACTTGGACAGAACGGTACTCTTCGAAATTCTATAACTGACAGGGAAGACTTAATTCTTCTGTTCCTACCTGCTTCATCAGTGGTCAAAGCGAAAATCGCTCTTACAAGAAACCATTCACTACATAATACAGCTCAACCTTCTCTTCTGTCATTAAGCTCGCTCTGCTATAATGTACTGTAAAACAAAGTGAGGAACATCTGCATCCACCCCATTAAGCGTTATGGTAGTACATAAAGACACAGAAGTCTCTACAAATAAAAACTACGAATACAAGTGTTCCATTTACTTACCTTTGTCACCTCTTCCATTTATATATTCTAGCCTTACATCTCATGTTTATCATATCATTCTCACACCTAGCTTTAGGTCTATAAAACACTTTAATGCACTCCAAAAAACTTAAAACAAAAGTTCCAAGATCAGTTTGAAAACTAATTAGCACAACAGATTCTTAATTAGAAGGCCTATATATTGCTGCAATTGAAGTAGATGAGTAATACAGCAAGATAAAATGCACCTAATTCACAGTGCTTTTTCTACCATACGGTTTCTCTCTAGAGTCGTCCCATTCTTTTTCATGACATTTAGATATGTTGATACATTTAATCTCATTTATTTCTACTTCTAGAAGACAATTGTTACATTAGTATGAAGACTTTGGAGACAGAGACAGCTACAATTTCAAAAATTTCTACAGCATTAAAATTGTTACTTCTGAATGAGTTCATAGATCTCTTCGTTCAGATCCTAAAATGCACCAATATCTCCCCTGTTTTTTCCAAGCTGCAAGCACATAAGGTGAAGAATTTGCCCTCGAATCCCAGTGCTCACGGGAAACTGTCTCTGAGGTCATAAAAACATGTATTTGTTTAGTCACGTAGCACCTTATGCCACGTAGCCATGTAACAGGTTTCCAAAATATCAAACTAGCTAAAAAATACCAGTTAGCTAGAGAAAAATCTGATCCAGATCTGACTAAGGAAAAAAAAATAAGACATCTAAGCAATTGCATTAACCCAGTAATGACAAGTCTCAATTTGAGGCAGTGGTTCCCCATCTTTTGCTATTAAATTCCCAAATCCAGCTATAGCCATCTCATACACTTCTAGATTACCTCAGCATAATCATGGCAAGTTTTTCTTCTTGTATCTGTTCACTTTCTATCTTTCTCCAGTCTTAAGACCATTCCCCGTTTCCTACATCACCAGAGCACTGTATGACACTTGCACCACTGCAACCTACTGGTGGTTCTACGTGTCAGGAAATATTTTGACAGGTAACACGGTATAACAGTGCCTTAACAAAAGCTGTTGGAAGAAGAACAGGAGGTAGAAGCCTCTGAATGAACCTCATTTCTTTTACAACGAAAGCAAAGCTGAAACCAAAGTTCAGCAGCCACTGAGCAGCTATTGTTGTTCTCTGCTTATTTTACCTCCCCTTCATCCTGTTTCACTCTGATCTTCTGATTTGTCCAGCCTTTGAGTATGAAAAAAACATGAAAACTGCAGGAGTTGTCATATTTACTGTAAGAACATCTGCAGGCTCATACTACTGGCATCTAAAAAAGCCGGGTTAAGACTACAACCTTCTTTCATCCCTTCCCGTACAAATGCTCTGTATTGTCAAAATACTCGAAAACTGCACTGACAGAGTAGAACTTATTTTAACTTGCATTATGAATAAACTGCACATGCTGTTTTACAGACAATATATATTTGCAAACTTGCTCATGCAAAATTAGTGTGCACAACAGGGATATTTGTTTTCTAATCCCCCACACCTTTAAAAATGACATTTATGTCTGCTTTTTTTGAACGTGCCCAAACCCTCTCTTTAATATAATAAATCTTACACAGAATTCATCTGCCAGCCAAACCAATTTATGAAGCTGAAACAACAAAGAATAAAAAGTTATACAAAAGCATGGTGCACTTGGACACTTGATTCCCACCTCCCCCCTCTTTTTGTTTACAAGTAGAAAGAGTGAATAAAAGAAAAAAAAAATCGTGGTCACAAAATTTTGACATTTTAATCCTAAACATTACAGGGCAAATGGACGTTGGAACCTATTTCCATACACCATGCGTCAACTTTTTAATTCCCAAATGTGGCCAAATCCACTAAAACAAGAGTGTTTAACAAACTCTGGATTATGGAAATACATTTCTGGAATAAATGCTAGAAAAGCAACAATGGGAAAAGCCAACTGTCTCCATAAATGTAAATAAAGTGGAACAACGCGTAGATTAGATACTTTTTCTGTTTCTTACTCATAACCTGTCAATTCAGTGCATCATATGGTTCAACATAATGGTCCCCATTTTGGACAAACATCTAACTAGTGTCCATTGACTCCAAGCTAGTGGATGATGAATCTTTTTGGATACTTTCAAAGATGGCTGCCAGCTCAGGATTAGAGCTTATCTGTGACTGGAATTCACTCATTAATGGACTCTTCTCTGCTTCTGGAATGGTTAGAAGCGCTGCTACTGCCCTCATAGCAGATCGTTTCAGTTCATCTTGCTTTTCAAACTCCTGTTTCACTGAGTTTGCCTTTACCTGGGGAAAAAAAAAATTCAAATACATTTGCAACTTTAGTTTAATCCTCCCCTCTACATCCACCTTAAAAAGATATGTATCTTAATATATCTTACAAAGACCTATTTCCTGCAATACTACCACTGTGCACAGCTTTCAAAATGGCATAAGCTCTTAACAGAAAAAAAAAAGGGCAAAAAATGACCTCCAAACACCTACTTTTTAACAGGTCTTTTACCAGCAGTTTACAAATAAAACTGGAACGTAGGTACTGCACAGTAAGCAGAAAAAGGTTGTAGGCTACTAAGTAAATTATCAAATCAAAACAATTATAGTAGTCAACTTTCAGCTAGTAAGGTCAGTAAACAACATTAAAATGGTATTATCACAGTATTTTCAGCTTCCAGAGAATAGAAATTTTTAAAAGCTGACCTTCATTAAAGTAACTGTTTAACCTCTGTTATAATTCTCAAAGATGTTTCAGTGATACAAACATAAGTCATCATTAAAAGCAGTCAAATTTTTCGATGTGAAATATAACAGTTATGTTATATTTATTTAGGTTACAGTAATGGAAAAATGGAAGAAGGTAAATCAGGCATTAAATGACTGTCAGTGCATCCAGGTGGATCAAAACAAGAGCAGGAATGGAAGGTGACTAACTGTGCCAAGACCCAAGAATCTTGTAATATAAGTGAAGAAGGAAAAAAACAAACCAACAAAATACAACTGCTTTACACTGCCTCCATCCTTAGTCACCCAAATGCTTGTCTGCAATAATGTAATCATTAAAAATCAGAAAAACTCTCATTATTCCACTTTCACTGTTTGCAATGAAATGAGACAAGTTGCCCATATGGTAGCTAGCTTTTTAAGGAAAAAAACCAAAGAGGGCATCATAGAAAAACAGGATTTTTTAAGAAGAAGTGAACAAGTCTACTCTTCCATTTGTAATTTAAATAAATTTAATATATACATAAGGGCCAACATATTTAAATTATGCTGTTGCAGCCTATGAACCACCACGCAGGAAATGCTGCAGCACCTAGGTTCTCAGAAGTATTCTTCATAGATGAGTTCCTTTATACTTGTATAAGACAACATAAAAAAACAACTAAAAATGTTTTAAATTTAAAGCAATACCTTAGTTGTACATGTAGCACGCAAAGGTTCAACAAGCCTATCCAACCTCTGCAGCACTGCACTTGGACAAAGGGTAGACAACCTCACCAACATTAAAAAGGTCAGCATCTAGGTTGAGAGAAAACCAATTCAACAATCAGTTATGCTCATCACATACATATAGAGATATTTCCTACAATGCCGTGTAACCTTTATAACAGCAACAGTTAAATGGAAATGGCAAATATAGTGAAGTACTTAAGCATATGAAGTAATATTTTCACCATTTATCAGTCTATGTACTATCTAACCTTGATATCATAGTGATCCTTCAGGCCATCTTCAACATGGTTTAAGAATTCAAATATATCTAGTCTATCCAGGCAGCTATCCAAAAGAGTATACATGCACTCAAAAGCTGCTTTTCTTATGTCCAACCCATCATCAACTGTATGCTTAAATGGTCCCATTTCCACCTGTCAGCAAAGAAAAAACAAGGTTATGAACTAATACATTTAGAAAAACAAAGAATCTACTTATGAACTAATACATTTAGAAAAACAAAGAATCTACTTATATACATATCCAGCATTAATCTTCTTAATTAACATACCTCTCTGATTAATTCCTTTCTGACTTTTGTTTCATTGTAAAGATGAGGAAGCACAGTATCTAAGAGGTCCCTTATTAATGAGGGTTTATTGTGTGCAGCTGAGTTAAACGTCACTAGGGCTACTCTCCTGACATTGAGATCTGGGTCCTCCAGTGTTTTCAGAAAATCACCTGCAATCACATACAGAAATAAATCAACTTCTGAGCATCTTTTTCATTTGCTTCTTCAAAAATAGTTTTGATTAGTTTTAATCTTTCAAAAGCACATATTTAGTGCAGGATTTATTTTGATGTAGCACAGAACAACAGCTGCTATTTTAGCATGATTACACAAATAAATCTATTCAATTATAACCATATCAAAAGTATTATATAATTGAGACTATGTAATTCAGATAATAAAAACAGAAGTAGGAAAAAACACCACCAAAATAAATGGCTATCACTTAATGATATTCCAAATTTTTTTAAAGACATAGCATGTAAATTAATGACAACTATATTTAACACATTTTTGCTCTTCTTCATTAAGGTCTCAGAATATGCATTAGAAAAACCAATTTAAACTCTGTAGTTCAACAACTGGAGAATACCTCTTCAAAAAAATACCTGTATATTAATTTTTAACCTCTAAATCGGTATATATTGAGAATTCCTCAATTACCAGAAGGTAAGCCCACTCAGTATATATTAATGTAGTAATACCTCTCTCATCCCATCCCACCCTACCACACTCTCTAGGCAGTTTCAATTTTGAATGTCTATCATTCTATAACACAATGCTGGCAGGAAGAGATCACATTTCCCCCAACAGCTGAGTACGTCTACTAGCAACTTCCAAGAAGAGTGAAATTTTTAATGGCAGAAAATGGTGTACACAAAGTGACTTCTACACAGGGGGGAAAAAAAAACTGGGTAACAAAAACTGATATTTAAGTACAAAATGCCAATAGGGGTTTTTTTTGGGTCTGGATAATCAGTATTTCCAGAAACTAAAGAGGCAAGGCTGCTTGAGTTGGAGGGACAGCAAGGGGAAAAAAATCATAAGCATAGTCAATTCTTTAACACATTATTAGAAAATTTGAAGCTTAGAAATGAAAATTACACATAGGAATTGACATCATCTCCACATAAAGAAAAACTTTGCTCTCTACAAAACTGTATGTTTTCGAAGATTATTCTTTTCTCCCCATATTAGTTCTAGCAGTATTCACAATTTTTACAATTTTTAAACCTGTAATCAAGCCACTATAAAACATTCACCATAGCACATTAACAAATCTACAACACTTGGTCATAAAAATGAAAAAAGATCAAAAAAACACAGCATTGCAAAACTCTTCATCATTCTGATGTTATACTGAAAGCTCTGATTACCTCATCCCTATAAATATACACAAACTTTCAGATCACAAAGCATTATGGAATCCTAAGGACCTAAATTTACAATTTGCCACCTGGTAATACTCAGAATTCACATGACCATACCTGTTTTAAATGAGTGAATGTTAAATGTTTCCAAGACCATCCTTCCTTACTACATCAAACTGATACAATTCAGCAAGAGCATGGGAAAGAAAACCAGCTTTTGGGTACCATCTCCTTAAAAGCCCTAGCTCCTTGTATTCTTCACCCATCAGAGCTTCAATACATACCATTAATGTTTATTGCTCAGAATTCAAACAAGCTAGAATTAACAGAAATAACTGGCTAGTATGAGAACATCTTATAACTGTTCCAACAGTTACCATTAGCAGCTAAATCTAGCACCTATAAAATCTTATTTTCCGAAAACACAACAACAGTTTTTCAGTGCAGTTCTACTGCTTGAAAATGTAGAAGCTGACACTAAAGTAGAGAATTTACCTATGCAGTTTTTCAAGAGTGGGTCTATGGGTTGTGGATGATCAGAAATAGTGAACTTGACAGCAGTAACCACTGAACTTCGAGCATATGAGGATCCTAAGATGAAACAGAAGTGTAAATATGTAACATTAAAGCAGTGCAACTACAGAATTCAAGTCATGTTTATTTCCATTCTTTTTAAACTTCTAATACTCTTTAGAATACTAAAGAAGAAAGGTTACTTATTACTAGCAATGCAAAACACTTTCTCCATAAATGTATTTGTGTTACATTTTAAAAAGGGGGAAGAGAGACCATCACATTTGTAATAAACATATAACATTATCGGCTACATAAAATTCAAGTAATAAGCCTATTAGGACAGATCTTCTAAATTCACCACACAGACCTACAAATCACTTCCCTCTTTAAGAAAGAGGATGTCAACATTCTTCATATGAGACTGATTAATGAATTATGAGTCTTCCTAAACCTTAATTTCAGAATTGTTTTCTGAAAATTAGGAATGCTGTAATTTACATCAAAACATTGACACTGGTTTATCAAGTAGTGCTGTGCTTTTGTCAACCATGCTCCTTCCCCTTTAAGTTTATAACTCATAGTTAAACACAACATAGTTAATTGAAAAACCACAGCCTGAAAGCAGCACATTGGAACCATCTAAGCCTTATATTGTTGGGAGCAGAAGGAAAGCAAAACTTGAATAGTACCGCAAAACTTCAGCAAACCATTTGCAAAACTAGATCAATTTATTAATAGATAGCACAATGCCATTTGCTACAATACATACATAAGTTACTGCTACTGACCTGATGCCAAGTATCCTTTGAGTCGTGGAAGTAGAGTTTCTGGGTCTATTAATGTAAGCTTGCCCAAGCATTCAGCAACAACATTCCTCGTACCCTCTTCTGCACATTCACAGTGTTTCAGGAGTAAGGCCCAGATGTTCTCAACATATGGTTTGAGACCAAGGACTGATGCAGAGCTAATTATTTCTTTCAAGGAATGAAGAAGAAGGTATTGCCTCTTAGGTTGACTGGTTATTTCTTGTAAGACAAATGGAAGATACTCAGGAAGATTGCCAACACTAATACTGCCTAATGCATAAGACGCCGCTGATTTGACTTCTTCACTAGGAGAAGAGAATGCTTCTAGTATTACAGACTTCAGCTCAATTTGTCCACTTAAATCAATGTGATGCCCAACTTCCCCAAGAGAGAGCAAAGCCAAAAGCCGAATGGAATCTGTGGACCTTGAATTCTTGACATCTTGAATGAACTGACCTACAACAGCTGGTCCTTCCTTAGGGCAGGCTCGAGTAAGGGCAGCAACACATTTGGCAATGGAATAGTAAGACTGCTTGTGAGTAAGTGCTGTGCTCTGTGAGTATACTGGACCCGTCAACATACGCAGTAAATCCATATAGCCTAAATTATTTGTACCAGTCACAACCAAAGCTTGGAAAAATTCTAGCATGGCACTAAGTGC